>NC_133449.1:294891303-295493089 GCF_048565385.1 Saimiri boliviensis
ATAACTACTGAAGGCTGGAAAAGTATATAGAATTTATGGACCAAACTGTGGACCTAATGAAATCTAAAAATCCGTGGTAATATCCTAACTTTTTAGAGATTTGAGCAAATCGTGGAAACCATACCTAATTTCTGGAGCAATGTATGAGCCCTACCTAGAACTTTATGTAGTAGGTTAAATTAGAAACAGCTTCTTTCTGAAGAGATGAAGCTGTATACATACGGCACCATGGCACTGCACCAGGAATCTATATTTTTTTTTTGCTTCTATTAACTTGATATCCTTTCCCGTATTTTTTATTTGTACATGGTTGTCTTTTCCCCAAGATCGGGTTCATTTCTAAAATCAGAACATCTCCGGTAAGTCTCTCACTGCTCTGCCCGTGGTCCTTCAGAGCAGCCATTGCCCCACTCCAGCGGCAGCGCTGACAGTCACAGGTTCTCCTGAGTGTTCCAGAACCACCTCACAACTGCAAATGAAAGCAGCCCTCTTGTCAGAGGTCCCCAGCTTTGTTGTTAGCCACCCTGAAGGGTGAAACAACTCGATGCCCCTTCCCCAGAAACATGTTGGCCTGAAACAAGAGAGATGGGAACGGAGGGTCCCAAAAGTAACAGGCATTGAGCAAGACAAGCAATAGAAACGGCACACGTCGGCCGGATGCGGCGGCTCACGCCTGCAATCCCAGCACCTTAGGAGGCCAAGCAGTGTGGATCACGAGGTCAGGAGTTTGAAACCAGCCTCGCCAACCTGGTGAAACCGCGTCTCTACTAAAAATACAAAATTTAGCCAGGTATGATGGTGCATGCCTGCTCAGGAGGCCGAACAGGAGAATTGCTTGAACCCAGGAGGTGGAGGTTGCAGTGAGCCGAGATCATGCCACTGTACTCCAGCCTGTGTGACAGAGGGAGTCTCCGTCTAAAAGAAAAGAAAAGGTACATGTGAGCACATGGGTTGAGAGATTGAGGAAGGAAACACAGAGTAGGGCTCATGACTGCTCCTGGATTTAGGATTATGAGATATTGGACCTCAGCAAGGAGGCTTTCCCTTAAATATCAAAAAACAGTTGCAAACTGATAATGTTGGCATGAGTAAAATTCATGTATTCATTTGCAAATGACTGCAAAATGCTCACAATAGAATGGAGATTTGTAGTCACTCAGCAATCCTTGCCATGTGGTGAAAAAGTGGGAACAGAAATATTACAATCAATATTTCCACAAATGTATAAATATGAAAGAGTTTAAACTGTTTACTATGCTAGGAGACTAATTCTTTTAAAGCATAAGGTTTCTGGAGAAAAACTTGGCTAGAAAGAATGTATGGTTTTAGCCCCGAGCAAAGAGATGTAAGCACCTATTGAATTTTTTCACGATTTTCACAATTTATGGATCCACATCCTTTCATATCCTGATCTGCTAAGGACGAATGGTGAGAACAAAATGACCACCCAAATTTGTTCTTCTGATAGTCACATCGCTAGATACTACAGCGAGTCCATCACTCAATCAGTCATCTCTTGCCAAGGTATAAGGACTTGGTGGTACTATTAGCGGTCCTCAGGAACAGGCATGGACCTGGGAAGGAGGCTTTTAGAAGTACACAAGGGAAAGAGCAATTGTAGGGTCTACAGACTTACAAAGAGAAACAGGCAGAGCAAGAGAAACTGCTGGTGGAGCTTCACAGAAAGCCTGAATTCAGTGACCGCATCTGTGACCTGTTCTCTGTAAGTATAGTTACAATACAACTCTGACCCACAGCATGAGGGAAACATACCGAGCAAATTGTTAGAAACACAAACAGACCACCAGGCCAGAAAGAGAAGAGGTCTGAGCAGATGACGCAGCACTGCATGTGAAAGCATCATGAGTGCTCATAACAGATCTGATTGGAGGTCATATGGTAAGCCAAAAAAGTCTCCTCAAAAATATAAAAATCCTTATCCCAGAACCCTGTGAATGTCACCTTCTACAGTGATAAGGGACTCTGTAGATTAAGGATCTTGGGATGAGGAGACTACACTGAATTATCCAAGTGGACCTTGAATCCAATCCTATATATGCTTATAAGAGGGAGGCAGAGGAAAAATTCATACCCATATAGAAGAGGAAGAAGTCATGTGACCATGGAAGCAGAGACTGGAGTGACATGACCATAAGCAAAGGAATGCTGGCAGCCACCAAGAGCTGACAAAGGCCAGCAGTGGATTCTTCCCTAGAGATTCCAGAGCAAGCACAGCCCAGCCAATGCCTTGGTTTTGAACCACTGATACCAATTTCAGACTTCTTGCCTCTAGAACTGTAAAAGAATAAATCTCTGTTATTTTAAGCCACCAAGTCTGTGGCAATTTGTGACAGCAGCCACAGGAAACTAATAAGGTCATCTCTGCAGCTGCATTTCTTAATATTTTGAGTTAGTTATTATTGTCTGCTTAAGTGTGAGTTCAATAATCTGCTAATTATTTTGTCAAATATTGTAAAGACACACATTTTTTACGTATTTTAAAATAAGATCTCAGTGGAGTATCTGGACCACATGAGAAGCAGTAATGTCACTCAGAACTCCCTCCCTGAGCTAGGACCTTATGACAGCAGAGTTCCCTGTCCTCAGAAAGAAAACACACAAGGAAATTATGAGGCAGCAGGTCTTTTGTAAACCCTCATGTAGGAGGAACTCAGTATCACATGCAAATGGAAGCCACTGAGGGCCGCACAGGTGGAGTGAGATGATTCTGGCTGTTGACTGCAGAAAGGCTGGGAAGGGAACAGAGCAACAGTGTGGGGGCTGCTCCTTGCTGCAGAAAAGTGATAACAAAAGGCAGGCACTCCACAGACTATTTTTCATACAGTATCCTACACAGTATTATCCCTATTTTATACACAGGGAAACTGAGTCTCAAAGAGGCTAGGTACTGAAACCAAGATCACACAACTGCCCTACACTACAGTAGAAATCGAAGCCAAACTTGGTCTGACTCCAAAACCAGTGCCTTTCTCTTTGTCTTACTAGCTCAGCCTTCCATACTCAACCCAGCTTCCAGCATTGGCATGAGTTACAGGTGCAGTTTAGTGCATGAGTTATAACAGCAAAATAGGATTGCTACAATAAAATATAACAAAGAGCAGCACAGACACTTCATAGACACTCATTTTCTGAAATTGTAATTACAGTTGTCCCTCGGCAAACGTGAAACCTCATTAAAGGACCCCTGCGTATACCAAAAACTGTAAATACTCAAGTCCTGCCGTCAGCCCTGCAGAAGCTGATATAAGAAAGTCACTTCTCTGTATACATGGGTTTCACATCCCAGGATGACTGTATTTTCAATCTGCATTTGGTTAAAAAGTTCACATAAGTGAATCCACGTGAATTCAAACCTGCGTTGTTCAAGGGTCAACTGTAGTTCAAAGCAAAGCAAAGAGCAGATGCCTAGATCCCAGCACGTCTGCAGCTCAGTTTACTGTCCCCAGTCGGCTCCACCTGCGTGAACTTGGCTGTGGAAGTGCCCGCCTCATCAGAGTACTGGCATGTTCTCTGTTCAGGTTTTTCTCAGAAGCTCGTCCACAATGGCACTCAGGGTACTAGCGTGCCTCTGTGGTTTGGAACACTTTATTTTTGAATGCTTTATTTTCTTTAACCTCAGCTTTAAAAATCTTTGATCTGGAAACAATTCTTCAGAAGTCCTGAGAAGTGAGCTCCCCCGTGTGCCGGGCTCAGCCTGCAGCCACCTCTGCAGCTTCCCCTCTTCTCCAGCATGGAACAGCCTCACATGCGAAGCTCACCAGGGCCTGGGCTTCTGCTCGCCACCTGACGCTTTGCTTAAATGCCCGGGCCTTTGAAACTTTCTACTCATCCCAAATCTTTTTAAACAAACAGAAAGCACCCCTCTCCTAACCCTCCTCCTGTAAGGAATTATCTTGGCACGAATCAGTTTTTACGTCGGCCAGTACCTGAGAGTCCTGGTATTGGACTCCCTTCTCTCTCATCACCCCTCAGCCAATTCTCTCCCAACTGCCAACTCTCCCTGTCCAAACCATTGTCTCTCTGCTGATCTGAGGATTCACCAGGGTCAGGTGAGACTTATCTTCTGCATGGTTCCTCTACTGGGGCAACTAAGACCTTGCTTGGGGATCTTTGCTGCTCCCCTCACTTCCAGTAGCCTCAACTCCACCTTTCATTTAATTCGTCTTCCATGTTGGTGCCAATATGATTTTATCAAAATAAAATCTATATAAAGTCCTTCAATGAGATTTCATTGTTTCCATACAATTAGTGCTTCCATACAGCTACTGATGAGGATCTCTCCTGACCTGTCCCCAGTCACCATTCCCATCCTTGACAGTTACAGTTTGCCCAGTGATGCAAAACTATCTACAGTCTCCTGGATGAGGTGTGCCCTTTTCTGCCCTCCTGTCTTAGCTCAGGACATCCCTGCTTCCTTGGACTGAAGGAATCTTCCCTAGTTACTCTGTCCAATGAATCCCAATTTCCCCCAGGCTACACTGAAGCAGCCTCTTGAGGAAGCCCTTTTTCATTGCCCATACTGTGGGAGCTGCACTTCTATGGACCTTCAATGCACTGGCCATGGCCTTCACTGCAGCATCCAAATCCTGAGCCGTGGTGACTGGTTTCTTTCTCTTCCCACCTCTAACCCCTGCTTAAAGACTTTACTGTTCAAATATATGCTCATTCCTGGCCCATAATGGACATTCTAAAAAGTTCTGTTGAATAAGCAAGTGTACACATGGTTCATGTAATTATAGCATCACAGAGAAACCTAATCAGCCCATGTCCTACTTATCTTTAGGGAAGATGAAGGAATACATCAGGTTAAAAGAGACAGCAAGGTGAAAAATACAACGTGAGAAGGATGGAGGCAACAAGAGGGAAGTATATTGCCCCCAAAATTGGAATCATTAAAAAGAAATTCTTAGGGAGTAGAATGAGCTTAATTCTGAAGATAGTTTCTGTCTCTAGTCAGCAACAGAAACAGCATCCTAAATTACTTTGTGTTGAATTAAGTAGACTGTACTCTACAAACAGCAGGCAGTCTAAGAGAATGAGCAATTACAGCTCTTAAGTAGCAGAGGTGACATATCCTTGGCTCTTGTATTCTTAATTAAAATCTTCCTGCCTTTCTTCTAATTAAAAGGGCCCAATTCTCCTCTTTATTATGCTAGATATGCATGCGATTAAAATGAATAAAACGTGTGCTCCGTCTTCGCCTCACTGGAGGACTAGTGCTGAGATGCTGGCATCACCTGCGACAAGTGTACCCCAGCCCACTCTAGAGAGAAAATGGTTGACAGTGGCTCAGGAAGCACAATTATGCATTTAAACTTCCTGGTGCTACACTTTTAGACTCAAAGTTGACTCCATGTTTAATGAGGGACCGTTTCAAAAATCCAAGAGTTTGGTTTTGACTCTTTGTTTTGACTCTGGCTTCTTGAGTTCTGATTTGCAATGTCTCATTCATCCCATTAATTGGAAAACCAAGACTTTCCCCACTACCTTCCATTCCCTTCCATTCCCTTCTCATAATCTTTAAAGAAATTTGACCTGGGGCAAGCACAGGATATAGATTTACACCCCAAGTTTTGCCTTATCACATAAGCCGCCTCTTCTGCCCCCACCCCCTCCATGGTAGGTCTTGAGTGAATTTACTGGCAGTCAGAATTGTTCTTCCTCCTCAGTTAGAATTAAAAGGAAGGAAAGCATTGGAGAGGAAGCCAGACCTGATAACCTATGACTCCATTTCAGTGACCATTTTCATGTTAGAAGATCAATATTCTCCTCTTGGTTTTTTTATTTCCTGATAATCCTTTTTTTTTTTTGGCCTGGAAATGTAATGGCTACCCTCATCAGTCTAATATTACTACCATAACCATTAACTCAATTTTTGAAATGGCTTTTTCATTGAAGAGCAGAATCTCTTATTTAAAGATTAATATTGGCCAGCCAATAAATAACTAACAGAATTTCTGAAATGGCCTAAGAAAAACCATTTACATTTCTGGGCCATTTTTTCATATAATGTAAACAACACTCAGAGCAACATGGGACATCTCTCTTGAGGCAGCTGACTCATAGAATGATCACAAAACAAATATGCATGACTCCTCTGCCTGCCTTCCGCAAAGAAGGGAAACCAAACCCATTAGGATGAGAACTCTATATGTATTCTTTGGAGCAGTTTTGATCCACAAATTGTTAAGACTTGTGCTTCATGTGTAAAATGGTGTTAGTGCTTGGGGATTATTTAAATAACTTATTCCACATAAATCACTCATAGCCATTCTTAGCACATGGTAAGCACTGTGGGATGGGTGGTAGATTACAGAAGGGTACAAAATTTCTGCTGGAAGAAGAGACTTATTAGCAACCTGATGTGCCCCAAAACATGGGCTCCATTAAGACCAGGTACAAGTCAAAGTCAAAAAGAGGAACTTTTCCACATACCAAAGAAGTCCAAATATTATAATACATTGATTTTCCTTCCTTGATTTCACACCCTCGTATGATCATGTAGCAGAAAGTGTGGTGGCAAAACTTTCTGGTGCTCTCTTCTTGCCAGAGAACATTTTAGATTCACACTACCACCTGCAGGGTTGAGCATATCAGTAGGGTTGGCTTTCATCTGGGCAACTGTGGAAGAATTATTGGTATTTTAAGAAATTAACTTTAAATAACAAAAAGTAGAAAGGGTTGATAAGAAAGTCATCTTATCCAAGTCTTTCCAGTCAAAATTGTTTTACTGTTTTCCATGAAGAGCCTGTCAGGAAAAGGAGATAGCCAGAAATTTCAAAAGTATTCTAACTACATTTTTTATTCTCCTTACATTTTAATGTCAGTGTTTCTTATGAAAATGAATGTTTTACTAAATGCAAATGCTTTTTTCCTTATTTGCTACATTACATAATTATTTTATTGTATTGCAAAAACCCTGAAATACTCAGCGATCTGAGCCCATCGCTTTTCTTTTGTCATAACTTTTCATTCAAAACTGCTTTTCTCATTCAAGCAGACATAAAAATAGGATCAATTTGGTACCGGATTTCACCTTCATAAACATTAGCATCGATTTTCCTAGCTCTAGCTCACTAACAGAAAAACATTTCTCAGAATTTTGGAGGTGTACTTTCATTAACCCTTTCATAGATATTGAGATATTTCATCTCTCATAAAGATGGAATAGATTAGTCTAAAATATAAAATAGTCCTGGTGAGCTTGGAAAGGAAGAAATGAGAGTAAACCAGTCACTTTAGAATGGGCCCAATGTGATCACATGGTCCTTAAAAATGGAGAAGCTTTCCCAGTTCTGACCAGGGAGAGATGTGATGTCACTGATGGCTTGGAGAGGAATGGAGGCAGGTACCACACACCAAGAAATGCAGGCAGCTTTGAGAAGCCAGAAAGGAGGACATTGATTCACCCTGAGAGCCTCCAGAAGGGAATGTAGCCAGGCTGGGGCTTTAACTTTGGCCCAGGAGGCCTGTCTCAGACCTCCAGAGCTGTAAAATAACACAATATTTTATTTGTAGCAATTTGTAATGGCAGCAAGAGGAAGTGAATGTATCAGTCAAAAAGCAGATGAGCCCAGCAAGGACAAACACAAAAAGCAGCCCCAGCCCTGGCTGCTTTCCCACAGCAGTGAGCTGAGATAAGCAGCAACATCTGTGTGTGTGTGTGTGTGTGTGTGTGTGTGTGTGTGTGTGTGTGTATTCATGCACACGTGTGTGCTACAAAACATGTATGTGCTACAAAGGGACTCCCAAACTCCAAATCTCCAACAAAAAGGCCTCTTGTGGCCCATCATAACTGGGAACGTACTGGGAGAATTCTGGAAAATACTTTTTAGTCAAGCCACAGCAACATCTACAAATCCACCACAGTCCACCCCTTGCCAAATTTTCACTTACACAAATCTCTCTGAGCCATAATCAATTTTCAAATAAAGAAAATAACAGCATCGTGCTTTAGACCGACACGATAAAACTGTCTCATGTACAACCCAAAACACACTAACATTTTACCCAGAAGACCAGGTATTTAACTCACATGTGTGGATTTGCTAAGGATGCTGCAGAAGCAGCAGAAGGAGGATGACAACCTCCACTGGTATTATGCATGGGTCAGCTCAGTATGAAGGTGTAAGCCAAGCGTAGGAGACAGCTTGCTACAGTCTCTCTCAAGTGTGGCCTTGAAAGACATTGGAAAGGAAGAGCTTTCTAATGGGCAGGGCTTCGAGCAGTACACCTAGCCATCCACTGTGTGTAGAGAAAAAAGTGTCCAGAGGGTATAGACCTATGGGCAGTGATGAATGGCCTGACCAACTGATCAGAAACAGGAGATTGGAGGGTGGAAAGTAGGAGATTGGATGGTGGCCACAAGGAAGTCTGGATAGAGGCATGTGGAAGGACAAACAAGTAGGTATACACAAAGTATGATAATCTTCGTATCCTATGCGACCATCCTTTACAGGAGATGTACTAAGCAGCCACCTAGGCAAAATGACTCAGCTGACACCAACTATTCTTTGTCATTGGCCAAAATCATAATTGATTCCTTCAGACTCTGAGCTTCTTGAGGGCAAGGACTGTGTATTATTGATTGACTGTTGTGTCCTGGGTGCTTTGCACGGGACCTGGCACATGTGGGCACTCACTAATGTTCCTGGAAAGAATGAATGGCTTCTACTTCCTGCTCCTCCTTTGGCTTGTTTATCTTTGTTTTCCATTTTCTTCTGCCCTCTGCTTGGAAACAAGAGAAAAAAAAAAGGAAAACAAATGCATTGAAAATAACTGTGCAGTGTACCAATCATTTTCACACTCAAGGACAGGGGGATTTCTCTCCCAAAAAGTGTAACCAGATGAGCTTGGTTGTGCTTTTTATTACCTCCATGCGTAGACCTTGAGTCCAGAGAAATAAGTGCCCGGTAGGCTTGGTGACAATAAAATAACTAACGCCAAATTTTTGCACACACCATAAACAATGCTCAGGGACTCCAAGATACTGAAAGAGTGGAATAATAAACTTGTATTTATGTTTTAGTTAGAAGAAAACCTTAGTCTTTTTTTTAGATAATAATTATATCAACCAAGTTTGACAGCCTAAGGCTGTTTTTCTCTTTCCCAGACAAGGTCTTTCTTACAGTAAGATATAAATAATGGCACCACATTTTTAGACTCAGTAAGCCCACACATACTGTAAATTTATAGTTGTCTTCCATCTGTGAGGACAATAAGTACATCTTGATAAAAAAGAAAAAAATCTTGAATTTTTTCGACTCTATAAACCTGCTCCTTTATTAAAAATAAAAAGATAAATCCTTTCAGCCCAAATGTTGTTAATTTTACATTGAAAACTTATATAAAAATACATTTGAAATTTAGTTTGCATTTTAATTTAATAGACAAAAAGACACTTTAGTCATAATGTATGGTAGTATCATGAACAATAAAAATTAGCTGTTCCTATGTGTTTTCATGGTTTGGAAAATGAATCTTCAGGTATCAGGGTTTGAATGACATGCAGATTTTGAGCAGCTCTTCACTGGTACTTGCAATGAATGCCTTGTGTTGCATGCCCATGTTGAGTTATCTGTCTGGAGCTGGCCAAATCCAGTCCATATTCAACTATGAATTCCCCACAGTACTCAGCCCAGTTCCCTAAACAGGCAGCACACTACTTCTTTCATGAACAAATGGATTCTAAAGGCCATTTGCAATATTCTAATTTCTATGTAAGTCCAGAGAACTGATTCTACATCCTTCTTGAATTCTTCAGAAACCAATTTTAACTTAGAAAATGATTCTGCTAAAAAGACACACGCACACATATGTTTATTGCAGCACTATTTACAATAGCAAAGACTTGGAACCAACCCAAATACCCATCAATGATAGATTGGATAAAGAACATGTGGCATATATACACCATGGAATACCATGCAGCCATAAAAAAAAGAATGAGTTCATGTCCTTTACAGGGACATGGATGAAGCTGGAAGCCATCATTCTCAGCAAACGAACACAGGAACAGAAAACCAAACACCATGTGTTCTCACACATAAGTGGGAGTTGAGTAATGAGAACACAGGAAGGGGAACATCACACACTGGGGCCTGTCAGGGGTGGGGGAGGATGGGAGGGAGAGCATTAGGACAAATACCTAGTACATGCAGGGCTTCAAACCTAGATGATGGGCTGATGGATGCAGCAAATCGCCATGGCCCATGTCTACCTATGTGACAAACCTGCATGTTCTACACATGTATCCACAAACTTAAAGTAAAATAAAATAAAATAAAATAAAAGCTATTGAGAACAGATGACAAGTTCATCAGCCACATTTTCATCCACATAGAGTATTGCAATGATGTTCCATGTCACATAGACACACGATTTGGCAAGGGTTGCTTTTTGAGCTAGGGTATCATTCTTCTGAAAATTGCTGCAAGACAGGAAGACAGAGGCTAAGCCAGTGAAAAGCCCCCATTCCCAAAGTCACAAGGCTGGTAAATAGCAGAGTGGAAACTCAAGCTATCACCTGCCTAATTCCTGGGACTACATTATCATGTGCTCCAGAGACACGATTCCAACACTAAGCTTTCTGATTTCTAAGAACAGAATGGAAGAGGGACAAACTCAGCCCTGACCCCTGGAGATGGCCAGTGCTGTGGCAGCTACAGCCTTCATCATCGAGCACTTCTTTCTGGAGGCCAAACTCAGGACTTTCTGCTGTCCTATTTACTTAGAAATGCTTATGTTATTATTATTAGTAAAGATAGACATCTCATGATATGTTGATTGGACATTTCATGATATGTTTAACATCTGTCTGTCATCTTTATGTTTCTTGTTTATGACCATTATCCATTTTTCTGTTTGGTCTTTGGTCTCCTCCTCCTTGTTGGCGCTTCACAGTGTTCAGGTGAATTCCACCTCCTACACATCATAAACATACTCTCCTGGCCTGACACTTGTCGTTACTTCTGCCTATGCTGTATGTTACTCCAACTCTATTTTTGCATGCAGAAATAGTTCATTTGTATTATATTATTTCTTTTGAATTGTATCTTTCAGAGAAAAATGTAAGGTCTTAAATTCTTTTATTGAACAAAGATGAAAAAATTCAATGCCTCAATTGCCTTTCGTTAAGCACAAATGCAAATTATTGAATAAGTTAAACTGTCCTAAAGGTATCTGTTTTTAATTTTTTATTTGACGTTTTATGATTTCGTTGTGAAAGCTTTGAATATTTTTATTTTTAGTTGAGAGGAAGTGAAATACAGGGGTTAGAACTGCAAACCACTTGTGTTTATTTAAATTTTAATTTGTTTATTCAATTAAATAAGACTATAAACAGTGCCACAATTGTGCTAGCAACATGTCAAATGCTAAATAGTCACATGTCACTTATGGCTACCGTGCCGGACAATACAGATATGAAATATTTTTATTATTCTACAAAATGTTACGGGATTATATCCTGGACTTCAGAGGTTGGCTACTTTAGACAAACCCCAGCCATCATGTTTTGCTGCTTGTGTGATCTTGAGCAAGTTATTGACAGTCTCTGTACCTCAATTCCCTTATCTGAAAAATGAGGTTCATTGCAGAACTACATTACAAAATAGCTGTGTGAATTTAGTGAGTTAATACATATAAAATATTTAGAAGTGAACCTACAACATAGTAGCCAGTCAATAAATATTACCAATAATAGTAATTATTATACTTAAAAATACAATTATATATATGTATTGTGTATATTAAAAGCACCATTGATATTAATTTCTATGTGTTTGTAATGTTCTCTGAGGTTTCTCTTATTATTTATTTTTAGTTTTATTCCATCGTGCTCAGAAAAGATACCTGATATGATTGCTACTTTTTTGACACTTATTTTCTGGCCTAAGATATGCTCTATCCTGGAGAATATTTCATGTGCTAATGAAAAAAAAATTGTATTTTACAGCAGTTGGGTAAATGTTCTGTAAATGTAATTAGCCCTGTTAGGTCTGGGTGGGTAGTTTAACTCTGACATGGTTTGAATCTGTATCCCCACCAAATCTCAAGTCAAATTTGTAATCCCCAATGTTAGAGGTGAGACTTGATGAGAGGTAATTAGATCATGGAGGCAGTTCCTCATGAATAGCTTAGCACCACTTTTTTTTAAAATTTTATTTTATTACATTTTAGGTTTTGGGGTACATGTGAAGAAAATGCAAGATTGTTGCATAGGTGTACACGTGACAGTGTGATTTGCTGCCTTCTTCCCCATCACCTCTATCTGGCATTTCTCCCCATGCTATCTCTTCCCAATTCCCCACCCCACTCTGTCCCTCCCCTATTTCCCCCCAACAGACCCCAGTGTGTAGTGCTCCCCTCCCTGTGTCCATGTGTTCTCATTGCAACACTGTTTACAATAGCAAAGACCTGGAACCAACCCGAATGCCCATCGATGATAGACTGGACAGGGAAAATGTGGCACACATATACACCATATAATACTATGCAGCCATCAAAAACGATGAGTTTGTGTCCTTTGTAGGGACATGGATGAACCTGGAAACCATCATTCTCAGCAAACTGACGTTAAGAGCAGAAAATCAAACACCACATGTTCTCACTCATAGGCGGGTGTTGAACAATGAGCACCACCTTCTTAGCACTGTTCTCATGACAGTGAGTGAGTTCTCACGAGGGCTGCCCATTTAAAAGTGTGTGGCACCTTGTGTCTTCTTTTTCTTGCTCCTGCTCCCACCATGTGAAACACATGGCTCCCCCTTTGTCTTCTGCCATGACTGAAAGCTTCCTGGGTCCTCCCCAGAAGCAGAAGCCACTATACTTCCTGTACAGCCTGCAGAGCCATGAGCCAATTAAACCTGTTTTCTTCATAAATTACCCGATGTCAGGTATTTCTTTATAGCAATACCAGAACAAACTAATACAAACACCAAAACTTCTTCGTTGGTTTTGTATCTGAATAATCTGTTCATTACTAAAAGTGGGGTGTTAATGTTCCCTATTATTTAATGTAGTCTATTACTCCCTTTAGATATAGTAATGTTTTCTCTATATAATTGAGAGCTCCAGTGTTAGGCACATATTTATATTTGTTATATCCTCTTGCTGAATTGATCCCTATATCATTATATAGTGACCTACTTTGTCTCCTTTACAGTCTTAGGTTGGCAGTCTCTTTGATCTGATATAAATATAGCTATGCCTGCCCTTTTTTGGTTTCCAGATGCAGGGAATATCTTTTCTTACCCCTTCACTTTTGGTCTATGTGTATCTTTATAGGCAAAATGGGTTTCTTTTAGGCAGCAAATAGTTGAGTCTTGTTTCTTCATCCATTCAGCCACTCTATGCCTTATAATTAGAGACTTGAATCTATTTGTATTCAGTGTTATTATTAATAAGTAAGGACTTACTACTGTCATTTTGTCACTAGCTTTCTCATTTTTTGTAACTTCTCTCTTCCTTTTGTTTGCACTGTCTTCTTTTGTGGTTAAGTGGTTTTCTCCAGCACTATGTTTTAATTTTTTGCTTTTTATTTTTAGTGAATCTATTATAGGTTTTTCTGTTGTGGTTACCATGAGGCTTACAAAAAAAAAATCTTATAAATGTAACAAGTTATTTTAAAGAGAAGACAACTTATCTTAGATTACAAAGAATAGAAACAAAGAAAAACTGGAAAAAGTTATACACTTTAACTCCATCCCCCATATTTTGACTTTTAATTGGCTCAATTTACATGTTTTATATAATATATCTCTTCCCAGATTGCTGTAGCTATTATTGTTTTTGATAGATTTGTCTTTTGGATTTAATGCTAGACTTATGAGTGGATTGTACACCACAATTACAGTAATACAGTATTCTGTGTGAAAGAAAAATTAATCTTGGGGCCCCAAAATCACTAAGCTAAAGGAAAAAGTCAAGCTGGGAACTGCTTAAAAAAGAGCTGCCTCCCATTCTATTCAGTCATCCCTCTGCTCACTGAGATAAATGCATATCTGATTGCCTCCTTCAAAAAGACTAATCAGAAATGCAAAAGAATGCAACTGTTTGTCTCTCACTTGTAACCTGGAGGCCCCCTTTCTGCTTTGAGTTGTCCTGCCTGTCTGCACAGAACCAAGGCTTGGTGGGAGGTGATTAGATCATGGAGGCAGTTCCTCATGAATGGCTTACCACCACTTTCTTGGTGCTGTTCTCATGAGAGAATTTTCATGAGATCTGGCCATTTAAAAGTGTGTGGCATCTTGTCATATATTGATGCCTCCTGTCTCCTTAAAATGTATAAAACTAAGCTGTGCCCCAACCATGTTGGGTACATGTTGCCAGGACCTCATGAGGCTGTGTCACGAGTGTGCATCCTTGGCAAAATAAACTTTCTAAGTTAACTGAGACCTGTCTCAGATATTTGGGGTTCACATTTTGGTAACCACAGAGGGACCCTGAGTGGAGGTACCCCTGACCTTTGACAAATCTCCTATAGCTTGGCACCAGCTTGAGTTATCTTTATGGCTCAAACCAACAGGAATATTTGCTGCTGCCTGGAAGCACTCCCTCCAAAGAATCCCTGATCTCCTAAAATGTGGTTGATATCTAAAGTTTATTTTGCTGTACAACTCCTTTTCCTTGGAGTTTACTTGCTTCCAACACAAAGAAGGCAGGTTTTCCTGCTTCTATAATGGAAGGCAGGAAACTCCTTTCTGGAATTTGAGCTTGCTTCCAATAGGGAAGATGAATTTGAGCTTTTTCCTGCTTCTAGGACGTAGAGAGCAGTCTTCAGCCTGAGACCCAATCCTAGGTAAGTGACTGAATTAGAGTTTGTCTTGGCTAAAGTTAAAATTAACAACCAGCTGGTCTTAATTTCTCCTTACCTTTAGAGTGCTCATAATCACATAAGTTGTGGGATTGTTTTGCTTAACTGTTTTTTGGTTGTTGTTTATTTGTTTCTGTTTATGTTGTTGTTTCAGTCTTTTTCCACTGGGTTTGACCAACTCTATCCAACTTCATCAAATCCAAAGGAAAGTTCCAAATTATGAGGAACAATGCCTCTGAAGTGGCTAAATACCCATATATACACATTTTAAAAAGGTGGTGTGGTGGGGGAAGAAACACGGCTAGCAAAAGAAAAAGAAAAAAAAAAGAAAAGATTTTTTAATTTTACTACCAAGAGATTTTATTTACATAACAAGGCAACCAACCATTTTGTGAGCCTTCCCAAACGGAAAGAGCAATGGCTGTCACACTGTGCTGCAGTTCCACAGCTAACATTCTGCCTTCTTTTTTTTTTTTTTTTTTTTTTTTTAAGGTGGGGTTTCACCATGATGGCCAGGCTGGTCTTGAACTCCTGACCTCAGGCAATCCACCCACCTCAGCCTCCCAAAGTGCTAGGCCTGAACCACAGCGCCCAGCCCTGCCTACTTAGGGTTTGGTCGCTAAATCAGCCCTTTCTGATTTGATACTTGCTACTTCTGAAATAGCAGCAATTTGTCCCAGCTGAAATATGGTAATGAAATTTTAAAAGATTTGTTCCTAAGCAGCTCTATGATTAAAAGTTAGCTTCATTAAAAACTAACATCCAAGATGTGTGTGTGTATGTGTGCATGTGTGTGTTTGTATTTTAAGGGCCCTCATGTTTTTGTTTTTGTTTTTTCTCTCCTAAGACCTTGTCTTTTTTTTTTTTTAAGCAAAAGTTTTTTCTTCTCAGTTGACTGAATTCTGTTTTCTGTATTTGCTTCTGCTACCTCCCCTTTCTCTTGCACCCTCTGCATCATGAGGAATCTAAAATAGTTTATAATAGCCTGAGGTTCTTTCCTGGGGTTCCTTAATTGCCTGGGGTTCTGGAGAAGATGCTAGACTCCCTTTAGGGGAGAAACCTCTGGTTTTTCTTATGGAACCCCATAAGTATAAACAGACAAGTTCCTTTCAACTCTTAAACTGATTGCTTTTTTATTGTGTTACTTGATTCTTTCACTAAAGTAGTAATTGCAATAGAAGCTATTCTTAGATTTTTAATAAAGAGTATAGATTAGACACTTAGAAATGTCTTTGTTTTAAAAAAAAAATTTAATTACACTGAAAAGCATCACATGGTCTAGCCTCATAATAATTCTCTCTCTTTGGAGACCCAGGATTAGTGTGGGTTCTGCCCAGAGCTCAGAGCTCCAGATAAAAGATAGGTAGTTCCTATCTAAATAAAATTGGTTTCCTTATACAATCCAGTGATAGATTTCTATAGTTTTATGTTTAATTTGGCATCCATCTTTAACCTCCTTTTAGCATAAGACTTTTTCTCTCTGTACCTTGAGATGTCAATTTTGCTATCTGGTTTTTCATCTAAGGGTTGTTTCCTTAAATATGCAGATGTAAGGCTATTTAGCTGACAACTGCCAGAGTCATTAGATAGGTTATCAAGAGTTTGCAAGTCTATAGGAAAAAATAAAAGAGGACGTCTTAGAAATCTGTAAGATGTACTTCTGTGGGTATGCCTAGTACATCTATGTATTTATGTGTTGTGTACATACTGCTTCACTACTAAAAACATACAAAAGAGCTCTAATTAATTGGCTTAAAAATTAAAGTGCCTAAATCAAATACTTTATCAGAAAAAAAGGAAAGACCAGTCAAATGCTTTTTCAGGTTTATGTGACTTAAGTACAATCTTTAATAAATAAGCTAGCCTTAAAATTATGGGTAAAGTAATATTAGGAATGTCATAAGAATTGTCAGGATACGTTTTGTTTGCATTTATTAATCAAGCAATTTCATATTTATCCCTGCCAAATACTATAAGGTGTCAAAATATTTGGCACAGGGGTTACAAAACTATAAATCCAGCCCAAAACAGAATGATCTGGTTGCTTGTGTAGTTTTTAATCAATAAAACATTAATATTGGTTTAATGAAAATAGCTATCTCCTTAGCATGTACTGAGGTAACAAATAAGAAAGTAAATATAATTTGTAGAAGTCCTACTATGTGCATCCCCAATGCTGGGCATTTTCAGCTTGATTTAATCTTTACAAAACAATTCTACAAGACAGCTGTATTTATTCCTATCTAAAAAATATAGAAAATGACACTTAGAAAGTAAATTTGTCAAAACCCAAATAAGCCAAGACAGCTATTATGTGACAAGGTAACAACCCAGTCAGTACTGTCTCCATAAATGGTTACAGTGATGAGAAATAGAACTTATACGTGTAAGTCTGTAATCTCAGAGTAGTAAATAAATTTATTGTTGCTACACAGAGGAAAAAAACGATGTAAGTGCATTTTCATTAATAATTTACAATGGCAGCTAAACTACAGAAAAATAAAGGATTATCAAGTAAAGCCACTGTTTCTTTATCAGAGGTTAAAAATAGGAGTGTCAGTAGTAGTTAGCTCATGGGATTAAACCAGATAAAGGATTGCGGTTAGCATAATGCCTTAAACAGAGTAAGCACCTTAAATATTAGCTATAAAGATAAAGAGGAAGGGAAGACAAAAAAAATAGATCCAGAGATGAAAACATGAAAAGGGAAAATTGATGATCAAGAAACTTTGAAGTCACCTATCTGATTTTCAGTTGCTCTTCTTAAATTTAAATTCTAGCCACATGTCCTTGATCCTCAAAACAACCATGAGCTAACTAACAAAGATGGTATTTCCATTTTGTGGATACATGTAGATTTTCAAAAAAGTTAATTAACTGGTATGTACTCAGAGTATTAAAATGCAAATTTTGTTACACTGACATCAGCAGCAAAAATTTTCCCATTGGAAAGAAATCATTTCATTAGAAGCCCAAACCTTGGCATCACACAATATACCCATGCATCCCCTGAACCTAAAATTAAAAATAAAACGAAATTTTAAAAATACATATTTTTAGTTCTGGGGTGCATGTGCAGGATATGCAGATTTGTTACACAGGTAAATGTTTGCCATGTTGGTTTGCTGCACCTATCAACCCATCACCTAGGTATTAGGCCCAGCACACATTAGCTATTTTTCCTAATGCTCTTCTCTCCCCTCTTTACCTACTAATAGGCCCCAGCATATTTTTTTTAAAAAAAATACAGTAGTTATTTCCATCTCGCAATGGTAATATAACTGCCAGTTGTTGATTAAACTCACTGCTTAAGGTACATGCAATAATTCCTCTGACCTCTGCAGCCATTCATTCATCTGTTCAATGACTATTTAATGAAACTTTCTTTTTTTTTAATATTCTTTTTTTATTTTTTTATAAAGATAGGGTTTCGCCATGTTGGTCAGGCTGGTCTTGAACTCCCGACCTCAGGTGATCCGCCCACCTTGGCCTCCAAAGTGCTTGGATTACAGGCATGAGCCACTATGCCTGGCCTTAATGAAACTTTTTAAGGGCCATATCCTGGGCTTGACACAAGGGACATGGTGGTGAATGCAACAGACACAAACGCCGCCCTTATGAATCTTACAACACTGAAAGAGCAAGAGGCACAAACCAAGTAATGATTAGATTATGCATGAACCTTTAACAGGTCCAAAACTAGCCCTAACTGTGAAGGAGAAAAATGTTTTCCAGAGGAAGCCATATTTGATCAGCTATCTGAAGAAGCAGTTATTTGAGTAGGGGAAAGGCGGGATAGAGAAAGAGGAAGACAAAGAGAGAAAATATGATACACAGCAGTATCTGCTAATGTAATCCTTGAGGTGATTATATGTCTCAACCTATTAAAGTTGATTATGTGATTTGATTTATCCAATGGAATGTGAATGAAAATAACATAGGTTACTCTAGGATAGAAATTTCTGGAGCCAGTGTGAAGTGAAGTGTGATATGCTCTTCTTTCCTTGTTCCTGTGATCGTACAAGCACACATCCAGGTGGAAATTGTCAATTTGAGTATCTGAGTGTCTGATACAAAGAGTCCTGTTGTTGACCATAGTAAACACAAGTAAGAAATGTGTTTGGGCCAGGTATGGTGGATCACACCTGTAATCCCAGCACTCTGGGAGGCTGAGGCAGGCTGATCACTTCAGGACAGGAAGTTGAGACCAGCTTGGCCAACATGACGAAACTCTGTCTCTACTAAAAATACAAAAATTAGCCAGACGTGGTGGTGGGCACCTGTAATCCCAGCTACTCAGGAGGCTGAGACAGGAGAATCACTTGAACCCAGGAGGTGGAGGCTGCAGTGGCAGTGAGCTGAGATCACACCACAGCACTCCAGCTGGGCAACAGAGCAAGACTCTGCCAAAAAAAAAAAAGAAGAAAGAAAGTTGTGTTTGAAGCAGCAAAAATAATTGAAGAGTTCGAAAGTTATTGCAATAGTCTTGGTTAGATATACTGGTGGCTTGGCCAAAGACAAGAGTAACAGAGATAGGAAGGAATAGATACATATGAGAGATATGAAGAAGTATTCAGTAAGGTTTGCAGAGGTGAATGACAATATGGAATTAAACTTTAGGAGGAATTAAGGACAATTTACAAGCATCACCTGCTAGTGGCAATAATGTGTACCTGATAATCAGAAGCTATGTACAAAAATGCTAATCATGAACCTACTTCTAATTATTTTAATTAAAAAATTATGATGCACTATACCTTAACCAAAACCTTCGACCAATTCCCAAAAGTGTGCATATGACACAGTATAGCAAAGAGACATAAATTGCACCTCTCCTACTACTGAACAATTACTATTGTGAACACCAGTTGCTTTGAATTTAGAAACATGACCTCCCTCATGGCCAGCTAGACAGAAGATGCATGACATTTTTGACAAATTATTTGCCTTTCAAAAAGTTCACATGCACACTGGTCTTATGTTCTGCCAACTGATTTTATGTGACAGATTTATTGAGATATAATTTGCATATCATATGACCTACCACTTAAAGTGTTCAAGTTAGTGATTCTTAATATATCCACCATGTTGTATGGCCATCACTATAATCAATTTTATAACACTTTTATCACCACTCCAAACAATCCTGTACCCACTAGCAGTCATTCCTCATTTCTTCTTAATACCCTTCAGCCTTAGGCAACCACTACTCTATTTTATGTCCCTATGTATTTCCTATATGGACATTTTATCAAAATATAATAATACAATATTTAGGCTTTCATGACTGGCTTCTTTTACTGAGCATAATGATTTTAAGGTTCATCCATGTTGTAGCAAGAATCAGAACCTCAATCTTTTTTCTTGCTGAATATTTCATCATATAGATATACTACATTTTGTTTATCCATACACCAGTTGGTGGGTATTTGTTTTCACTTGTCTTTTATAAATAATTCTTCTATGAACATTTGTGTATTTATTCTTGTATGGCCATATGTTTTTATTTCTGTTGGGTATGTATCTAGTAATGAAATTGCTGAGTATATAGCCATGCTAGTTACCATATAGGTAACTCCATATTTAATCTCCTGAGGAAATGTCAGACTGTTTTCTAATGCAGCTGCACTACTTTGCATTTCTATCAGGAGCTTATGAGTATTCCAATTTTCCAACATCCCACTCTTGTTATTATAGCTTTCATTTAATTATAGAGATTCTGGTAGGTATGTAGTTATATCACAGAGTTGATTTGCATTTCCAAGATTGCTAATAATGTTGAGTTTATTTTTTATGCTTTTAATGATTATTCATAATATCTTATTTGGAAAAATGCCTTTTCAGATGCTTTGCCCATTTGTAAATTGAATTATTTGCCTTTTATTATTGAACAGTAATAATAGCTCTTTATAACTCCTAGATACAAGAAGATTTATTCCTATGTTATAGAGTTTTCTAGTTTTAGCTCTTGCATTTGGGTTTATGACCCAATTTCAGTTAATGTTTCTATGTAACATGAAGTTACTGTCCAACCTCGTTATTTTGCATGTGAATATGCAGTTGTTCCAGCAGCATTTGTTGAAAACACTATTCTTTCCTCATTTAAAGGTATTGGTACTCTTGTTAAAAAAAAAAAAGAAAGAAAGAAAGAAAGAAAGAAAGAAAGAAAGAAAGAAAGAAAGAAAGAAAGAAAGAAAGAAAGAAAGAGAAAGAAAGAAAAAGAAAAAAAAGAAAATTAAATAAAGGATGTGAAGATTTGTTTATGGACTCTCAATTCTATTCCACTGTCCTACATGTCAGTATGCCAATTTTATGCAAGTAGCACACTGTTCTAATTACTGTAGCTTTGTAGTAAGTTTTGAAATCAAGAAGTGTGAGGCTCTCTGAGTAGTTCTCAGATTTCTAGATTGTTTAGGCTAGTCTGGGTTTCTTGAATTTTCAAATAAATTTAACAACCATCTTCTGATTTTTGCAGAGAAGAAAGCTGAAGTTCTGATAGGAATTATGTTGTATCTGTAGATCAATTTGAGATGTATCACCTTCCAATCCATATATATGAGATATATTTTTATTTACATAAGACTTTAAAATTTTCATTCAACTGTACTTTTAGTTTTCGGAGTATACATCTTACATTCCCTTTTTTTCAAGTTTATTTTAATGTATTTTATTACTGTTGTTGCTATTGTGAGATTATTTTCTTAATTTAATTTCTGAATTATTTACTGTTAGTGAATAAAAATGCAATTGATTTTACATATTTATCTTGTGCCCTGCAATCTTGCAAGACTCATCCATTAGATATAATAACATTCAGTGGATTCCTTAGGATTTTCTATGTGCTAGACCACATAATCTATAAATAGATAGTTTTAGTTCTTCCTTTAAATTCAAATATCTTTTCTTTCTTTTTTATTTTTTGCCTAATTCCTATGGCTTGAACATCCACTATAATATTGACTAGAAGTGCTGAGAGCAGACATCCTTGTATTGTTCCTGATTATAGGTGACATTTTTCAGCCTTTCACCATTAAGTATAATGTTAGCTATGAGATTTCATAGATGCTCTTTATCATATTGAAGAAATTCACTTCGGTTTCTAGCTGGCTGAGTGGTTTTATCATGGAGAACTGTTGAGATTTTTAATGCCTTTTCTGCTTAATCTGGTGATCTATTGCGATGGCCGTGATTTATTATATTGATATGATGTGTTATATTAACTGATCTTTAGATACTAAACAAACCTTACATTCCTGGGATTAATTTTATTTTGTCACAATGCATTTTTTATATTTTGCTGAATTCAGCTTGTTGAATTTCATTTTGTTGAAGATTTTAATATCTACATTTATAAGAGATACTGGTCTGTGGTTTCTTTTCATATGATGACTTTGGTTCTGGTGTCAAGGTAATTTTGGTCTCATGGAATAAGTTGGAAATTTTTCTAGCTACTTCAACTTTTTAAAAGATTTTATGAAGAATTGGTGGTATTGTTTAAATATATTTTCATGTTATATATTTAATTTACCAGTAAAGCCATCTAGGACTGAACATTTCTTTGGGGAAGATTTAAATTAAATTTAAATTTAATTTCATTACTTTTATGGGTCTATTCAGACTATCTAATTCTTTCTTTGTACTAGCAATAGTCAGAACTAAATGATATACATAGCCAGAAATAAGTATACACTGTCTTAAATGCAATCTTTGAATTAAAGCAAAATACTTCATATATACTCCAAAATTATTGTTTCTAAATAGTCTAAATTCTCCCAAGAAATAAACATTTCAATTGGTTATTTTAAAGAAAAATAAAAATATGGAGAAGAAAGAGAACAAGTGAATATGTTATTTATCATTTTGAAATTTGGGATTTTTCTGTATAAAATAACCTATCTTATAAAAGGTCAAAACCTGAAATGGCCTAATAACCAAATACATGATTTCATTAGAGTCAGAAAAAAAATGTTCTCCACTTATCATTATCAGGTAATGTTGGTTTAAATCAGGCATGAAGTAGAATTCAATTGCTCCATGTTCTTTATCTCACATTTTGATTTCAAGTTGGGAGAAAATATGAAATACCATCTGTATTCCAAAACCCCCCATGTCACATACTCATTTTTTCCCAGCTTTTCTTATTGGCAGAGGTACATTGAGAATTAAATGCCCTACACAAAAGGATAATTGTATCCTCTTCAAACTAATGCTTTTAAAGATAAACAAAAGTGTTGTGAATAAAACCATAAAAAATAGGGAAAATACTTCTTGACATTTATTAGGACAATGGATTTTTAAAAAATATATTACAGCAACAGTATAGGCAACAGAATCAAAAATAGACAAGTTAGACTGCATCAAACTGAAAAGCTTCTTCACAAGAAAGAAAACAAGACAATAAAAAGGCAACCTACAAAGTGGGGAAATAGTAACAAACCATATATCTCATAAATGGTTAATACTCAAAATATGTAAGGAACTCAACTCAATAGCCAAAAAAAAAAAATAGCAAATAAATAAATAACCTGATTTTGAAATAGGCTAAAGATCTCATAAACATTTTCCCAAAGATATACAAATGGCCAATGAGTATGCAATGCTCATCATAAGGAAAACACAAATTAAAACCACACTGAGACATCTGCTGACACTTGCCAAAATGGCTATTATCAAAATGACAACATGTAACAAGCATTAGCAAAGATGTAAAGAAAGAGGACACTTGTACACCATTGGTTGGAATGTAAGTTCGTATAACCATTATGGGAAATACTATGGGGCTTCCTCAAATAATTAAATATAGAGCTACCATATGATCCAGTAATCTCAATTCTGGTGTGTATCCAAGGCAAATGAAATCAGTAGGTCAAAGAGATGTCTGCATTTCCACGTTTATTATAGCACCATTCACAATAGCCAAGTTAGAGAAACAACCTGAGTGTCCCTCAAGGGATGAATACATTAAGAAAATATGGTATATACCTATAATGGACTATTATTCAGCCTCAAAAAAGAATATCCTGCCATTTGCAACAAAATGGATGAATCTGGAGGACATTATTCTAAGTGAAATAAGCCAGATACAGAAAGACAAGTACCACACGATCTCACTTATATGTGGAATCTAAAAAAGTCCAACTCCCAAAAGTAAAGAGCAGAATGGTAGTTTCTGGGGGTCAGGAGCATTGAGGAAATGGGGAGACGTTGGCCAAAGAGTACAAAGGTTTAGGTACACGAGATGAATAAGCTCTGGAGATATACCATAGGTAACAATACCATATTTCAGGCACAGAATTTGCTAAAATAACTGATCTTAGGCATTCTCAACACACAAAAAAACTTCTAACTATGTTAAGTAATAAATATGTTAGTTTGATTGCGGTAATCATTTCACAATGGATATCAGAACATCACGTTTCATGCTAATGTGAAATGAGGACAGGGAAGTGCTGGGTAGAGCAAGGCAGGTCCCTGGCTAGGGCTCCATCCTCAGGCCTGTGCCCATGGACCTAGGTGAGGACAGGCATTCCTGCCTTTATGCCCAGATGTTGCATTTTCCAAGAGCACCCTGGCCCACCATGCCCCCATCCTGTACCTATAAAAATCCCAAGAGCCTAGCAGGGGCAGACACACAGGTGCTGGAAGTTGAGAGGACCGTACTGATGTAGAAGTACACTGTCACACTGGGAGGCCATCAACCACTGGAAAATGCAGAATTTGGCTGGGGTGGTTGGAGAAGAGTCAGGCCACCAAGCTGACAAGCAGCCTGACTCTAGGGGAAAACCATCTCCCTTCTGGCTCTCCTGTCTGCTGAGAGCTACTTCCACCCAATAAAACCTTGTACTCATTCTCCAAGCCCACGTTTTATCTAATTCTTCTGGTACACCACGACAAGAATCCCGGGTTACAGAAAGCCCTCTGTGCTTGCGATAAGAGGGGTCTAATTGAGCTGACTAACATAGGCTGCCTATGGATGGCTAAACTAAAAGGGCACCCTGTAACACACATTCACTGTGGCTTCAGCAGCACATATTCACTCCTAGACACTGCAGCGTGGTCGGAGCCCCCACAGTCTGCCCTTCTGCATGTTCTCCTTAAGGTTTAAACAGCAGGGCATTGAAGAAGAGCCGCACCCTCATCACACACCCTGTGAGGGGACTGCTACAGGCTAAGCAATGTTAATAACTAAAATGAACATTTGGAACAGCTGCCAAAGGTGCAGATAAAATGAACTGTTCTTAGAGGTATGGTCCATGACTCCACCACAACAGCTGTAGGCATGTATGGCTCAGGGCACCTCCCATTACCCTTTCTCCTCCCAGCTCAGGTGCCGGGGCATGCCTAAAGCAGGCAAAGACGGAGCGAGCCCAACCGCCACGATGTAGGTAGGAGAAAGTTGCAGTGGTAACGTGACACCACAGGTCTAATGAATGGTTGCTTCTCACCCACTGTGCCAGTGGAACCTTTCCTCCCCTGGCCAAGGAATTCACCCCAGTCTGAACTGGGTGAAAGTTATGAGGATTAGAAATGTCACATTGCACTAAGAATTTTAGAATCTCAGAATCTCCCCCTTTTGCCACTTAAACGGGTTTTCTTTTTTTTCCCCCGCTTTCTAAGTGAGAAGAGTCCCCATTCTGTTTCTGATAGGGAAGTTAACAGAGGAGGGGCCCCTGCCGGCTGAGGACTGCACACTTGGCAGGGCTCAGTTGTGACGCTAAATGGATACAACAGCCTCTGAAATATCTTTTCGGTCTCAAACTTGATTCCAAGCTGAAGCCTGAGGCCCTAGAAGGAAAAAACCAGGTCTGAGGGATCCAAAGGCAAGCAACACGCACAATGTAAATGGGCAGGACCAATTCCTGCCGACTGAGCCCCACCCCATGGAAGGAGGCCGTGCTTCATGGCATAAGCAGGCCCAGGGAACTCAAAGGTTGTCGACAGCAAGGAGAAAGGGAGGCACAGGCGAGGGCAGTTAATCCCTAGTCTCCACGTCTTCCCTGCTTCATGGTATTGCCACGTTGGTACCTATGGCCAGCACCTGCCAAGGTCACTGGGGCTCAGGTATAAGAAGTGGAAAGTGAAGGGAGGACACTCGCTTTCTCTCTCCATCACACCCTGAGTTTTCACTGAAAGAAGGAAGGGAATGAGGGATGCCTCTATTCCCTGTCTTTCAGAATGGACAACTAGTTCTCTTCACCACCCTCAGCTTATACTCCTCTGGAGCGTATCCTGAACCATTGGGACTGCCTTGACCATCAGAATCTGGAGGAAAAGCATCTCATAGCCCTCTCCACAAAGGCTTGGCCAAATTATGATTTATGGGAAGGACTGGCTTGGCCTCAGGAAGAGACCATTCTCTCGATACCATCTGACAGTTGGAACTTTTCTGCAGACATGAGGACAGATGATCTGAGGTCCCACACGTGCAGGCTTTCTATACCTTGCAAGGCAATCCAGACCTTTGCCAACAATGTAGGATGGATCCAGCCCTCCTGTTTGCTATCTCAGGAGAGGCTGCAAGGGGCAAGCCCAGGAATTAAAGATCCAAGCCCCAGAGGCACCCCCAGCAGGGACCCAGCTCCTTCAAGGCCTGCGTCTCTGGGTCCACCCCAACCTCACTCTCCAACTTCAGCCTCTCACTTGCCTCCTAAAAATCCTCACCCTAAACAAGCCCTGGTCTCACTCATGCCCCTCCAAGAAATACCCAGTGAATTTGGGCCCAGTAAAATCCAGCTTCTCCTTTCCCTACAGAACTTAAAGCAGTTTAAGGGGAATCTTAGCAAGTTTCCAGATGACCCTGAAAGATACATAGAAGCTTTCCGGAATATCATTCAAATATTTGAACTTTCCTGGAAAGACGTTATGTTGCTTTTGAATAGGACACTGAGAAACAGGCCATTCTGCAAGCAGCAGAGAGATTTGGGGTTATAGCATCAGGGAAGGCAGTGAACTTTATCCAACTGGAAGAGAAGCAGTACTAGTGAATGATCCCAAATGGGATCCCAGTGATGAGATGGAAGACTGGAAAAGGAGACACTTTCAGGTGTGCATAATGAAGGTCTTACATGGGACTAAGACCAAGCCTCTCAATTATACTAAGTTGTCCATGATTGACCAGGGATTTGATGAAAATCCCACTGCCTTCCTGAAGACGCTGAGAGAGGCTTTGGTAAAGCACACCTTTCTATCTCCTGATTCAATCGAGGGACAGCAAATTATAAAGGATAAATGTATTGCTCAGGCAGCTCCTGACATCAGGAGGAAGTTGCAGAAATGGTCCCTGGGACCAGATAGTACATTAGAGGACCTCCTGAAAGTGGCCACCTCGGTCTTCTACAATGGAGAAAGGGAGACACAGAAAGAGACAGAAGCTTTAATGGCCACCGTGCAAGCCCACAAACCCCAGAATTCTCAGGGTGCACCTGTTAACTGCTAAACATATGGCAGGAACAGTTATCTCTCTTCTAAAGTTTAACCACTCCCATACGAGGTTTACTTTCTTTCACCAGGGTGAAACGGCTCAGGATACAGTGATGTTGTTAGTATATTTCACTTACTGTATCTGTAATCTTTGGCACTAAATTATTTCCCTGTATAATACACATGTTTAACCCGTGCATACTTAACTATCTCCCTTCTGGCTTTCCTATCTGCTGAGATCTACTCCCACTTAATAGAACTCTGCACTCATTCTCTAAACCCACATGTGATCTAATTTTTCTGGTATAACAAGGCAAGAATCCCAGGACATGGAAAGCCTCTGTCTTTGCAATAAGGCAGGGGTCTAATTGAGCTGACTAGCACAAGCTATCTATGGATGACTAAACTAAAAGAGCATGCTGTGGCACACGCCCACTGGGGTTTCAGCTGCAAACATTCACCCCTAATCACTGCCATGGGGTGGGAGCCCCACAGCCTGCCCGTCTGTATGCTCCCCTAGCGGTCTGAGCAGCAGGGAACTGAAGAAGCAATTGACATTCCCATCACATGCCCTGAGAGGGAGACAGGGGAACTTTTCCTATGTCTATGCTTTAAATAAGTAAAATGTTTATTTGTCAACTATACCTTAATAAAGCTGAAGGAAAACAGTGTCATGAATGCTGATTTGGGGCCATGCACCTTGTGCAGAAAAAGAGAAAGGCAACACCAGGGACAGTGCTCACTTGCCCCCTAATGCCCTCTTAACCTCATGCCACCCAAAGTTAAGAGCAAGCCCCCAGGCAATGTCACTCCAGCATGTTCCATGGTGGGCCCAGCCCCCACCTCAAGTAGCTTATTAAAATATTCCTGTCATTTACTTCTAACTGAAAATAGCTTTGGCAAAGCAAGTTCTTCAGGTTGTTATTATTATGAGATATTTTACCACCCTTGTCAACGCAGTCGACTCTCTTATATTGGTTCTATAAAGCCTTATTAGGTTACCCCTCAGTGAATATATGCACCCTGCATATGTAACGAGCTGAGAGGATGTGAGTCCTACAGATAACCACAACGCACACTGCCCGGCCAGATGGTTGGTATTCCACATTTGCCTTTGTGGTGTCAGAGTGTTAAAGGCTCTTGTTAAAATACATCGCGTGTTACTTGGTGTGACTGGTGCAGGGAAGGGTCAGTCATAAAGATGATATCTCAATTAATATTTAGACGAGTCAGCCAATCAATGAACAGTTGCACAACTACAACCGGCTTTACCCGAATTGAATACAAAGCCAATATGTTTCAAAAGTGACAAGGGGGAGTAGTATGAGGAATACCACGCTGAGAAGTGCAGGGAATCAGGAGCTGGCACTGGTAACACTAGAGGTAGTCAAAGGGAATTATGGATGTGGAAAAAAACGAGGACGAGAAAATTAAAGTTAGATGAGGGCTGATGGCGAATTCTGGAGGACTGACTCCAAGGAAGACTGACTGGTAGGATACATTCAGTGCTACTCCCTTAAGAGATCCAAAGTAGATCAGCAGGTTTGGTGCATTTCATCTTCCAAATAAATTCTCAGTTGTGTGCTACTCATTCCCCTTGTGACCTGTTCTTCACCTAGCTGCAATCAAACAACACATTTTTATGTGAAAAACAATTAACTTAGTTTAGGGTCCATGGATTTTAGATAGCTTTTACGAGGAAATACTATAATTTTTTAACAAGATTTACAGGGATATAAAAATAATAATTCCAAGATGCAATTCTTCAAAACCAGGTCACAGTCTCTATTTTTCAGAGAAAATATTCAACTCTCCATATTGGTCCTTTTCCATATAACAACACTGTTTGCTGCTCTTGCATTTAAAACAGAGTTGAAGGAATACAGGTCCCTTAACTCATAATATCACACAATGGGAAATTGAAATATAAACAGGCTTTCTTTCCTGTGGTGTTTTAAAACTACTGTCTATACATTTTCCTATTGTTTATTAAGCTGTTTCTGGGAAACAGCAGATCTAAAGCATTCCAGGGCCAATTAGAATTTGCTTCGCCATGGAATGTTTAAGTCCAATTCAAGAAAATAATTCATGTTCCGTACTTTGTTTTCCAATAAGAGGTATTTAATGACTATTTTTAATCATGTCCGTGAAAAGGTAGCTGTGGAGGGATGCGATTCTTAATGTCTTTTTCTTCCTCAGGGTTTTTCTGACTGTTCCTAGGTTATATGGAGAACCAGCCTACAAAGACCAGAAAACTAATCACCTCCTAGTGATTCTAATGGCTTGACCTCACAGAGGTGTTGGCCATCTGGCCATCTCACCTTTGAAACTCTCCAGTGGCCCAGGCCCAATGTGACAACACAGCCAAATGGCTGGCAGCTTGCTGCACAAGGTGGTCCCTGAGGCTCTGGCTAGGAACATGCTGATTTCTCCTGAATTTCAATTGCTTGTGAATGCTACCCTTTCCAACCTGAGGGGAGATGCAACTCTCCCTTGCAGTGAATGGCAAACGGCCTGGCTCCTTTCTTCTGCTACTCAAGCCTCTAAAATTCCTTGGAAAATGGTACCTCAAAATGATACTTTTTTTTTTTATATCAGGCAGCCCCCTGAGCAATTTGGGCCCAATACCACGTTTCTGTTCTGCAGCCATGATGGCACTCAGATGTCAGGTGCAGTCAACTCCCAGTCTCATCCTGGGGATATCAGGGTTTTCCTTTTTCCCATTTTACTCATTTAACTCCAGCAGACATTCTTAATTCCAAATATGATCTCCTCTATTTTATTTCCCCTTCTCTCAAAAAATAAGAAAAGCTGCTGTTTAAAGCAAGAGAAAAGGGCATGGAGCAAAATATCTCCCATTTCTACTGCTGCTTTTTTCTCACATCCTCAACTTAACCTGATGCACATGTACGCACATACCTTATTGGGAAGAGGAAGAAGAAAAGAATCAAAGATGAAGAAGGTAGAAACAAAAACAGCCCAAATGCTGGACTGGTATTAGACAGGAATGCCATGAGCCACGAGAAGCAGGATGCTGGAATTGCAGTGACTTAAACAATTGGGTGGATGTTCCTTCTCTCACAAGGAATCTAGAAGGAGTTAACTGCTCATGTTACTTTAGAGGCTCACTCATGTCAGAGACACCTACCGGCAAGAAACGCTGCTCAATTCCACTCACAGTCATCAGAGCTGCCACATTCAAGGCACAAAAACATGGCAGGAAGACAGCCTCAGCCATGAAGTTTTCTTTTCAGATGTCTTCCTTCTGTTTCCCTCCCATAGCTCATGGGTAAATTCTGGGGCATATGGTCCCTCCTAGGTACCAAGGAGGCTGGAAAAGTAAGTATCTCACCAGGGTAGGCACAGTACTGGTCTAAGCAAAATTAGGTGATACTGACAAAAAAAAAAAGAGGACAGGCCGGGAACGGATGATACGACCTTCTCTGCTTTACCCACCTCCCTGGCACATCCTCATTCATCCCACCTTGCCCAAGGACTTTGGAATTCCAGATTCCTGGCAAGCTGTATGCTAGCTGAGCTGTTTTATGTTGACCTGGCAACCAAATCACTATACAAATAAAAGAAACTCACATTTGAACTCTTGGAGTACAATTCGTTTGCACATTTTGTAGTGTCTGCCTTTTAGTTACAGAAGAGGAGTCCCAGAGTCAGTTTGCAAAATAGTAAATTATAAAATGCTGTCTGTCATTATTAATCGATAATTTTTTGAAAGCGATAGCATTCCAATTCCCTGATTAGGCAGTTTACCAACTATTGCTGTAAAAAATTATTTTGTAATAAGAAAACTAAGAACATAAAAATTAAATCATTAAAAAAAGAGAAATTACTTAAATTAGCTTACATATTTGGAAATATAAAAATTTTTAACCTTTTGACAGTTTTAAATTGTTACTTTGTTACTAAATATATTTATGGATTCTCCTTTTAGTTAAGGGAGTACCAAATATTAAAACTGATGTCATAAAATAGCAGAACTATATTGAATGGCTCTGAATTAACAAACCTAGGGATAGCATTCTCTTCATCAGTAAAGGAAAAGTTACTGAACCAGAAAAAGGAATCTTGGTAATTTTCAGTTCCACCCATTACTTCACAAAATCAGAAAAACTGAAAATAAATAAAGAAATAAACAAATGCTCCTATACAGTTTTTTCCTCCAGAGAGATGATCTTAAAGAAGTGGCAACTCAAAATTATAACTCATCAAGTACAGCATGTCTTCTGTTTTGAGATGTACACATATACCAGCTGACACTTTAAATAACTGAAAACTGCTTTCTCCTTTTTAGAAAACATATTTTGTGTTTCACGAGACTTCATTTTATGTGGCAGTTGGATCTGTTCCATATCTCTTTATTGTTAACCAATAGTTAATTCATAGACAGTAAACAGATCGTTATATTTGGCAATTCTCTCAACCCACACAGATATCTTAGATATACCAAATAGTATTTTACAAGTTCATTTCCTGTGAATTGACTCATTTGCTTCCAAGCTTCTTAAACACAAATTGCTTGATATAAATGTATTCAGTGTACTTTTCTCGAAATCTAAATTACACTATTCATATACACTAAATTTATGATAGAATATATTACTCAATTTCACACTGTGATGAAAAGCTAGTTACTCAAAGTCACAAAACTACATAAAGTCATTAAAGGGAAATCCTTTATAGAGATACCAAGTGGATTGACATTTGCTTCTGGCAGACTAACTTTTCTTGTTAGAAAGTTGTTACATTTAAATCTAGAATTAGTTTAACATAAATCATGTTGAATGTACACTCTAGCTATGATCATTTTCCCTAATCATAGTAATAACAACAGTCAAGATACATGTTGTCATGATAACAACAGTGATGTTGTCACTAAGATATTATTTACGATGAGAACATTAGCAATAATAATGACAATAATAACAAAAATAGTAGGAGGTACACAAGGAAATAGATTGGAATCTTCACTGTGGACCTTTAAGGTATAATTAGCACTGATAGAATAATTTTGCAAACTAAGTCTTCAAAGTGTTGGCCTATTAAAATTTAAATATTTAATTATATTTATGAATTAGTACATCTTCCCCATTTTCCTCCAACAATGTCATAAATTGTTTTGTTTTTCTCTTGTGGAAAGTATTACCTTTTAGTTGAATAAAACATACATAACTATGACAATGGAAAGTGAAAAATATAATGACTAATTAAAGTTATCTGTATTCTAAAACTCTAAGATTAATAAAGGACATTTAAATCCATGAGCTTTATTTTTCTGTCCATAATATAGAGATAATAATCTCTTCACATGGTTGTTGGATAATAGAATGAGATAATACAGAAAAAATGTTATTTGCAGTTCCTGACATTTCATGGTAGGAATGTCTTAGCAGAGGCAGATAGCATTGGTTAAATCCAAGTTGTTGTTATTGGCTATTTTAATTTTCTTCTTTATGATTTTTAAACATTTGATACATATTACTTTTATAATCATAAAATATTGACATACTTTTAATATTTTGAAATACACATACAAACACACAGAGAGTATCATGACTGTTGTTATTAGTATTAAAAGTTTCTAATTAAAAACAGATCTATAGGCTAATGAAACAGAATAGGGAGCCAAGAACAAAAGCATGCACATATGGTAAACTGATATTTGACAAGGGTGTCAGGAATACCCAATTCAGAAAGGATAGCCTCTTCAACAAATGCTGCTGAGAGACTGAATGCAGTATGCAAATTGGACCCTTATATTACACCATGCACAGAAATCAATTTAAAATAAATTGAAGTTTTTAATTATACTTAAAGTTCTAGGGCACATGTGCAGAATGTGCAGGTTTGTTACATAGGTATATGCGTGCCATAGTGGTTTGCTGCATTAATCCCCTGCCATCTATGTTAGGTATTTCTCCTGAGGTTAGCCCTCCCAATTCTCCCACCCACTGCTGGCCCTCTCCTAGCTTCCCCATCCCCCGACAGACCCCGGAATGTGATGCTCCCCTCCCTTTGCCCATGTGTTCTCATTGTTCAACACCCACTTAATAAATTGAAGTTTTAAATGTAAGATCTAAAACTATAAAACTCCTAGAAGAAAACAGGGTAAAAACTTCATGGCATTGTCTGAGCAATAATTCCTTGAATATGATAGCAAAAGCACAAACCACAAAACAAAATTAGGCAAATGGAATTAAATCAAACTAGAAAGCTCTGCACAGCAAAGGAAAATCAGCAGAATAAAAGCAACCTACAGATTGGAAGCCATATATCTAATAAGTGATTAATATCCAATATATATGTACCTCCTACAGCTCAAGAGAATAAAACAAATAGCCCTACTCAAAAATGGGCAAAGGATTTGAATAGACATTTCTCCAAAGAAGATGAACAAATGGTCAACAGGTATATAAAAAGATACTCAACAACACTAATCATCAGGGAAATACAAATCAGAACCACGATTATCACCCCACAATTGTTAAAATGGCTACTTTCAAAAAGTAAATAAATAAAATATAACAAGTATTGGTGAGGAGAGGGGAAACTGGAATTCTTGAAGACTGTTGGTGGGATTATAAAATGATCACAACTTCTATGGGAAATGGTATGTAGGTTACTCAAAAAACTAAAAATAAAATCACCATGTGATCCAGCAATCCCACCTATAGGTATATATCCTTTGAAAAAGAGAGATGACAATATAAAATAGGTATCTTCACTCCCATGTTCACAGCAGCATTAGTCATAATAACCAATTTATGAAAACAACTTAAATATTTATTGAAAAATGAGTGGATAAGAAAAATATGGCATATATATGCAATGGAATATTACTTAACCTTTAAAAAGGGGAAATTCTGTTATAGCCAAACAGCAGGTATGAACCTAGAGGATACTAGGCCAAGTGCAGTAAGCTCATCACAGAGTAATAAATACTGTATGGTTCCACTTATATGAGGCATCTAAAATAGTCAAATTCATAGAAAGAGAGTAAAATAGCAATTGCCATGGGTTGGCAGGGGGAGGAGGAAATGGAAAGTTGCTCTTCATGGAGTATAATGTTTCAGTTCAGTAAGATTTTAGAGATCTACTGTACAACACTGTGCCTGTAACTAACAACACTTTTACATTCAAAATTTTGCAGAAAGAGTAGAATTTAAGTGTTTTTGCCACAAATAAATAACAAATTTCTAAGTATCCTTTTTTTTCTTCATGGTTCTGAACCAAAGCCATTTGTTTATTAGAAGCATAACCTACTCTAAAATGTAATGCTGTCAATCAAAATATTTTTATTAGGAAACACCTAAGGTATACCTAAGGCACTTAGGTTTATAAATTCTATATTAAGAGGGCTGATATAGTCTGGCTCTGTGTCCCCACTCAAATATTATCTTGAATTGTAATCCAGATTGTAATCCTCATGTGTTGGAGAGGGACCTCATGGGGGTTATTAGATCATGGGGGCGGTCCCTCCATGCTGTTCTTATGACAGTGAGTGAGTTCTTGTGAAATCTGATGGTTTTATAAAAGGCTTTCCCCAGCTTCACTCTGCACTTCTCCTTCCTACTGCCACATGAAGAAGGACATGTTTGTGTCTCCTTCTGCCATAATTGTAAGTTTTTTGAGGCCTCCCAGCCAAGCTCAACTGTGAGTCAGTTAAACCTCTATCCTTTATAAATTACTGAGTCTTGGGTATCTCTTAATAGCAGTGTGAGGACAGACTAATACAGAGGGCTATTTTGGTGACCTTACAGCTTAGGTCTGTGTCCCAAGAAGAACATCTCCCAAGTCCTTGGAGATCAAATCTGAGCATGGATGATCCCTGGGGCTTATCCTCTTATCAGATATCATCATCATACCAAGGTTTACTTGTCAAGCCTTTTTTAACTTCTTGTGGTAATAATTAATATTGAACTGTACCTTATTTTTCCTCCACATCAGTTAAAGGAAATTGGATTGTTCTTGTCACACCTCTCAAACTTGTGACACTGTCTGGAGTAACATTAATAATTTTTGTCACTTATTTAAAGGCAATAATTCTTAATTTCCAAAGAGAGGAAATGGATGTAACAATTCTGTAATATAGGCAAAGTGAATTCCTGCTAGAATCTAGGTAAAGCTCAAAATTAACTAGAAAGTGACCAAGGGGTTTTTCCTCATGGCTTTATAAGGAAGTTATCTTCAAATGTATAAAGATAATGGCAAAAATCCATGGGACCAATGACATTTTCAAAGTCATAGAGAGAGACGTATGCTAAAAAAAATCCGAGAATCAGTTCCTTGACACTCTACCAGCCTCCTCATTTACCTTCATCCCTTTGGATGTCCCTCTGCCTCCTTTCTGTTATTCAAAGAAGCCCAGCACCTTCCCATCTCAAAGCCCTATATATGCTGTGCCCTCTGTGTGGGATTCTTTTTCCATACCTTCACATCTTCTTATCCTGTCAATCTTAACTTTAATCTCACTTCTGCAGAGCTTTTCCTGTCTACTCTAGTAAAGTAGCTCCTAGCCAACCTGTTAGTCCTTATCTTTTCAACTTTGATATTTCCTTCACATTTTTATCATGAAAGGTTAATATCTTATATATTTACTTTTAATTCTGTAGTTATGCTTATGCATTGCCTCTCCTTGTCCTGGAGGCAAAGCTTCCTTAAGTCCGCTTCTTCCCTACTCCCTCACTTCAGCACCTAGAACAGCGCCAAGGTAGCGCTTAATAAGTACAAGAGCAATGAAGAAATACATGAATAACTATATGAATTCTATGTTCACTGCCTACTTATTATTCAGAATCAGAAATTCAAGTGTACTTATAGGCAAATATGATGACATGTCTGGTATCATTCACATGATATAATATTTAAACAGTGTATGTTGAAGATGTTAGTTCTTCATGTGTACCCTTCCTGCTTGTTTCTGAACTGCATGTAGGAGCTACAGTTCTTCACTGTCTAAACTCCCCTAAAGAAGAGTAACATGGTTGGGTCACATGGAGCTTCAGAGACCTTACAATCTCAAATAAAGTTGGTCTTCCTGGTCAGAAATCATACTGAACTTGCATGAGCTGTCAGCAGCTTCTTTTTCTGGCTTTACAGCTAAAGAAATTTGGGGGCTGGAATTTCTGAACTTCTCAAGATCTTCGTCCAAAATAAGACAGGACTATAAAGAGCACATTCCACCCACTACATTTTCTCCATGCAAATCCAAATTGGAGCATACTCTGGATCTCCTTTAGGAACTGTAACCTGTAGGTCATCTCAAGTAGGTGTATAACAAAAGGTATTAGCCTCAGTAGATAACAATCCATGACATGAATTTGAGCATAGAGAGCATCCTTTCTGCACTTCTGGTGAGAGATTACACTGCACCTTTCCAGCGCTTGTAGCCAACTGCTTGCCCCAAACCATTCTGGTCAGATAGAATTTACCTTCAAAATTACTATTATATATGTGTAGTGAAAATCATAATTACTGACAAATTCAAATCATTTAAAACTTCAATTTATGCATGCATATGCACATACTACATATGTACATATACACAAATATGTATAAACAGTATTAGGAAGATATGTTTTGTATACCAGTGACAATTTTAGGCTAATTAAATATGCACTGGTCTAACTATATGGCTTATTTTGGTTTCCAAAATAAATTTTAAAGTGCCCCACAATTTTGATGGAGACATTTTAGTTAGGGGTCAGAGCACAGTCCCTGGAGTGCTACTGCCAAATTTGAGTCCCAGTTTCTCTCTCCTGCACATTGACCTTGGTCAATAACTTGAGCATCTCTGAGCCCCAGTTTCCTTTTCTTTAAAAAATTGATAATGGTAGTGTCTAACTAATATGTTTGCTGAGATTATATATATATATATATATATATATATATATATATATATATATATTTAAATGGAATAACAGTAGTGTCTACCTAATACATTTGTTTTGAGATTCAAAAAAAGTCAATATATTTGTACATTCAGTAGTTTGTAGCACATTATAAGCATAAGAGATACATTTGCTAACTAAATAAAATGTCACATTTCTCAAGTTAAGAATATAACCCCATGTGCTCAGCAACGTGCCTTGGGGAGCTCAGCACCACAGTGTGCAGACCAGACATCTTCCTGATGTATCAACTTTAGTCCAGGATAAGGAATTTTTAAAAAGTCATTTTATTTTTAAATAAAGAAAGATGCATCATGGAGTAGACATTTTAATATAAAATATGAGCTTTCAAGAGATTTATTTCCCACAGCTGGCTCCTCAGGCTACACTGCAAGATGCTTATTTCTGTTCATCATATCTTTCACGCCTCCCCTACAATAATCTGAATTCCAACTCTAGTCTCAGTTTTCTGGCACCATTCCATACTTTCCTATACCTGTAATTTTGTCGCCACTGCCTGTGATGGCCACTTCCTCCACGGTGTGGATGTCTGTGAAAATCCAGCCCCACTTCAAGAACTACAAAACATTTCACTTGCCATAGAATTTTCTCAAATTTCCCTGCCCTGAGTGGCCAGAACACTGTGTGAGTATTTCATGGCAGTAGTCACATGCTGTATAATAATGTCTGCATGTGTATTAACACTCCCCACTTCACCGTCAGGCTGTAGGTTTCTTGAGTTCAAATACTCTTCCCATCACTTGATATCTGCCTCTTCCCAACCACCTACGTGCCTAGCGCAGTGCTTTTCCATGTATTAAATATTTCTTGAGGCAACTACACCCCAAGCCTCCTTAAGAATAGCCTGACACAGGGTAGTTAGAAATCATCCATCTACTGTCACAATGACATCAATGAAAAGATGACTACATCAAATGGGTTATTGACTACAGTTCAATGAAAGTACTAAGAACAAATGCTCTAATTAGTCATTTGACCACAAACCTGTGATGTTCAGGTGAGCCCAGTCTGCTTTTCCCCAGGAAGCCTATTAGGTTGGCTCAGCATCTGCAAAGAGGAATGATCCAATAAAGTAAGCAACACCTTTAATGAGCAACCTATTTGCAACAAGGCCTAATTCATAACTCAGCATGAAAAGGAAGAGTACCAGTCTTCCCGGGACATATTTTGACAGGTAATTTTTATATATAGCCAGGCCCTTGAAGATTCTCCTAACTTGATCCTTATTTGGCTGACTTTCTTTGGAGATAGTGATATCAGAGTTTATAAGAAACAACATAAAAACATTAACTAATTTTAAAAACATATTTCCTAGATGCTCACTATATAACAGGCACTGAGGTAGACAATGAAGAACCAGAAATGTTCAGCATAGAGCTTATTTAAAGTCACCTGTGAAATTAATACCACTACATAGAAAATAAACACAGACTGATGTGTGCCATGACAATGAATACAGTTTGCCAGAGGTACACATAGGAGCTTGATTCAATGGAATTTGTTATTGCTTGCAGAGGGTAAGAGAAATCAAGGAGAAATCCTAGCTTTTTGTCTTCACTCAAGGAACATCGGAAAAGAAGTAGTTTCATGTGGAGAAAGGGTGAGAATGAAGGCTGATATGACTTTGATGTGGAGCAGATTCATAATGAAAGGTGACCAGGACATTTAAGTATAAGTAAGTAATAAAAGGCTGACTGTCAGCTCAAGAGCCTAGAATAGCGATCACAATAAAGATATAAATTTCTCTGATACAAAGCAGCCAGTGGTAACAGAAGCAACAGAAATGCTTGAGATTGACAAGGGAAAATGACTTTTGAGCAAGCAGAGTAATGGAGATACTCCCAAGAGGTAGGAGGAAAGCCAGTAGTAATAGGCTAGAAGTCAAGGGAGGGGTTTCAAGAAAAGACTGTCTAGGCACATCCAACTCTACCATGGAATCAAGAAAGACAGGGGTTCTGCAGGGGCTTGGGATTCAGGCACAAGAAGGCTAGAGGGACCTTGAATTGTTTCATGTTAATGAAGTGATACAGTCAATGTCCCGTAAGATGTGGTAGGGAGTGACAGAGCACGACTAAACCAGAGATGCTAAGTGTAGACTGTCCTTCTCAGAGGCTTGACTGTGAAGGAAAGAGATCGTTTCATCCTCAAAAGAAGACCTTGGCACAAAGAAGGACTCTTAAATGACATTTGGACCTTAAATATTAATATATTTAAATATGGAAAATAATCAGTAGCAAGAAAGAGATTAAAACTTCAAGAGAAAAAGGAGAACAGTGCATGGAGTAGAGTATCAGAAAATTGGACACCCCATGTCTAGATGAATGGTTCTCAACCCAGCCCATGCGGGAAATATCAGCCATGGAACTTCAAAAGACAAATGCCCCACTCTGGACATGGCCAACAGGGATCTCTAGAGAGCAGCCTAAGGATAGTATAGAATGTGTTTACTCTTCAGTCAGACATGTGAACACTGGCTTAGCTAGCACCTAAGCCCTGTTTCACTAATGGCCATGTGTTTTTAATACCAGGGAAGATCACCTTTTGCCTACACTTCTGCTTCATCTTCAGACTTGCCAACATCTAGCTGAAGGCTTTTATGTTTTTCCCTTTCAAACTTTAGTCACCTGCATTTTCTGTCTTATCCAGACATCACTAATATCTGCTCATAGTAAGCATAAGTAATAATTGTACATGACCAGTTTTTTCAGATCAATAGCTCATTCTTCCCTCCCCCAAGTTTCTTCCATAATAGGAATTCTTGACTTTTTGTGGTAGTAGACCATCTTAAAGAATATGATGAAAGCCAATGGATACTTCTACATATGTACACACATGCATGTCTACGAATTCCACATGGCTTGAGGGGTTGGGAGGGTTATGATTCACCTAAGGCAAAGCTACCATTCTAAAAATTTGTGATCTACAGCCTTAATACTCAGAGCATGGTCTTCAGATCAGCAGCATCACCTAAGAGCTTATTAGTGATGCAGAATTTCAGGCCCCACTATAGACCTACTACATTAGCATGTGCATTTTCACATATGATGTGGTCATATTCACATCAAAGTTTGAAAGACACTGGCCTACAAATTATGCAATAACAAGGGTTTTATACACCTTGTAATGGGCACAGTAAGTTATTCAAATCCTGTTTTATCTATTTTGACAATTCCCACTCTGGGTCTCTCCAGAAAGAACTATGAAATGGGAAAAGAGTAGGAGAAGAGATTGTCTCAATGATTGTCTGCCAATGAGGCAAGAGAGGGTGAGTCTTTATCCACTTGCCCCTGCTCACCTGGGCTCCACTGCCCCTTCTTTCCATCTTTACCTTATAAATATCCACATTGAGCAGCCTTATTATTGAAATCTCTCTGACCTCAAGTAAGAAGAGAAACATTCAAGTTACCAAAATAACTCCTTCTACTGTTCTTTGAACTTCAAATAATAAATCACAATTAAAAATGATGCTCTCTCAAAACATTTCCAAACATGCTGACATGATCTCATTGTATCATTTGTGAATTTCACACACCAAATTAAAATTTGTATTTATTTCATTTCTTTGGTATGAAATGACCCCAAAGAGCCTGACCTTCTCAGAATGTGGCCACAACTGACAAATCAATCTCGTTACAATGCACAGTCAGGGAGACACTTCTCTGCTCCTTGAGCAACTGAAATTACACCTGTCTCTTGTGCATATTTTAATTAGAGAGTTGTATTAATCTATGCCCCATGGCTTTTGGGAATGGAACATATTTAAAGTCTCATGATAAAAATAATGATATTTCATGATGCAAATTTATGCAACAGGACACAGGTGTCGAACATTTTCCACCTGGACTTCCATGTCACCGCTGAAGGATGGCAACATTAGTTGCCAAGGCCAAAAGTTACAGAGGAGAGAGGACAAAATGAGGTAAAAAAAAAAGCAGCATGTACAATTTTAGAAATATTGTTGTGACCTCTAAAGTTCAGCTGTTCTCCTTCCCCTTTCTACACTCTAAAAGAATGCATTGAAGAGGAGAGTCTAGTACATTTCGAGTTGGCTACCAACTTTTAAAAATAATAGATAACATATTTTATTCTGTTTGATCTGGATTGTTCTTTCTTTCAACTTTAAATATCCTACAATATGACATTAAAGTAAAATGTGTATTATAGAAAATTAAAATCAATTCAATAGTAAATGATAATAATTTAATGTCTCCATGAATCTAATTAAGGAGCTACTTTGGTAAAAATGTTCAAAACTGATGAATAACTGAGAGAAAACATAAAATCAGAATTCATTTTTCTATAGTCCCTTTCTGAAACTGATCATGATATTGTGTCCTTATAGTCACATGGTTTATTTACCTCAGGATATTTTTAATGACATTTTTTTGAATGTGAATTTTGTATTTGAATGTAGCCTTAGCCCATCTGAGTTTCTGTAACAAAATACCTTAGGCTGGGTAATTGATAAACAACAGAAACGTATTGCTCATGGTTCTGGGGCCCGGGAAGTCCAAAATCAAGGCATCAGCAGATTGAGTGTCTGATGAGTCTCATTCTCCACAGAATATATCTTTGCTTTGTGTCATCACATGGCAAGAAGGGTGAACAAAATTCCTCAAGCCTCTTTTATACAGGCACCAATTCCATTTATGATTAGGCTAAATTATCTCCCAAAGGCCCTACCTCTTATTACTATTATGTTGGAGACTAGGTGTCAACATACAAATTTGAGGAGACACAAACACTCAGACCATACTAAACATCCACTTTAAAAGGTGACCAACTCTTTATTATTTTAGTTTGAATTACAGAAACCTATGTTACAGAGGGACTTTTCCCCTTATTCCGGATTAGGAGAATTTTCTTCTACTACATTACCAGCCAGTTGATAATTGACTTGCCTCTACTATATCCCTAGAATATGAGCACATGACTTCTTTTTTGCTACTTTCTGTTTAATAGATTTACATAGGTAAGTTCTATGATTTCATGTTTTGAATTCCCCTGGCCAACAGGTTGTTGTATCTGTCTTCCTTTCCTCTGTTACATCTCTGGTTCTTGAAAAGGAGATACAGTGAACACTCCCTTTCCAGGACACACCATCAACCTATGTACAAAGACCTCCCTTTCTCACTTAAAACAGAAGGAGCCTTCTCCAAATCATTTTAAGTGAAATACACGCTGTCCAGTACCACTCCCTTATCTACACATGTCCACACACACACACACATGCACGCACATTCAGACGTATTCAAAAATATTTGCAAATACTAGATGAAAATGTTTAATGCTTGTAGAAAGATCCAAAATTGAGTGGAAGGTATAAACAAGGCTGAAAATGAGTATTATTTTTTGAATAGTAGCCTGGAGAAGGTGAAGGGAGAAGAGATATGGGTCAGAATGGGTTCTGATTTTAAACAATTACCCTTCCTTCCTTCCTTCCTTTCCTTTCCTTCCTTTCTTTCCTTTCCTTCTTTCACTCTTTATTTTCTTTCTTCCTTTTGTCATTTCTTTCTTCTTTTTTTTTTTTGAGACAGGGTCTCACTCTGTTGCCCAGGATTGGGTGCAGTGGTACAGTCTTAGCTCACTGCAACCTCCCACGCTCAAACAATCCTCCCATCTCAGTCTCCCAAGTACTTGGGACTAAAGGCATGCACTACCACACCCAGTTAATTTTTTGTAATTTTTGTAGAGATGGGGATTCACTATGTTACCCAGGCTGGTCTTGAATTCCTGGGCTCAAGTGATTCACTCACTGTGGCCTCCCAAAATGCTGAGATTACAGGCATAAAACACCACACCTGGCCTAATAATTACTCTTTCTAATGTAATGAGTTGCCGAGATGCTCTTTGTCTTTGATTTCTTGTCCAAATCTTCAACTCGGACAGTGTCAGCCCCAAATCATGAATTTCCACTACAAAACTGAAATTGTAGTAAACTATGATACATGACTATGGCAGTTTCATACCATTCAGTTATTATGTCTTATGTATGAATTTTTAGGATATCCTCCTGCCTAGGATACCTATTTTAAATTGTGATTATTTTTCAAAGATACTATTTGGTTGTATTAGTCAGGGTGGTTGATGCTAAATGCTAAAACTAACTTCCTCCAGATCAGGAGATAGGAAAACACATATTTACTTCTCTTCCATGTGCACAGTTCAATGACATTTGGGAGACTTTCTCTCAGGAGTGAGCTCAACAGCCCATGTTTCTTCTGTCTTGTGATCTCATCACCTTCAACATGAGCCCTATCAAGACTAGCCTGGGTGACACAGCAAGATCCCATCTCTAAAAAGTTGTTTTTTAAACATGAGCCCACCATGGTTGACATCACAGGGGAAGAGAATTCATGGAGAGTTGTGTGGGCAGCTTCAAGTCTGGGCTTGGAAGTGGTCTATATCACTACCGTCCTCATCCCAGTGGTGGGACCACATTGCAAGGGAAGCTGGGAAATACAGTCTTCCTGTGTGCCAAGAGAAAGGAATGAAGTAGGACTTCCCTGACCTTCTTTTGGCTCTCTGTGTAAGTTTATTGTCAAGTGGTACCCAGGGAACACTGCTGAACTTAGCCTTACCTCTCAATGTGGCCTTATAGAAAACTGTAAGTTTCATGGAAAGCAAATACATGAATGATTTCCCTAACATGCATGCCGTTATTTCAAGTCTTTCCTGCTACTATGCACATGGTTCATTTTTGCTAAAGTAGAAGCAAATTGTGTGTATGTCTCACTCTTTGTGTGTGTGTCTGTGCCTTTTAGAGTGCATCCTTCTCTTTCCAGAAGCAAAGTTTTATAAGAATATTTACAAATACATCTTTCTTGAGAACCTTTAGAAGTCTAAATCTGCAAAGTTTTATTTTATTTTGCATTTTGTCTAATTTTGACCAGATTCTATTCATCTCACCAACTCATCTCAGATTCTCCATGCCTTTCTCCTCACAAGCACATAGATTTCTCTTAAGCCAGAGACCCTCGTGTGAACTAAAATAATAAAAAATAATTTTATGCTAAAGGATAAAAAATATTCAAATCATTACAAATAAATCAAGTACAGAGTTGATTCAGAATGCATGAAAATTCAGTTCATGGTAAAGGAGTTTTTAAGAGCAATTTAAAAAGAATTATTATTCAATAAATGGTATTAGTACAAGTAGTTTACGATTTGAATAACAGGAAAGCATAACCTCACCTCACTCCACCAAAGTAAATTTCAGAAAAAAAGTAACCATTAAAAATTGACATCACGCAAACACTAGAAAAAAACTCACAGCTAAATTATTTATGATATTAGAGTTAAAAGGGCTTTGAAATACAGCAGGTAATATCTGCAATTTATATTAATAAATTTGACATTGTAAGAGTTTAAAACTTCTGTATTACAAATGTATACAAAACTGTTTGCCAATCACTCACTATTCTTTTCTGTGATTTAGTATTTCATAAATTTAAAAATTCACATACCAAAATTAAAGATGAATCAGGAATATTTCCTAGTGCACTAGGTTTAATACTCTCAAATTGCCAAAAAGCTTATACAAATCAATAAGACAAACATAAGAAAAGGCTGGTTAAAGAATAGCAAAGAGCACTGATGGGCATTTACAGAAAAAGAGACTTGAAAGACTGATAACTCATGGCCATCAAAAGAATTTTAACAACATTCAAAATTAAAGTAATTCAAATCAAAAGTAATAATGATGTGTCATTCTTTTGATATACTAGATTGTCATACTGGATAGGCTGCTGTCCTTAACAAAAAGGAGATTAGCAAGCAGACAGGGATAGAGGAAAAGCATTGACAGGGAGAAGACAGCCAGATAAGCCAAAGGAAAAGGCCTCAGAAGAGCCAGCCCTGCTCACAGATCTGCTGCTCTTGGACTCTCAGCCTCCAGAACTGTGACATAATAAATTTCTCTTTCCAAGCCACCCAGTCCGTGATACTTCGTCATGGAAGCCTGAGCAAACTAACACAGGCTCCCTGGGGTGCTTTTAACTCAGCCCTCCTCTCACAGCGTTGTAAGTGTTTGTGGATGTTCTCATCTCCCCACCCACTAGACAGGAAGATTTAAAGGAAGAAATGTTATCCCTTTTTGTTTCTCTAGAACACAGAAGATCTGACCTCTGTGGCTGTAAAACTGAAGTCTCCACTCAGACTCTAGCAACTCCTCTATTCTGTGCTGACAATTACGCATTCATATTTTGCAAAGCCACTGTGTTGTTCATTATCATTCCTAGCACGAACTGATACCCAGTGTCTGTTATTTGGGTGCCTACAACTCTTCTCTCTGCATTCCCCTCTGATGCCCAGTTCAGCAGTCAGTGCCCAGTGGGCAGTCAACAGTGATTGATGACAACCTTGATGGGAGAACAGAAGCATGAGAAAGTAAATGAATAACAATTTCTAAAGTAAGAGGATGGCTGATACAGGGTTCTCTCTTTGTTCTACAATGAGACTAAGAAATAAATTTTATACAACATGGATTCAGTTTAGATAACTGGAAAGTGGTACAGACCTAGGAAGCACTCTGTCTGGTAGTTTTAACCACTTGAGATGATCTCAATGAATGTGCAAATTAGACTTAATGTAGAGCCTAACAAACACCATGGCCATCAGGGTAGCATCCCATAAACTCGCTGGCAGCTCACATCTCCTGATGTTGCTGACCATGAATATCATTGGTCCACATCTATCTAAGAGTCAAGCACCAAAGGGGACAATGACAGCATTCAATGCCAGTATCACACCTCAGCAATCTGTCAGGAATTATCTCTGGAAGCAAGCGGAAGGCAGGAACCCCAGATGATGACTGTACAAAATGTAGAGTATGAGTTTTTACTCTTACTCATGAATGTGTTTTAGAAAAGGCAAAAATACATTGAAAATATAAGGTCCTAAATGCTTACAAATTGAGTAAACGTTCTCCAAGATTCGATGAGAACAGAAACACATAAGGCTAGGTAAACATGATATTTTTTTGGAATCTGTGGTAGTTCTCAGAGAGAGAATTCCGAAGACTATTTAAACAGGCAGTCCCCTTCCCCCACAAAATCCTTTCTAAACTCATGCCTGCTCTCATCCCATACACATTCATTATGAGTCAGCCTGCATTTCTTTATCCTTGCTTTAGCCTTTTCTTCCCACGTTAACTAATTTTTTCTTCTCTTACTTGCAGCAAATACACCCCAATTTCTATACATATTCATTCCATACCCACTGTACCTGTGTTCTCTGGGGAGTTACCTGTCATCTCTGAAATACTGTTATTGTCACTTCCTGTTTCCATGTAACCCCACATAAGGTATTGTATATGGTATGCAGTACATTGTTACTCAACAATGAAACACCAGGAGAGATAGAAACAAGTTGTATATGCACTTTAGAACAGGAAAAAGCCGATTATGCTCTTGGAAAATGAGAATTATCATTTACTGTATTCTGCTATTCACAAATGTATTGCATATCAGGAGCTCAAGGCAAGCACTGGGAAATTAACATAAATTTAGGTTTCTTACATTGTCTGTAGCTTACAGGTAGTACTCACAGGGGAAGAAAGTCATAAAGCATCATTACCAGATGTTCTTTTTGGAAGCCTTTCATTATTCCCTGACTGCTTCCTGTCTTTTTAAAGATATCCATCTGAGACAGCTCCTAATTCATTTTCGCCTGCTTTCTTACCCACTGGAGAGGCCTCTCCTGAAATTTGAAGTTCTTCATCTATATCTGCTGTTCTCCATAGACCTGGAATGACAGAATATCATAAGCATCTTTAGCAAATGAGCTCAGGGTTGGGAAATACAGTGGGCAAAAATATCCTGTGTAGATAACAAAAGGAGAAAATTGTGATGATATTAATCTCAATAGAAACACCAAAAAATAAGAAACAGAATACGGTAGCTGCACACAGGACTAAAGATTCACATTCTTTACATACCATCACTGTTTGGCTAGACTTAAGAAATACTCATAATTCAAAACATGTCTTCTCTCAAATTTACTTTTTATCTGGAAGCTCGGTCTTATTAACCAGCTAACCACAAAGATTGCTTCCTCCAAATGATGCTAGTCCACAAGATAGAGAAAGAGGGAACCCTCCCTAAATCATTCTATGAAGCCAGTATCATCCTTATACAAAAACCAGGAAAGGACATAACCAAAAGGAACACTACAGACCAATATCTCTGATGAACATAGATGCTAAAATCCTTAACAAAATACTAGCTACCCAAATCCAACAACATATCAAAAAGATAATCTACCCTGATCAAGTGAGTTTCACATCAGGGATGCAGGGATGGTTTATTTGTTTGTTCATTGTTTTGTTTTGCTTTGTTTGAGATGGATTCTCACTCTGTCTCCAGGCTGGAGTGTACTGGTGTGATCTTGGCTCACTACAACCTCTGGGTTCAAGTGATTCTTCTGCCTTGGCCTTCCGAGTGGCTGGGACTACAGATGTGCACCACCACACCCAGCTAATTTTTGTATTTTTAGTAGAGATGGGGTTTCACTGTGATGGCCAGTATAGTCTCAATCTCTTGACCTCATGATCTACCCACCTCGGCCTCCCAAAGTGCTTGAGGTATGGTATAACATACATAATCAATAAATGTGATACACCACATAAACAGAATCAAAAACAAAAATTACATGATCATCTCAATAGATGCAGAAAAAGCCTTTGGCAAAATACAGCATTCCTTTATGATTAAAACAGCAAAATCAGCATACAACGGACATAATTCAATGTAACAAAAGCCATCTATGGCAAACCCACAGCTTACATTATACTGAATGGGGAAAAGTTGAAAGCATTTCTTCTGAAAACTGGAACAGGATGAGGATGCCCACTCTCACCACTCCTCTTCAATATAGTACTAGAAGTCCTAGCAAGAGCAATCAGACAAGACAAAGAAATAAAGGGCATCCAAATTGATCAGGTGGAAGTCAAACTATCACTGTTTGCTGATAATATGTTTTTTACCTAGAAAACCCTAAAGACTCCTCCAGAAAGCTCCTAGACCTGATAAAAGAATTCAGCAAAGTTTTCAGATTCAAAATCAATGTACACAAATTAGCAGCTCCTCTGTACGACAACAGTGACCAAACTGAGAATCAAATCAAGAACTCAACCCCTTTCACAATACCTGCAAAAAAATAAAATGCTTAGGAATATACCCAACCAAGGCCTGAAAGACTTCTACAAGGAAAACTACAAAACGCTGCTGAAAGAAATCATGGAGACACAAACAAATGGAAATACTTCCCATGCTCATGGATAAGTAGAATCAATATTGTGAAAATAACCATACTGCCAAAAGCAATCTACAAATTCAATGCAATTCCACCAAAATACCACCGTCATTCTTCACAGAATTATAAAGAAAAAAATCCTAAAATTCATATGGAACCAAAAAGAGCCTGCATAGCCAAAGCAAGACTAAGCAAAAAGAATAAATCTGGAGGTGTCATATTACCCAAATTCAAACTATACTATAAGGCCATAGTCACCAAAACAGCATTGTACTGGCATAAAAATCAGCACATAGACCAATTGAACAGAACAGAGAATCCAGAAATAAAGCCAAGTAATTATAGCCCACTGATCTTTGACAAAGCAAACAAAATCATAAAGTGGGACAAAGACACCCTATTAAACAAATGGTGCTGGGATAATTGGCAAGCCACATGTAGGAGCATGAAACTGTATCCTCATCTCTCACCTTACACAAAAATCAGCTCAAGATGGATCAAGGACTTAAATCTAAGACCCGAAACTATAGAATTCTCAAAGATAACATCAGGCATTGGCTTAAGCAAGAACTTCATGACCAAGAACCGCAAAGCAAATGCAACAAAAACAAAGGTAAACAGATGGGACTTAATTAAACTAAAGAGCATTTGTACAGCAAAAGGAACAGCCAGCAGAGTAAACAGACAACCCACAGAGTAGAAGAAAATCTTCACAATCTATACATTTGACAAAGAACTAATATCCAGAATCTACAATGAACTCAAACAAATTATCAAGAAAAAAAACAAGTAAGCCCATTAAAAAGTGGGCTAAGGACATGAATAAACAATTCTCAAAAGAGGACATACAAATGACCAACAAACATATGAAAAATGCTACTTATCAGGGAAATGCAAATCAAAACCACAATGCAATACCACCTTACTCCTGCAAGAATGGTCATAATCCAAAACATTGAAAAATAATAAATGCTGGCATGGACGCAGTGAACAAGGAACCCTTCTACACTGCTTCTGGTAGGAATGCGAACTAGTACAACCACTATTGAAAACAGTGTGGTGATTCCTTAAAGTACTAAAGGTAGAACTACCATTTTATCCAGCAATTCCACTACTGGGCATCTACCCAGAGGAAAAGAAGTCATTGGAGAAAGATACTTGCACACACATGTTTATAGCAGCACAATCTGCAATTGCAAAAATGTGGAACCAGTCCAAATGCCCATCAATCAATGAGTAGATTAAAAAAAATGTGTAGGAGAATGAAACCGGATCCGCATCTCTCACCTCACTCAAAAATCAGCTGAAGATGAAATATCAAGGATATATTTTGAAGTTGGGTAATTTGATGCCTCCAGATTTGTTCTTTTTGCTTTGTCTTGCTTTGGCTACGCAGGCTGTTTTTTGTTCCATATGAACATTTATTGAGAAATAATGTAGTAGCATATACCATGGAATACTACTTGGCCATAAAAAGGAATGAATTAATAACATTCACAGTGACTTGATGAGACTGGAAACTGTTATTCTAAGTGAAGTAACTCAGGAATGGAAAAACAAACATCATATGTTCTCATTCACATGTGGGAGCTAAGCTATGAAGACGCAAAGGCATAAGAAGGGCACAGTGGACTTTGGGGACTCAGGGGGAAAGAGCGGGAAGGGGGTGAGGGATAAAAGACCACAAATTGAGTGCAGTGTATACTGCTCAGGTAATGGATGAACCAAAATCTCCTAAGTAACCACCAAAGAACTTATGCATGTGACCGAACACCACCTGTTCCCCAATAACCTACGGAAATTTAAAAAAAAATTAAACAAGCAAACAAAAAAGAAAATAGCAAGAAAAATTAGAACAGTCTTTATAGACAACTAGGAGTAAGCAAATACTAATTATTATTAGAAAAAAATTCTTATTTTGATCATGTCTTTTCTCTCAGTATGACAGGGTAGTAGTAAAATTAGATTAAAAATAGATGTAAGACTATTAAGGGATTTCTTTTAACTGCATTCTAAGAAGCCATACTGGGGTGCCCAAATTTAAAACAGTTTCCTCACATTCTAATCTTTTTGAAAGTTTAGATCTAGGACTAGGTATTTTCAAATTCTCAGGTTTCTGCCAGCCCTTTCAAACAGTGCTATTTCTAAGAGATTACAGCCTTTCTGTACTTGATTTAATGACTTAAAGTAGAAACAAACTGCCAGGAAATTGGTAGTGGATGCTGTTGATGACATTTCATTTTTGGATTAACCTGAGAGATTTATTTAGTTACCAAAGAGAACGGAAAAACCATCTGAATCAATTTTTATAAAACTTTTTAAAAGAGAATTTTGTTTTTAAGATTTGTGGCTCTGACTTAGGGTCTGTAAATGAATCCTTCTCTAGAACTTGCAGAGAGTTCATCCAATTAAGTAGATTAAATATACCTTTGAAGTAATGTTTAAACTATTACATTATTCAGCTAAATTTTTCATTCTTAATAGAATAAGAATCAATATAAACTTTTCTACAAGTACTCAAACTTCAATTTAAGTTGATCTTAATTAGCGAGAATTTGCAACATATATTCACTTTGACCTTAAAAAACAAAATGATTTATTAAAATTAAGATATTTAAAACTCTATTAAAAATAGATATTAAAATTTATTTAAAATAAGATACTTGGAAGCCAAATGTGCTTTAGGAAATGGACCAAGAATGTATACTCTTTATTTTTAAAGGGATAAGTGTAGGCAAGGATACAAGATTTTAAATGAGAGACTCACTTTCGACCACAGACAGATAGAAGCAAAATATGTTAAAAGGAGGTGGTGATGGATGAGTCACATTGGGACATATCGGTCAATGCTGAATGCAGAGAAAATTCAGCTAGCTTTGCCTCTGAGCTGCCAATCACCCCATCAAACCATTTGCCCTTCCTTCTCAGCAACCTTCACAACCACATTCAGGCTGTCAGGAAAGGTTGACATACTTGAATGGTTATAATTGCAGCTTGAGTTAATTCTAGGAAAAAAAAGGATGGCTCACTCATAATTTATAAACAGAGTTGCCTAATTTAAGCCATTCTAAAGTTTAATCAGGCCATGAATTTCCACTTGTCTGGACTTAAAAATGATTGTGAAACAATGTAAATCACCAAGTTACCTGGAATATTTCAGGTTCTTCTCAATATCTACCTTTTTTCTTACAGAATAAATACTTTACAATGTATATTTTATACCCTAAGCAATAATGTGATATGTATTGATCAAATATAGTGTGATTTGTTTTCCTAATGTTCTTGAACAGTTACTATAATATAATAGAAATAAAATGATTTGAAACCACTTACGGTAGAGACATCAATGAAACCAATGTGTCACCACTTGGAAAAAAGGTTTTGAAATAAATTAAAATAGTTGGCCATGCTTAACATTTATTGAGAAGAAAAAGCCCTCAAATATATTTCAAGTTCTAAACCCATATGTATTTCAAGGATCAGTTGAGCTCCCACTTGCAAAGATGACAAAGAAGCTTATGGGAGACCAACATTCCAGACAAGAACTACTAAAAGCCTAGATAAAATTAAAGTACATCTCTTGGGAGACGTCTGTGAACTAACAAAGCAATAGACAATAGAAAAACCACACCTGAAATGCTTGCAAACTCTGGATTCAGGACAAGCAACAGTAGATGCAATTCTAGGGTCTGGGAAGAAGCCACTACTGAAAGACTGAAAGGCAGGAGACATTTTCATGATCTCATGATATGGAGAGTAGAAACAAGAGGACAAGGTGGCCATGAGCAGGGAGGGGAAGGAAACTGAGTTCAATCTTACACTGGTTTCATCCTTAAGACATTTTCAGATATCTTAAGTTGTTTTGAGAGTGAGGCTGAGAATTGAAAGAGAGCAGCGTTTGGAAGTCTTGTGGTGTTAAGCAGATACACAGCACAGTCCTGAACCAGCTGGAGGGAGATCCTCACTGAACACCCTGAGCTCTCAAATGGGAGAGCTGGAGGGTGAGACTCAGAATCAAAGGTGAAGTGCAGATCGACAAAGACTGGAAAATGACCACTCTCATTCAGGGCAGCTCATTTCCTGACTTTGCCTGTCGGTCATCAGTCCCCACTCCAGCTCCCTGCTGTATGAATTAAGCCCTCTCCGAGGCTGAGGCAAGAGAATCGCTTGAACCGAGGAGGTGGACGTTGCAATGAGCAAAGATTGCGCCACTGCAAGCAAGATTCTATCTCAAAGAAAGAAGACAAAAAGGAAGAGGGAGGAGAAGGGGGAGGGGAGGGAGAAGGGGGAGACCAAGAGAATGCTCTTAAAGCAGCATGGCTGGAATGGAGGGGAAAGTCATATTATGTTCAAATGGACAACAATAGATGATTTCTAAGTAAACGCAATGGAAGGCAGAGGAGAATGGAATGACACTTTAAAGTGCCAAAAAATGGTTGCCAAACTAGGATTCAATACCTAGCAAAAACGTTCTTTTAAAATGAAGGCAAATTGATGCTTTCAGAAACAAGAAAATAAGAAACTTTTTACCGAGAGAGTTCTTTCAGAAGGAAAATGATTCTAGACATAAGCACAGAAAACCAGAAAAGGAAAAAGAACAACGGAAGTTGCAAATTTGTGGGCCAGATAGTAAATATTTTAGGCATATGGACCACATACTCTGCATCATGACTCTTCAGCTTTGCCACTGTAGTGCAAAAGCAGACAGAGATACTACATGATGGGCATGGCTATGTTCTTATAAAGCTTTATTTACAAAAACATGAAGTAGTCAAGATTTTACTTAAGAACTACTGTCTACCAACCCTGCTATAAAATAATGAAAATAATGTCTTATGTTGTTTAAATCTTTCTGGGCTGTGTATGTGTATATATATGTGTGTCTATATGCACACACAAATCCCAGAAAGATTTAATCAACAGTATATATGTATATGTATGTGTGTGTATGTGTGTATATATACACACATATATATGTATATATATATATATACACACACATATATATGTATATATATACGTATATATATACATATACATCTATGTGTATACACACACAGCCCAAAAAGATTTAATCATCATGAGACATTACACATACGCACATACACACATATATATACATTTATACACACACATAGATACATATTTATATGTATATACAAGGTATTACATTTTTAACATAAGTACTTTAATGGTGATAAATTACTGAAAGCACTGCATATGTTTTCCTTCTTTGAGCATCTTAAAAGAATAAACTATCTCTACAAGACAATCATAACATATATATAATTTTTTGTATTTAGTGTACACTAAATATTATGATCTAAATTAAATATATATATGATCTAAATTAGTATATACACTAAATATACATATATCATCTAAATTAATAGTATACAACAGGATTTCCAAATCTTTACTGTAAAGGATTAGACAGTAAATAGTTATATAGTGTATATAGTTATATACATTTAGTATACATAATACACACACGTTATACATCTATATGTACACATAACTAAAATCTATAATCCTAGCTTTATTTTAAAAGTTGTAAAATCAATGAACATATATTCCACATATGTAGGCTAACTTTAATACAGTTAAAGTTCTCCCATGTTCTTTTTCAAATAACGTTCTCATCATTGTGCCTAATGAGCAAGATAAGAGAAGGTTTTTGCATGTTCCAGAGAATGGCTTATTTTATTTACTTCAGATTCATGGTTACTGCCCTGTGTTCAATTATCTAGTGCTATGCTCTGTCTTTGCCTTCAGAGTTTTCAAGGTATTGCATTTGTAATAAAAGCACTTTAATGGTGATAAATTACTGAAAATATTGAATATAAATGTTTTCCTTCACTGAGCAGCTTAAAAGAAATAAACTGTCTCTACAAGATAATCATAAGTCACAGAGAGAGAGAGAGAGAGAGAGAGAGTAACTGAAGACTGAATTGAATGATCTCCCCAAGTGAGTTCCTTGCCATAGATCTGATGAGTAAATTCCATAATCATCTGTAAGGTTTTGCATCAGAGAGACCATCTAGATTTGTAGCTAAAGCATAGAAGTAGAACCAGGACACCTGAGCTTCAGACTGACATTTACGTTCCTTTAATGTCAACTTTCCCTACAGTCTCAAATGGGGGAAGTAAAATCTGCTGCTCTTTTGCTTGCTAACACATTATTTATAGAAAGACACTGAACTCTTAAAAAAAGATCAACTCTTGTAGGCTGGAAGGGTAAAATAGTACCATTAACACACAGAGTTCTAACTTACAGGTTATTCAAGCAACAGTCCTCAAAAGAATTCAAAATCAGTAAAAAAACAAAAACTGCCTTTTAAAACACTTTGTGAATCCAATGAATCCAATACATTTTCCAAATTAATCCATAGCTTTATAAATAGTGATACAAATAACTCAGTATACTCTAATAACCAATTAATATGAGCACTATTTTTTTCCTAGTGTACAGTCTCAACCCTGGTGAGCTAAGCAGTAAACACCCAATATAGAGATTTCCAATGGAACGTTTTATAATTAGCAAAGTTATAATCCCAGAAAATTACTGTCAAAAACATCAAGTATACAACAAAGAGGTTGGCTGAGTACAAGAAGTCTTATTCTCCCTTAAAAAGTTATACTTAAACATTGTTTTTTAAAAAGTTACTGAAATAAAAAATAAAATTGCAATTCCCTTTCCTAAATAGAGCTATGAGCCATTTATTTCAATATGAAATATTTTGAAAAAGAAAGATTTTACAAATGATACAATTAGCTTCTTTGTTTTAAGAGTATGTGGTTGATTGTTCGACCAAAGTTATCACAGCATCTATTCCCTGCAAGTGTCCAGGTAGATTAATAATGTAGCATTTTATACCCAATGATAAATCTCACCTGTTTACCCCTGCTAACCAAAGGCAATAGAAAAAGAGGTAGTGATTCTTTTCAATTTCTCTTCATTCTCCTTGGTTCATTGATTCTAAGTTTTGGCACATTCTCTTGCAAAACCCTGTACTGTTAATACTGTTATCTGATTTCCATTCTTATAGTCAATGTGATGTCTGTTTATCTAGGCTAGTCTTGTGCACATAAAATCTGAATCCCTTGACCCATTAAAAAGATAACACAAACAAAACCTGAAATTCCAAGTAATCCAATCTTTCAGTATAACATTTCACAACAGAAGCAAATTCCAATAAGTCGTCAAACTACTTTATATTAAAGCAATTCTACATAAAGAATCTCACTCTCTGTACAGTGCTTGAGGCTCCTCGCCTACAATTCCTCAGCACCAGGAGACCTCATTCTTATGACCATTTCTCTTTAATTGTGTTGAAAATGTGCGAGACATCCTCAGTCTCCACCACTCACGATCACGCCTCCCCAGTGACCTCTCTGTCTTTCTGACTCACTGCAAGGATTCCGTGAGGGTTTAGCTCAGAGCCACTTGTTTCTCTGTAAGTCCAATATTCTTCCTGAGGAATTTCACTGCGCATATGGGAAACCCATCCAAGTTGCTTGCCCCCAAGTTTTTCCACTTTTTTGGATTCCATGACCTTCTTTTTCATTTTACCTCAGAGATTTGTTCCCTTGGTCACATCCTAGATCTTGTTATCACCTGGAAATTCTTCACATCCAAAAAAAGAGCCTCAAGTTGTCACACTAAGTACAACTTCTTCCTCTTGTCCTGTTACTCTCCTTTTTCCACCATATATGTATTTAAATTTTATAATGATAGATACTTATTCAATTCATTGTCGCTAATTAAAAGTCTCACCAGGACCTTACTGGATGAATGCCCTCAGCTCATTCTTTCTTGCCTTTTGCTGAAACTGACTAACAAATGCTGCAGCTGGACCAATCCAGGAGTCCTCCCCTGCACGTGGAGCTGATCCCTGCTGAAAAAATGGCAGAGTCCTATATACCGGTGCCCATACAGTCACTCTTCCTCCAACACTTTGTGTCAGATCAGTCCCTTTACTTCCTGGGGACAACTACCTACACGATTTCCTTGAACTCATACCTTGGTTTTTCTTCACGTTCATCAGTTCATATATCTATTAGCAATTAATATTGTTTTAACTTTTTTCTTCCATCTACTCTCCCATTTACTCAGCATTTTATTCGAAAGTGTTTATTAAGAATCTACAATGGCCAGGCACGGTGGCTCAAGCCTGTAATCCCAGCACTTTGGGAGGCCGAGGCGGGTGGATCACAAGGTCGAGAGATCGAGACCATCCTGGTCAACATGGTGAAACCCCGTCTCTACTAAAGATACAAAAAATTAGCTGGGCATGGTGGCACGTGCCTGTAATCCCAGCTACTCAGGAGGCTGAGGCAGGAGAATTGCCTGAACCCAGGAGGCGGAGGTTGCGGTGAGCCGAGATCGCGCCATTGCACTCCAGCCTGGGTAACAAGAGCAAAACTCCGTCTCAAAAAAAAAAAAAAAAAGAATCTACAATGTACTCAATAGTATACTGTATTGGACAATAGCATAACAAATAGATAACATGGAGTGCTTATTCTTAGGAAGCTTGTGGTCCAGCAACGGAAACAAACATGTCAATAATTACACTATGTGTTTCAGGGCTTGTTATTATGTTAATGATCTTTCTGACCATCAGACTTACAGTTGAGTTTTAGTTTACACTTTGTACTTATTTATATTTATTCTAAAGTTTATTAATTGAATTTTTTTAGACAGAGCCTTGCCCTGTTGCTCAGGCTGGATTGTAGTGATGCAGTTTGCAACCTCCACCTCCCAGGCTCAAGCAGTCCTCTCACCTCAGCCTCCCAAGTAGCTGGGACTACAGGCATGCATTACCATACCTGGTTAATTTTTGTATTTTTTGTCCAGATGGGGTTTTGCCATGGTGCTCAGACTGGTCTCAAACTCCTGGTGGCTCAAGCCATTCACCCAAGTCGGCCTCCTACAGTGCTGGGATTACAGGTGTGAGCCATTGCACCGGCCTTGTATTATTCTTAAAATAAGTGGTATATATCAGTCAGGTCCAAAGAAACTAATACACACATACACACAATAAATATAAATATATATATAGGAATTGACTCATGCAATCATGGGGCTGGCAAGTCCAAAATCTGTATGGCAGGTCAGTAGGATGAAAGCTCAGGCAGGGTTTCTACATCAGTCTTGAGGCAGAATTCCTTCTTCTCCAAGAAACCTCAGTTTTTGCTCTTAAGGATTTCAATGGTTTGGACACAACCCACCCACATTGCGGAGAGTAATCTCCTTTACTTAAAGTCAGCTCGTTGTAATTGCTCATCACATCTACACAATACCTTCCTAGCAGCATCTAGAGGAGTGTTTGACCAAACCCCACAACTGAGTGCCATTGCCTTGCCAAACTGCTGAATAAAGTGTAACCACCACAGGACATTATTATGAAAAAGAGAGAGAGCAACCTATTAAAGGTAACATTTGGGAAAATGCTAATTTTTCAATCCTGGCTGTATATTCAACTTGCCTAGGGAATGCTTAAAAGTCCAGTTTCCAGGCCCTGGGACTCTCAGGGTAGGGTTCAAGGACATGTACACCCACAGACCTTTCTGTTCAGAAGTGGTCTAGAAAGCAGCTGCACAGCCCAAGAGGTTAGTGAAATGGAACTGTGGTTTCTTCTAAGAAGAAGCCATGGAATTTTTATTTCTATGTTATTGAGTGGTATCTAAAAAAAGAGAACTTTGGCCTGAATAATATATAATACGAGTATTGGCACTGGTACCCCTTTTCAGCCTATCAGCTGATCACAGTTCACATGCGGATAGACACTGGACATCGTGCAAACAGAATGAGACTTTCAGCTGGACAGGTTAACAAGTAATCCTCGCTTCTTCACTCACCCTCAGCAAATGCTGCCATTACAGTCATGCAGGCAGCCAACTTACATGTCATGGTGAATAGAATTACTGATACAGTCGAGTCTAAGTCAATCCCCACTAAATGGACAGCCAGCATTAAAAGATTCCAGTAAAGAAAGTACTTAGTGAGCACGAAACTTACGGTGCAATCACAAGTGACCAACAGAGGAAAGGCAGGCTTTCTGAAAAGTCTCCATTAACCTCGATAGGAGGCAAAGAATGATACTCTGCGTTCTCACTTATAAGTGGGAGCTAAATGATGAGAACACATGGGCATGAAGAGGGGAACAACAGACACTGGGGCCTACTTGAATGTAAATGGTTGGAGGAGGGATCAGGATCAGAAGAATAACTATTGCGTACTAGGCTTATTACCTGGGTGATCAAATAGTCTGTCCAACAAGTTCCTATGACATGAGTTTACCTATATAACAACGGTGCACATGTACCCCTGAACCTAAAATAAAAGTTTTTTTTTTAAAAAAGAATCATGGTCTAATCAGGTCTGGCAAAAAGTCAGCACGAAACATTCAAAATTATCAGAAAACTGTTAACAGTACAGATTTATGTTCATCCACATTAACAATGATAAACTGTGCATTGAGCTATTAGTAAATGCACACTGTGGCAATTGCACTGTGGCAATTAACAAGAGATTTTTTAATTATGTTAACTTTCTCTTTATCATAAGATGTTTTATCTCTTTTGGGGGATATGTTGTATGAAACATAATATGTTACATATAATACATATAGTACATATTAGCACATTAGTATGTATACAAGTTTAGAAATAGATACGCTTTTATTGAAGGTTCACAATGGGAAGATTTTCATCAATAGAGATGCAAAGAAAGTAAAACAAACAACAAAGAAAGAAACATGGAGAGCTGTATTAATCAGCTTTGGTTCCCATAACAAAATTTCATCAACTGCGTGGCTTAACATCAGAAATTAGGTAGTTTTACAGTTCTGGAGGCTGGAAATCTGCAAGTCAGATCAAGCTGCCAGCATGGTCAGGTTCTGCTGAGAGTGCCCCCTCTGCTTTGCAGGTGGCTGACTTTTCAATGCGCCCTCACATGGCAAGAAGAGAGACAATGGGTTATCCAGGCTCTCTTCTTAGAAAAACATTCACCCTATTTGACCAGGGACCTATCTTTATGACCTTATTTAACCTTAATGACTTCCATGAAGGCCCTATCTCCAAACACAGTCATATTGGGAGCTGTTATGGCTTCAACAAATAATTCTTTTTTCTGAGATGGAGTGTCACTCTGCAGCCAGGATGGAGTGCAGTGGTGTGATCTTGGCTCACTGCAACCTCTGCTTCCCAGGTTCAAGCAATTCTCCTGCCTCAACCACCCAAGTAGCTGGGACTACACGCACCTGCCCACTATGCCCAGCTGATTTTTATAGTTTTAGTAGATTCAGAGTTTCACTGAGTTGGCCAGGATGGTCTTGATCTCTTGACCTTGTGATCCACCCACCTTGACCTCCCAAAGTGCTGGGATTACAGGCGTGAGTCCCTGTGGCCAGCCCATCAAATAAATTTTTAAGGGACACAATTCAGTCCATAGAAGGGATCACTGAATTAGAGGTACAAAACTATTTTTTTAAATATGCCTAGTGGGTACATATCAAATACCTTCAAATTTTTCTGCAATTGTCTTATATTATTTTTATATTTGTAAAATGTTATTTCAATAACAGTAACTTACTAAATAATTAAATTTAGTGAAGGCAATGTTTTTAAAGGGTAGTTCTTACCTGCTCTTACCACTTTAGTTATGTGAATCATGACTCAAGAAGTCAGGACAATTCTTTTTTTTTAATTGCATTTTAGGTTTTGGGGTACATGTGAAGAATATGCAAGATTGTTGCATAGGTACACACATGGCAGTGTGGTTTGCTGCCTTCCGTCCTCTCACCTGTATCTGTCATTTCTCCCCATGCTATCTCTTCCCACCTCCCCACCCCCCGTCCCTCCCCCATTTCCCCCCAATGGACCCCAGTGTGTAGTGCTCCCCTCCCTGTGTCCATGTGTTCTCATTGTTCAACACCTGCCTGTGAGTGAGAACATGCAGTGTTTGATTTTCTGCTCTTGTGTCAGTTTGCTGAGAATGATGGTTTCCAGGTTCATCCATGTCCCTACAAAGGACGTGAACTCATCGTTTTTGATGGCTGCGTAATATTCCATGGTGTATATGTACCACATTTTCCCTATCCAGTCTATCATCGTTGGGCATTTGGGTTGGTTCCAGGTCTTTGCTATTGTAAACAGTGCTGCAATGAACATTCGTGTGCACGTGTCCTTATAGTAGAATGATTTATAATCCTTTGGATATATACCCAGTAATGGGATTGCTGGGTCAAATGGGATTTCTGTTTTTAGGTCCTTGAGGATTCACCGCACTGTCTTCCACAATGGTTGAATTAATTTACATTCCCACCAACAGTGTAAAAGTGTTCCTATTTCTCCACATCCTCTCCAGCATCTGTTGTTTCCAGATTTTTTAATGATCGCCATTCTAACTGGTGTGAGATGGTATCTCAATGTGGATTTGATTTGCATTTCTCTAATGACCAGTGATGATGAGCATTTTTTCATGTTTGTTGGCCTCCTGTATGTAGAAGTCAGGAGAATTCTGCCTGGTCACAATTTGTTAATTTATTGATGCCTTTATTTTCTTGTTTAACATATACGTATGTTGAGCTCCTCTGATGGACTGGTCATGATTTTGAGCACCGATGATATAATAACCAGATGGGCAGTGCTCCTTGCACATCGAGGTTATATTTTAGTGGGAAGAAGTAAACAAATGAAACCTGAACATATGCATGTCAGGTAGTTAGAAGTGCATGAAACAGAGCAAAGGTATGGACAGAGCTTTTGTGTATTTGGAACTTAAAGCCCTGCATATGTGTGAAATTACCTACCAGGTAAATGTAGCTAGAAGGTCAGTGATCAGCTCCAAATCCATGCTGATCTTTAGAGGAATAAAGGAAGGAGACTGAGAATGAAAAAGTCCAGCAAAGCCACAAGAAACAAGTGTGTGGACAGTGAGGTCCGAGCACTCTGCCTAATGCTGCTGAGGAATGGACCATGACACTTGGGGACATGGAAGAACTTGGTGACCTTGACGATAACGGTTTCAGCAGGATTGCTGGGTCAAAGGCTTGCTTGAAATACATTCAAATGAGAATGAGAATGAGAGGTGCTAAGGTAAAGACAGAAAGAGGCAACTCTTTTTAGGAATTTTGCTCTAAAGACAGCAGTGAAATGGGGTAGTAGCTGGAGGGATAATTCTGTCATGGGAAGGATATTTTAAAGGAAGAAAATATAGCATTTTATATGCTGATGTAAAGGACCCACTAAAAATTAAAATTTGATTATATAACAGGTAAAGGAAGTAATTTTAGTCACAAATTTCCAGAATAGTAAAGAAGGAAGGAAGTCCGGCACACCAAGGCATGTTGGGTAGCAGGGCTGGACTTTGCTAGGACAAGGAAAAGTCATTTTCTTTGGAAGGGTAATGGAGTTTATGGATACAGACCCAGACTTCTGCATGTTTAGCAGAAGATGATGATGACGCTCTTCTGTGATTGCTTCTCTACAAAATCAGGATGAAGGCTGTCGGGGGGAAAGTCTATGTATGCCAATAGCTATCTGTACAAGTTCTTCAACTGATTACCAAAAAAGGCTTCTTGGTGAATGACGATCTACGTCATAAAATAAGCAAAGTCTGCAATTTACCCTAATTATCTTGACTATGCTCAAACACGGCATGCTGTAAGTAGTGGTGCATTGACTTCCAAATTCTCTTTATTATGGAGTTAGAGTAAACCCCTAGTTATCTCTTTCTGGGCCAACCCACTTCATATATTGTCTGGTTCCACTAATTCTCTTTTGTATCTTGCACAGTTCTCATCCCACTCTGGTCTACACCAATGTCATGTCCTCTTATCTGGACTTTTATTGCCATTTCCAGAAAAATCCAAACTTGCTCTAAGTTCTCCAAAAATAGATTCAGTCCCAATGGCACTGCTCCATGAAATTGCATTTACTTCTCAAAATGTTGTCAGATGCGTGCCTGGCTGAATTCTTCACCTTGCACAAAGATGCAAGATCCTTCGATTTTCATCTGTGGGTTCCCATCAGATGCCTCCTGCTTCCTCGAAAAAGAAAAATGCTTCTAGATTGAGTGCAATTTGCAAAACAAATGCTTCATTATGCCAACAGTCTATCCATCAAGATAATGACTGCACCCTAGTGTGGAGTAGCCCTCTGACTGCCGGCCAAGAGTGGATCATGAACCAGCTTGGCTCCCAGTGCCTTGTTGTCATGGGCCAACAGACACAGGTTCAAGTTGATAAGGAAGAATGGAAAAAGGCCTTCACGAAACTGACGGCCGGCTAAGTGAAGAATTTGACTCCACCCGATGGCACTCACAGTGAAGTCCTTAGAAAGTTCAATGCCTGCTCCACCTGCGTCCTGTTCATTTGGCAGACTAAATACACCCTCTTCTCATTCATGCTCTCTCTAGGACTCTTCACGATGATTTTTTTTTTCACTCCATGAGTAAACACAGGGAATCCCGGTCGTTAAAGCAAGCAAAGGACTCCAACTTGAATCTTCATTTTGAACGGCACTCTCTGGCAGTATTAGAGCTATTAATTGTGGAGGGAAAAAAAAAGCAGAGTTATGTAACCTGCTTGCTGTCAAACATTATTATTTTTATTATGACCACACAAATAACACTACCCAAATGTAAGCTCAAATCCAGAAGAGTCTTTTTTGCAAGACAGAACATGGCAACTTTAGGCAAAAGAAATGTGGCAAAACACAGCCCCATAGATGCTCACAAAAAGGAATATGCAATTGAAGGCTGGACCTGATGGGCTTCATTTTGCTAAAAGCAATTCTTGGCTGAGGAGTTGGGCAGAGACGTGGTCCAGGGCAGCATTTCCCAGGGTTATCAACAGCAGACAAGAGTGGCCTCTCTGGGCTGCCCTGTGTCTGCTGGCTTTCGCAGGAAGTCCAGCATGCTTTCATTTTGTCTTTTTGTACTAACTCACTTCCAGCTTTCTTTTCAGGAAACCTTATCTTGACCGACTTAAAATCGCTGACTTGTCATGTTTTTTTTATCCTGCATCCCAGAGCCAGTTGTAGGCAAGGAAGGAAGTTCTCGAAAAGCTGTAAATACACCTAAGTTCTCTTCTACTTATTTTTTTCCTCTTTCACACTTAAGTCTTGAGGAAAAAATTTCATAAGACTTTTAACACAATGTCCTTCATTCTCCAGTCCACAGGAGTTGCCAGTGAAATGCATCAAATTAGAGAAACATGAAAATTGCACAAAGGAGAGGAACAGGTGGCCCAGGGTGACTTCCCAGCAGGAAAGAGCCTGTGAATCCCAAATAACTAAATATTTAAGTTTTTCAAGAAGCCAAAGAAGTTTTTTACATTGTTCGTGCAAATGCTACTAATGATCCATTTCCTACTCAAACCAGTAAAGCCTAACAAGTTTAAAAATTAAAGTTAATATCAAATTCCATAGCCATCTATTTAGTTGGTACCTAGAAAGAACAAAGCACTTCAAACAGAATAATAAAAAAGGACATTAGTCATTTACCCACAGTATTTGCTCACAATCAGTGTCTTTATAAAAAAATAAAGACAAAACAAATTTTTTAGACATTGGTTTCTTAGGGAAAACAATTCAATTTGATAAATTTTATTAAAATACCAAATCAGTTGTTAGATTTGGGCCAAGCTATGAGGTTCATGTTTACTTTATTGGTCTTAAACTTGATTTAATCTTGCCATCATTTTTATATTTAGTCACATGCCAAAGAGAAGAGTAAAATTTAAAAGTTACCAGCACTAAACCTTCACTGTTTGTTACCACTAAGGATTTTCTAGCTATATTTTAGATAAAGTGAAAACGTTATTGGTTGTTTGATTGCTTGATATACTTGATTTATTTGGTGCTGCCCAAAGCTGCCAGTAAATACCTATCTGAAGACAAACACAGATATATAATTTTTTATTTCTAGTCCTGGGATGTAAAATCTAAAACATGTTCCCTTGACAAATAGAAATTCACAATCAAATAGTGCATACCAACAAAGAGAGCAGAGGAGAAATGAAGAGGGACCAGAGTAATACAGAGGAGGATGAAGAAATGTGTGTTTGAATTTAGGGGAGGAAGTGGCTACAGTGGGCTGGAGAACACTGGGAAGAATTTCAGGTTTAAGAAGAATTGATTGAGCCTTGAGGTCTATAACCATTCCACCCTGAACACGCCCGGTTTTGTCTGAATCAAGCCTTAAGAAATAGGAGAGGTGAGGTTCATGCGGAACAAGATTTGAGGGGAAATTCGCATTAGAAATGGTGAAGAAGACTAGCAAAGTCAGAGGCTTGGGACAATCCAGAACGACTTTAGAAGGTGGTGCACCAGTGACAAGCGTCCTCTAGAGAAATGTGGAACTGTAAAGACAGGCCACAGTGGGTGTTGGAAAGTATTGGGCACTAAGCTCAGGAACTTGACCTCGATCTGATTAGATGTAGGGAAATCTTAAACACTAAGAAGTTGAATAATGACCTAAGAAACCATCAATTTAGGCAAGTTAGACTTTGTCAGCATATGTCACAGGGTGTGGTAAAAAGCTTTTAATGTGAAATCCATTGTGCAAGTACTAGTGTGAGATTATAATGACCTGCGTGGAGAGAAAGTGGGAAGGAAGGAGAAGATGGAAGAAGGTAATAGGACTTCATGATGGGACACACTGAATGAGTTGAGAAAGTGAAAAATACGTGTTCACTGGAGAGATGGAGAAAACAGTGACGATAAGAGGATTCGGGAAGTCGGGATGAGAAGCATCTGAAAAGAACCTGACCTCAGACTCGAAGGGGTTGATGTCGAGATAATAGGTGAATCACTGCAAATGCCCTGGATGGACTGGAGTAGGCATGGAAGGAAGGACTGGAAATTGATTTGGGAGTCACCTGTGGCGCAGTGTTAAGTCCTCTGAGGTAAAGAAAAAAATGTGATAAAATCTGAATCTTAGATAAAGGCAGTCCTTGGAAAGGAGCAGCAAGAGAAAGTTAAGGAAAGAAGCTAGAATTATAGAATAATAAAGGGGAAGGGAGTGCCAAAGAAAGAACAGTCAGTTAGGTTGAAGACCGGTGAGGAGTCAGAAAGCGGCACTGAGAAGGCCGTCAGGCTCAGTGGTAATTGCTGAAGCAGGTGGTTTAGTAGGGTGAGGAGGCAAGGGCAGGCTTTCAGGGGAAAGGGGTGGAGAACAGACACGCTGGTTGTGCTACGATGTAGGCCATGAAAGGAAGGCAAGACTTGGGTTGCAACCAGAGGAGATACAAGGCCTAAAAAAACAAATAAAAGTAGGGAGTATGAGCTAGTGTGGTGAAGACCCTGGACACAGGTGGTTCCTAGCATTGATGGCTAATGGAAGGAGTGGACCTTTTCTGATACCTTTCAGAATATAACCTGTCTACAGACTCAGGGCTCTCCTGCATAGAGCTGGACACACTAGAAGAGTCCTCTGGAGCCACTGTTCAATCTGTGCCAGTCAAAGAAAGAGTTCCCTACCACCTTCCAGACACTTCACAGAAAGACAGCAAGAGAATGAGCCTGGGAAGAACAGCAGGCTGAACGATGAATGCAGTCAGCAGTGGGAGGAAGGAACAGATAGAGAGCAAGTTTCACAAACAGCAGAAAAGTACTTTTAAAAAAGGACTTCTTTTAAAGTCCAGTTGTCCATGATTTCAGAATTTTGGCTAATCTAATTTTTATGTCTAAGCCCTAACTTGATAGTATGCATTTATTTCATTAAAAAATACATAGAACTGGTGAAAATATATGAGACAATAAACTATTTTTTTAATTTTTATATTATCAGTTATTTAAATATAAACACACTATTATCAGCGCTTTTGTTATTTTGTGGACCAAGGTTGCACACCTATACCCACTAAATAAATGTTTATTGGATGGATGGATGGATACTTAGTTGGATAAATGGATGGTTGGACGGATGGTTGGTTGGTTGGATGGATGGATGGATGGATTGATGGATGGATGAATAAATACTAGGGTAGCATTAATTCTTGTGGCATGCTGCTAGAACCAGAATTTGACTCTCAGTAACTGCTTGTATCTTAAAGAAGTATATCTTTAATAAAAAGAGAAAGTTTAACAAGACTGAGATATTACATCACCATGGGAACCTTCCTTCCATCTGAGCATTTGGAACCGGGTTCAACCACATAACTGTGTGAAGCAGTTGCCATCTAAACTGAGAGGCAGGAATGAGGGCCGTAGGCTCATTCGGCTCTGCTCTCATCAGCTGTGATACTTACTGTACGTCTCTGTCCGTCACCAGATTCAGCTGCAAGTTGAGATAATTATGCCCTTTTTTGCTGAAAGCAAAAGATTCCTTAGAGTTTATTTTCTTGCCTACGGCCTCTGATACAGATAATAAAAAGTGACAATCCTTCCAGTTCAAACATAGTGGGCAGAACACACACCACAAGCTCTGGTTCCTCCTAAGCCCTGCTATAGCATACTAATGGGATAGAAAAGAAAACAGGAAAACCCTTATAAAACCACAAAGGCAAAGCAAACAGAAGGGAAGAAAGCCATGAGTGAAAGATGTCAACAAAATATTGAGAGCTGGAGAGCAGGTGGACAGGAGGTAACTGATTTAGCAGAATGCAGAAAGTGTAAATTAAGTGCATACTGAGCAGGGAGCAGGGGACAGTGGTGTCCTGTCACACAGTGAGAAAGATCCAGCAACTCGGTCACCACCTACGCAGGAGCATCTGGCAGTATAGGTGGGAGACACGAAGCTTCCACTTCCAGTCCAGCCTAAAAATGCAGTTTTCTTTCTGGAGTGGCTGAATGGGAAAGATTCTAATCTCAAAGCACCAGGCCCAGCCAAGGGCAGGTTGCCTTCCTGAAGGTGAAGCAAAAGTCTAAAACAGCACTCTGCAAATAAACCTTCAAAGGTTATAAAAATGTTCTCTATCTGACCTGCCTACTTATTTAAGAGCTAATTCTCATCTATGGGTTCTTAAAATATGGATAATGCAACTGAAGACCTCATTTTTTATTTTAATTATTTTAATGAATTCAGTTGTAAACAGCTTCATTTGACCAGGGGCTGCTCTGTTGAACAGTGCAGGTCTAGAGACGTCCAATTCTGACCCAGAGCCTGAAACAGCCAGGTTATACCCCAGGCAGGAGAAGATGGCAAATTTCTCCTGGAACAACAGACCAGGAGACAAAAGACCCAGAGACACACTGCGGATTCTCCAACAAAACAGTGAAGTCCCCATCCAGACCATCTGCGGGCAGCCCCCAGTCAGAAAGGCCTTCCCATGCACAATGCTTCTCAGATTTCTATCAACTAACTCCCTTCCACATAAAAGCAGACAGCCAAGCATCACTGGTTACCTGGAGAAATTCTCCAGCATGAAAGGACAAGACCATAACAGAGAAAATGGAGAGAAAAAAACAACCAACAGCAACAGGAACTCTAAAGGAACTGACATGATTTAACGTCTATAACCAAACAATTACACACCCTAAGACTCTCAGAGAAAAGGGAAGATGCTACATCCTAAAGACATGATGGTTGAGTGGGGGAAGGGGGGAGGGAAAGGGAGAATTAGAGCAGCAAATGCAGAGCTGGGGAAATTAAAAACCAAGGAAGAGAACAACTCAAGAGTTGCTAGAAGGTAAGGAAGGCAAGGGAATCAATCCCCCATGAAAGGGCTGAAACCGCGACAAACAGACGGTGTGCATGAAGAAGCCAACTTTGTGAGGTCAAAAAGACTTCAAGACTTCCAAGTTTCCTGGAAATGTATGGAAATTTCTCAGGCAGCTTGGCCTTTCACAGACTGTACAGTTGCTCTGGCATAACAATGGAGTGGGTCAGGAGATTTAAGACAAATTCTCTCACCCCAAAGGGCTGAGAAATTGCAGCTGGCATTGGGAGTTAACTTTGAAAATGAAGTACATTCGTTCAGGAGCGCGAGTGCCAGAGTCCACCAGCTGCCCCTGTATGGCGGGGGGAAGACTCCCTGCAGGCCAACAGCTCCCACATTCCACTCATAGCCCTGAGAGGGCTGGGCTTCGCACCCTGATTCATGAAGTGGGCATTTGACAGTGAACACTTCCCAATTTAGACCTGCTTCGAACAAACATTTATTTAGAACAAGCAGATAATGAGTGATTATTTTCAAATTTCTAGAACATCACAGATGTGGTTCACTCGGTTATGTCAAATAGGAATAATTCTTTCATACATCCGAACTCATTTTCAAGAATTCCCGGGGTTTCATTCGAGCAAAACCGAATGACTTCTGCATAACCCAATTCTAAATCTAAGGGAGCCACCGAGGGGAAGACACAGAGGCTGGAGAGAGAGCCCACACTGAGGCACAACCTTTTCATTTCAGTACCTTGGAATCAACAGAATGCTCTTCTAATTGATTTCTGCACAGGGTTTGCTTTCGGTAAAATATGTCTCAAGGTGAGTAAAACAACCTCCATATTCTAAAAACAGAAAACATAAGTAGCATTTTTTAGCTCAAATTCTTCACTGCCATCTCCAACATGATCAATAAAGATAAATATTTAGATAAGTCACAGAAAATCTGAATTCAAATCCCAGCTCTAATATTTGCTCGGTCTGTGACTTGAGTGAACCACCTACCCTGTCTGGGCTTTGATTTCCTCTCAGATATATGAGGAATTGTGATTTAGACTAAAAGGTCATGAAAATGAAGGTATTAGTCATTGAAGAAAGGCCAGAGTGTGGAAAAAGTATGTGGGTACCCCAGCAGTATGTATCTATGAATATTAATCAAGACTCAGTTATCCAAAGAAAAGTATGCCAGAGTCACTTGTTTAATTTAGCACACTATATTTAATTCAATATAGTTTCTGCCTTCCCCAAAAGACATTTTTAAATATTTGCATTTCATTTTCTTGCTTATGTGAAATTTCACAGAGAAGTGCCATTGGTGTTTTGTCTAAAATTAGCAAAAAGTCTTTTTCCAAAATTATTTAAATAAATATTACCTATTTCCCCCAAAACACACACACACACACACACACACACACACACACAATCACATCCAGAGTATACCTTACAAAACATTATTTATGTTACTGATTTAGCCTGTTGTAGTGAGTTCAAGGATCTCCTTAACTAACATAGATACATAGATAAATTACTATCTATCTATTTATGTATAAATTACACATAAATAGATTATATATAAATAAATCTATAATTATATTATAGATAGTAATTTATCTATCTATTTCTGTATTCATTTTCTCCTGTTGGTATCCCCTGAAGACTATGATAATGTACTGCCAAATTTTGAAAGAAGCAGCTGTTGGAAAAACTGCATTTGTCACTTAATTCAATGTCCTCTATGATAATGTATTAGTCCATTCTTGCATTGCTATCAAGAAATACCTGAGAGAGGGTGATTTTATAAATAAAGAGGTTTAATTGTCTCACAGCTCTGCAGGCTGTACAGGAAGCACAATGCTGGCATCTCTTCAGCTTCTGGGGAGGCCTCAGGAAATGAACAATCATGGTAGAAGGCAAAGGGGAGCAAAATGTCTCACATAGCCGGAACAGGAGGAAGAGAGAGCCTGAGGAGCTGCTACACACTTTTAAACAATCAGATCTCATGAGAATTCACTATCACAATGACAGTTCCAAGGTGATGGCGCTAAACCATGAGAAACCACCCCCTTGATCCAATTACTTCCCATCAAGCCCCACCTCCAACACGGGATCACAAGTCAACATGAGATTTGGGTGGGGACACAGATCCAAACCGTATCATTCTGTCCCTAGCCCCTCCCAAGTCTCATGTTCTTTTCACGTTGGAAAATACAATCATCCCTTCTCAACAGTCCCCCAAAGTCTTAACTTACTCCAGCATTAATTCAAAAGTCCAAAGTCTCATCTAAGACAAGGCAAGTCCTTTCCAACTATGAGCCTGTAAAGTCAAAAACAACTTAGTTACTTCGAAGATACAGTGGAGGCATTGGGTGAACACTTCCATTCCAAAAGGGAGAAATTGGCCAAAAGAAAGGGGCTACAGGCCCCACGTAAGTCTGAAAACCTAGCAGGGAAGTCATTAAACCTTAAAGCTCCAAAATAGTTTCCTTTGACTCCATGCCCCACATCCAGGGCACTCTGGTACAGGAGGTGGGCTCCCAAAGCCTTGGGCAGCTCCATCCCCATGTCTTGGAGGGGTTCCACTCCCACAGCTGCTCTCATGGGCTGCTGCTGAGTGCCTGTGGCTCTTTCAGGTGCTTGGCACAAGCTGCTGGTGGAGCTACCATTCTGGGATCTGGATTATTTTGGAGCTTTACGATTTAATGACTGCCCTACTGGGTTTCAGACTTGGGTGGGGCCTGTAGCCCCTTTCTTTTGGCCAATTTCTCCCCTTTGGAGTAGTATTTACCCAATATCTATATCCCCATTGTATCTTGGAAGTAATAAGAATTTACCTAATGCCTATAACCCCACTGAATCTTGGAAGTAACAAGATACTTCTTCCTATGAGTATGATAAATCAAAAACACATGATTTTACATGCTCATACGTAGAAGGGCCTTGCCTTGTCTCAGATAAGATTTTGACTTTGGGCTTTTGAGTTAATGCTGGAATGAGTTAAGATTTAGGGAAACTGTTGAGAAGGGATAATTGTATTTTTCAATTTGAGAAGAACATGAGATTTGGAGGGGGCCAGGGGTAGAATGATATGCTTTGGATCTGTGTCTCCACCATTATCCCCAAATCTCATGTTGAATTATAATCACCAATGTTGGTGGTGGGGCTTGGTGGGAGGTGATTGGATCAGGGGGGCAGTTTCTCGTGGTTCCCTTAATACTATTCCCTTGGAGCTGTTGTCATGATAGTGAGTTCTCATGAGATCTGGTTGTTTAAAAGTGTGTGGCCCCTTCTCCCCCTCTTTCTCCTGCTCCAGCCATGTGAGACATCTGGCCCCTCCTTTGCCTTCCACTATGACTGTTTGTTTCCTGAAGCCTCCCCAGAAGCCCAGCAGATGACAGCATAATGATCCTTCCTGAACAGCCTGCAGAACTGTGAGCCAATTAAACTTCTCTGTTTTATAAATTACCCCATGTCAGGCATTGCTTTATAGCAATGTGAGAATGGACTAATGCACTTAACATATGTCACAGAAGGCCCCATGAGAGATGGTAACAATGTGAAACAAAACTAGAGATTGATGAGGCCAAAAGAAGGATGAGCACCTGAATTCAGAGTTAGGGGCTTCATGACAGACTTGGGGCACTCTTGAATTTTTTTTTTTTATTTTATTTTATTGCATTTTAGGTTTCGGGGTACATGTGATGAACATGCAAGATTGTTGCATAGGTACACACATGGCAGTGTGGTTTGCTGCCTTCCGTCCCCTCACCTGTATCTGTCATTTCTCCCCATGCTATCTCTTCCCACTTCCCCACCCCCCGCCCCTCCCCCATTTCCCCCCAACGGACCCCAGTGTGTAGTGCTCCCCTCCCTGTGTCCATGTGTTCTCATTGTTCAGCACCCGCCTATGAGTGAGAATATACGGTGTTTGATTTTCTGCTCTTGTGTCAGTTTGCTGAGAATGATGGTTTCCAGGTTCATCCATGTCCCTACAAAGGACGTGAACTCATCCTTTTTGATGGCTGCGTAATATTCCATGGTGTATATGTACCACATTTTCCCTATCCAGTCTATCATCGTTGGGCATTTGGGTTGGTTCCAGGTCTTTGCTATTGTAAACAGTGCTGCAATGAACATTCGTGTGCACGTGTCCTTGTAGTAGAATGATTTATAATCCTTTGGATATATACCCAGTAATGGGATTGCTGGGTCAAATGGGATTTCTATTTTTAGGTCCTTGAGGAATCGCCACACTGTCTTCCACAATGGTTGAACTAATTTACATTCCCACCAACAGTGTAAAAGTGTTCCTATTTCTCCACATCCTCTCCAGCATCTGTTGTTTCCCGATTTTTTAATGATCGCCATTCTAACTGGTGTGAGATGGTATCTCAATGCGGTTTTGATTTGCATTTCTCTGATGACCAGTGATGATGAGCATTTTTTCATATGTTTGTTGGCCTCCTGTATGTCTTCTTTTGTAAAGTACCTGTTCATGTCCTTTGCCCATTTTTGAATGGGCTTGTTTGTTTTTTTCTTGTAGATCTGCTTTAGTTCTTTGTAAATTCTGGATATCAGCCCCTTGTCAGATGGGTAGGCTGCAAAAATTTTTTCCCATTCTGTTGGTTGCCGATTCACTCTACTGACTGTTTCTTTTGCCGTGCAGAAGCTGTGGAGTTTGATTAGGTCCCATTTGTCTATTTTGGCTTTTGTTGCCATTGCTTTTGGCGTTTTGGTCATGAAGTCCTTGCCTACACCTATGTCCTGAATGGTTTTGCCTAGATTTTCCTCTAAGGTTTTTATGGTGTTAGGTCTGATGTTTAAGTCTTGATCTTCAACTAACAGTCCTTGGAGGTCACTTTGAGAAGGAAATCCTCAAGCCTTTAAGGTGAGCATCTTGTAGGCAAAGAAAACACTTTACATTTCTCTGGGCATCAAAACCTTCTGACACAATGCCCAAAACCATGTCCCAAACGTCTCTGGTGATGAGGATCCTCAGGACTGTGCTTCTTCAAAGCTGATGTAATTCAAATCCCCCAAGAGAAAGAGGGGTTTTGTTAAAACGTGGGTTCTTCCTCGATTGGTCCAGCGGGGATTCTGCAAGTCTTCATCCCTAACAAACTCCCAAGTGATATCCATACTGTTGCAGGAACCATATTTAGAATAGTCAAAGCATGGGGATATTAGCTTCATCAAGTATCCTAGGAATTTCTTATTATCAAGGAAAAATAAGAAGGACTGGATATCAGCCTAATACATAGTAACCGCTAAGTAGATGCTTATTGAAAGACGGATAGATTGATGGATACAATCAAATGAATAAATAAACTAATAAGTGAAATAATCTGAGAAGCTTTCTGAACTTTAGTTGCTCTTCAGTAAGATGGGGCAACACCTGACTTAAAGGTACTGGTAAAACTCAGAGGCAGTAAGGAAGAGAAAAGTCACAGGAGACTTGAGTCCAGCTTTGTTTTGAGTTAAATGTTTTAGTCACTCAAGAGGAGGATGCATTTTAATGAAGGACCAGAATGAAGATGTTAATCAGCTGAGCGTCCCTAAAACACTTTTGCCTTTTAGAATAGAGGCCACATTGCAAAACATGAAATCCAAAAGGATATGAAAATTAAGATAATAACAAAATACTTAAGTCTTAAATTACAGCAAAGATAGAAGCAGCACCTACTCTGAAGCAGTGAGAAGGTTTAACACAGCATTCTTTTTTTATTATTATACTTTAAGACCTGGGGTACATATGCAGAATGTGCAGGTTTGTTACATAGGTATACATGTGCCATGGTGGTTTGCTGCATCCATCACCCTGTCACCTACATTAGGTATTTCTCCTAATGCTATCCCTCCCCTAGCACCCCACCTCCAGACAGGCCCCGGTGTGTGATGTTCCCTTCAAAGCACATGAACTCATCCTTTTGTATGGCTGCACAGTATTCCATGGTGTATATGTGCCAATTCTTACCAATCTGCCAAGGCAAAACACACAGGCTTCTGCATCCATTACAAGAAGCAAGCAGCCTGGCAGAGCTGAAAAATAGACAGATCTGGATTTTTCACTATTGCACCAGTTCTGTGGCCTTAGGTAAGTCACCTATCCACACAGGGCCTTAGTTTTCTCATTTGTGAAATGGAGACAATATCTGTCATTTACTTTGTATGTCTCATCTTTGCAATCCCATCATTTGGCAACATGCATGTGTTTTTAATTAAATCATAGAGAATTCCAGTTGAAAGAGAAAATATAACCTGGTATTAATTTTGCCTGCTCACTTTAGCAAATTTGAATGCATCATGCAAAATTCTTGGTACATTTTATTGGCAGTATTTTTTTTTATATTTCATCTGGTAAGACATTTCTTTTTCTTTTTTTTTTTAATACTTTAAGTTCCAGGGTACATGTGCAGATCCTGCAGGATTGGTACAGAAATACACGCATGCCATGGTGGTTTGCTGCCTCCATCCCCCCGTCACCTCATCAGGCATTTCCCCCAGTTATTGTTCCTCAACCTCCCCACCACAGATATCCCTCCCCCAGCCTCCCACCCCTCAGCAGACCCCAGTGTGTGATGTTCCCCTCTCTGTGTCCATGTGTTATCATTGTTCAACATTCGCCTATGAGTGAGAACATTTTGTGTTTGGTTTTCTATTCTTGTGTCAGTTTGCTGAGAATGATGGTTTCCACATTCATCCATGTCCCTACAAAGGATATGAACTCATCCTTTTTTATGGCTGCATAGTATTCCATTGTGTATATGTGCCACATTTTCTCTGTTCACTCTATCACTGATAGGCATTTGGGTTAGTTCCAGGTCTTTGCTGTTGCAAACAGTGCCACAATGAACATATGTGTGCATGTGTCTTTATAATGGAACAATTTATAATCCTTTGGGTATATATCCAGTAATGGGATTGTTGGGTCAAATGGAATTTCTATTTTTAGATTCTTGAGGAATTGCCACACTGTCTTCCACAATGGTTGAACTAATTTACACTCCCACCAACAGTGTAAAAGTGTTCCTATTTCTCCACATTCTCTCCAGCATCTGTTGTCTTCAGATTTTTTAATGATCGCCATTCTAACTGGCATGAAATGGTATCCCAATGTGGTTTTGATTTGCAGTTCTCTAATGACCAGTGATGATGAGCATTTTTTCATGTTTCTTGGCCACATAAATGTCTTCTTTTGGAAAGTTTTCATAGCCTTTGCCCAATTTTTGGATGGGGTGGATTGCTTTTTCTTATAAATCTGCTTTATTTCTTTGTAGATTCTGGATATTAGCCCTTTGTCAGATGGGTAGATCACAAAAATTTTTTCCCATTCTGTTGGTTGCCAGTTCACTCTAATGATGGTTTGTTTTGCTGTGCAGAAGATCTTAAGTTTAACTAGATCCCATTTGTCTATTTTGGCTTTTGTTGCCATTGCTTTTGATGTTTTAGTCATGAAGTCCTTGCCTATGCCTATGCCCTGAATGGTATTGCCCAGGTTTTCTTCTAGGGTTTTTATGGTGTTAGGTCTTATGTTTAAATCTTTAATCCATCTAAAGTTAATTTTGGTGTAAGGTGTAAGGAAGGGGTCCAGTTTCAGCTTTCTGCACATGGCTATCCAGTTTTCTCAATACCATTTGTCAAACAGGGAATCCTTTCTCCATTGCTTGTTTTTGTCAGGTTTGTCAAAGATTGGATGGTTGTAGATGTGTGGCATTAATTCCGAGGCCTCTGTTCTGTTCCATTAGTTTATATCTCTGTTTTGGTACCAGTACCATGCTCTTTTGATTAACCTTGTAGTATAATTTGAAGCCGGGTAGCATGATGCCTCCAGTTTTGTTCCTTTTGCATAGGATTGTCTTGGCTAAGTGGGCTCTTTTTTGGTTTCATATGAAGCTTAAGGTGTTTTTTTTTTTTTCAGTTCTGTGAAGAAAGTCGATGGTAACTTAATGGGAATAGCATGAATCTATAAATTACTTTGGGCAGAATGGCCATTTTCACAATATCGATTCCTTCTAACCATGAGCATGGAATGTTTTTCCATCTGTTTGTGTCCTCTCTTAGTTCCTTGAGCAGTGGTTCGTAGTTCTCCTTGAAGTGGTCCTTCACATGGTTGGTTAGTTATATTCCTAGGTATTTTATTCTCTTTGTAGCAGTTATGAATGGGAGTTCGCACATGTTTTGACTCTTTGTTAGTCTGTTATTGGTGTACAGGAATGCTTGTGATTTCTGCATATTGATTTTGTATCCTGAGACTTTGCTGAAGTTGCTTATCATCTTAAGGAGATTTTGGGCTGAGACAATGGGGTTGTCTAAATATATAATTATGGTGTCCGCAAATAGAGACAATTTGACTTCCTTTTTTCCTAATTGAATACTCTTTAATTCTTTTTCTTGCCTGATTGCTCTGGCTAGAAATTCCAATACTATGTTGAATAGGAGTGGTGAGAGAGAGCACCCTTGTCTAGTGCCAGTTTTCAAAGGAAATGCTTCCAGTTTTTGTCCATTCAGTATGATTTTGGCTGTGGGTTTGTCATAAATAGCACTTTATTATTTTGAGATATGTTCCATCTATACCTAGTTTATTGAGAGCTTTTACATTAAGAGCTGTTGAATATTGTCAAAGGCCTTCTCTGCATCTATTGAGATGAACATGTGGTTTTTGTCTTTGGTTCTGTTTATGTGAAGGACTACATTTATAGATTTGTGTATGTTGAATCAGGCTTGCATCCCCAGGATGAAGCCTACTTGGTCATTATGGATAAGCTTTCTGATGTGTGGTTGCAATCAGTTTGCCAGTATTTTATTGAAGATTTTTTCATCAATGTTCATCATGGATATTGGCCTGAAGTTTTCTTTTTCAGCTCTGCCAGGTTTTGGTATCACGATGACGTTGGTCTCAAAAAATGAGTTAGAGAGGATTCCCTCTTTTTGTATTGTTTGGAATAGTTTCAGAAGGTATAGTACCAGCTCCTCTTTGTACATTTGGTAGGATTCAGCTGTGAACCCATCTGAACCTGGACTTTTTTGGGTTGGTAGGCTATTAATTGCTGCCTCAACTTCAGACCTTGTTATTGGTCTATTGAGGAATTCAACTTCTTCCTGGTTTAGTCTTAGAAGGGTATAAGTGTCCAGGAATTTATCCCTTTCTTCTATATTTACTGTTTTATGTGCATAGAGTTGTTTGTAGTAATCTCTGACGGTAGTCTGTATTTCTGTGAAATCGGTGGTGATATCCTCTTTATCATTTTTTATTGCATCTATTGGATTCTTCTCTGTTTTCTTTTTTTTAGTCTGGCTAGTGGTCTATCTATTTTGTTGATCTTTTAAAAAAACCAGCTCCTGGATTCATTGATTTTTTTTTGAAGGATTTTTTGTGTCTCTATCTCCTTCAGTTCTGTTCTAATCTTAGTTATTTTTTGTCTTCTGCTAGCTTTTGAATTTTTTTGATCTTGCTCCCCTAGCTCATTCAATTTTGACAGTAGGATGCTGATTTTAGATGTTTCCTCACTTCTCATGTGAGCATTTAGTGCTATAAATTTCCCTCTAGACACTGCTTTAAATGGGTCCCAGAGATTCTGGTATGTTATGTCTTTGTTCTTATTGGTTTCGAAGAACATCTTTATTTCTGCCTTCATTTTATTCTTTATCCAGTTGATATTCAGGAGCCAGTTGTTCAGTTTCCATGAAGTTGAGCAGTTCTGAGTTAGTTTCTTAATCCTGAATTTTAATTTGATTGCACTGTGATCTGAGAGACTGTTTGTTATTATTTCTGTTCTTTTACATTTGCTGAGGAGTGATTTACTTCCAATTATGTGGTCAATTTTAGAGTGAGAGCCATGTGGTGCTGAGAAAATGTATATTCTGTGGATTTAGGGTGGAGAGTTCTGTAGATGTCTATCAGATCCACTTGGTCCAGATCTGCATTCATGTCCTGGATATCCTTGTTAATTTTCTGTCTCATTGATCTGCCTTACATTGACAGTTAAAAGTAACTTGTGCATATATGTTTAGGATAGTTAGCTCTTCTTGTTACATTGATCCTTTTACCATTATGTAATGCTCTTATTTGTCTCTTTTGATCTTTAAGTCCGTTTTAGCAGAGACTAGGATTGATACCCCTGCTTTTTTTGTTGTTCTCCATTTGCTTCGTAAATCTTCTTCCATCCCTTTATTTTGAATCTGTGTGTGTCTTTGCATGTGAGATGGGTATCCTGAATACAGCACATCATTGGGTCTTAACTTTTTATCCAATTTGCCAGTCTGTGTCTTTTGATTGAGACATTTAGGCCATTTACATTTAACATTAATATTGTTAGGTGTGAATTTGATCCTGCCATTTTGTTAGTAGCTGGTTGTTTTGCCCGTTAGTTGACACGGTTTCTTCGTTGTGTCATTGGTCTTTACCATTTGGTACATTTTTGCAGTGGCTGGTACTTGTTCCTTTCCATATTTAGTGCTTCTTTCAGGACCTCTTGTAAGGCAGGTCTGGTGGTGACAAAATTTCTCATCAATTGCTTGTTCATAAAGGATTTTATTTCTCCTTCCCTTAGGGAGCTTGGTTTGGCTGGATATGAAATTCTGGGTTGAAAGCTCTTTTCTTTAAGGATGTTGAATATTGGCCCCCACTCTCTTCTGGCTTGTAGGGTTTCTGCTGAGAGATCTGCTGTGAGTCTGATGGGCTTCCCTTTGTGGGTGACTTGACCTTTCTCTCTGGTTGCCCTTAGCATATTTTCGTTCATTTCAACTCTGGTGAATCTGATAATTATGTACCCTGGGGTAGCTCTTCTTGAGGAATATCATTGTGATGTTCTCTGTATTTCCTGGAGTTGAATGTTGGCCTGCCTTGCTAGGTTGGGGAAGTTCTCCTTGATAATATCCTGAAGAGTATTTTCCAGCTTGGATTCATTCTCCCTGTCACATTCAGGTACACTGATCAAACATAGATTAGGTCTTTTCACATGATCCCATATTTCTTCAAGGCTTTGTTCATTCTTTTCACTCTTTTTTCTATAATCTTGCCTTCTCATTTTATTTCATTGAGTTGATCCTCAATCTCTGATATCCGTTCTTCTGCTTGATCACCTTGGCTATTAAAACTTATGTATGCTTCACAAAGCTTTTGTGCTGTGTTTTTCAGATCCATCAAGTCTTTTGTGTTCTTCTCTTAGCTGGTTATTCTAGTTAGCATTTTATCTAACCTTTTTTCAAGGGTTTTAGTTTCTTTGCATTGTGTTAGAACATGTTCCTTTAGCTCAGAGAAGTTTGTTACTACCCACCTTCTGAAGCCTGCTTCTGTCAATTCATCAAACTCATTCTCTATCCTGTTTTGTTTTCTTGCTGGTGAGGAGTTTTGATCCCTTGGAGAAGGAGAGGAGTTCTGGTCTTTGGTGATTTCATCCTTTTCGCACTGATTTTTTCCTGTCTTTGTGGATTTATCTACCTTTGATCTTCGAAGTTTGTGATTTTGAATGTGGTCTTGGAGTGGATGTCCTTTCTGTTGATGTTGAAACTATTTTTGTTTTTTAGTTTTACTTCTAACAGTCAGGCCCCTCTTCTGCAGGACTGCTGGAGGTCCACTCCAGACCTTGCTTGCCTGGGAATCACCTGTGAGGCCTACAGAACAGCAAAGATTACTGCCTGATCTTTCCTTTCGTACCCTCTTCTCAGAAGGGTACCCACCAGATGTCAGCCAGAGCTCTCCTGTATGAGGTGTCTTTTGGGTTATACTGGGATCAGGGAGCCACTTGAGGAGGCAGTCTGTCTTTTATAGGAGCTCAAATGCTGTGCTGGGAGCTCCATTGCTCCCTTTAGGACTGCTGGGTTGGGGCATTTAAATCTGCTGCAGCGGAACTACAATCACCCCTTTTCCCAGGTGTTCTGTCCTGGGAAGGTAGGGTTTTATTTATAAGTCCCTGACATGCTGCTGCCTTTTTTTGTTTTTCAGAGATGCCCTGCCCAGCAAGGAGGGAGTCTAGTCAGAGTCTGCCTGCAGAGGTGCTGCTGGGCTGCCACAGGCCCAATCCAGCTGCTGTGTAAACTTCCTCTGGCTTTTGTTTACACAGGTAGGGTTAGAATCACCTCAGCAATGGCAGATGCCCTTCCCCCACTCAATGAGCTTGAACTGATGTGCTGGCTGTGAAAGTCTCAAGCCAAAGGGTTTCAGTTTACCGGTCTTTGTTGAGGTGGGATGCTCCAGGACATATCACTTGTTCCCCTGCTTTCAGCTCCCCCTCTTTCTGGAGAGTGGCTAGCTCTGTCTCACAAGCACTCCTGATGCCAGCCAAAATGTCTACTCAGATTTGTACTGACAAGCAATGGCACCAACTGGAGTGGCTGATCTGATATATGCTGTTAACTCATGGCACTTTTCAGCCCAGCAGGGATCTCCTGGTCTGTGGGTTGTAAAAACCATCGGAGAAGTGCAGTACCCAAACTGGAGTGCTGCAGGGCAAAAGTTGCCAGGTCCTCCAGCCTGTGGCACTTCCCAGGTGAGGCAGCGCCCTACCCTGCCTTGGTTTGCCCTGTTTGGGCTACACCTACTTTCCAACCAGTCCCATTGAGATGAATCTGGCACCTAGGTTGGAAATGCAGAGATCACTTGTCTTCTGTGTCACTCTCACCAGGAACTGTGCTCTGGAGCTGTTCCTATTCGGCCATCTTGGTGGAAGTGCTGGTCTGGTAGGAGACTTCTTAGGCATACAATAATATTCTTATAATTCTCATGTGCCTAAGAAATGTCTTACATTCATAAATAACTTGTTTTGATATTTTACTAGTTCTACTCTGCTTTTTCATTAAGAGCTGTTAAGAGGGGAAAAGAGAGAAGGAGAGCTAGTGAGTGAGAGGGGTTTGGGCTTTGATGTCAAATCCCACCTTTGCCACTGACTTTCTTTGTGCCTTAATTTCTGAGCATCACCAATTTTCACTTTCTACTGGTGTAGAATGATAACAATGATAGTCATGCAAACATGTTAAGTGAGGTGACAGGTATATTACCTGCAGAGTAAGAAAATCTCATAAAGGAAAGGGCTTTGAAAGGTAAAATCTTGCTCCTTTAGAAAATTACCCTTCTTCAGAGAGCATGGCAAAGGGACTGATAGAATTTTTGTTCTGTCCCAATCAATGTACATTTTGCTAAGATAATAGGGACTAAAAAGTGTTGATGTAAACTTAGGGTTGGTGTTTTTAGGAATGATCAGTATGATATCCACAGCCCAGCCTTTAACTTCTAGGGCTATTTCTGTAGTGTTTGTATTCATATTAATAGGCTAAGATTTTATGAATATATCAAACTTTAAAACATATTCCAATAGTACCTAAGTTGTTATTTAGAAAAACTGATTATCTAAGGTCCTATTTACTAAGTTTTCAAAGTTAATGATCAAGCAATTCTAATTATCCAATATATATTATTAAATTGTTAAAATACTGATATAAGAAGATTTCTCACTTCATGCTTTGACCAAAAAAAAAATCATTTATTTGACATGTATAACTCAATATTTAAAACCATCTGGCTTTATAAAAATGTTCTTTTCCTATTTTATTACCAATAGAGAAAACCCAAAGTACAGTGTAGTCAGAAGGGGTTTTCTCAGTTCTCCAAGAACAGCCTTTTTCTCATAGAGGTGTCTTGGCCAGTAGTCCATAAAGCTGGCATGTGCTTTATGGAAGTGAAATATACAGGATGGGGCTCAAGCAGGCTCTGAAGGCACAATTACTTGTGGTTTAAAAGAAATAGCACAAATGCTGATAGTCCCCATGTCTGCCACACAGCCTTCTCTCTCCTCTCTTCTTCTCGCAGCTGAGGATCTGGAGGGAAGTGAATTTTTCACAGCCACACTACTGGGTCAGTTCTTCTGATCCCAAGCCCAGTGCTCCCCCATTGCTTTACTTCGTCTACAATCCAATCAACACAATAATGTCCAATGAGCTGGCCTTGAACTCTGATAACAATACTAGAAGCATACATGAGCACACCATGTTACTGCAATTCTACCACAGCAGAATTCTGAATTCTTTCTAATTTTATATTTTAATATTTGACAGTGCTTTAAATTATAAGTGGCCTTATTCAGTTGCAAATAATAAATGTTAAAAATAAACGTTTATGTGTCAATCCTAGTGTTTTGAGAATAAATCTATCAGTGACTTCGTTCTTTTCAGGCCATCATGGGGTAACAGAAATGTCACTTCCCCAGCACCACTACTTGCCTTTGCAAAACACAGACGTACCAGGACAGAGATCCTGAGACTGATGCTATCAACAGCAGCCCAGAAGCAGATGTCTTTGTCAATTAACATGCTCCTTGACAGCCAATTAGAGATTTATTTACAACCCATTCTTACAAGCATTGCGTTTTATTATATTCTAACCATTCCATTGTTGAAAAATACCTAGTCTGAAAGAAAGAAAGAAACATTTGGTTTTATTTTTCATTGCACACCAGAGTATGTTCCTCAGAAAAATAAACTGTGAATAGGAGTATTTGCAAAGAGCAAGGTATGTATGGGTTTCCTAAACAAAAGGAGTGAGTGATCATGGTGTACAACCCTCATTAAGTTCAAATCCTACACAATATGTGCTTGAATAATTAACTTTGAGAAATACCTAAGGAGATGCTTGAATCATACTTTTGGCTAAAATTGAGTAAGCAAAAGACATTTAAACCATATAAAAGAAGGTGACATATTGTATCAGTTTAAATGCAGTCTCGGTGTATACAGTATAATACATTGAGTCAAGAATCAGCACATGGACATTGATTTTTAGATATAGATTAGAGTTATACAAATTAAAGGCTATTTCATTCTTTCCTTTGTAGTGGTCTGGATCCATCGTCTCAAAGGAAAACTCACTTTAAAGCTCTGAGCTACTATCAGTGATCAACTGCTTGGTTGTGACAACTGGTAAAATAACAACATTCTATGATAACAAAAATAACAAAATACTCAGGGACTAGTTTAATAAGATACATGTAGGACCTTTAAGAAGAAAATTAGAAATAAAAATAACATAAAAACATAAAGTATAATAATAGGAAGATTGACTACTGTAAAGTTATTTATAAATTTCTTCAAAATTAAATTAAAATCTCAATAGCATATTTTTATAACATCATGAAATGGACTTGAAATTCTTTTGGAAAAAGGAACAAAGATAGACGATAAAAATACACTATAAGATTAATGAAAGAAACTTCCCTACTGCATATTAATACTGAATATAAAACTGCAATGAAAAGCAGAGTAGAGCTAGTAAAATATCAAAACAAGGTATTTATGAATGATTAATTTATGGGTAGTTTGGTTTTATCCTTTTATATATTTTAGTGATTTATTTGGTGATTTTGAAATTATTTCATAATTAGACATGGTACACTTTTAAAACAATAATAATTGTTACCTCCGATCTCTTGTCTCATTTGTATTTGTTTCATAGTTTTGTGTGAATTATTAACTTAATTCTAACACCAAATCAGTTTTCTTTTTCTCTACTATTGTCTGTTCATCAGTTTGTAACTATATTCCCATGTTAAAAAAAAAAAAAAAAGAAATCCTCCTTTGTCCCTCATACCACCTCCAGTCTCAGTTCCCCTTTGCAACACATTTCTTCTAGAAGTTTATCATTAGTGCCTCCTAACACATCTCATTCCTGCTCCTTCCATTCCAGTCTTCTTTTCCCATCACTTGGTAACATCATACTTGGATCAATTGATGTTGGTGACATTTGCCTTAGGAAATTGCCAATGATCCCCATAATTCAGAATCCAGTGGTCACATTCATGTCTTCATTTCACTTGACCTGGCAGCAGTATTTGCTATAGCTGGCTAGGTCATTTTTCTTGAACCACTTTCTTTCTTGACTTCTATGCCTTTACACACCCTTTATTTTTATCATCGATTGTGTTATGTAGCTCGTTATATCGTTACTATCTTTCCTTATGTGTCTTCTTCAGCTTGCTGTGAGCTCACAAGCAGACCACAAATTAGTATTTTAAACATAAAAATATAACAAATTTATATTTCTGAAATTCCCATAATAGATTAGTGGTGGCATGAAGAGGATCTAGAAAGATGACACTAGTCAAAATGGCAGGTGGGAGACAGCATTAATATTAATGAAATATCTAGCAAATAATCCATCCTGGTACATAGCCAAGGTTTAAGTTGGATGACAAAGAATATAATTTATGTAAGTATGTCTCATGTAATCCCATCATTTGGCAACATGGGTGCGCTTTTAATTAAATCATGGAGAATTCCAGTTGTAAGAGACAATACATATCACTGGGTGTTAATTTTACCTGCTCACTTTAGCGACTTTGAATGCATCATGCAGAATTCATGGTACATTTTGTTGGCAGTATGTTTTGATCATTGGTCTGGTAAGACATTTCTTAGGCATATGATAATATTCTTACCTTTTTATTCTCTTTCTAGACTTTATACAAGGTATACTATACCAGAAATTCCAATTAAATACATATCTTAGCTTGTATTAGTCATGATGTAGTGTCCTGCGTGAGACTGGAGAGAAATTCTAAATCTTTGAGGAGATAGGAAGAGCATTCTGCTTTCAGCAGTAAGACAAGCTCTGTGAGAGATTTTGGGACTTTTGCACATATGAACATAGATACACACTAAAGACTATCTTCTCTCTATGCACCTCTAGTAAATGATTAGCAAAGAGGAGGGGGTAGCCCAGAGCCTTGCACTTCTGTGTAGGAATCTTCTCAAAGTCATAAACAACCAAGAAGTACTTCTTTGGGAAATAAAAATCCATATCATATCCAAATCATCTTTCTTAAAAAAAAAATAGATACACAAGTCATTTGGAATCTGGTAAACACAAATTTTATTATCTCCTTTAAAGTGGAAACAGCAATACCTGGACTAGTGAAAGAGGAAACAAAATTCCCTCCATTGATATCAATCCAGCTGCCATTCATGTCGTCATCTGAAGAGGGCTGAGACAGTCATAGTTGAGTTTCAGATCATTTTGCAATATTGCAGATGTGTAACTCACAGATGAGATAACTGGCAAGAGTTACTTGGCTTGTCATTTCATTGGAATATTTCTCAAAAGGCTTGCTCATGTAGAAATGACTACAGGCCACATAAAAATGCACATAGCAAGGCTAGTCTTGGTCAGTTCATCTCATACTGTCTGTTTGGCAATTAAAGCTACACTGAAGACTAACAGATAAGTAATTAGAGAATTTATTAAAAGCTCCAAGTGTCAGAACCCAAGTGAGTCAAAGAAATAGCCCACTTTTGGTAGGTATATTCATTCTTTTTTTTTTTTTTTTTTTTTTTTTTTTTTTTTTGAGATGGGGTCTCACTTTGTCGCCCAGGCTGGAGTACAGCAGCAAGACTCATGGCTCACCACAGCCCCCAACTCCTGGGCTCAGGTGTAGTTCTTGCCTCAGCCTCTTGATTAGCTGGAACTACAAGACTGCATGACCATACCCAGTTAATTTACATTAATTTTTTTGGCAAGGCAGGGGTCTTGCTATGTTGCCCAGGCTGGTCTTGAACTCATGGCCTCTAGTGATCCTCTTTTCTCAGTCTCTCAAATGACTGGGATTACAGGAGTGAGCCACTGCACTCACGCCCCTCTCTTTGCTCTTCAATGAAATTCTTTCATGATTAGACAAAAATTATTTCATATTAGACATAGTATATTATTAAACAATAATAATTACCCCCACTCTTCCGTCTCATTTATATTTGTTTCAGTTTTATGTAAATTGTTAACTTAATTCTAAGAGCACATCAGTTTTTTTCTCTACTGTTTTATGTCCATTGATTTATTAGTATCTTCCCGTGATAAAAAACGAAATCCTCCCTTGTCCCTCGTACCATTTACAATCTCAGTTCCTCTTCACAAGACATTTCTTCTAGAAGAAGTTTATCATTAGTGCCTCCTAACAATTACATCTCATTTCTCCTCCACCCATTCCAAAGGTCTTCTTCTTTCATACTTGGCAACACTGTACTTGGAACAACTGTTGTTGGTGACAGTGATCTTGGGAAATCACCAATAATCCCCATAATTCAGAATCCAGTGGTTATCTCCGTGCTTTCATTTTTTATAAAAGGAGTGATATTTTATAAAAGGAATAATTACAGTGAAAATGTTGGTGGGCATTTGGCAAGGAAGAGCTTGGGTATTCAGCAGCATCTGCACAATGACAGCTTTGCCTGGTGGGTGACAGTCAGTGTGGAGACTTACTCATTAGTGGAACAGCACGGCCACTCTCAGCATGGTTGGGAAGGCCCACCTGACACTCTGTGGTGAATTAGTCACCCCATCCAAGTCTAGCTGTCAGCAGGAAAGTGAGACTATTAAGCAAAATAGTGCATTGGCAGGGTTATTAAACATAAATCAATGAACAAATTACCTCCATAAATCACTTCACTAAGCAGAGCTTCAGAGCCTGTGCCCAGTGTTTGATAAAACAAATAAATGACAAGCACAACAACAAAACCATTTTCTCCAGAACATTTTACACATTTACTTTAAATGAGTTCCAACTTGTGATCAAGAAAAAATGCTTGCTATCTTTTTAAGAATGTATTGTGAATGAATTCACTGATGAATGAGCATTCCTGAGCACTCAGCCAGACTATGCTGGGCGGTAGATCTGCAGGGAGGCATGGGACGTGCCACCACTGCCTGGCTCACGTTCTGAGACTCTCTTTCTCTCTGGCTGAGGACCATGGTCTGGGGACGCATGTCCTCTACACCTCTGCTTCTTCTTTTTACAGAGAGATTGGTAATAATGGCTACTTTATTCCATTGTTATGATAACTAGATGGGTCAATTTGGTAACAAATTCTTAGAAAAGCCCTCAGTAAATTTTTTTATGGCTGTGGCAGGGTGGTGATGCAGTTGGAGAGAAGAAACATAGAGAAACAAAATTAAAACCTAAAGTTCCAAGTGTGGACTGCCACAAGACTACAGAGGAGGGAAAGAAATTCTGCCTGGCAGCATTGGAAAATTATCTCCGTTTGAGCTGAGTCCCATTATTCAAAGTCCCCTATACAGAAAAGGGCTGAAGGGCATAAGTCAATGAAGGCACTATCAGCACAGTGAGAAAATGACTAGTACAGAAAAAAGGTTTCTTCTGGTACAGTTAATTCATTGTACACGTGTACACCACACTTGTATGTGTTTGTGTGTGTGTCTGTGTGTTTGTTAATGAGTGTGTGCCTGTATGTGTTTGTGTGTGGCTTGTGTGTTTGTGTTTGTATGTGTGTCAAAATAAAGGGATAAAGGAATATTTACCAAGAAAATGAAATGCAGAAAAAGCAGGGTTGCAATTCTAGTCTCTGATAAAATAGACTTTAAATCAACAAAGACCAAAAAAGAAAAGAAGGGCATTATTTAATGGTAAAAGGATCAATGCAACAAGAAGAGCTAATATCCTAAATACATATGCAATCAATACAGGAGCAACCCGATTCATATAGCAATACTTAGAGACCTACAAAGAGACTTAGATTCACACAGAATAATACTGGGAGACTTTAACACCCTACTATCAATACCAGACAGATCAACAAGACAGAAAATTTCACAAGGATATTCAAAACTTGAACTCAGCTCTGGACCAAGAGAACCTAACAGACATCTACAGAACTTCCCACCCCAAATCAACAGAATATACATTCTTCTCAGCACCCCAGAGCACTTATTCTAAAATTGACCACATAATTGGAAGCAAACCACTCCTCAGCAAATACAAAAGAATGGAAATCATAACAAACACCCTCTCAGACCAAAATGCAATCAAATTACAGTTCAGGATTAAGAAATTCACTCAAAACCACAAAACTACAGGGAAACTGAATGACTTGCTCCTGAATAACTACTGGATAAATAACAAAATTAAGGCAGAAATAAAGAAGTTCTTTGAAACCAATGAGAACAAAGAGACAACTTACCAGAATCTCTGGAACATAGCTAAAGCAGTGTTTAGAGAGAAATTTATAGCACTAAATGCTCACAAGAAAAAGGAGGAATTATCTAAAATCAACACCCTAACATCACAGTTTAAAGATCTAGAGAAGCAAGAGCAAATAAATACAAAAGCTAGCAGAAGACAAGAAAAAACTAAGATCAGAGCAGAACTGAAGGAGACAGAGACATGAAAAACCCTTCAAAAAAAATAATGAATCTAGCACCTGGTTTTTTGAAAAGATTAACAAAATAGATAGACCACTAGACAAACTAATAAAGAAGAAAAGAGAGAAGAATCAAATAGACACAATAAAAAATGATAAAGGGGATATCACCGCTGATCCCACAGAAATACAAACTACCATGAGAGAATAGTATAAACACCTCTATGCAAATAAACTAGAAAATCCAGAAGAAATGGATAAACTCCCGGACACATACATGCTCCCAAGACTAAACCAGGAAGCAGTCAAATCCCTGAATAGGCCAATAACAAGTTCTAAACTTGAGGCAATAAGTAATAGCCTGCTAACCAAAAAAAAAAAGCCGAAGACCAGACAGATTCACAGCTGACTTCTACCAGAGGTACAAAAAGGAGCTGGTACTATACCTTCTGAAACTATTCCAAACAATACAAAAACAAAGAACTCCTCCCTAACTCATTTTATGAGGCCAGCATCATCCTGATACCAAAACCTGGCAGAGATACAAGAAAAGAAAATTTGAGGCCAATAACTCTGACAAACATCAATGCAAAAATCCTCAATAAAATGCAAACCAAATACAGCAGCACATCAAAAAGTTTATCCACCACAATAAGGTTGGCTTCATCCCTGAAATGCAAGGCTGGTTTAACATATACAAATCAATAAAAGTAATCCACAGAACTAATGACAAAAAAAACACATAATTATCTCAGTAGATGCAGAAAAGACCTTTGATAAAATTCAACACCTCTTCATGCTAGAAACTCTAAATAAGATAGGTATTGATGGAACGTATCTCAAAAGAATAAGAGCTATTTATCACAAACCCACAGCCAATATTATACTGAATGAGCAAAAGCTGGAAGCATTCCCTTTGAAAACTGTCATAAGACAAGAATGCCCTTCCTCACCACTCCTATTCAGCATAGGATTGGAAGTTCTGGCCAGTGCAATCAGGAAAGAGAAATAAATAAAGGGTATTCAAATAGAGAGAGAAGAAATGATATTGTCTCTGCAGATGACATGATTATATATTTAGAAAATCCCATCATCTCAGCCCAAAATCTCCTCGAGCTGATGTGCAACTTAAGCAAAGTCTCAGGATACAAAATCAATGTGCAAAAATTACAAGAATTCCTATATACCAATAATAGACAAACAGAGAACCAAAACATGACTGAACTCCCATTCACAATTGCTACAAAGAGAATAAAATACCCAGAAATGGAACTTACAAGGAAAGGAAAGAATCTCTTTAAGGAAAACTACAAACCATTACTCAAGAAGACACAAATAAATGAAAAAATATTCCATGTTCAAGGACAGGAAGAATCAATATCATGAAAATGGCCATACTGCCCAAAGTAATTCATACATTAAATGTTGTCTCCATCAAGCTACCATTAACTTTCTTCTCAGAATTAAAAAAATTACTTTAAATTTCATATGGAACCAATAAAGAGTTCGTAAAGCCAAGACAATTTTAAGCAAAAAGAACAAAGCTGGAGGTATTATACTACCTTAATCAAACTATACTGTAAGGCTACAGTAACCAAAACAGCATGGTACTGGTACCAAACACATATATAGACCAATGAGAACAATTATCTCAGAAATAATGCCACACATCTACCACCCTCTGATCTTTGACAAACCCGACAAAAACACACAATGGGAAAAAAATTCCTATTTAATAAATAGTACTGGGAAAACTGGTTAGTCATATGCAGAAAATTGAAACTAGACCCCTCCCTTACACCTTATACAAAAAGTAACCCAAGATGGATTAAAGACTTAAACATAAAACCATAAAGACCCCAGAAGAAAACCTAGGCAATACCATTCAGGACATAGGCATGGGTGAAGACTTTATAACTAAAACACCAAAAGCAATTGCAACAAAAGTCAAAATGGATAAATGGGATCTAATTAAACTAAAGAGCTTCTGCACAGCAAAAGAAACTATCTTCAGAGTGAATAGGCAATCTACAGAATGGGAGAAAATTTTTGCAATCTATACATCTGACAAATGTCTAATATGCATAATCTACAAGGAACTTTAAAAATTTACCAAAAAAAAAAAAATCAAAGAGTGAGTGAATCATATGAACAGACACTTCTCAAAAGAAAACATTTGTGTGGCCAAAAAAATATGAAAAAAAAGATAATCATCACTGTCATTCAAGAAATGCAAATCAAAACCGCAATGAGATACCATCTCATGTGAGTTAGACTAGCAATCATTAAAAAATCAGGAAACAACAGACACTGGAAATGATATACAGAAATAGAAACACTTTTACACTGTTGGTGGGAGTGTAAATAGTTCAACCATTTTACAGCTGTTCCTCGGGTATCCAGAATCAGAAATACCATTTGATCCACTAATCCCATTACTGGGCATATACTCAAAGGATTATAAATCAACTTAAATGCCCATCAGTGATAGACTGAATAAATAAAATGTGACACATATACACCGTGGAATACTATGCAGCCATAGAAAGACACATGAGTTCATGTCCTTTGCAGGGACATGGCTGAAGCTGGAAACCATCATTCTCAGCAAACTAACACAGGAACAGAAAATCAAACACCACAGGTTCTTACTCATAAGTGAGAGTTGAACAATTCAAACACATGGACACAGGGAGGGAAACATTACACACCAGGGCCTGTTGGGGGTGAGGAACTAGGGGAGGAATAACATTAGGAGAAATACCTAATGTAGATGACAGGTTGATAGGTGCAACCAATCACCATGGCACTTGTATACCTAGGCAACATGCACCTTCTGCACACATATCCCAGAACTTAAGGTATATATATTAAAAAAAAGTTTATAGATATTTTATCAAAGGAGTAATTACAAAGAATATGAGAATGAAATAAGGTATTTTTTAAAATGGGGTAGTAGAGTGCAAGACTAAGGGAATTGAGAGGAGACCAGGAGAATGACTTGAATTTAAAAGATCAAGAAATCACTCAGGCCCAGAAAGTAGAATAAACATGACCTCCCCCCAAAAAAATGGAAAACTGAAACAATATCAGAAAATAAAAATGTGGTAAGTTTACAATCTAAACAATGGAATTTCTAAAAGGAGAAAACAGAAGGAAAGGAACAACCATATAAACCATATAAATATAATTTTGTAACATTGGAGAACATGATTTCCCACATTGAAGAGGCCCACAAAATGTCCAGTTTATGGATTTTAAAAATGACCAACACCAAGGCACAGAACTGTAATCTCAGAACATTGGAGATGCCAAAAGTTGAAACAGAAGTTCAGGAATCACAATGGGTTTGGGCTTCTTGATAGGAGGACTGGAATGAATAGAATGTTCAAAATGTAGAAGAAAAAATAATTTCCAAACCAGAACTTTATACCTAGAAAAGAAATTTTATACAGTATGTCTAAAATAGTCACTTCATGGATCCTCACTCCAGAAGCTACTAGAGGACATGTTGCACCAAATGACATATCCAATCAAGAAAGGAGCAAACATGGGGCCCAACAAATAGAATTCACTGCACGAATGACAGAAACAATGAGAATTCCCAGGATTGTGGTAAAGTAGGGCCTCAATAACCCAGCCCTACAGGGTCTAGAAAGTTCCAGGTTGGAGAAGACGAGGTGGCTTCAAGAGAGATGTCTCCAGAGGAAAACAATAAAATAAGATGAATAGAATCCCTGATGTATTTGACCAGATAAGAGAATTTTATTTATAATTCTACTGGGGAGATTAGCCTGATTAAGCCACTGGCATACAGAAAACTAAGCAAATAAAACATGTGGCATTATTTACACCGAGGGAAAAAGGCACAATAAAATAAATACAGCCCTAGGGCACTCTGCAGCTCAGTAATGAGACATTGCTTATGCAGAAATAATACGTAATCTCTAAATACGGTCTTGCCCAAAAACTGACATATAACCACGTTAGGATAGAAAATGAGTGTATGTTGGGGGTAGGTAAGAGAGTCTGAAATCCTCACTTTGAAAATATGAAGTCAAAATAAACTCTTATAATTGGAAATTCAAGCAATGAAAATATGGAGTCAGTATCAGAGGAAACAGCCTAAAGAGATGAAAAGTAGAAGCCCATGATTTTGTCTTTGTTGTGTTTTGCTTTTTGTAAAACAGTAAATTGTTTAAACTCTGTAGGTGTGTGACCTTGATAAAAATGAAAATTTATACAAAACTGAAGCAGATGAGATCCTTCTAACTCCAATATTCCTCACTAATCATGGTGCCCATTCCTTCAATTAACCACTCCTAAACCACCCGGTCAGCTTTTAGTCATAATCTAGTTGTGCTTCAGCCTACAAAATTCAGATAGTGAAAGTATGCTCTTAGAAAATTGGCAGTAAAGACCTACAGAAATGAAAAAAGGAGCTTGATTGGTAATTCCAAAGGTAATGAAGATTGTTTCCTTGTTTTATTTAGCACACCGTGCTTACTAAAAATAGCAGGGTAAATGCAAATTCAAGTAAAGCAATTAAACTCTGTCTTTCTGAATTTCAGTTATAAAAAAAAACATCAGCCTGTGCTCCCTAACCAACTGAATGAAATTGTTTGTGGAGAAAAAATTAAATAAGAAATCAATAAAATCAAAGTGCAAAGACTAATGCATGCTTCTCAGAAATATTAATAACTTTACTCAGTACTAAGTATTTTCCATTGCTGCATTTTTGACCATAATTTTTAGTTTTATTGACATACAATTGATACACCCAAAGACATAGATTAAGGTACACGTCTTGAATCTCTTGAATAAATGCATATACCTGTGATACAGCCATCACTACAAAAGTGCTAGACATACCCATAACCTCCAAAAATGTCCTTGTGTTCTTTTTTGATTTCCTGTTTGGTTGGTTGGTTGGCTGGTTGGCTCATAGGTTGTGTGGTAAAAACATTTAACATGAAATCTGGCCTCTTAACATATTTTAAAATGTACAGTATTGTATTGTTAACTACAGGTACTATTTTGCAAATCAGATCTCTACTTTTTATTCATATTGCATAACAGAAACTTTATAGTCTTTCAAGAACAATTCCTCATTTTGCCCTCCCTCCAGACCAGACCATGGTTTTTAAATTTTTAAAAAATTTTATTTATGTATTTTACTTTAAGTTCTGGGACACAGGTGCTGAATGTGCAGGTTACTTACATAGGTATACATGTGCCATGGTGATTTGCTGCACCTATTAACCCGTCATCTAGGTTTTAAGCTTTGTATGCATTAGGTATTTGTATTAGTGCACTCCCTCTTCTTTCCCCCCACCCCACAACAAACCCCAGTGTGTGGTGTTCCCCTCCCTGTGTCCACATGTTTGATTTGTTCAACTCCCACTTATGAGTGAGAACCTGTGGTGTTTGCATTTCTGTTCCTGTGTTAGTTTGCTGCAGATGATGGTTTTCAGCTTCATCCATGCCACTGCAAAGGACATGAACTTATTCTTTTTATGGGTGCATAGTATTCCACAGTGTGTATGGGCCAATATTTTTTTTAATCAGGTCTATCATTGATGGGCATTTGGGTTGGTTCCAAGTCTTTGCTATTGTAAATAGTGCTGCAATAAACATATGTGTGCATGTGTCTTTATAGTAGAATGATTTACAATCCTTTGGACATATACTCAGTAATGGGATTGCTGGGTCAAATGGTATTTCTGGTTCTAGATCCTTGAGCAATCACCACACTGTCTTCCACAATGATTGAACTAATTTACAATCTCACCAACAGTGTGAAAGTATTTCTATTTCTTCACATCTTCTCTAGCATTTGTTGTTTCCTGACTTTTTAATAATTGCCATTATAACTGGCATGAGGTGATATCTCATTGTGGTTTTGATTTGCATTTCCCAAGTGACCAGTGATGATCTTTTGTTCATATGTTGGTTGGATGCATAAATGTCATCTTTTGAGAAGTGTCTGTTCATATGCTTCACCTACTTTTTGATAGAGTTGTTTGTTTGTTTGTTTCTTGTAAGTTTGTTTAAGTTCCTTGTAGATTCTGGATATTAGACATTTGTCAGATGAATAGAATGCAAAACTTTTCTCCCATTCTGTAGGTTGTCTGTTCACTCTGAAGATAGTTTCTTTTGCTGTGCAGAAGCTCTTTAGTTTAATTAGATCCCATTTGTCCATTTTGGCTTTTGTTGCAATTGCTTTTGATGTTTTAGTTATGGAGTCTTTGCCCATGCCTATGTCCTGAATGGTATTGCCTAGGTCTTCTTCTAGGGTTTTTATGGTTTTAGGTTTAAGTCTTTAATCCATCTTGGGTTACTTTTTGTATAAGGTGTAAGGAAGGGTCTGTGTCTGTTTTCTGCATATAGCTAGTCAGTTTTCCCAGCACCACATATTATATAGGGAATCCTTTCCTCATTGCTTGTTTTTGTCAAGTTTGTCAAAAAACAGACAATTGTAGGTATGTGGTATTATTTCTGAGGCCTCTGTTCTGTTCCATTGGTTTATATATCTGTTTTGGTACCAATATCATGCTGTTTTGGTTACTGTAGCCTTGTAGTATAGTTTGAAGTCAGGTGGTATGATGCCTCCAACTTTGTTCTTCTTGCTTAAAATTGTCTTGGCAATACAAGCTCTTTTTTGGTTCCATGTGAAATTTATTTTTTCCTAGTTCAATGAAGAAAGTCCATGGTACCTTGATGGGAATAACATTGAATTTATAAATTACTTTGGGCAATATGGCCATTTTCATGATATTGATTCTTTCTATCCAGGAGCATGGAATGCTTTTCCATTTGTTTGTTTTGTCTCTTGTTTCCTTGAGCAGTGGTTTCCAGTTCACCTTAAAGAGGTCCTTCCCTTCCCTTGTAAGTTGTATTTCTAGGTATTTTATTTTCTTTGTAGCAGTTGTGAATGGGAGTTCACACATGATTTGGCCCTCTGTCTATTATTTGTATATAGGAACGCTTGTGATTTTTGCACATTGATTTTGTATCCTGAGACTTTGCTAAAGTTGCTTATCAGCTTAATGAGTTTTGGGGCTGAGAAGCTGGGGTTTTCTAAACATACAATCATGTCATCTTCAGAGAAAATTTTACTTTCTCTTTCCCTGTTTGAATGCCCTTTATTTTTTTTACTTGCCTGATTGCTCTGGCCAGATACCATGTTGAATAGGAATGATAAGATACGACATTTTTGTCTTGTGCTGGTTTCCAAAAGAAATGCTTCCAGCTTTTGCCCATTCAGTATAATATAGGCAATGGGTTTGTCATAAATAGCTCTTATTATTTTGGGATACATTCCATCCATACCTAGTATATTGAGAGTTTCTAGAATGAAGGGGTTTTGAATTTTCTCGAAGGTCTTTTCTGCATCTATTAAGATAATCATGTGATTTTTGTTATTGGTTCTGTTTCTATTATGGATTACGTTGATTGATTTGCATATGTTGAACCAGCCTTGCAATCCACAGATAAAGCTGACTTGATCATTCTAGATAAGCATTTCAATGTGCTGCTGGATTCACTTTGCCAGTATTCTATTGAGAAATTTCATATCGATGTTCATCTGTGATATTGGCCTGAAATTTGTTTTGCTATTGTGTGTCTCTCAGGTTTTGGTATCAGGATGATACTGGCCTCATAAAATGAGTTACGGAGAACTGCCTCTTTTTCTACTGTTCAGAATAGTTTCAGAAGAAATAGTACTAGCTCCTCTTTGTACCTCTGGTAGAACTTGGCTGTGAATCTGTCTGGTCTTTAGCTTTTTTTGTTGGTAGGCTATTAATTACTGCCTTAATTTCAGAACTTGTTATTGGTCTATTAAGGGATTTGGCTTCTTCCTAGTTTAGTCTTGGGAGTTTGTGTGCAGGAATTTATCCATTTCTTCTAAATTTTCTAGTTTATTTGCGTAGAGATGCTTATAGTATTCTGTAATAGTAGTTTGTATTTCTGTGGGATCAGTGGTGACGTCCCCTTTAATCCTTTTTTATTGTATCTATTTGATTCTTGTCTCTTCTCTTCTTTATTAGTCTGCCTAGTAGGGGTCTATCTATTTTTGTTAATCTAAAAAAAAAAAAACACCTGGATCATTGATTTTTTGGAAGAGTTTTTTGTGCCTCTATCTCTTTCAGTTCTGCTTTGATCTTAGTTTTTTCCTTGTCTTCTGCTAGCTTTTGTATTTGTTTGCTCTTGCTTCTCTAGTCTTTTAACTGTAATGTTAGGGTGTCGATTTTAGATCTTTTCTGCTTTTTGATGTGGGCATTTAGTGCTATAAATTTCTCTCTAAACACTGTTTTAGCTGTGTTCCAGAGATGCTAGTACGTTTTGACTGTGTTCTCATTGCTTTCAAAAAACTTTGTTATTTCTGCCTTAATTTTGTAATTTACCCAGTAGTCATTCAGGAGCAGGTTGTTTAGTTTCCCTATAGTTTTGTGGTTTTGAGTGAGTTTCTTAATCCTGAGTTGTAATTTCATTGCACTGTGGTCTGAGAGGGTGTTTGTTATGTTTTCCTTTCTTTTGTATTTGCTGAGGAGTGGCTTGCTTCCAATTATGTGGTCAGTTTTAGCATAAGTGCTATGTGGTGCTGAGAAGAATGTATCTTCTGTTGCTTTATGATTGAGAGTTTTGTGGATGTCTATTAGGTCGACTTGGTCTAGAGTTGAGATCAAGTCCTGAATATTCTTCTTAATTTTCTGTCTCATTGATCTGTCTAATATTGACAATGGAGTGTTACAGTCTCCCAGTATTATTCTGTGTGAATCTAAGTCTCTTTGTAGGTCTCTAAGCACTTGCTCTATGAATCCGGTTGCTCCTGTATTAAGTGCATACATGTTTAGGATAGTTAGCTCTTCTGGTTGCATTGATTCTTTTACAATTATGAAATGCCCTTCTTTGTCTTTTTTGGTCTTTGTTGGTTTAAAGTCTATTTTATCAGAGACTAGAATTGTGACCTCTGCTTTTTTTGCTATCCGTTTGCTTGGTAAATCTTCCACCATACCTTTACTTTGATCCTATGTGTGTCTTTGCATGTGAGATGGGTCTCCTGAATACAGCACACTGATGGGTTTGACTCTATTTAATTTGCCAGTCTGTGTCTTTTAATTGGGGCATTTGGCCCATTTACATTTAAGGTCAATATTATACATGAATTTGATCCTGTCATCACAATGCTAGCTGGTTATTTTGCACGTTTGTTGTTGCAGTTTCTTCATTGTGTCATTGGTTTTTATATTTCAGTGTGTTTTTGCAGTGGCTGGTACTGGCTTTTTCTTTCCATATTTAGTGCTTCCTTCAGGAGCTCCTGTAAAGCATACCTGGTGGTAACAAAGTCTCTCAGCATTTGCTTGCCTGTAAAGAATTTTATTTCTCCTTCACTTATGAAACTTATTTTGGCTGGATATTAAATTTTAGGTTCGCCTCATTCATTAGGAAAGCCTTTTTCCAGCCTAGAGTGTGGATTTTCCCATTTGAATGGTTGGAAATTCATCTCTCCAGCTTCTTCCACTGAGTTTCCTAATGGATTTAGCCTCATCAGATGCTGCTAAGATAAAATACCCCTAAGCAGAAAGCTAAAAGTTCACCAACAGGGAAAAATGGGACTGCGACCCACAGAACAGCTCCTCAAGACTTACTTTACGGATCAGATTCCAGTTTGCTGCCTAACACCTTGATTAATGTATTTTTTAGAAGAAAAATACTACCAGTAAGTAATATAGTATTTATCATGAAGTTTCATAAAAACACACGTTGGCTAACTGGGTAACAATAACCAGAAAATAACAAAGATCTGGGAATCATTGCACCTGCCAGTGAGGGTCGGGCCAGAAACTCTTGTGGCATCTGACTTCTTGAATAGCCCCACAGATGTTACCACCAATGTATACCTTCCATTAAATGGGAGAGCATTAAACATTTCCCTACAGAGCCTGTCCTTAAAAAAGGCTCAGGCAAGCTAAAATCTTCCTGTGACTCAGCAAGTAAACTCGCAAAGTCTGTGGCTGCCTCCAATCTGTTAATGACCAACACCATTCAATGAACACTTTCTCTTGTTACAGGTCATAGAATGAAATAAAGGTGTCCGCCTGTCTGTGGCCTGCACCATGGGTGGGAAGCTTGAACATCTGAACGTAGCTAGGGCACTATTCAGGACCAGCTTCTTTCCTCAAGATGTACGGTTTGAGCAGCAGCCTTTTTCTTCTTTCATCAAACATCATTACCAGTAGAGAGATTAAACACCTCCCCCAAACCATCAGCCAAAATCAAAGAACACACCCAATTGACAGCCATTTGGAGGACAGAGCTATAAAGGATTCATGTTTGCTGTGTTGATTCAGGTCTTCTGAGAAGCAGACACCAAGAAATAATTCTACAGGCACGGGATCATTCAGGGAGATGCCATGAAGGATAACAGGGAGGGATTAGGAGTGGTGAAGAGAGCTCCAGATTGCAAAGCAGCCCTGGCACCTGTTAAGGAAGGCACAGTAGGAAGGATTGGGTAGAATGAGCCTCAGACTATGGGGCAGTACTAAAAGAGCCATGCCCAGGCAACATGGCTGAACTAACATGACCCAACAGAGGAATCTTGCATCAGGCAGAAATGGCCCAAATGTAGTATTCTGACTTGCTTAGTTAGTGGCTGGAAGTAGCCCAAATGAGTAGAGAAGGGTCTAAAGAATGGCATCTGGAGACTGCCAACCAGCCACATTCCGGAAGTGGGTACTCTAAACAGGGCTCCACAACAGCCCTCTCGCTTCTCTCTCCTTCCTTCTGAGCCTCTACTGTGATGGCATCTGTGGGTTTTGCAGCTCAGCATTCATTTCCCTGCCTTATGGTCACAGCACTTAGATTCTCCTTGGGAAAATCACGACTATATTCTAGTCCATTTGTTTTGGGTGAAACAGATTCTCTGTTTCCCTGCAGATGTGGTCATATGACCTAGACAATAAGAATGTAGTGCGCTCCAACCTCCAGCAACGGGTACCACACACCCAGAGTTACTGAAATCACCCCAGAACTTTTTCTGTGAACGTTGAAAACAGAAATTCTATCTTTCCACTGGGATTGTTGAGAAAATAAGAATAACCTGGGAGCTACTGGGAGCCATCTTGACCTCACAAGGAAGAGCCTACCTGAGAATGGAGACAGAAGAGAGAAAAGTGAGGCAGGCAATGGAGAAAACAAGGCTTAGATACTGTGATGGACATTGAGTGCTTTGTCCCAGCTCTACTTGAAGGCAGGCCTACTTCAAGGCAGGTCTCCCGGGGCCTTCAAATACATTAGGTCAGTAAAGGTGGCAATATTATTAGACCATCTAAAGCAATAGCTTTTTCTGTCAGTGACTAATTTTCATAGTCAAATGTCTTTACAAGGACAATGAACTCTAGCTCTAAGCTGTCCTCCCTTGATAACTCAAGGGCCCACTTTTTGCCATGTCGTTCAGTCAATAAGCCAATATTCCCCACTTTTTGCTTAAGTTATATTTTGTGCCACTTGCCACTGTGAGTTTTGATTTACGTAACTATGTGTCATGAATAACTTCGGTAGTTTAAAGCCTATATTCTGGTCCTTTTTGTAAGAGATTAGAAATACAATTTTAGGCACCTTTAAAAAAATCTTTAGATGTCATTTGCATTGCCAATGAAATTGCTGATGTAGGAATTTTACTTAACCTCATTAGTGATGCCATCTATATTACTCAGGGCCCAGGAATCATACCAGTTAATATAACAAAGAATTTAGCATAAAGAACCATTAGCAAGGTGGAAAAAACTGTTAACTAGATAACTAAAAAGACAGATAGAGAACACTAAGTTGTCCCATAGGAGCACTAAACTAGTATAGCTATCACCACTAGGGCTGAGAGAAAAACAGGAAAATCATTAAAACTTGAAAGCTTAGAGAAAGGGACTTGTGGTGCTGAGCCTAAGACCTCACATGAGGGTACCTGCTGGCTGGCACTGCTGTCTCTGCAAAGGGTGTGATAAGGCTCCTTCAACACGTATTAAAAGAAAACCACCAACCAGATTCCAGTCTTTGTACGGTAGGTCAAAGAAATGTCCTGGGTCAAAGAGCAAAGACAAGAAACCCAAAGAGAGGGTGAGTTGCATCTTCCCCTTCTGTCTCCAGTCTGTCTCTGGCACCCCACATTGGCAAAGCCTGTGTTGACCCAGCAGCAAAGGACTAACGTGGCTTCCAGAGCAGAGGGGTGGGCTGAAAACTGACTCAGTAGCTTAACAGCTGGCACTGGGTCCAGCAACCTAGCGGGTCCAGCAATTCTGAGATAAAGGTCAGGGTGCATGAGAAGATTAAGGACAAAGGTCAGGGTTCATGAGAAGATGAAGGACAATAGGAACAACAAGATATTGATATCCAGAGAAGTAACCTCGTGCTTGACTGTCCAGAAAATGCTGAGAAAGACTATTTTCAATGCAAAGAGGTTCCATGAGTCCTGGGAGCAAGATCTGCTGACGTATCAGTGTAGCAGAAAGTTCAATGGCTAAGTAAGCAAAGACATTAAAAACACAAGGGCTGTGATGGGGCCCGAATCTCTACCACCCTCAGCTCCTCAGGTCATGACTACAACCTGCACATGGGACTTCTACTTTTTTTAGTGTAAGCTAAGAATTATTTGCCACCAGGTTCAAAATTAAAGTTGAAAAGGTAGTTTTATATTTTTAAATAAAAGCCATATATATTAAACGAATGTCTTTTAATCTCCTATTAACTCAAGCAGAACACTGTAAAATAGCAGACCTCTGAATGGACTATTTTTCTACTCAGTACAATCTATGAAGAATAATTGTATTCTAAAACCCTAAATGAACATAGGGGTTTTATTTTACTCTTTTTATTTTCTGCCCCTCAAAAGATGCATGTCTTATTTTTCTGGGAGGCAGTTCTGGTGTAGCACAACTCTGCTTGCATGTGGGTTGTTCAGCTATCTGAGTCTGGGTAGTTTAGATAAGAATGAGTGGTTTTTTTAAAATTCAGCTAATTTAGCGATTTAATGCTGTCTTCTTCCTGGGGGATTTCAATGGTGAAAGATGATGAGGTAATATATTCAGAGCATTTTTGTTGTCTCCAATACCCAGACAGTCAGGGCATGATCTGCCGTTTCTGCTGACAAACGGGGCACTGGGTGGGGACGTCATGCCAATGCACATGTGCCTGGGTGGGTCCCAGGTGGAAGAAGGTCTGGTTAAAGTCCATTCACTTAGCAGTCCCCTGTTCCCTGAGCCTCCAAGTGCATTAGATCACTGAAGGTGGAAACACGATTAGGCCACCTGAAGCAATAACTTTTTTCTATCAATGACTAATTTTCATGTTCACACGTCTTTACAGGGACAATGAGCTCCACTGCAGGCTGTCCTCCCTGCTAACTCAGGGACCCAGCTTTTGCTAAGACTTCAGTGACCTTAAGCAATTATCTGGAGAGTTTTGCTGACCTTCATTTCAATCTCAGTGGGTGTCAAAAAATTGCTTTTCATGGTATTTAGTAATTTTGGTCTCCAAACACTGCAATTTTTTTCCAAAGAACTTATAGGGTTATGAACTTTGCTCTAATCCTCTATGTGCAGAAGAGCTGATAGCACACTGCTTATTTCCTATAGTGCTGACACTTCTAGTTTAATGCTAGGGATATTTTTAAGTTCTTTGCCTCTCAGTATTTCAAAACACTTGGAGTTTTCATCCTGATTTCCTCTAAGTTCAAATGTCTATTCGTTTTAACACCAAAAGATACCTTAGGATTACCTGGAGATGAAATCATGTTGATCATAAATATATTCTAAAACAAAGAAACAACACCTTTAGATAGTTTCCCTGAATACCAGCCACAATCAGGTTTATTACGCATGTACTCCAGGTGGGACAGTGAAGTAAGCTGTGGGATTCGAGGTGCATGACTCAATCGCCACCACTGAAGACAAGACTGTCCAGTTGTTTACCTGAGATAAAACAATTCAATGTTTAAAAAGGATTAACTCAAAAAACAGGAGCTATTGCACTAACCAAAGGATGACTTCCAGAGAAATACATTTTGTAATCTAATCTACTCGCTGCCTTTGGAATATGCAAATCAGCTACTTTCTGGAGTTAATTTCAAACAAGATGCATTTCTTGAAAAAACTCTATCTTTATTTTTGAAGTAAGTACAAAATATAACTTTATTATAAACTCCAGGAGGGGAGAAATACCAGAGTGGTGAAAGAGGGCAGGAGGCATGGGGAGAAGAAGAATTGGATGAGGGTCCTTGTGTGCAATTTGCCCTCTGAGTCCCTTATCCTATTATTTCTACATCAGAGGGATCTCACATTCTCCCACTTAGAGGGAAATCTTCACCTAGATCCATGAGTCCTGCAAATATTTTGTCCTGTTCATTGTGGGCTCTGTGAGGAAAATAAATCTCAAAGAGAAGAAAGTTTAGCAAATCTATACAGATGAACCACTTTACTATCTCACAAGGTTGCCTGTCATTCTCACCCATTCTCCCAATGTCCTGTCTCTACAACCTGGGAACTTCCTGGATACAAGGACATAATCATAGATGTCTAATGGTACAATATGGGCATCCATAAATATCATATGTGAACACTGGATTAAATTCATTAAAGCAAGTTATAATCCAAAAATAAGGCTTCTGAAAACTGAAGGGGATACTACTCTGGAACCTCATTCTTGTCTAAAATCTTTCATGAAATGAATTAACATTGCTCACTTGAAATTTGGAGCTAATTCAGCTTCCTTTTTTGTGACAGCGGAAGGCAGGCACACTGAGGGAGAGATTCTTTGAGTGGATTGTAATGTATTTATGTTTCCCCTTCCTTGGCATTGTAAAACTGGATGAACCAATTTGGAAAATCATGCTCTGTCCAATATGGCAAGTCAGCAGCAATTTCTCAGTGTGTGGCCTCATTAGTAACCTAGAAAGGGGACAACCTGCTTCCTGGAGGATGTCCAGACGGCCAGGGCGGGGGCCAGGAGTCCTGGTGGATCTTAACACGCCTGGCAGGCAAAGTCACTTAGTCATGCTTAATCCAGTCTCCCCTCTGCCCTCATCAAAAAGGAAGCTCCAGGAGCCATAATTAAAAACAGTCCGTGTCGGCCTATGGAAAACAACCTCTACTCCCAGCCCTAGGCTAGAATCAAGCAGCCATTGTCCCCATTCCAGAGGGGAAGAGAGAGCTAAATAGCACAGATCCCTGAGGGCTTATGGGGCAGAGCTGCCTTCTCCTCCTCCATAGGTAATAACGTCATGAGACACTTCTGTCTCTCAGAACATGGGAATAGAATTTGGTAAATTCAAATTTCTGGCCTTCATCGGTCCTAACAGTGTATATGTTGGCTCTTCTCAGTCACAGTTGATGCAGAGAATTTGGGAGACCCCCTACTGATACGGTATTAAAAATTTTAAATTAAAATCTGAAAGCATTTACATTTTGTGAAAACTTTTTCACATCCACAAACGTTATTTCATTAGTTTCCAAGGTGACCCAGTGTGAGAGACCTCTTCCTCTTGGCAGAGGAAAAGGAGCAAAAGAAACACTAAAAACAAGAGGCATCAGTTGGCTTACTGGAGGGGCCCAAGAAAGTCAAGCTATTATTGTAGAAACTGTCTCTAAAATCCACTGGGCTGTGTCCAGTGGGCAATGACTCAGCACACCAGGATGTCCTGAGACTTGGAGCAAAGGCCGTGAAGCAATATTGTGTAGACGCATTCCCGCTCTGTTCTCTGGATACCGCTATGCGATTGTCTGGGTCATGATTACAGGGCTCCAAGGGCTCCCTGACAACAGATGCCTCCCGACAATTAAATGAGTTCTGACATTGTGGCCTTAAAGCACAGAATAGTGATCTTTCAACAAGGTCATCCTCTGTTTGGGCTGCAGAGAGAGTCATGGAATTGATTAGTAGCCATGAGGTAATGCGGGTCACCAAGGTGACAATACTCAATACTAAATATTGCCAGGGACCTGCCGTCAACATCCAGCACAAACTGCAGCCTGATACTTAAGAACAGAGATTCACCCGCAGCTCCCAGGAGGTGGACTGGCCACCCACCCAAAGAAGAAAGGACTGACGGGCTCTCATTCAGCTGGGTGGAGCTGAGTGGGAGGGTAAAGATGGTGAGGAAAGGTGCCATCTGGTCAACCTAGAATAATTTCCATGGTGAGAGGAAACAGCAATTCAGAGTCTAAACAAACCGTCAGCAGCGGGGGCCATTATGACAGGAAGAGTGGCCAGTAGGCTGCAGTGACGGGGAAAGCAGCTGAGAAATACCTGGACACAGAGGCCTGCAGGCCATCAGCTCAACACAGCCAGCAGTAAAATACCAAGGTCTTCTGGGAACAGGGGCAGGACTACAGTGTCTGGAAGGGAGAAATCCAGAAAGCAGTCAGCTCGGAGGGCCTCACTTGTGGTCTCCCACACAGTGCAATAAGTTGCTGGCTGAGCTGCAGTCATCCAAGGGCTCAGCAGTGCTGGATGTCACAGTGCTCATCAGGTGACAGAAAGCTCGGTTCCATTCCAATTGAACCTCTACACTGGATTTCTTGAGCTTTTTTAAGTCATGATGACAACCTTCCAAAAGGGAGTCTCCCAAAAGGGAAGGTGTTGGTGGTGAACACCCCAGGGGAATGGAAATGGAAGCCACATAATCTCTTGTCACCTGGCTTTAGCTGTCCCAAGACATCACTTCCACTGCATTCTATTGGCCAAGAAAGCCATGAGATCAGCAGAGATTCAAGAGGAGGAACAATGTATTCCACCTCTTAAAGGGAAGAGTAGCAAAGAATGTGTGGACATCTCTAATCTCCATACCATCCTTACGGGAGAGCATCCAAGTATGGCTGCCTAGGGCTACCTCCAAATTAACCATTTTGCATAAATGACAACAGATTTAGAATCCTTCAAAACCTGCAAGACACCAATTTTGTCCATGTAAATGAACTTCCACCAATCCCAAACAGTCCCTGCAGATGTAGAAGAGATAGCACCAGCTTGCTTACGGCAAGTCCGTTCCTTCTAAGATGGTACCCCTCTCCTCCACAATCCCCACTGAGTATCACAAATATTTGTCATTTTCAATACCAGGCAGCTTGATAGATTCTCTTACTTGAGTCTACACTGATTCTCCAAGGGGAAGCTTCTAAGAGGAGTGTCAGAGAGCATTGTCCATCCTTCTACTCATCCCCCAGGATGACCGTCTTATTTGAGAAAAGGAGTTTGAGAAATTAAAGATGCATAAAATACGAGCTATTAAACCAGTTTAGAATTTTTCCTGGAAACGATTGATATTTATACTTTAAATACTGGACTTTGGGCAAATCCAAACTTGGTCCAGATATGAGAAAGAGGCCACTGAAAAGACACCAACCAGGTTCATTGACAAAAATGGAGCCATTGTTAGTTCTCCTTCCTCTCACCTCAAGAGCCTTGAGTTCCCACGCTCAAAGCTGAGTTCATAAACACAGGAATGCTTTGTCTAGGGCAGTTTATTTGGATTTGGCTTATTCTACACTGGAATTACAGAACTTGGTTTTGGAATCTGTTTAATCCTGGCACCATTTCCCTATGAAAATCAGGATTGAGCTAATATGTGTCTGCCGGAGTTGTTGCAAGAATGAAGATTTCACACATTAAAGCACTTAGTGCCTAGCACACAAACAGGATGACCCTGAACCTGACTGCCAGCCTGTTCTCCCAGCCATTGACTTGGCCCTGCCCCTGGCAACAGTGCTCCCTGAGCCAAGTTGCTTCTTAAGTCCTGAGATACAGCTCCCAGGGACAACTATAGTGGGAAAACTGCCAAAGATCAACCCCTCTCACCTTTGAACACTTCCTTTGTGTGCACACTATGTTTTCCTTTCTAGATATTTGCACAACATTTTAATAAAATAAAACTTTTCTTCTAAATCCATGGTCAATATTGACAGTATGCTTAGATAACAGTACCTTTACAAAGTTTCCTTAGAAATTAATGTTACATTAATAGAACACGTAGCCACAAGGCACTTCTAGGATTAGTCTGGCTTATTCTGGAATGTTCTAGCTTTGCTATTCATATCAACCTCTTCAACAGCCATACACAATTTGCACTTTTACAAAAGACTAGTTCTTTAAAATATATTTATCATTATCCTAAACACCCTCTAAATTTCTCTAACTATGGCTTATTTCAATAAAGATCAGAAATACATCTGGTCATTTGGCTGCTACCGTGCTTTCCAGCCTCTTAAACATCTTTTTAAAATTTCATGGTAGCCAGAGGAAATTATACTGTTCTGGTCATTGACATAAATGTTGGAACTGCTAACAGCAAGAGGTGACAGGCCTAGGATCCAGCAGATCCATGGACTGAGGGAATCTAAAAATGCCTCCCAGCAGGAAGGTGGGGAAGGTCCATTTTTGTAGACTGTCATTGGTGATCACCGACCAAGTGACAGGTGACTACCTGCCAAAATTTGCCAGCTACAAAGGACACAGACAATAGCACTGGGGACACCGGAATGGTCACATCATATGAAATAAAGGATTAAAACCATCAGAGCAAAATACACAGCACAGACCACAGTAAAACTGTGTGTTAAACTGCACGTAACTTCTCCATGACGCTGTGATGGAGCTGGGTAAGGAAGGCTCAGTGAAGGAAGCAGGACTTGACAAGACCTTAGAGAGAATGAGAGCAATGTGGATAAATAAAGGAGGGGAGGATTCCAGATAAGGATAACAATGCTAATGAAGCATCAGTGGGTGGTGGAATGGCTGCAAAATCTTTGTAGAATGGTGAAGACACTTCTGGCTAGACATTCAATGAAATTATGTTTGTGAAATTCCTCTGCAAATTATAAAGCAATGCCACATATTATTGGGGGTATTTATATTCTTCTGTCAGAGATGATAAGGCATTGTAGATATTGCAATTATCCTGAGAAAAGTTCTTATACCATCTTTCCTTTTATACTGGGTATATCATTGCACACAAGTTTGTTCAAACAATCACAGCTTCAATTTCATTGGATAGATAAGGTTCTTGGTGGGGGACTAGAGATTCTATGTGCAGCGTATTTTCCACAGTGCTTAGAGATGCTCATTAATGACATCCAGCACTAATGTCACGACCTGTGCCATTGTTGTACATTTTATCTTTCATAGTATCAGGCAGGTGTTTCAAGTCAGGTTTGGAAGGAACCATTTGAAGAAGTCATTTGAAACTTCTCGATTCAGTTTGCTCCTGATTGTCCTAAGCATTTTCATTATCCATCCCTTTGATCAACATTTATTTAAATTGATTCACTTGCAATTGGAACTAAGGTAGTGAGTTGGCCATGCTATTTCCCATTTACAGTTCCTCGAGAACATCCTTAAACTGTGTTCCTGGACTTTTTCAATGATCAGATCCACTGGGCTTCCTGCTGGGTCCTCCCCTGAAGATTCTGAATCAGTGGGTCTGGGATGAATTCTTCCAGTTTGTCTTTATGATCAAGCAAGCTGGAGAAAATGTATGCAGACCTACATTATATTCATACACACAGGAAATAGTCTGGATAACTCAGATCACAAATTCTTAACAAGATTTTGCAAGATTTGTGGGGCAACGGAGATGTTGTATATAAACTTTTTCTAATTTGTTATACAGATGGCAGAAGACTACCTTGACTTAGTACAAATTTATAAAATTTAAAGCCTACCTTTTGTCACAAAATGCATTTATTTCTTGTGAAACTTAATAGATAAGATCTTTAAATTTAAAGTAAATTTTAAGGACTTTAGAAAAGGTTCATTTGAAATATTGAGGAAATGCTAATTTTCATGTCTTTTTATATCCATTTAATGTTATTTTACTTCATATATCTTGAGTTTTCTCAAAGCATAACTCACTTTTTAAATACAGTTTTTATTATTTTCAATCATAATGCAAATTCTTCCACAGATTTAGTACCAAGAAAAAATTAGTACCTTCTGATAGATTAATGGGACTTTGTTTTATAAGATAAAAAAGCAACTTAACACCTGAATTTGACCTAATGATAAAATACTCAACTCCTAAATACAATCAACATATAAATATATCTATGTAAAACAACACTATCTGTAAACTCATCAAAACTGGCAGACCTATCATTTATATTTTTCTGACCCAATAGTCAAAATACCTAGGAAAGACAATTCATTAGTTCATTGCTGCAGAAAGTAACAGTTTGCCCCTGGCTTTTGTTACATTCATATATTTTACATGCATATTTTGTAAGAGGATTTCACTCTGCCTTAAAATGTTCCAAACAGTTCCTCAATAGTTATACACATTTGAAAGCACCATAGGCCTATTGAACTAAAGGGTGTGTAAAACCTTATCTATTTCACAAATAATTCTACACAAGGTTTACAAACAAATCCAGAATCTCAGGATTTTGTAGATGGGTCACCCTGTCCCACCCTCTGATTTGATGGAGGGCAAACCTGAAAGCCAGAGAGGTTATGGGATTTGTCGATGGCTTGACTAGAGACGGAAGCATGGGGCCTGCCTGGTCTGAAAGCCCGGGACAGAGGCAGGGCCTGGGAGCCTGCAGCCTGGGGGTAGCCAGGACAGCATCTGCTGACTCCATGCTCCAAGCCTGGCACCCAGCAGTGCCCTCGTTAAGTTGGATTGAATTCAATCACTCGTCTCAAAATTGTTCAAATTTTTAAGGAAAATATACCACAAAGCATAAAATTTACTCTCTAGGAAAAGGCATTTTTTATGGTTATTTCAAAAAGTAGAACGAACAGAGTAAAACGGCAAACTGTTTTTTGTTCTGGAAAAGACAAGGGAGGAGGAGGCAGCATCGTGTCAGCTCAAGCTCTGCAGATGTTGGTTAATTTTGGATCTCATTTATTCACAGAGAAAACAAAATATGGCCTCATTACAGTCAAGAAAGGGGTTATTTGAGGCCGGCAGCAGATTCAAACTTAGTAAACACATACACACACCAGAAAGTGTACATATGTGTGGAGATCTATGCCGAAAATAAAAGTCAATACTCTCCCCTCAGCTGTCCATATTCAGAGCAGAGTGGGTGATCCCTGAGTTCCCCAAACTACTGCCCAGCACAGCAGGCACAGACACACAGGAGCGACCATTCTACAGACTCAGGGACTGTGAGCTGTTCCTTGTAATTACTCTTAGCCCAGCATCATAACACGAACATGACTGGCAAAAATGACAGGATAACACACATGCACATAGAAAATATTAGCAAGGGGACCAGAGAGGAAGACTAATACTATTCACTTTGATCTCAGCAACTGACAGAGGGGCGGTCAGGTCCTTCCAGCAGTGCCTTGGAGTCCTCAAGTGCAGATTCAGTTACCTTGACTGGGACCACAGCATCCCAAAAAACCTGCATGCCGTTTTAGGGAGCCACAGTTTTGCAATTCATCTCTGCATGGAACACACGCTGCAGAGACAAGCTTGTATATGCATTCTTGCTCAGTTCTTCGTTAGCTACACGACCTTGAGCAGGTTAGCTAACGTTTCAGTTACCTGGTGGGGATAATGATGTCACCTGCTTTGTAAGATTATGGTGAGGAGTAAATGAGCAGATGCATGTGCAGGGCTGGGCGCACATTACCAGTGAAATAGACGGCAGCCACTATTATTACACAAATTCATAACCCTTGGGAAATAAACACAGCATGGCATTGGAGGCGGTGGGGACAAGGGAAACACTCACCTCCCACATCCTGCACATGACGAGTCCCCATCTGTGACTCCCTGGCTTATGTGCTGGTTTCTTTGTTTACCTATCCCACCTCCCTTGAATCTCATGTCTTCTCCACCATTATGTCCCCAACAGATGGTTAAGGCCAAATTAAATGCCTGTTGAATTAATGACTTCTCTCTGCCACTGTCTGACCTTTTTTCTATCTTTGTCCATCTTCTCAAGAAACATGTTGCTGGTGGGGCTGGGGGGAAAACAGCTGAAAAATCCCGAGAGGAATGCAAACCTGGCTTGCAGTGTCCTGGAGATAAAGCCTGGCGATGCCACTGTACTCCTCCTAGGTCACACCAGTAAATACGAGATTACCAATGAAAGCAGAAAGCACAGCCAAAAGGGAGATCCCAAAACACCCATTTCCCAAAGAAATGAAAACCCCTTAAGAATGAGTGTCTGAACTCCCAATGGTCGGGCTCCCCAAACGCATTCTGTCTCCACGACCCTCGGACCTTCAGGCTGCTCCCCTAGCCCTGGCCCTTGGCACCTGTCCCCACACCCCTTGTGAAGTTGGTGAGACCCATGCTGACCACCTCCTTTCATTCACCCCACTCTTTGCCTGTGAGACACCCAATCCTGCGATTGCAGCTAAGAGGGGGATATGGGTGTTCACGGGTATTCCTTGAGGTCAAACATCAGCTCTCAAAGGACTGATTAAGGGGATAATTTTAAAACTACGTGATCACAGTTGCAGGTTTAGTCCATTTTGTCTCTTTTCCTTCCTTCCTTCCTTCCTTTCTTTCACTTCTTTCTCTCCTTCTCACTACAACTAGTTGATTTCTTCTTCCAAATTAGCATCTTGACAGCCTACTTAATTCAGAGCTCAGGACGAGCATGCCAAACTGACCATGATGCCCTCCTTCTGGTCCCTTAGACCTAAGGATCCTGCCTTCAGATAGGTAGCTTCTTTCCTAAATGTTTGTATTACAGAAGGAACAATAAATAGGACTACATCTTGTATCTAACAAAGAAAGAAGGGAGGGAGGATCAAAAACAAAACCCAATATATGGCCTGTACAAGATTTTTGTCGAGCTCTTACAAAATTTCTAACGTATGGTTAAGAATTTGAAAACAAATAAGCAAATGTGGGGCATGACGAGCATCAGAACAAGAGCAATCTCCACAGGGCCCTTGGACACAAGGGTCAAGCCTTCCTCAGTGTTCCCTGCAAGGCATTCAAGAGAGTGGCCGGTACACGATGTCCGTTAAATGAATAACCACCTTACACAATAGTTCAGTCATTCTCAGATTATTTCAGAAAAAGGAGATAAATCTCGGAAGTCCTTTAAGAATTTCTTGTAGCTAGTTCATCTTCATCTTTCCTGTTTGCGGAAGCCAATAAGCACATTTGGAACAAATAGGTTAATAAAACCAAGCCAGATGGCCAGCCATGAATTTTTCTGCTTCTCTGCAGCCGTTACAGATTTATCTTTCAAAGTCTTACACTAATCAGAGTGTAAATTCCCCTGAAGCCATTTGGTGCCTTGGTAAGTAAGCCAGACCCATGAATTTCTAAGAATATTGCACCCACATTTCTCCCTATAGACTTCCCTTCATCCTTTTAGGAATCATAAAAAATCTACTGCCTTCAAAACACTATCTGCAAACCAGGAATTTAGGATTACATGATGATGCTGTAGTCTTTCATTAATTTTGATTTATCTCACTTGAAATCTAAGACCCTTAGAACAGTGCTTCAATTTACATTTGAACTCTTTTGGAAAGGGAAGAAATAAACTTATAGCCTGGATGGTGTGGTAAGTTCACACTTCAAATCTCCCCTCCCTCTTTCATTGCCACCATCACCACCAAACCCATAGGAATGGCAGAGAAAATGTAGTCGAGAAAATTAGCAAGATGTCACAGTGCAAATGTGAGACAAGCATCTCTGTGACCGGAAAATGGAAAAAAAAAAATACAAAGGGGAAACTGAGGCTGACCTTGCATCTGCTGTGTTCTGGCTCTAAAGACAGACAGAAGCAACTAGGAGGGATCACAGCCAAATTCTCAGCTCGAACTCATTTGGAGGAGACCCCACTTCCCATGAGGAAAGGATGAAAGTAGGAATAAGTGTGCTGTTGCTGATATGAGCTGCTTAGCTAAGACGGCAATGGGAAGCTGACCCCGGCTTGCAGGAAGAATCTGAGCCTGGGCAACTCCGGACTGTTCTGTGACAACATTGGAGATATCCCAAGTGTGACCATGGGAGCAACAGGATAAAACTTGGTCCTGGCAATGCACTCTGGGGAAACCAGGTGAAGGCTACCGCAACGTGACTAGACAGTTGGGCAGGTTAGGAGGGGAGGAAGTGGGTGAAACCAAGGAAAAAAGAGGGAATGAATCTCAAAGTGAACCCACAAATCAGAGCTGAGAAACACTGATGCTCAGAACGTCCCCTAATAAAGAGACCCCCAGTGAAAAAATAATAATTCTTAAATGTAAAAAGTGGCTTTAATATATGGATATTTTTGATACTCAGAGATTAAAACTAAACATGGCATTTTATTTAAAAAAAAAAAAGACACATTCTGAGACTAAAACAAAGAATAATAGCTAATTTAAATTCAGTTAAAAATTCTGGACATAAAAAAGGTTTTGACTTAGAAAATATGCTGTAAAAAGCATAAAGAGACAACATATTTTTAAAAATTACAGAATTAGAAACTGATTTTGAAATGTGTTTATAATGTAGGACACAGACACAAAAAGTATAAAATACGAAAAAGGCATACAGAATCCCTCCACACACCATTATGCAAATATAAAAATCACTTGTATTTAAAAGTCATGAAAGTTACCAGACTGAAAATACTGATTATCTACAAAGAAACCAGCAATTAGTTTGAAAGGTAATATTTCACCAATGACAATGGATGACAATAGATACCAGAAGACAATAATACCTTCATAGAACTCGGTGAAAGTAATATTAGGTAAGAAGCTATCATTCTGAAGTGAGGAAAGTGAAGACATTTTCAAATTACAAAAATAAGAAAGGTTACCACCACCCCATTGGCCATTTCTACATAATGATTTACAACTATTAAAGTATGTATTTTAAAAGCATAAAAATAAATGTAGGATGAACAAATGGTATTCAAAAAACAATGAGAAGCATAGAAATTGATGAAATAAGTTGGCTGACCAAATTAACTTTAGAGTAAGAAAATATTGACAAAAATAAAAAGGAATATGAAGGGAAGAATAATTCGGAAATCAGAGGAGGGAAAGTTAAGGCACACTGAAATCATTGTATTTTTTAGGAAACCCAACCCAAACGTCCATCGATGATAGACTGGATAGGGAAAATGTGGCATATATACACCATGGAATATTATGCAGCCATAAAAAATGATGAGTTCGTGTCCTTTGTAGGGACGTGGATGAACGTGGAAACCATCATTCTCAGCAAACTGACACAAGAGCAGAAAATCAAACCCCACATGTTCTCACTCATAGGCAGGTGTTGAACAATGAGAACACATAGACACAGGGAGGGAAGCATCCACACTGAGGTCTGTGGGGGAAAACGAGGAGGGGGGACAGCGGGGGGTGGGGAGTTGGGGAGGGATAACATGAGGAGAAATGCCAGATATAGGTGATGGAGAGGAAGGCAGCAAACCACATTGCCATGTATGCACCTATGCAACAATCCTGCAAGTTCTTCATATGTACCCCAAAACCTGAAATGCAATAAAATATTTTTTTAAAAAAAAAACTGAGACACTTTTGAGCACATAAGGAAACCCTGTTAACAATTATGCTGCAACAACAGGTGTAAACTGGGACTATCCTAAATAAATAAGAAAGCAAGGAACCCTAGTTTTAAGGAATATAGTATGAAAACTATTGGCTCAGTCCAAACTCTGCACATAAGGAATGAGGACTCTAGGAGAAAGAACTAGCCCAAGTCACATAGTGACTCAGTGCCAACGCTGGGGCCAGAACTCAGGGCTCCTGAGCTGGAGGACAACAGTTCATCATGTGGCCTCTCTACTAACTTGACAACTGGATCAGCTCCCATGACTAGCTCTAGTAGGAAAATCGAGACGATGAGAGCCAGAAAATTCTATAGCAGATAATCCATCACTTCTATCTAATCTACTGGATCTGGACCCAGATGTTCCACCCCAAAAGAAACAAACCATCAAATGACTGAATACTTTTTCTAGAAATTGAATTGGTGTTGGGCTTCTCTAACCTCATTTATCCCAGTTTTACCTTTACGTTTTTTTCCATAACAATATACTACATGTACTACTATTTATCTCAGTGTTCTTCAAATCAGTTCATTTTTCACTCTCAGATATCTCTATTTTTTTGTGATGTCGCAGAGCTTGTATGTTAGTTGTATTTTCTCTAAAATTCATTAAAATACAAAAATAACCATTAACATATATATCTATGTTCTGCTAAAATGATCAATATCTCACCTACAATATGCCTATTGTATTTTGAAAGCACTCATTTAATGAATAGACTTTACTGAATATTAAGAACCAATTAATTTAAACTGTCAGTTCCTGCAATTCTAGTCTCTACTAAAATTGCATATAAGTTGATATATGATTCAACATGGCTTGCTTTTTTGCAATTTAAAGTAATAACAATTCTGTTTTATGAGTCACATTATGATTTCTAGGAACTTCATTGCCTAAGCAAGATGGTCACTTTGCTCCATTCAATTCAGCCTTCCTAATTATGGTCATCTGCTTCTATTTTAATGCTGTCTTCTCTCTTTAATCTATTTGTTGATAGATGTATTTGTATACCATTTGATTGTGCAAAAAATTTTTGCCAGTTTTTTTTGAAAAGGCACATCTCATATGTCAGAGATAAAGCCACTGGCATTAAATGAAAAAATAAAAAAGAAATAAGAATAAATTTAGACTGTATTAGAAATTTTTATATTGATGTGTATATGTTAAAAAGCTAAAAAAAAAAAAAAAAACCATTGAAGGAATAGAAAGATAATCTGTAGTTGCCAAGCCAGAAGAATGAATGAACCAAAGAAAACTAAATCAATCCAGTAAAAGGCAGAAACATGGGAAGAATTTCTTAAAAACAAGGTAAACAGAAAACACAAAATTAGAAGTTAATACTTTTAAGCAAACAATGTTAGCATGGACTCCAGAGCAGACCTGAGACAAGGTCTTGGGCACAGGTAGTTTATTTGGGTGATGATTCCAACAAGCATGGTGAGAAAAGGGAAACATGATCAACCTAATTAAGGTGCAGCAATGAGCTGGTTAACACTTGGGGCATCTGTGGCTCAGTCTCAAGGAGTGGTCCCTCTGAAACTGTGAGAAACAAGCTGCAGAATCACCCATCAGATTGAGGAGGTATTCATGCACTGACTCACAACTACCATGGTTGCCTCCCTGTGGCTCCCCATGAAATCTCCTGATTTCACGATGAACTTGTCCATGGCAGAACAAGTTTCTTCAGCACCTGAGAATGTCCCCATGCAAAAAGGAAGGCTGACACCACCGCTGTAGAAAGAGATGTCAGTATCTGGGTGCAGAAAAACTCACATGGGCAGAGGGGATGGACAGCAGCAGCTACAGCCAGTACCTGCTACAGCCCATACTGGGACTGAAGCTGCCTACTGAAAGACAGATTATCACATTGACTTAAAAGAAATAGCCATATTCTGTTCAGAAGACACTCCTAAAAAATGACACACAGTTTCAAAGGGTGGGGCTGGCAAAAAAAAAGTAAATAATAATAATAATAATAATAATAATAATAATAATACACTGGAGAAAAATCCTCACACCTGAACATAGGAATATGCACACTGGTGCTTGCTGGAACAATGATTGCAATGGCAGCAAATCAAATATCATTAACTTCATCAAAAGTGGAAGAGCTAAATTCATTGCAGGATAGTCACATAATGGCATAATGCACACTACACACTATCAATACCCAGAACATAAAAATTAATTGGAAAATCAAGTGGAAACACTGTGCTACTCTCCTCTGGTCAACAGGACTTAGAAATAGTAGAATTGAACATGTATACAGATAATTTATATTTCAACCTGCCTTCTAATATCATTCAACATTTTTGAACTCTTGAGTATACTACATATTTATGACTAATTATATTACTAATAAATTTTCCCTTCAATTTTTTTGCCATCAAAAATTTTTCAATAAGAAACAGAAAATTTTTTAAAAAGACAGTAGTAGTCTTTTATTTAAAAACCATATATACAAAGATGTTCACTGTCTTTACTAATAGTTAAAACTTCAAAGTTCTATGTAACTAAATGGTTGTATGTTCTCAAAGGATGGCAACTGTGAAAATGAAGCTTATTATAATGGAAAAGTTCATGAAACAATGTGTACAATATGATTCTAATTACATTTACAGAGAGAGAGATGGAAATTTAAAGTAGGAAAGTCAACTTAGGATGAAGAAAAAGAATTCCACAAACAATGATGAGCATAGCAACAAATTAAACACTTTGATTAACCTAAAAGTCTACCATTTACTATAGCACCAAAAAAGAAATATTAGTTTTACATATAACAGAAGATTTGCAAGATTTCTATGCTGAAACCACAAAATACCAAGGGAGAAAAAAGTTCATGAATAACTGGAAAGATACACCATGTTTATTGATTAGAAGGTTTAATATTCTTATAGATCAATTCTTTCTCAAATTGATCTATAGATTCAATGCAATCTCAATCAAAAATGCAGCAGCAGATTTTTTTGTTGAAACTGATAAGCTGATTATAAAATTTATTCATAAAGGTAAGATAACTAGAATAGTAAAAACAATTTTGAAAAAAATAAAGAAGAACCGCTTTTAAAAACTCACCATGGCCTGATTTTAAGACTTATTATAAAGCTACTTTAATCATGATAATGTGGTGTTAATGATAGGGCAGACATATAAATCAATGGAAAAGAATAGAGGGTGCTAAGACAGACCCCACACTTACATAAACAAATGACTTTCAGAAAAGTTGCAAGGATGATTTGATGAGGAAAGAAGAGTCTCTGCAACAAATAGTGTTCGAACAATTGGCATATATATGCAAATAAATAAATAAAGCTGACCTATGCCTTGCACCATTTATAAATGGTGAGGAGCAAAGAAAGCCAGTCCAAAACTGAAGAACTTGGAGTCTGATATTCGAGGGCAGGAAGCATCCAGCAAGGGAGAAAGATGTAGGCTGGGAGGCTAGGCTAGTCTCTCTTTTCAAGTTTTTCTGCCTCCTTATATTCTAGCCATGCTGGCAGCTGATTAGATTGTGTCCACCCAGATTAAGGTTGGGTTTGCCTTTCCCAGACCACTCACTCAAATATTAATCTCCTTTGGCAACACCCTCACAGACACACCCAGGATCAATACTTTATATTGATCAATCCAATCAAGTTGACACTCAGTATTAACTATCACAGAACTCTTCCCCAACTCACTATATGAAGCCAGCATCATCCTGATACCAGAAACTGGCAGACACAACATGCGCACGCGCGCGCACACACACACACACACACACAACTTTGGGCCAATATCCTTGATGAACACTGATGCAAAAATTCTCTCAACAAAATACTTGCAAGCCAAATCTAGCAGCACAGCCAAAAGCTAACCCATCATGACCACATAGGCTTTATTCCTCGGATGTAAGTTTGGTCCAACATACACAAATCAATAAATATGATTTATCGCATAAGCAGAACTACAGACAAAAACCACATGATTATCTCAATAGATGCAGAAAGGGTTTCAATAAAATTCAACATTTCTTCATGTTAAAAACTCTCATTAAACGAGGCATTGAAGGAACATACCTCAAAATAACAAGAGCCATTTAGGACAAACTAACTGCCAACATCATACTGAATGGGCAAAAGCTGGAAGCATTCCCCTTGACAACCAGCACAAAAAAGGAATGCCCTCTCTCACTATTTTTATTCAACATAGTATTAGAAGTCCCAACCAGAGCAATCAGGCAAGAGAAAGAAATTAAGGGCATCCAAGTAGAAAGAGAGAATTCAAATTATTGGTTTGTAGATGACACGATTCTGTATCTAGAAAACCCCAGAGTCTTGGCCCAAAAGCTCCTTATGCTGATAAACAACACACAAAGTTAATGCACAAAAATCACTAGCCTTCCTATACATCAACAAAAATCAAGCTGAGGGCTAAATCTGAAACACAGTCTTATTCACAGTAGCCACAAAAAGGAATAAAATATCTAAGAATATATCTAACCAGGAAGATGAAACATCTCCACAATAATAATTACAAAACACTGCTCAAAGAAATCAGAGATGACACAAACAAATGGAAAAGCATTCCATGCTCATGGATAGGAAGAATCAGTATCGTTAAAATGGTCATACTGCCCTTGACATTCTTCACAGAACTAGAAATAACTATTTTCAAATGTATATGAAACCAAGAAATAGCCCAAATAGCCAAGGCAATGCTAAACAAAAAGAACAGAGCCAGAGTCAACACACTGCCCCACTTCAAACTATACTATAGGGCAACAGTAATCAAAGCAGGTACTGGTACAGAAACAGACATATAGACCAATGGAATAAAATTGACAGCCCAGAAATAAGATCATACACCTACAACTATCTGATCTTCAACAAACTTGACAAAAGCAAGCAATGGGGAAAGGATTCCCATTCAATAAATGGTGCTGGGATAACTGACTAGCCATATATCAAAGATTGAAACAGGACCCCTTCCTTATACTGTATACACAAATCAACTCAAGGTGGATTAAGGACTTAAATGTAAAACGCAAAAGTATAAAAACCCTGAAAGACAACCTAGGCAATACTATTCGCGACATAGGAACTGGCAAAGATTTTATGATGAAGGCACCAAAACCAATCTCAACAAAAGCTAAAATTGGCAAATGGAATCTAATTAAACTAAAGAGCTTCTACACAGCAAAATAAACTATCAATAAAGTAAAGAGACAACATACAAAATAAAAGAAAATATTTGCAATCTATGCATCTGACAAAGGTCTAATAGCCAGCATCTATAAGAAAATTTTAAAATTTACAAAAAAAAATTAGAAAGTGGACAAAGAACATGAACAAACACTTCTCAAAAAAAGATAAATGCAGCAAACAAGCATATGAAAAAAAAGCTCAATAAGACCAATCATCAGAGAAATGTAAATCAAAACCACAATGAGATACCATTTGCCAGTATGGCTATATTTAAAAAGTCAAAAAATAACAGATGCTGGTGAGGTTGCAGAGAAAAGGGAACACCTATACACTGTTGGTGGAGTGTAAATTAGTTCGACCATTGTGGAAAGTAGTGTGGTGATTCCTCAAAGAACTAACACAAAACTACCATTTTACCCAGCAATCTTATTGCTGGGTATATATCCAAAGGTATATAAATTATTTCATCATAAAGACACATACATGCATATTTTCATTGCAACACTATTCACAATAGCAATGACATGGAATCAACCAAAATGCCCATCAATGACAGATTGGATAAATAAAATGTGACACATGTACATCTTGGAATACTATGCAGCCATGAAAAACAATGAGATTTTGTCCTTTGCAGGGACATGGATGGAGCTGGAGGCCATTCTCCTTAGCAAACTCATGCAGGTGCAGAAAACCAAATACCACTTGTTCTCACTTATAAGTGGGAGCTAAATGGTGAGAACAAATGGACACAAAGAAGGGAACAACAGACACTGGGGGCCTACCTGAAGGCGGATGATGGGAAAAGGAAGAGGATCAGAAGAAATAATTATTAGGTACTAGGCTTCATAGCTGGATGATGAAATAATCTGTACAACAAACCCCCATAACACAAATTTACCTATAGAACAAACCTGCATATGTACCTCTGAATCTAAAATGAAAGTTTTAAAAAATGAGAATACATTTTAAAAAGTTTTATAGATAAAAACATATCAGAAACAAGTTGAAGAGTTGTCCTGGATTGAAAGTAAAATCTCCTTCTCTTTGAAGGACACTTAGTAAAATGTTTAAAAAGCAAGCTGCAACTAGTAAGAAAATACTCTCAAAGAATATATTTGATAAAGAACTTCCAAAGATAAGAAATAAAGAACTTTCAAAACTCAACACAAATAAAAACAGAAAACGCTTTGTATAGACACTTTATCAAAGAAGATATGTGGATGGAAAATAAGCACACAAAAAATGTTCACATCATTTATCGAAAAAAGCAAATTAAAACCACATGAGATATCATTACACACTAGAAGAGCTAAAATTTAAAAACAAAAACATTTTAAACTAACCATACAAACTGCTCGAGGCATACAAGGTAACTAGAACTCTCATATATAGCTGGTGGAAATGCAAAAACTTATAAACACATTAGAAAATCATTTGGCAGTGTGTTACAAAGTTAAATATGCACTTAGCATATAACCCAACAATCAACAATACCATTCATAGGTATTTACCTAAACAAAATGAAAACTAATGTTCACAACAAATCTTGCATGTGATTGTTTATAGTGCATTAATTCATAATCATCAGAACTGGAAATGACCAAACAAACTTTGGTACATTCACAAAATGGAATACTACTCAGAAACTTTTAAAAAACAAAAGAGCCACTCTTTCTTTAAAAAAGGAAAGAAAGAAAGAAAGAAAGAAAGAAAGAAAGAGAAAGAAAGAAATAAAAGAAAGGACCACTGATACATACAATCACAGAGGTGAATCTCAAATGCATTCTGCTAAGTGAAAGAAACAAAATCCCAAAAACTGTAAACTGCATAACTCAATGTTAATGATGCTCAACGTATATGACGTAAAAGAAAAAACTATAGGGAAAGAAAACATACCCGTGTTTGTCAAGGGGGAGGGGAGGGTGGAGGGGTTAAAGAGGAAGTAGGACAATAACGCTTTCCAGGAAATTGACCCTTTTCTGGCTTGGGACAGAGTTTCCAGGCAGGAAATTTCAGGTTAAAATACTCACTTCCATTGGAAGGCTGAGAGAAGCAGACCCTAAGAAACAACATTTGGGAAGGGTCGAGTACAGAGGTCCTTCCTCAGTGGCACACTAAAGGCAAGGTATGAAGATGACATGGTCTCATTAGGATATCCTGTGTTCTGTCAGAAGATCTGTAATGATACATTGGTGATATGGCTTGGCTCTGTGTCTCCACTCAAATCTAAACTTGATTTGTAATAATTTCCACATGTTGTGGAAGGAACCCAGTGGGAGGTAATTGAATCATGGGAGTGGGTTTTTCTCTTGCTGTTCTCATCGTAGTGAGTAAGTCTCACAAGATCTGATGGCTTTACAAAGGGGAGTTCCCCCACACACGCTCTTGCCTGCCGCCATGTAAGACATGCCTTTGCTTCTCCTTTGCCTTCTGCCATGATTGTGAGGCTTCCCCACCCATGTGGAATTGTGAGTCCATTAAGCCTCTTTTTCTTTATAAATTACCCAGTCTTGTGTTTGTCTTTATTAGAAGTGTGAGAACAGACTAATACAATAGGAATAAAGCTTACTCAGTGAATTTAAGAGATTCCAAAGCATTTGTGCTGGTTTCTTTTAATAATAAGTGTAAATCAATTAAATTCTACCCAAATATTGTCAGAGTCTGCACTAGCCCTGGAAAGCCAGCTTTGAGAATACCACTTTCTAGAGAACAGTTTCCCTCGGGGAGCTGCCCAGTTCAGTGAGAGCATTCAACAGACCAGCATCTTTTGGAGAGATACCCCATGGTCTCTATTCCCAGCAATGACAGGGAGAAACTGCACTTCCTATAAGATAAATAAGCTCAAGATCCACAGTGCACCTTGGATATATGTACCTTGTGCTTGCTGGAGGGGCCCAAACTTTTCCTATAAACCTATCTCTTTTTTTATTGCATTTTAGGTTTTGGGGTTCATGTGAAGAACATGCAAGATTGTTGCATAGGTACACATGTGGCAGTGTGATTTGCTGCCTTCCTCCCCGTCACCCATATCTGGCATTTCTCCCCATGCTATCTCTCCCCAACTCCCCACCCACCACTGTCCCTCCCCTATTTCACCCTGACAGATCCCAGTGTGTGATGCTCCCCTCCCTGTGTCCATGTGTTCTCATTGTTCAACACCCACCTATGAGTGAGAACATCTTTTAACTGAAGTGGACTGCATGCATTTCTTAGAAACTGGAAGAGTACAGATGGCCAATATCTCCTCTGGGGTAAAATACAAGGATGCCTCAAAATATTATTATGTTGCTCTGAGAATCTTAGCAAATGTGAAAGGAATCCCAGCAAAGCTTGTTTGTACCATGTGAAAAGATGAGACTTAAAACAAGCAGAGTGCCCTTTTCATCATCTCTCCCCCACCCTATCAGGCCCATCCTCCTTGCTGATTAGAATAAGTTGAGAAGTCCATTAGGTACATGTTAAAAAATATCAAGGGCATTACGTCCACATACACACACACACAAAACACACACACACACACACACACACACACACACACACACACACACATACACACACACACACCTGCACAGAGATGTTTATAGCAGCTTTAATAATAGTTTACAAAACTTGGAAGAAGCTACCAAGCTGTCCTTCAGTAGGTGAGTGAATAAGTAAACTGTGGTGCATCTAGAAAATAAAACATTACTCAGGGCTGAATAGGTATGAACCATCAAGCTATGAAAAAACATGGAGGAGCCTACAATGCATACTACTAAGTGAAAAAAGCCAGTCTGAAAAGGCTGCATAATATATGATTCCAACTACATCACCTTTTGAAAAAGGCAAAATAGTAGAGATGGTAAAAAGACCAGTGCTTGCCAGTGGTTGAGGAGAGGGAGGGATAAACACACAGAGCATAGAGAATTTTTATGGCAGTGAAATTATTCTGTATAATATCATAATGGCGAATATATGTCATACACATTTGTTCAAATCCAAAGAATGTGCAAAGCCAAAAGGAAACCCTAATGTAAACTATGGACTTTGGGTCATAATTGAGTTAGTATAGGGTGATAATTGGGATAACTGGGTCAGTGTAGGTTGATCAATTATAACAAACATACCATTCTGAATGGGATTGACCCTGGTAGAGGAGGCTATGCCTGTGTGAGGCAGGGAGAAATCTCTGTACCCGTTCATTCAGTTTTGCTGTGAACCTAAAACTTTTCTGAAAAATAAAGTCTATAAAAATATATAGACCACAAATGCACAGAAGACCCAAGTACTCGGCCACAGAAATAGAACACTGTGTAAGGTATAGTAAAATGATCATCAGTAAAAAGTAATTTTTAAAAACCTGAAACATTTGATACTGTACTTTTTAATAAGTCTCACATCTCTAAGTCTACACACAGAAACTGGCAATTCTAATATACAATGGCTGGTTCCTGCCACAAAAATTCTGTTCATGTTAATGAAAATGTTAAAGCATTTCTTTGTAATAACTTTGAAAAGGAAGCTCTTACTAACGTATTCACAAAACAGTGTTATATGAAAGTGGAGAATATTAAAGAAATTTGAAATCTCCATTACAAATAAAAATGGAAAAGTTCACTTTATAATACACACGGGTACTGATTTTTAGCAAGGCGAGAAAATGAAGCAGAGGAACAGAAACCTTAATGGAAAGTATTCATCATTAATTGGAAACTTGCAAAATTGTAATGATATAGTTTAATTCACTCCTTCCCTTTTTGTCCTTATTTCACATTTAGATTGACATAAACTAGAAGACCATCAAACTGGATGACTTCTTAAATGACCCATAAAATACTGGATGATGAGAATACAGCATAGGCGACGCGGCAGAGCTGAAGGTCATGCTTAGTGGGGGGGGGGGGGGGGAGGTTATTTCCAGGTGATCAGCACAGAAAAACCAACCAAAGAAATGCTTATGTCATGGCCAAGTTCAACCACCTGGTGGTGGTTTTCTTCATAGAGAAACTTACTGACATTCTTTGTCCCTGTTAGTCGCTGTATGAACCCTGATAAAAGTGGCTTGACTTCTAGTCGACAAAACTGAAAGCAACTAAAATATCCTTCAATTGATGAATGATAAACATTCATACAATGGAAAACTACTCAGAATGAAAGCAGTCAAAATTAACAAATGCCTGATACATGCATCTAAATGGGAATAAAGCACATTTCACATAACGCACTGTGCAGTTCTCCTGTCCCTGCCAAAACATGGACTATATCTCCTGGAAAATAATAATAAAAGTAATTTAAGAGGAGAATAGGTCATTCAAATTAAGTGTTTATTGTATGCCAAGCATTATTCTAAATGCTTTACTTATACTCATTCAATATCCCCACAACACCTCTACGAAGTAGGTCCCATGATTATTCCCATTTTGTAGATGAGAAAATCCAAGTACAGAACAGTGATTAACTTGCTTGATGTCACACAGACAACAAGTGGCCCAGCCAGGATTCAAGCCCGAGAGTTAACATGAGCATCATCTGATCTCCCTGTTGTCTGCAACAACATGCCATTTACAAGAGCTCAGCTTTTTACTAAGTCTGAGTAATTCTATCACTTCTCAGCCTTTTGGCTAAGATCAAGTAAAGTCTGAGTAATTCATGTTTGTTGCACCAGAATTCCTTTGGGATAAACCCTGCTCTGAAATGCAAAATCATGTCTCAACAGACAGATCCAATACCCTCCAGGTTGGACAGGAAAATGTAGGTTGTCATGACATGAGTTGCTTCTGGGTTTGCATAAATTAAGGTTACTGATTATATATTGCCTATGGTTAAAAAAAAAAAGAAAAGAAAAGCTGTTTATTTCAGAAATGCTAGCCTTCCATTAAAGCATGCCTAACATATTTTCATGTAAATATGCCATTGTGCTAAAATCACCCAATAAGCAAACACTTTGGTTGGGGCGGAAGTGGGGAGTGGCCTCTAAACTTGTTTCATTCTCATTTTCAAGCACAATTTTCAGTAGAACTGGAAAAATGCAATGCAGCATGTCCCAAACCAGCAAGTGCTGCACATTGGCCCTTGGAGCTAGTGGTGAGGAGGAAATGCATCCCCTTTTCCCCACATCCCAGCTTTCCAAGGACAAGAGCAGGCCATGGCCAAGGCAGCATGGTCATCTCCAGGTGGCCACAAGAGCTCTAACAAAGAGCCTTACTACCATCTCCACAGCTGTGTGCATCAGTCCCAGGTGCCCAACATAAGAGAACTTGTTCAAGTAAGAGAAGATTGCAATCCCAATTGAAGATTCTTCTCTAGGTATTTGGGTCTTCTGTTCTTACTGTTGTTAAATTAACTGATAATGGTATAGAAGCAATAGGAGACTGAAGCATTCTGAAAAAGCCTAATGGCTGGAGGTTAAAGAAATAGGCAGATTTTAATATATCCAAAATTACATTTAGGGATTCATAGAATAAACCTGAGCTCATCTGATCTTTTTTTTGTTTTGCTTTTATTATTATTTTAACTGACAGATAATAATTGCACACATGTACTAAGTACATTGTGAATATTCTGATACATGTTTAAAATGTATAATGATCAAATCAGGTTAATTAATATATCCACCACTTCAAATATTTATCATTTCTTTGTGTTGGAAATATTCAAAATATTCTCTTCGAGAAAGTCAAACTGTCTCTGTTAGAGATTATATGATTCTGTATTTGAAAAACCCTATCGTCTCATCCCAAAGACACCTTCAGCTGATAAGCAACTTCAGCAAAGTCTCGGGATGCAAAATCAATGTGCAAAAATCACAAGCATTTTTATACACCAAAAATAGACAAGCAGAGAGCCAAATCGTGAATGAACTCCCATTCACAATTGTTAACAAAGAGAATAAAATACCAAAGAATACAGCTAACAAGGGATATGACGGGCCTCTTCAAGAAGAACTACGAATCACTGCTCAAGGAAATGAGCGAGGACACAAACAAACAGAAAAACATTCCTTGCTCATGAATAGAAAGAACCAATATCATGAAAATAGCCATACTGCCCAAAGTAATTTACAGATTCAATGCTATTCTCATCAAGCTACCATTGACTTTCTTCACAGAATTAGAAAAAAACTACTTTAAATTTCATATGGAACCAAAAAAGAGCCTGTATAGCTAAGACAATTCTAAGCAAAAAGAACAAAACTGGAGGCATCATGCTACCTGACTTCAAACTCTACTACAAGACTACAGTAACAAAACAGCATGGTACTGGTACCAAAACAGATATATAGAGGAATGGAACAGAACGGAGAACTCAGAAAAACACCGCATATCTATAACCATCTGATCTTCAACAAACATGACAAAGACAACCAATGGGGAAAGGATTCCCTTTTTGATAAATGGTGCTGAACTAGCTGGCTAGCCATAGGCAGAAAAATGAAACTGGGTGTTTTCCTTAAACCTTATGCAAAAATTAATTCAAGATGGATTAAAGACTTAAATGGAAAACCATAAAACCCTGGAAGAAAACCTTGGCCATACCATCAGGACATCAGGACTTTGTCATGGGCTAAGACTTCATGACTAAAACACCAAAAGTAATTGCAACAGAAGCCAAAATTGAAATGGGATTTAACTAAAGAGCTTCTGCACAGAAAAAGAGACTATCATCAGAGTAAACAGACAACCTACAGAATGGAAGAAAAATTTTGCAAGCCACCCATCTGACAAAGGTCTAATATCCAGAATCTATAAGGAATTAAAACAAATTTACAAGAAAAAAAAAAAAACATCAAAAAGTGGGCAAAGTGTATGAAAAGACACTTTTCAAAAGAAGACATTTATGTGGCCAAAAAACATGAAAAAAGTTCATCAACACTAATCATTAGAGAAATGCGCAATAAGATACCATCTCATGCCAGTCAGAAAGGTCATTATTATAAAGTCAGGAAACAACAGATATTGAGGAAGCTGTGGGGAAATAGAAATGCTTTTACACTGTTGGTAGGAGTGTAAATTAGTTCAACCATTGTGGAAGACAGTATGGCAATTCCTCAAGGATCTAGAACCAGAAATACCATTTGACCCAGCAACTCCATTACTGGGTATATACTCAAAGAACTATAAATCATTCTACTATAAAGACACATGCACACAGATGTTTGTTGCAGCACTATTTACAAGAGCAAAGATTTGGAACCAACCCAAATCAATGACAGACTGCATTAAAAAAAAAAAAATGTGGCACATATACACCATGGAATACTATGCAGCCATAAAAAAAGGATGAGTTCATGTCTTTTGCAGGGACATGAATGAAGCTGGAAGTCATCATTCTCAGCAAACTAACACAGGAACAGAAAGCCAAACACCACATAGACATGGGGAGGGGAACAACACACATCAGGTCTATTGAGGCATGGTGTGGGGGCAAGTCAGGGAGAGCATTAGGACAAATACCTAATGCATGTGAGGCTTCAAAAGTAGATGACGGGTTGGTAGGTGCAGCAAACTGCTATGGCACATGGATACCTATGTAACAAACCTGCACATTCTGTACATGTATCACAGAGCTTAAAGTAAAACAAATAATAAATTTTTTAAAATATGCTCTTCTAGCTATTTTACAATATACAATAAATTGTTAATTGTAGTCATCCTATAATGCCATAGAACATTAGATTCCTCCTGTCCAGCTGGATTTTGTACCCATTAACTAATTTTTGTCTTTCCTTACTCCCCACTATGCAGCCCCACCTCTGAAAACTCCTATCCTACTTTCTACTTCTATGAGACCAAATTTTTAAGCTTTCACATATAAGTGAGAAACTGCAGTGTTTACGTTTCTGTGCCTGGCTTATTTCACTTAACATAATGTCCTCCAAGCTCATCCATGTTGCTGCAAATAACAGAATCTCACTCTTTTTTTATGGCTAAATACTATTTACATGTCCATGTTTATTGCAGCACAATTTATAATAGCTATTTATTAAACATTTTCCCAATCTCCCTCCTGTATAAGTATCTTTATATGTTCATTTATATAGTAGTGTTGTTGGTTGTAACTTATTTACATGGTGAATATGCAATACATCTCTGCATGGCATCACATTCTCTAAACACTCCACCCTATTTATCCACTCCCCTACTGTTGAGCACCAAGACTCCTCCAATTCTTGGCTACAGAGTCCATGTCTTCTTGGATGTCTGAGCAGATTTATTGGCAAATATAAAAAGAGAAGTAGAGTTACTTTGTGTATATCTATATGCCCAGCTTCACTAAGCACTGCCAGATTGCTTTCCAAAGTGGCTGTGCCAGTGTTTACTTCTAGCTGGTGTGCAGGAGAAGGTTACTACTAATAGCCCACAAGCATTAGTGGGAATTATTTCTCCTTAGTCAATCAGCACATTTTTTATTTGTATATTCTTTCTTACCACTTCATCGAGTAATCGGCCCACTTTGCCAGAGCTTTGTCTATGTGAAATCTTTTCAGGTTTTAATTTTATTAGCCCATATTTTTTCTTGTTGCTGTTTTTTTTTTAATTTGATAATGAGGGATTCTAGTATGGCTTACTAAATCAAATTGATCTACCAAGTTAAACTAGGGGCTATAATGGCAGTTGTATATTTCTCTTTTCCTCCATATAACCCTGCCAGTCCTTAAATATTTTGAGATCACATTATTAGGTGTCATAGCTTCACGACTTTTTTTTTGTCTCGATTATTTACGTTAAGCGGGAACAAATACCAGTTTTGAGTAGTTTCTTAGCTCTAGATGAAAATCTCTATATTTTATTCATGATGCATTTCACTTTAGAATTTTGCCTCTATCTGATATTGAAGTTGCTGCATTGGCTTTTACTTCAAATATATATTCTTTGCATCCCTTTACTGAAGCTTTCTAATTTTTCTTGTTGTTGTTGAGTCTCTTCTGTCTCTACCCAAAAATAAACCGTGATTTCTTATAATACAAACTGATTTTTTTTTTTCAAAATTCAATCTACACACCTCAAATACTGTAAGTATTTAACCCACTTAGGTTTGTAGTTCTTCTAGTTATATCAGGACATATTTTAGCCACCGTATATTATGCTTTCCATTTGCCATGTTTAATCGTTTTGTTTCTTGTCCTCTCTTTTCTTATCTTGCTTTTTTTTAAAAATAAAGTTATCTTCTGCTGGTTTGAAAATTACAGGTCCCATTTCTATTTTTCTGGTGCACGCCCTGAAACAATTTAGGTCATACTTTCAGTTATTTCTCTATACGAATCTCTGCAGCTTATCAAAATCTAGGGTTTTTTTAATGCAAAAAAAAAGGGATCCAAAGATTCACTCACCCCCCACCAGATGTCACATCCCACCTACCCCTGACTAACTATTGGTATTATTTAAATTTTGCTCCCAATAGCAAGAGGGTATTTATTTATTCTTGTGCCCATTGCTTATTGCACAACAGTAATGTTTACCAATTACTTTACTTGCCTGTATCCTCTATTTTTCATTGTTTTCTTCTAGCTTTATTTCTCTTCCTGCTAGGATAGATCTTCTAAAGGTTTATAGATAGAATCTATACGGAATAAAATACATGAGTCTTTATATGTCTAGCAATATTTTTATATCATCATCATTAATTTAAATGGGAGCTTTTTCTTTAACACTTAAAGAGCTTTATTCCATTTTCTTCTTGCATCCAGTGATGCTACTAGGATTTTTAGATTAATCTGGTTTTTATTTATTCCGAGATTTCTTTCTCTCTGAAAAATGTTATAAGCATCCCATTGTTTTGATCATACCTTTACATGAATATGCCTGGAATGTGTGCAAGTTGTATTTCGTTGCTGTTGCTTCATTTTGGAGCTTTTAATTTATCTTTCTCACTGACTTCTCTCTGAGATTTAATACTGTTATATTTTTCTTTTTCATGAATTTTGTATTTATTTATTTCAATAGGTTTTGGGGAAACAGGTAGTGTTTGGTTACATGAATAAGTAGGTTGTTTAGTGATGATTTCTGAGATCTGGTGCACCCATCACCCAAAGAGTGTACACTGTACCCAATGAGTAGCGTCTTATCCCTTGCCACCCCCACTCTTTCCCCCAAGTCCCCAAAGTACAATGTATCATTCTTAAACCTTTGCATCCTCATAGCTTAACTCCCATTTGTGAGTGAGAACATATGATATTCGGTTTTCCATTCCTGAGTTACTTCACTTAGAATAATAGCTTCCAATGTCATCCAAGTTGCTGCAAATGCCATTATTTCATTCCTTTTTATGGCTGAGTGGTATTCCATGGTATTTATATGCCCCACTTTCTTTATCCATTCATTGATGGATGAAAATTCAGGCTAGTTCCATATTTTTGCAATTGAAAATTTTGTTGCCATAAACATGCCTTTGCAAGTATCTTTTTCGTATAATGACTTCTTTTCTTCTGGGTAAGTACCTACAAGTGGAATTGCTGTAATAAATGGAAGATCTACTTTTACCTCTTTAAGGAATTTCCACACTGTTTTCCATAATGGTTGTATGAGTTTACATTCCCACCAGCAGTGTAAAATATCCCCTTTTCACCCCATCCTCGCCAACATCTATTTTTTTTTTGGGGGGGGGGGGTGTTTGTTTTTTATGGCCATTCTTGCAGGAATGGTTCCAGTACTATGTTGAATAGAGGTGGTGAAAGTGGGCATCCTTGTGTTCTTCCAGTCCTCAGGGGGAATGGTTTTAGCTTTTCCCCATTATATACTGATGTACATTGTATCGCATTGTGGTTTTGATTTGCATTTCCATGATAATTAGTGATGTTGATGATTTTTTCATATGTTTGTTGGCCATTCATATATCTTCTTTTGAGAATTGTCTATTTCTATCCTTAGCCCACTTTTTGATGAGATTGTTTGTTTTCTTCTTGCTGATTTGTTTAAGTTCTTTGTAGATTCTGGATCTTAGTCTTTTGTCAGATGTATAAATGGCGAAGATTTTCTCCCACTCTGTGGATTGTGTGTTAACTCTGCTGATTATTTCTTTTGCTGTGCAGAAGTTTTTTAGTTTGATTAAATCTCATCAATTTATCTTTGGTTTTGTTGCACTTGCTTTGGGGTTCTTGGTCATGAAGTCTTTGCCTAAGCGAATGTTTAGAAGTGTTTTTCTGATGTTATCTTCTAGAATAGTCACAGTTTCAGGTCTTAGATTTAAGTCCTTCGTCCATCTCGAGCTGATTTTTGTGTAAGGTGAGAGATGAGGATCCAGGTTCATTCTCCTACATGTGGCTTGCCAATTATCCCAGCACCATTTGTTGAATAGGGTATTCTTTTCCCACTTTATGTTTTTGTTTGCTTTGTCAAAGATCAGTTGGCTGCAAGTATTTGACTTTATTTCTGAGTTCTCTGTTCTGTTCCATCAGTCTATGTGCCTATGTTTATGCCAGTACCATGCTGTTTTGGTGGTTACAGCCTCATAATATAAAGTCAGGTAATGTGATCCCTCCAGATTTGTTCTTTTTGTTTAGTTTTTCTTTATTGGTTCCATATGAATTTTAGGATTGTTTTTCTTTAAAAAAAAGACATCACATCATTCTGTGAAGAATGATGGTGATATTTTGATGGAAATTGCGTTGAATTTGAAGATTGGTTTTGGCAGTATGGTCATTTGCACAATATTGAATCTACCCATCCATGAGCATGGGATGTGTTTCCATTTGTTTGTGGTGTCTATGATTTCTTTCAGCACCATTTTGTAGTTTTCCGTGTAGAGGTCTCTCACGTCCTTGGTTAGTTATATCCTAAGGTTTGGTTTGGTTTGGTTTGGTTTTCTTCCAGATATTGTGAAAGGGATTGAATTATTGATCTTGATTCTCTGACTGGTTGCTGTTGTTGTATAGCAGAGCTACTGATTTGTGCACATTAATTGTGTATCCTGAAACTTTGCTGAATTCATTTACTAATTCTCAGAGCTCTTTGAATGAGTCTCTAGAGTTTTCTAGGTATACAATCATATCATCAGCAAACAGTGACAGTTTAACTTCCTCTTTACAGATTTGGAGGCACTTTATTCTTTCTCTTTCTTGATTGTTCTGGCTAGGACTTCCAGTACTATGTTGAATAGAAGTGGTGAAATGGGCATCCTGTGTTCTTCCAGTTCTCAGGGGGAAAGCTTTTAGCTTTTCCCCATTCTATACTGATGTATTTTTCTTTACATCTTGGAATACTGGGTTATTAGTGCTTCCAATACGATCTTCCATCTATGTTTTATTTTATTTTCTTCCAAAACACCTAGTAAACAGATGTACTCTTCTGTTTTCATTGCTCTCATCACTTTGAGGGCTCCTTCCCAGTTTCCCAGTCATCCAAGTTTTCCAACTCATTATTGGTTCTGCAGTGACTCCCTTTGATCACTGAATCAATCCTTTGAAGCTTTTCTTATTATTTTCATGCTTATGCCTTGATTATTCAATGTATCCACTTGATTCTTCCCTATGAACACTTGTTTATAATTGATGTTGCCAATAGTTTCCTGTAGAGAGCCAGAGTAGCCCACCCACTCTGGTGGGATCAGCAGCAAGCCTGCTGTAAACTTTGGGCAAACTCCAGAGAAGCAAAACCCTAACAGGGAAATGTGTATGTCTCGGAGAAGAGCAGTCAGACCTAGCATAAGACAGCCAGCTTTCACTGACCTTGCTGCAAGATAGTTGTTAGCTGAGGTATATTAACTGAAGTATGAGAATTATAACCACAGGCTGTTCTGGGTAACTGCACCCTCCCTCTGCTATGTGCTTTGCAAACATGTAAAATAAAGTACTCTGAGGAAGGACGGGGCCAAAGAGACTGACACCATCAGCTTTTCAGACCGCCTGGCCCAGCCTTATCTATGTCTGCTGTATGCCTTTCTTTATCCCCCACCATTCCCTCTTAGGCCTTTGAACCCCTGTGCAGCATGGGATGCAGCACACGCCAGATTCTCCCATATCGTTCTGCAGATAATTATAACATTTATTTTAACTATATGTCTTTAGGTTTGCAATGATTTTGCCTGACCTCCTAGAGGCTGCTTCATTGGTTGCCTGTCATCTGTCTCATTATGTTTCCCTGTGAGGTCCTCTTTGCTGCCACATAATGGTCCACTGTCTCAGAGAGACTTACTGAACAGGAGAAGGGCCAAGAACTTGAGGGGTAGCAGGAGCAGTTCTCAGGACAGAAAACCACTCATACTTCCAACCCCACCAAGGTATAAAGTGCACCTAGCCCACAAAGCACCTTCCAGTCCCAACATCTCCACTCAGACAGAATTCATGTCCAAGCCATTCTCCCTTGTCATTTCTCAGAATGCTTTGCAAGGCGAATTTGGAATGCAAGACACAGAAGGGCAGCCCTCTTGCCAATTACTCTTATTGAATTTTGCTCCCTACCCCTCCTGAATCATTGCCTGAACATTACCCTTCTCTTTAGCTGGCATGATTGTTTTCCAAGCCCACCATCATAGTGGGGAATCTATCTTCTGGGAAGTAGATGGAAACTCATGTAGCTCCTTGGGAAAATAGATTGGTTGCTTCAGTGGTAGGGCTTTGCCCACCTAGCCATGGGCATCTGCTAAACTTGCTAGTTGAAGGTGGTGGCATCTACCAGGCTAGACAAGCTTTGCCTCCCTAGATTGCAAGTCCAACCTCACACTCACCCAGAGTCATGTGAAAAAGCATAAAAAGGAATCATCCTCCATATGTAGGTTCCCTGGCAATCTTCTGCTCCCCATTGTTATTTCTTTTTTACAGAGAAGCACAGATACCTGCTTTCCCAGGCTTCTCATACATTTTGTTTTAGTTTTTTCAACTGGGCTTTCTTTTCTTTCAATCTCTTCCCCTCTCTTTCTGTGGATCCTGAGATGAATATCTGAGAAGCTCATCCCAAAGTGTGGTTACCTAGTCTTTTTCCACAATTAACATAAATAAAAGTCCGCCAGAAAATTAGGTAAGTACTGATTTTCGTGGCCAAAAAATAAAAGGAGTGCTAATGATATGACACCAGTATATTTAAGCTGAAGGGCTACTGATTTAATTTGTATAAGGATAAACACACCCACCTATGTTTTCAGTAGTCTGTGTGTAGTGGGATCCATGATAGCATCTCTGTGGATGACCGCTTCTGCGTTTGTGCCAGGGCATCTGTATAGATCAGGCTTTGGCCCTCAAAGAGTGAGAACATAAAAAGTGTGCTTCATTCTACCAAGTTTCTGAGCATCTAATTGGCATATTCTTATCAACAGCAGCTTTATTTCTCTCTTCAACTCTTCTTTTAAAATGAGAAGACAAAATTAGCAAGAGATCAAAGCTCTGAAAAATCAAAACCTTGCAAAGAGACACACCTGGAGGTTTCTTTCCCTGGGTGCTCTCTAGGGATTATGCCTGATTCCTGGGTGGGCTTTTGGGCTTTCCTTCACTTAATCTTGGGTGTAAATGAATCACTTCCTACTCTACCGCTGTTGTCATTGTCTGTGGCATAAACATCATCAGAATGGCATTAATGGAGTAATTCTGCAATTGCAATCAATTGCTTTTCAATTTCCTATCACCATGAACAGCGCAGAAGCAAAGTTGTATATTGTTTTATAATTTACTCTTGTATCATCAAATGTTTTCCCACATACTACTACCTAGACTTCATAATTACCTTTTCTGTATTGTTTATTAGCCTACCAAAGTATTTATTATTTTATTTTCTACTCCCACATTTTTGCCTGCACAATTTTAACAGCATTTCAAATATTGCTTTTTACAATTGTTTTTCTCTATTCTTTGAATTAATCCCTGAGGATCTGCAGGCAGATTTTGGTTACACCACCCAGTTTCCTTCCATAAGACCTAACTCGTTTACACTGCCCATGGCAATGAATGGGGAGTAGGTTCACTACCATTTAGTCAGAACTAGTCATCAGTTAGTTTTAATTTTGGCAAATTACTATGGGCAAAATGGTCTGGCAACTGATTCTCAAATATGGAAATAATTACTCCAGCCTGTGTCAGAAGGAGAAAGATTCTAACGCAGAATTGTCTCTACTTGAGCCTCTACAGATGTTTCTGTAAAAGTTGACCCAAATAGGTCAGATCAGTGCACCTTGTTCCAAAAATATGAACCCAGTTCAGAATTCGAATTGCCTTCTTGACCTAAGTCAGAATTCAAAGCAGAGACTTTTTTTTTATTTTATTTTAGTTATTTTGCCTTTCCTCAGAGGATTTTAGCTTTAAAATTCTCTGTCACCCAGCCACATCCAGTGGAGGTCAATGTCCATCCACAACTTCTGTCACCCAGCCTTCATAGATGGCACGCTGAGTGAGTGGTGTCTTTCCACAGTCTCTGTCACCCAGTCTTCATAGATGAGTGGATCGTACTGTCCTTCCACAGCATCTGTCACCCAGCATTTGCAGATGCCACACTGAGTGGGTGGCAGTCAGTGTCCCTTCACAGCCTCTGTCACCCAGCCTTTGTAGATGTCATGCAAGTGGGTGGCAGTATCCTTCCATAGCCTCTGTCACCCAGCCTTCATAGATGTCACTCCAAGTGGGTGGCAGTGTCCTTCCACAGCCTCTGTCACCTGGCCTTTGCAGATGCCATGCAATGGGTGGTCATGTCCTTCCACAGCCTCTGTCACCCAGCCTTCATAGATGTCACTCCAAGTGGGTGGCAATGTCCTTCCACAGCCTCTGCCACCTGGCCTTTGCAGATGTCACGTGAGTGGGAGGTCATGTTCCTCCAAAGCCTCTGTCACCCAGTCTTTGTAGATGCCACACTGAGTGGGTGGCAGTGTCCTTCCACAGTGCCTTTTACCTTCGAGGAGCCCATTTTCTTGTAATATTAAAATCAAGCTTCTTTTAAAAATCTTTGTGACCCTTTATAGTTCTAGAGTAGGGGATGACTTAAAAACAAAATGCGTTTGACTGGGAGATGATCATAAAATTGCCACCTACAAAGAAAATTACCCCCTTAGCTGAGAGATGCTCCAAAATCCACAAAACAGATTAATCACAGGGAGGGTCATGGCATTCATCATAAAGACATCACAATGGTTAGTATTTTAATACTGGGTAACTTTTAAGTAGAAAACACAATGGTGCATGTGAATGTCTCTAAAACTCAATTTGTCCCCAAAATGTTAGAAATACATGATGTAAAAGGTAGAACTATTATGTTTTGCTTTGTTGCACTTTTAAAATCATGGTAATATAGACATGAGAATCACCTCTCTTTCCTCCTAACAGTGAGGTCTTAGCATATGTCACCATTCCAATCATCAGCCTAGGGATTAGAAGCCTCCCATGGAACTTGATCAATCCTGAGGACATGATCAGTCCTGGACAACCCTGGAAAGTACAAGTGAGGTGAAGACCTTCAGTCCTCTGCACCTGACCTTCCCTTTGGGCCTCCTTCCTCAGACATGTCTCCTTCCAGTCCTGACTCACTTCCCCAGGAGCCAGGGGTCATCTCTCATTTAAACATCCATTGAACATATTTACTCACAGAATGCAGACTGAGGTAGAACTGTGTGTGAAAGAAATTTGAAATCTGACGATCTGAATTTGAGGCCCAGTTCAATGGCAGCTTAGCTATATGAAGCTTCATTAGGTGTTTAACATCTCTCAGTATCTATAGGGAAACTGTTTGCTATACATTACTTTTTGGAATAAATAAGAAAATATATGTAAGTGCTTTGTAAATTAAAAGAAGCCATCATTTTCATAATCTTCATGGTTAACATAGCCTAAGAGCCACACTCCCAGGAATTGTGTTATTTTCCTCACCAGGCTGAAGTATGGCTTTTAGCTAGGAAGACTACCTGTGTTCACATTCCGCCTCTGTTATTCCCTAGGGTCCACTCCATTCAAGACCTGAGTCACCCTGTGAGACTCTGTTCTTCCTTCTAACAGATAGACGTGATAACAAACCAACCCTGCTTCTTCTGGGGTTGTTGCCAAAATTAAACAACTTAAATAAACTTGCAAAAACAGTAGAGTACCTGGCATAAATCTCTCTCTACTCATGTTGGTTATCATTATTAGTATAACTGTATTCTTGAATTTTAGGCATTTCTGCAGGAGAGATTTTTGGATATTGGTCCTTCTTTAGACATTTCAAACCATATCACATACAATTTCCTTCTCTCCTCCATTAACATAAAAAGAAAAATGCATATCCTACTAAATCAGTAGTTATTATGAAAAGAGTTCTTTTAGAATGGAAGAAATGTGCTGTATTAACAACAGTAACCAAGAATACCAGCCCATCCATATCATTTATTATCTCTCTGGAGCAAGGTATTTTTGAAAGAAAGAATTAGCAATGGTAAATTAATAGAACTGTTGTGAAATCAGGTGTAAATAGGGCTATCTTGGGAAAAGCAGACATATGGTCACCACGTTGTCAGCTTATCCTTCTGGGTTCTCTCCCAGGGCCTCCCAGGAGAGGCCTTTGTCCACTATCTCCTGAAACTCCTCACTGATTTTCCTCAGAAGTGATCCTAGAATGTTCTCTCTGGCTACAGCCTCTCTCCACAGTTGGTCTATGGAAACCCCACACTGCCCCAGCTCTCTGTCTCCAAGTGTCCCTTGAGGAAGACATTGTCTCACATCCCAACTCAGAACGTGCTCCACTGCCTCCGATTCCCCCATCTCTCCCTTCCTCTCTCACGATACTTTCCGTGTTCTTCTTGGGCTTTATGATTGTCTTTGAACCTGTCAATGCCTTCACACATTGGTAAATTTTTCAAAAGCACAGTCTGTGTCATATTTAACTCTGGAGCTTGGCAGGTAGCAGATGCTCAATGAGTCTTAACAAAGAAATTAAACCACGGGCCTCTGGCTTGGAACAATACCAAACATGAATGTGGCTTTTTCCTGATGCTCTACCCTGGAACATCAACATTCTATCTAGGCACACTGCAAAGTTCACCACATACTTGATCATGCTTGAGTTGTTTCCTTCCTAACACAAAATCTTTTAAAACAAACTTTCTGAGCCCTGGGTGGTGTCTGTTGTTCTGAAAGTAACATTTGGATGGAACAAAACACTTCCTGGAAGAGAGATGATCTAGGATGCTCGAGTATGATACACTTCCTTGGAATCGGGGATTTTTTTTTTTTGATATAAATCAATTTATTCCCAACATGTACTTAGGAGAAGAGAAAGGCTGTGGAATCAGGGATTTTACACAGTTAACCAGCTGTTCAATTTCCTAACCATTCCAGGAAAAACCAGGGCACTGGAGAGATAGTAGCAAAGTTGTCCATCACAAAAATTATGCAGACAATATGTGATTTTTTAGGATAGGAAAGTTAGAATTATGACCATTGTAATTTTGCAGGCAAAATCTGAAAATGACAGACATGCTCATCCAACATGCTTCAAATTCTTAAAGACCGCTTAGGATGATTGATAGCTGTGCCTAGGACAAGCCAGTGTGGAAAATTTAATTTGGTTTTATGCAGTTGATCTTTAAGAGAGTGCCTATCCCATCCCTCATCCCAATGAACACCGAGCGCCATGTCACTCCTACCTTACATCAAGTTAAAAATCTAGTTCTCCGGAAGGTTAATTCTGGGCTCACACATCACTTTATAGTTTAAGGATTGCATACGTTTAATGGGATGCTTTCAAATCCGAGTCATAACATTTCTGGAACAAAAAGGCTGCATCAAAACAGCCAGCTAAAAATTCCACATGCCAGGCTCAAAGAGGGTAATCTTTCCCCATGAACATGCTCATCTTTCTTTACTCTTAATCCAGAAAGAATGTGAATGCAATACAGACAGAGATGCAGCAGTGAATGGAGCACTACATGCCACGGTCTTGCCAGAATCCATGAAGTCATACTACACAGAGATTGCTTTGCCGTGTGAGTTTTCTGCCATATTTTAATAATTCTCAAACAAGCCCATCCTGCCTAACCTTGATAATTTGACAGTACAAATGCTCCTACATCATTTCTGGGAAAGCTAGGATATTTTCACTGTTATTTCAGAGAAGCAGACCTTTCTCCTGTTGGCCTCTTACAAGTCTTCAAGTAGTAGCCTTAGTTACACAAATACACTCTGAGGAAGAACCAGTTCTCCTGAAGATAGCTGATGGAAATTCCAACTCTGTTGATTCCCCATTCCACATAAATTACCTCCTGCTATGGCAGGCAGAGCTATTTATCTAGGAACCATCAGTGAATTTGCATTTTAAAATCTGGGACTCTTTAGGGCTGTAAGGAAGAAACTGATACCCCAACCTCTGCATCCTAAATTTGACGTTAACAAGCCAGGTAAACCAGACAAGCTCAGAACAAGGACAAGCAGGAGAAAACACAGCAGTGAATCGACCCTGAGCCAGAGTGAACTTAGCCTGGTGCCCAGACCCAAGACCCAGGGCTCGGTGTCTCTGAGGAGCTGGCTCCTGACCTTAGTCTCGTGCTGACTTTCCATAGCATCCTGGCATTGCTGTATTGTCTCAGAAAGGACTCCAAAGCAGAGAAGGAGTCCTCATCTCATTCAGTGTTTGTGAGCACAGATTTATGAGTCTGTGCATTTCTCCCAAGGATAAAGTAATAGGTTTCACGAGATTTTCAAAAGTCCCATGTTCCAAAACATTTCAGAATTGCTGTTCTAAATGCAATGTCGATCAAGATAAATTTTAAAATATTAAACTGATTTAAGCACACCAGGCAAAGGCGGCAAGCAGGACCCTTCAGGGAGGAGGAGGCCATGCGCAGTCTCTCTGAGAGTTGAGCCAGGGATAAAGTCTGCAGGCTGTGGAGGACGCAGCCAGGAGAGGGCTCTTCCATCTGGCAGCGCAGAATCAGCAACGCTAATCCAGATTTCCCAGCCTCAACCCACAGCAAGGTGGTGTGTCCTGCATCTTAATCATTGCGAAAACGATGTTAGCAGAAAAAAACAAACTCTGTAAAATATCTTAGAAAGGGCCATTCTGAGCCAAAATGAGCGACCACGGCCAGGAGAAACGCAGGCCTGAGGAGTCCTGAAAACGTGCACCTGAGGTGCCTACAGTTTGGTTTTACGCTTTTCAGGGAGGCAGGAGTTGCAAAGACATCAACCAAGACATGGAAGGTATACATTGGTTCAGCCTGAAAAGATGGGATGTCTTGAGGTGGGGGCTTACAGGTTATAGGTGGATTCAGAAATTCCTTAATTTACAGTTGATTAAAGGAATTAGGCTCTATCTAAAAACTTAGAGTGTGCAGAAAACAATGTTTTAAGTTGAGCTAAGGATGCCCTGAAGTGAGACAGATGGCCTGCAGCTGCGATTTGACCTTTGCTTTGCATGGCCTTAGGCTGGCTTAGAATTTGGTATCTGATTGCGGCAGTCTGCTCTGTCATTCTTACCACCTCTGTGTTAACTAACATTAGTGCTGGTTGGCTGCTGCACCTAAACCCCAAAAGAGAGGACATGTAATGAGATGTGGCAGACCTCCCTTCCCATCATGGCTGGAATTCAGGTTTTCAGGCTTTTCAGGTACCTCTGTTGGCCAAGAAGAGTCCATTCGATTGGCGGGGTGTGGGTTAGTATTTTATTTCTGTTTGCTTGTTTGTTTGAGATAGCATCTTGCTCTGTCTCCCACGATGGAGTGTAGTATGCATTCTGTGCTCATTGCAGCCTCCGCTTCCCGGGTTTAAGCAATTCTCGTGCCTCAGCCTCCTGAGTAGCTGGGATTACAGGCGCCTGCCACCACATCCAGCTAAGTTGTGTTTTTTGTAGAAATGGGGTCTTGCCGTATTGGCCAGTCTGGTCTTGAACTTCTAACCTCAAGCGATCCGCCCTCCTTGGCCTCCCAGAGTACTGGGATTACAGATGTGGGTCTCCACACCCGGCCTAGTATTTTATTTTCAATTTACAACAATATTGCTGGTGAATCAGCTCACCTAGAGAGCATGCCTCTGTGTTTGCCTTTTCTCTCTGCTCTACCCAGATTCTCTGCTTAAAGCCAAGTTTTAATTAGTGACAGTGCCTGGTTCCATGAGTAGTGTGTTTTTATTTTTATATAAACTTTCTATAACATGGTGCATTTCAAACATTTTTCTGTTTGGGGGCAAATTTGATTGAAAGTTATTTTTCACAAGCTTCCTAAATCACTACCTCCTGCTTGTCATTTAGGAAAGAGCAAAGAAACAAAAGCAAAGAAAAAAAAAGGGAAAGCTAACAAGGCCCCCTGGAGCCTCTCCAAGCCCAGGCTTCTCCCAACCACACTCTGAGAATCTCTATGTTGTGTAAGAAGAAATGCAACCTGAGTTACAAAACAGAAAGTTGCTGTGGGGGTCCCCAGCACGATGGCTTTCCTGTTTCATTGGAAGGTTTAGAGAGTTAAAGAAGTACTAAGAGGCCAGGTGCGGCGGCTCACACCTGTAATCCCAGCACTTTGGGAGGCCCAGCCGGGTGAATAACGTGAGGTCAGGAGTTCAAGACCAGCCTGGCCAACATGGTGAAACCCCATCTCTACTAAAAATAGAGAAATTAGCCCAGCATGGTGGCCCACACCTGTAGTCCCAGCTACTTGGGAGGCTGAGGCAGGAGAATCGCTTGAACGAGGGGAGGCAGAGGTTGTGGTGAGCTGAGATCGTGCCATTGCACTCCAGCCTGGGCAACAGAGCAAGACTCCAGCTCAAAAAAAAAAAAGAAGTACTAAGAGGATCCAAGGATCCGATACATGCTTAAGTGAGCTCAGAAATCAGAAACTGCTCCTTCTTGGAAACTGTGCAGAAGAATCTAACAGAGAACTTGTAAAGTGTGGTCTCCTACCCATGCTCTGCCTCTGTGTCCCCAAGGGTCTGTGGGTCCAGCACGGACCAAACAGGAGGTTGGCAATGCCCATTTTCATATCAGATGTGGATTACTTTGCTCTTGGAGAAAACCAGACGATGGTACCTGAGCCCAGGGCTCTGCAGGCGGGTGTGAGGCAGCACCTCCCCCGTGGTCACAAGGACCCAGGGCTCTGCCAGTCACCCCCTGGGCCCCCACCACAATGTGGCTGTGTGGGGAAAGCCAGCCGCTTTACTTCCAACCACTCAGCCTTTGCATTTTATCCCAACTGATGATCTTACAGGCTCTTCAAGAAAAGCCGCTTTAAATCACTGGTTAACCTTCCACGGTGCTGTTAAAAGAATAGTCTTCCGCCTAACCTAACAGGTAGAATGGCGGCATCACTGGAAGATGCCTAAGCATCAGAAACTCAGTTAAACATGTATTTGCGCCTCCTCGTGCTCCTTCAGCCTTCTAAACCTCCCAACCAAACACAGAGTCACTCGGCTCCTGGGGTGATTGTATTGCCAGAACTGAGCTACGAGTTTTCACACTCACAGATACTCAATTCGATTCACAGATACTTCAAAATTGCTTCAGTTTTGACATTTTTCATAACAAAAGAGTGCAAATGTAGTAAAACCTCAACTATATAAAAATCTGGATTACGCCAAGAGATACTTCAAGACTTTTTCTCCACATGGTAGAGGACACGTGGCCCTGGCACAGTGGGGAGGCCTCTAACGTGCAAGCCGGTGACTCTGCTCAATCCAGTGCTCACTTAGGAACATGCAGTGCGCACCCACGGCACCCACCGGGATGCAGCCACAGTCCGCCCATCCACTGGAGTAGTAGGAGAGATCGACCTCAAAATAGGTATCTGTGACATGTGTGAAAAGTTTGCAAATTCCTGCCACAAAGGGAACCAGCAGAGAAGTAGAGGCGATCAACTCGGGGCAAATGGAAAATGTCTGTTTCTGGGAAGGGGACATGCAGTTTTAAAGGAACATCTGTATTGCAGACAAGGCTCCTAAGTGAAACATGGAGAGAAAAAAAAATGGACACTGTGGAAATGGTCTAGAAGAAATAAAAATTCTCCGTAAGAAAAATAGCATAGCAAACTCTGCAATGAAGTTCTTTCGGATATCTTTTTTTTTTTTTTTTTTTTTTTTTGACAGAGTCTCACTCTGTCACCCACATTGGAGTGCAGTGGTGTGATCTCAACTCACTGCAACTCCCATCTCCTGGGTCCAAGCAATTCCCATGCCTCAAACTCCTGAACAGCTGGGATTACAGGGGTGCACCACCACAGTCAGCTATTTATTTTTTATTTTTTAGCAGAGGCAGTGTTTCACCCAGTTGGCCAGACTGGTCTTGAACTCCTGACCTCAAGTGATCTGCCCATCTCGGCCTCCCTTCTCATAGCTACTGCCTGTTCCTCAGCCTTCAATATGCTCAATCAGAAATAGAAAAATGGAAATCGCTTGAGTGTCAGAGGACCGAATGAAGCTTGGCAGCCACAGCCCACCCTGCTGCTTCCTGGCTGTGTGAGCCTGGAGGCGTTCCCCTCATTCTCTGCCTCCAGTTTCCTCATTGCACAACAGGACCACTAAAAGTGCCATCCTCATGGGGTGGTCATGAGAACGGATGGGGGCAATGCTCATGAAGTGCTCAGCTCATGGGAATCCTCAGCAGTCATCAGCTATTATTACACTAGTGACTGCTGTTGTTATTGTTGTTATTTCAAAATGGACAGTAATGTATTCCTCCCTGTGCTCCTCTCGCCATGGTGGGCCCCTGGGCTGGGATACTCATGGAACCTGAACATGTGTCCCCAAAACAATGTCAACAGTGTGAGACTGTAAACCAGAAGAGCATGTTCTGATGTGAGAACGTGGGGTTCAAGAAACGACTGGCCCCAGTGAACACTGACTGCCCAGTCCCCCCACCTGAGGTCTGCCTGTCACCCAGAGAGCAAGAGGCAAGAACAGGGAGTGCGCGGTAGCCTCAGACAGCAAGCTTTGAACTTCCTTTAATGACAGGATCCTCTCCTCCCTCTGTCATTACTGTTGCTGAACTTCCCATTTTGATTTCAGATCATTATGAAATGCAGTGACAGGAAGCATCCTCTGGGTCAGGGTTTGATGGAATTGTCACAACATGATGCTGCAATTCCTCCTCCAAGAGCCCCTCCTTCCCAGCTGCCTTGAAACATTAAAGAAACCAGTTTCCTTGGCTGTGATTGTTGAGTTGTGTCTCTTGTGCATATGAGAAGAAGGATGTCTTCCCCGGAGGATATCTTCCTGGAGATCAAGGGTAAATGCTGTGCAAAATCCAGTCCATACCAAAAAAAAATCACATCACAGTTAGGACTTGTTTCTTGGCTCATTCTAGAAAAGAACTCATGTTCAGGTGAGGGGAAGGAAGGCAGCAAACCACACTGCCATGTGTGTACCTATGCAACAATCTTCTATGTTCTTCACATGTACCCCAAAACCTAAAATGCAATAAAAAACAAACAAACAAACAAACAAACAAACAAATAAATAAATAAATAAATAACTCATGTTGCTGATGAGGGAGGCTGAGTCAGGAAAATAGTTTGACTCCAGAAGGCAGAGGTTGCAGTGAGCCAAGATCACATCACTACACTACAGATTGGGCGATACAGCAAGACTCTGTCTAAAAAAAAAAAAAAGAAAGAAAGAAAGAAAAGAAAAAATAACCAACCAAAAAAAAGATGCTGTGTTATTACTGCCTGGCTAAAACATTCCATCTCAGGTACAATGTGTGCCACACTGAAGGAACCTGAGAATGCCAGTGATATCATTAAGGACATTGAGTGTTTCTTGCTTTGGTGCTTGGAAAGATGAAGTGTATATCTCACACTTAATCACAGTCACAGATGAGTTCTGTGGACCTGGACATGTGTCCTGCTTGAGAGTCAGTGACAGACCACCGTGCAGTGCTGATGGGACAAAACCATCCCCTGCAGCCTCAGTGGGCCACTGAGAGTCTTGCCACACCACCCACCAAGTTTCCAGGATGCACCTCTGAGACCCCTCCTGGCCAGAAGGCAAGGCTTCGGCAAAGAAATTAAACCGAAGTCGAGCCAATACAGCTTAGCATCTGGTAGAAATGTACCCCTCAGGGCTCTCTGGTGACCCAGTTCCCACAAGCCTATGATGCCCGTCTTGGCCACACTCCACTGGAGACAGGTGGAGAACAGGAGGATTAGAGTAGATGGATCTATTGGGTTTGGAAACCATCTCATGGTTTTTAAATCCCCAAACTATTAAATTCCTATTGAATTAAAGTGTCTCTTGTGTTTGGAGAAACAAAACCAATTACATCATCACTCTCAGCTATGAAATTTTAGCTTTGTATTTATGAAATGTCTTTTCATTGAACTACTTTCTTTGGCAATTGATAAGCCTTTAGGAGAAAGGAAACTATTCTTGCCTGTTAATTTTTACCCCGTGTTCTTTCTTAAAGACTTTAGATGGACCTTGGCTTAGTAGCTCTACCCCAAAATATTAAGTGTTCAGGTTTGTGAGAATAAAGCCTTGTTAATTATTAACTCCTCTAAAACATTCTTACCCCCAGAACTATTCACTCCTTAACCCACACACATTCACCAGAAACAAAAGCAAGCTCAAACGTTCCACACCATCAAGCCGGTTCACTTCAACTTGGCTTCTATAGTCAAATATTGTGGTCTTCTATAGCAACTGAAAGAGGCTGTCCTGCTAATTCTGAGAGTCTTTGTCAACAAAGATGCTGACTGGGTGTCGTGGCTCAGGCCTGTAATCCCAGCACTTTGGGAGGCAGAGGTGGGTAGATCACTTGAGGTCAGGAGTTCAAGACTAGCCTCGCCAACATGGCGAAACCCCGTCTCTATGAAAAATACAAAAATTAGCCAAGTGTGGTGGTATGCACTTGGAATCCCAGCTACTCGGGAGGCTGAGGCAGGAGAATCGCTTGAGCCTGGGAGGCGGAGGTTGCAGTGGGCTGACGTCACTACACTCCAGCTTAAGTGACAGAGCAAGACTCCGTCTCAAAAAAAGAAAGAAAGAAGGAAAGAAAGAAGGAAGGAAGGAAGGAAGGAAAGAAAGAAAGAAAGAAAGAGAGAGAGAGAAAGAAAGAAAGAAAGGGAGGAAGGAAGGAAGGAAGAAAGAAATATGACTGCCTGGCTAAAAAGTTCCATCTCAGGTACAATGTGTGCCATACTTAAAGACTCTGAGACTAGCGGTATCAATAAAGACAATGAGTGTTTCTTACTTTAGTGCTTAGAAAGATGACGTGTATATCTCTAAATGATCTCGTATTTTAAACACCTACAATGCCACAAATCATGATGAGACCAAGAGGACCCCATCCTTGCGATGCCCTTTTGTACAAGCAGAGGGCTCAGGTCATACCTGCTGGGATGTGATCAGTGGACAGTGGGCCAATCACAAAACCCCTGCTTCCTAGGGTAATTGTTGGAGCCCCAGTTCCCAGTCTCTCCTGTGCTCTAGGGAAGCCCAGGCGGTCTGTCCTGTCTGGTTGGCAGCTGTTCTCATTCTGCCCAGCACTGCCCGAGTTCAGTTCTCTTGTACCTCCAGCTTCCAGTCTTGTCAAAAGGCCCCAAGTCATGGCACTCCATCCAGACCCCATATCCACAGCTGACTGCCCCACACTGGCCCCTGATGCTGTGGCCAGACCTCTTTTGGGTTCAGAGATGGCTCTTCCCCTGTGATGTCACCTCCACGTGTCACAGATAGGAGCTGGGTCTCTCCTTTACTTTTCAAGCTAGACCTGATCAATCTTTAGCCACAGAGGCTACCCTGGAGCAGGAAAGGACCCTCTTGGACTTCGTTAGGCCACAACACAGTGTGCTTCAGACCCACTGGCCTCTCCACCACCTCGTCATAACTCGCTCTACCTCTCTCTTGCTTCAAATACAAACCCAGTTCTAAAAGAATATTCCGCATGTGTAAGGAGTGCTTCCCATTGACTGCCCGAAGCAGTACTCCAGGCCCTGGATTGTGCCTGTGTGCTTCCTTGTCTGCTGTCCTCAGCCCCTTTGTCCCCATCTAAAGAGGGGATTGTGCTTCACTGAATCCCCTTCCTTGCATGGCTCCAGGTTCAAGCTTGCTAATAAAAGGCACTCAAGTGACAGCTGGAAGGCCCAGGTGAGGCAGTGGCCATCCCTCTGGATGGTGAGGACAGGAGCAAGGGGTGACAGACAACTCAGAGGTGCACGTCCACCCCATTGGTTCCTGTTGCCATTTGCTCCACAGCCAGCTCCTCCTCCTGATCACTGACCCATTGGCCTGCAGTGGCCGAAGCCCCCACTAGGACTGAGGTCCAGCGTGCAGGGTCACTGGAGACATCCTTGTGTCTCCATGGCCTCTCTTCTCACACTCCAGAAGTGGATTTGGACTTTCCCACAAGCCTGAACTCTAGTCCAGGGGCTGCAGCCTGCAGTGGTTTTCTTCTACTCAGACCCTTGCCTGCCTCTTTCCAGATCTTCCCTTCCTTACCTCCCTCAACATTTATTCCCATCATGTTTCCAAGCTCTCTGGTCTCCCAGCTGACCCCTGACATACCTGGAGGTCAAAAAGCAACTATCTGTCCTTGTGATTAGGATCTTAGCCTGGGAAGTCACCCTCACCTCCAGTGTGCCACTCAGTGGGCTCCCCCAAATGCCCAATCAGGCCCACACAAATAGATTTCTGAGCACCCCATGCTGACATTCTCTCCCGCTTCTAGTGGAACTAGAAAGGCCTCCATCCGAGGCCGCTGTCTGTGTGTGTGTGTGTGAGACAGAGAGAGAGAGAGAGACAGACAGACAGACAGACAGACTCCACACCATTGGTGTGTGCTCAGTGAGTGTGGACAGCTCATCCCACCAAGCTCCCTGACATAGGTACCAGGATGCCCTGGGGCCCTAGACAATGAGCTTGGCAACATCCCCATCACTGCCTAAGACAGACAGGCAGGGAGAAGCGCTCAGGGCCAGCCAGCTGGTTGAGTTGACAGATGGAGCAGCTGTTGCGTTGCATCCACATCTCTGCATTTGTCCAAGTGTGCATATTGCCTGCATAGCCAACAACCACCTGCAGAGCTTTGAGTGGCAATGTTACGATGGCGATCATGGCCATGTTCTTTTGCTGATAGTTCAGCATTATTTCTATTTTGAGTAACATTTGCAGTGATAAAAATAATACTAAACTCTGAGCTAAAGAAAACCAAAAATTGTTTTTTTCTATGATAAAAACGTCATTGATTTTTAAAAATTCCTAGACTCATATTCTTTGAAGAATTTCTGCTTCCAGTCATGGTGTCTCTGCTCTCCTGAGCCTCACCTGAGCTCTCAGGTGAGGCCATTGCTCACCTGAGCCCTTCTCGATTCTTCATCACCTAAGCCAGGTGATAGGCAAGACAGCTCAGGACCAGGGATCAGCCACAGGAAGGGCCCAGCCAGGTGGCCATTGCTCACAGGGTGGTGTGAATATGCCTGGGGCACACCGGGCTGACACACCCTGGGGACCTCTCTGACTCTGTGCCCACCTGTGGCCCCATTCATCTTCCTTCCCACCCAGGCTGACCCAGTCCTGTGCCCTGTGCCCTCTTTGCTCTTCTTCTCTTGCTGTGTTGTCAGGACCTGCTCTACATCCTGAACCTACAGTAAGCTTTGGTACACCCTTCCCCTTTTCAGCCTTTCCCAGTGGTACAGGAAGGCACAGAAATAACAATAAAAGCCAAAAAACTCAGGAATAGAAATTTCATGTCTATCTCTTATCTGTGTAGTTCATAACTCTGAAGTTAACATAACATTTCACGTTCTTCAAATTGAGTGCCTCAGCAATAAGGGCTTATGAATACAGCCTTCTGTAGCCTCATGTACATATTCAACAAGTTTCTTCCTGGTATAATGTTGCAGATGTCACCCATATTGACGAGTTTACCCTGAAACCTAAGTTCCTTTGGAGGAGAAAAACATCTTAGTTTTATTTTTTTCTTTTTTTACAAAATCCATTTTAATAAAATTTCCAAGATTGAATTAAGCAAATAGCACTAAATAATATTAATATTTATAAATTAATACTTAATATGTGGCATTATGTTAATGTATCAATTATAATATATAACATTACCTATAATATTAAGTATACTATTACTTAAGTATAATATTACATATACTAATTGATATTAGTATGTTATTAGTATATTAGTATATTATAGCAATTATAAATAATATTATATATTTCTAAATAGTAAGCTGATTCTGGGAAGAAAAGGTTTCTAGGAAGATATGATAACTCAATTCTTATTAGCATCCAATGAGCTTTTCAAAGTTGAATATCATTTCTGTCCAATAAGTCACTGAAACCTTGTTTTTGTTTTTAAATAAATTCAAATGAACCAAATAGGTTAAATTACTTTTAAATCATTAAATTATTCAGTGTTCATTTCAAATTCTGCAGGCTTGTGGGGAAGAAGAACACTTTTAACAGGTTTGTTTACTGATGAAATAAAAAAAACAGATGGTCTCCTATAATTTGTTAGAAACTTCATAGAGCTCCATGAAGAATGGGCCAGGTTATAATTTAACCACGTTTGGATGAAAAGCAAATAATCAGCCTTAAAGAGCAAGGTCCGTACTTTCAGCCTCCCCTTTCTCACCCACTGTGAACACACAGGATTCAAAAGCCAGAGTTTCCCATGTGATCTCCAGAAAGGATTGCAGAAGCTGTAAGCTGTAAAACAGGGAGGGGGCTTAGTTACTCAGCTCCCTCGCTCCAGCTGCCAAAACTAACAAGCAGGAGCCATGCTTTGTTTTCTTTGTTTGATTGTTGGGAGGAGGGTGGGGCCATGCGATGGAGAAAAGGTTATTGTTGGTTAGAAAGTTGATTTGATTCTTTGAAAAATTAATAAAGAAAAGCCACTGTTCCATGAGGGCCTTGCATTGCAGAAAAATGACAACTTATCTTGTGCTCATCCCAAATCCCCTGACCAATGGAGCTAAAATCCAAGGACATCTGCCCTGCACCAGTGGCCCTCCTCACTCCAGCCCTGCAGCCATCGCAGGGACAAAGGCAGCCTCTTCTCCTTGGGGGTCGCCTCCACTGGAAACAACCAGAGGAGTCCCAGATACACAGAATCATGCTCAATTCTTCCTAATACAAAAACATACCATAGTTGCAGTGATTAAAAAGTTTTGGAAATAGATCATGATGATGGTTGTAGAACATTGTGAATGCAATTCATGCCACTGAATTCTACACCCAAAAATGGTTACAATGGCAATTTTATGTTACACATATATATGTCTGTTTACAACCACAATTAAAAGCATTTTTATTAGACCAATGGTGTATTGAGCAAGACATACAATGGTGTATTGAGCAAGAAAACACTTATAAGAATTGAAAAATTAAAATTCTTAGAAATGAGTTGCTCCCTTCTGAGGAAAGTGTGCACCCTTTCTGAGAATGGTCAAATATCCTCCTTGCACATCAAAAAGACACACCAAATAAGCAGCGATAAAAACAAGAGACAGTTTTCTAACAAGATTTTGTTCCCCTGAGAGTCGTGAGAGTTGTCAGCATTCTCTAAGATGACAAATCTTTCTCCCCTTAATTAGCTGTTCCACAGACAAACTGGCCCAAACAGATGGCTATAAAGCCAGCTGCATATAGTATTTTTTAAATAAAATGAAGAAAACAACAGCAGCAAGATTTGAGCTTATAAAATTGCTTTGAATTCTGTTTCCAGTTCAATTGATATTTTCTCTAACCTCAAAATAGTGACATAAGCCTCCACATCAAAAAGAAACAGCCTATAATTGAGCTTGATGGCAACTAGTGCTTGCTGCCTTGAGTCTTTGCATTCCAAAAGCAATCAGGTCAATACTCTATTTCATTTCCTAACTTATTTTAACCTGATTCCACTGAAAAGGACTAGGGCTTTTCTTCCTAAGTATACACATATAATAGTTCTCTACCATTTGTTAGCCAACCATATATCCAGATCAGTTATAAGAAGTCAATCAATGCTTATTTCAAGTTATATCACAAAATCCAAGTGCAGTAAAGTATCTCCAGCCAGAATGTTATAAAACGAAGGTGGATGTCAGTAAGTGGCTTTTTCAGACAGCCCTGTCTCTAAGCACGCCGACAGCATCCCCAGAACTGCTTTACATATGGCCTCAAGGCTGACATTCACGAGAGCTGACCAAATGCCAGGCACAGCTCTACAGGCCTCATGTAGAGGTGTCAACTCAATGGAGCCTCACACCAGTCCTGCTCGGTGGCGACATTATAATCTTCACTTCACCCACAACAAAATGAGTCTCAATGTCACCAGGCTACTAAGTGGAGGAGGCTGAACAGGAAACCAGGAATGCAGACCTCAGAGTGTTCTCTGCCTTGCTTGTCTTAAGGAAAGAAAAGCTTTGCAAGGATCTTTTTCTCAGCATCCTCTGATCACATGCAGGTCTGGAACCACCCATGACTTACTTAGGGTCCTTCAAATCTACAAGGGTTTTTACTTCCTAACGGTATTTATTTTTATTATATTATACATCACAATATAACAATATAATAAAATATATAACATGTTACACATATAATATACTACATTAATATGTATTTTTCGTTTCTTTCTAACTTTTATTTTAGGCTCAGTGGTGCACGTTCAGGTTTGTTATACAGGTAAACTCATGACACAGAGTTTTGTTATACATATTAATTCATTACTTGGGTGCTAAGCCTGGTACTCAATAGTTATTTTTTCTGATCCTCTTCCTCCTTCTACCATTCACCCTCAAGTAGACCCCAGGGTCTGTTGTTTCCTTCTTTGTGTTCATATTTTTTTTCTTTTTGAAGCAGAGTCTTGCTCCCTCACCCACACTAGAGTGCAGTGGCACTATCTCAGCTCACTGCAACTTACAGCTCCAGGGTTCAAGTGATTCTTGTGCCTCAGCCTCATGAGTAGCTAGGATCACAGGTGTGTGCTATCATGCCCAGCTAATTTCTGTATTTTTAGTAGAGATGGGGTTTCACCATGTTGGTCAGGATGGTCTCAAACTCCTGGCCTCAAGTCAAGTGATTCCCCTGGCTCAGCCTCCCAAAGTGCTGGGATAATGGAAGTAAGCCACCACATCTAGCCTTGTGTCTGTAAGTTCTTATCATTTAGCTCCCACTTATAAGGTGAAAACATGCAGTCTTTGGTTTTCTGTTCCTGTGTTACTTTGCTAAAGATGATGGACTCCAGCTCCATGTTCCCCGCAAAGGACATGGTCTCGTTCTTTTTTGTGGCTGCATGGTATTCCTTGGTGTATGTGTACGGCATTTTCTTTATCCAGTCTATCATTAATGGGCATTCATATCGATTCCATGACTTTACTATTGTGAATAATGCTGCGATGGACATACGCATCCATGTGTCTTAATGGTAGAATGATTTACATTTTAGGGAGTAAATACTCAGTAATGGAATTGCTGGATTGAATGGCACTTCTGTTTTTAGCTCTTTGAAAAACCGCCACACTGCTTTCCACAATGGTTGAACTAATTTACACCCCCACCAACAGTGTACAAGTGTTACCTTTTCTCTGCAAACTCACCAGCATCTGCTATTTTTTAACTTTTTAATAATAGCCTTTCTGACTGGTGTAAGATGGTATCACATTGTGGTTTTGATTTGCATTTCTCTAATGATTAGCATATTGAGCTTTATCTCATACACTTGTTGGCCTCATATATTTCTTTTGAAAAGTGTTTGTTCATGTCCTTTGCCGACTTTTTAATGGGATTGTTTTATTTTTTTCTTGTAAATTTGTCTGAGTTCCTTATAGATGCTGGATATTCGACCTTGGCCAGATGCACAGTTTGCAAATAGTTTATCCTATTCTGTAGGTTGTCTGTTTACTCGGTTGATGGTTTCTTTTGCTGTACAGAAGCTCTTTGATGTAATTAGATCTCATTTGTCAATTTTTGCTTTTGTTGTGATTGCTTTTGGTGTCTTCCTTATGAAAGCTTTGCCCATAACTATGTCCTGAATGGTACTGCGTAGGTGTCTTTGTTTTAACAGTTTTATATATTACATTTAAGTCTTTAATCCATCTTGAGTTGATTTGTGTATATGATGTAAAGAAGGAGTCCACTTTCAAACTTCAGCATATGGTTAACCCGGCATCATTTAGGGAGTACTTTCCCCATTGTTTGTTTCTGTCAGCATTGTCAAAGATCAGATGGTTGTACGTGTCCAGTCTTATTTCTGGGCTCTCTATTCTGTTCCATTGGTTGATGTGTCTGTTTTTGTACCAGTACCGTGCTGTTTTGGTTAGCGTAGCCCTGTAGTATAAGATAGTTTGAACTCAGGTAGCATGATGCCTCTAGCTTTGTTGGTTTGTGCTTGTTTTGTTTTTTTCTTTGTTTGTCTTTTACTAGGATTGCCTTGGCTATTCGGGCTTATTTTGGTTCCATATGAATTTTAAAATTGTTTTTCTAGTTCTGTGAAGACTGTCCTTGGTAGTTTGATACAAATAGCATTGAAGCTATACATTGCTTTGAGCAGTATGACCATTTTAATGATAACTTTTTCTATCCATAAGCATGAAATGTTTTTCCATTTGTTTGTATCCTCTCTGATTTCTTTGAGCAGTGTTTTGCAATTCTCATTATAGAGACCTTTCACCTCCCTGGCTAGCTGTATTCCTAGGTATCTCAGACGAATTCCCCCACTCTGCCAGACTTATTCTCAGGAATTCCAATTAGTAGCTGGCACTGAAGCATCAGGTGGAAAAGGACCCCTTTTTCAGCCCCTGTGCTGGGACCCCAGGATCCCTGTGGAGAGGTACAGCTTGTCTAGACAGGTTGGGATGCCGTGACACATGTGCAGCCTTCTGCACCACTCAGAACACGATCTGATCATCAGAAGCCTATAGAACAGTGTCTCCCCTGTCTGCTTTAGCTTCAAGAAGTTCTGCACCACATTTGGCCAGATGCAGTGGCTCAGGCTTATAATCTCAGAAAGGATCTTCTGTTGCACAGGCTGGAATGCAGTGGCACAACCAGGGTTCATTATACCCTTGAACTCTTTGGACTGAAGTGATCCTCCTGCCTCAGTCTCCCTCAGTATCTGAGACTACAGGCATGTGCCACCATGGCCAATTTTTTTTTCATTTTTGTAGAAACAGGATCTTGCTATATTACCCAAGCCCAAGCTGGTCTCAAACTCCTGGCCTCAAGTGTACTTTATTATTGTACATAAATATGTTTTCATTCATTCTCACACTGCTATAAAGAACTCTTTCAGACTGGGTAATTTATAAAGAAAAGAGGTTTGATTGACTCATAGTTCCACATACCTGGGGAGGCCTCAGGACACTTACAATTATGGTGGAAGGGGAAGAAGGCACATTTTACATGGTGGCAGACAAGAGAGAGCATGTGAAGGAGAAACTGCCAAACATTTATAAAATCATCACGTTGTGAGAACTCACTCACTATTTTAAGAACAGCATGAAGAAACCACCCCCATGACCCAGTCACCTCCCACCATCTCCATCCCTCAACATGTGGGGATTATGGAGATTACAATTCGAGATGAGATTTGAGTGGGGACATAGCCAAACCATATCAAAATATAATGTATATGTTATACACAAATATAATTTATATTTCATTCCAGCTGTGTTTCAACATGATCAAAGAAAGTTTCCATATACTTGCTATTTCCAAAGTTCCTGCTGAGATATTTTTTATTGTTTATTCTATTTTGCTTCAGTCATAAAGATTGAATTATTAAGCTTATGTCTCTTCCAAATTATGTACACTTATGCTTAGCTTTATTTTAGATCATTCTCTGTATTTGAAGGAAAATCACTTAACTTTCCTTGGGATATATAACGTTAAAATATTTTTACCTTTTCTTTGTGTCTCACACAGAAATGTCACTTTTGCCTACGGGCAACTCTATGAACCTTCTTTCTCCCCAACTTCTTCACACCTTTCAAGTGTGTCAGGTGGACTGATCCTCTGTTGGGAGGGTGGGAGTGTGCCTGTTTGATTTACGTAACAATGAAAACACCATTACTGACACTTCTAAAATTTCAGCCCTAGGATGCCCTTCAATTAACAGCACACAACATCTCCCCTCTGAGCTCCTAATTAGCTACTGCCCAGTTCCGGCCAAATGCTTGTTGTGACTGTCAATAGCCAACGTGAGAAAGACAGAGGGATGCATCAGGACATGCTCCCCACTGATCCCACAAGGTTTTCTAAGCTGTTTTCCCACTGAGCTGGGAGATGAGGAAGCAGAACTTCTGATGACATGAGCTCATCTACCCAAACATAAGCTGTCACTAGACCACAGGTTGGTAATATACTCTCAGCTTTTAAGGAAAAATAAACAATGCCTCCCTGTGCCAAGCCCCGCTCCCTTTCTTTCTACATGGGCTTCCCTGGAACAAGTGGGAGAAGATTGGCCTGGGTGAGCTTCCAGAGCCAGCTGGGTAAGAGCCCCTGAGGTGACGCAGACCTGCTCTACTCAAGGCCCAGGGCAAACCTCTCCTGCCCAAAGGCTGGTCCTGCCTTTCCAAATGGAAGCCAGGAGCTTGGGATCCAGGATGCCTAGTTAAAGTGTCCTGGGTGGTCCTGGGCTCCTTAATTGGTCCTAGGTTCATTGAGTGGTCCTGGGTTGTGGCACCCAACTGGCCTCAGTGGACGAAGTCCCCCACTCTGCCAGACTTATTCTCAGGAATTCCAATTAGTAGCTGGCACTGAAGCATCAGGTAGAAAAGGGCCCCTTTTTCAGCCCCTGTGCTGGGATCCCAGGATCCCTATGGAGAGGTACAGCTTGTCTAGAGAGGTTGGGATGCCATGACACATGTGCAGCCTTCTACACCACTCAGAACACGATCTGATAATCAGAAGCCTATAGAACAGTGTCTCTCCTGTCTGTTTTAGCTTCAAGAAGTTCTGCACCACATTTGGCCAGATACAGTGGCTCAGGCCTGTAATCTCAGCACTTTGGGAGGCCAAAGCAGGTGGACCACTTGATGAGCTCAAGAGTTCAAGACCAGTGTGGGCAACATGGTGAAACCCCACCTCTACTATAAATACAAAATTTCGCCAGGCTTCATGGTACATGCCTGTAATCCTAGCTACTCGGGTGTCTGAGGCAGGAGAATCTCTTGAGCCCGGGAGGCAGATGGAGCCACTGCATTCCAGCCTGGGCAACAGAACAAGACCCTATTTCAAATAAAAGAAGTTCTGCATCAAGTCCAGTGTTCAAATGCAGGAACTATGTTACCCTGTGCCTGTGTGCAGTGCCCTTGCCTTCCCTGCCTGTTAACCTTGAACTTTTGTGTCCATCCAAATGACTCAGCTCATGTTTCTTTTCTCATCAATAGCCTCAAATAGTTTGGGGGAAAAAAGGCAAAAGACCAATTTTGAAGCAAATATTAAGTCATGTACTTTTTTCAGGTTTTAGGCATAAACCATAATTTTCACACCATGCACTTTCCGATCTCTTTGGTTGTGGGATAGAGCCTTAAAAAGTTCATGAATTAAGTGACTGCAGCACATCAGAACTCTATGACACTTTCTTCAGTGTAAGAGGAACCTGGAGGCTATCATTCCCATACAGGGGTATTGGGGACAGAGTTCCTTCTGGTTTATTCCACTGGACATGATTCTTCAAAGTTCACCATTTATTTATGTGTTCACTCATTCACTCAACAACCTTATGTAGAATATATGCTAAGCATGGAAAGCTAAGTGCACTGATCGGCATTGAAAGAGTCCTGGGGAAGCATGAAAAGCTGACTTAGAAATGGATGTTGATTCTACAATAGAAGATGGGCAGAAAAAAATGAGGAGCAAAGAGGTGGCGTATTCAAAATGGAGAGGAGGAAAAAAGCACAGAAGGCATGTGGGCTGAGAGCCAAGGCCTAAGAACTGGCTTCCTGGGATATGACCCCTGTAGTCCCACAGGACCTCCCTGCACTTAGAAGGCCCCACACTTGGCTTAATGCTCTGCTGTCACCATCTTGAAATTCATTATTTGTGAGCAAGGTTCCCTGCCTTTTAATTTTGCACCAGGCCTTGAAAATTATTTAGCCCATCCTGGTAAAGAATGAGTCAAGAGTAGCTAAAAGCTGGGGAGCGGTGGGTCATGGATGATTTTCTACACTGTTCCACAAATGGGGGTTGATAATAGAGTCAGGGTTGGCTTCTGAAACTTTTCTTTCCACTGCATCTCCTGCTGTCCTCCTGGTCATTAGAGGTTCTCCTGGTCATCTGGGCTCAATTCCTTCCCCTCAGCTGGAATCAGAGGCTAAATGGCCAGGAATGATCTAAACCAGCACATCAGCCCTCTGCTCAGGCACCTGCTGAGCCTTCCACCCATTTCTCCAGCTTGTAGCCCATAGCAGCTCAGTGCTAATGGGGAAAATGCAGATATATGAGAATTGAGGTCACAGCAAAGTCAGCCTTCTCATCTCAATGACATTACCCTCCTTCTACCTCTAACCTGCTGTCTCTCCATGACCTGCTGTGACACATCAGTCTTTTCCACTCTTCAGAACACACATGCAGCCCCTACGACCCCATGCTTCAATAACTCCCCTTCCTGCTCATCCAGAAAAATACTTCAATTTCTTTCCTTTCCCCACCAACCAAAATCTTCACCCCAGTCATCCAACGGATTTGAAGACAAACGCATCTGTGCTCATGAAGGCATCTCTGCTGGGGCCTTAGATCTACCTGTGTTCTTTCTCTCTTCTGAGCTTCAGCCTCTCCTTCTCTTCTGGAATCTTTCAAATGAGGCAATAAACAAGCTCTGTTTTCTCTCATCTACCTAAATATGTAAATATTCAAGCCCTTGTCCATGGCAACTTCTTCGGACATCGCTCTTTCCTTGAACTGCTGGGACACCAGTATCCGAAATAGTGCACCACTGCTGTGTCTTGGTCTCTACCATTCTCTTCCTGTGGAATCCTCTTCCTCCATGACTTCATCTGCCTATTCAATCTGCCTCTCTCAGTCACAGATCAAGATCACCTTGTTCAACTCATGGGTCTGTGGTCAGGATTCAAACCCAGTTCTGACTCCAGAGCAAGAAAGAAGATACTAAACCGAAGAAGTGGGTCACTGCATGCAGTCCTGGATGCTCCCTAGTTTGCCTTCCCTGCGTTATCTTTTGTCTGATAGATTGCATTGCTGTTCAGCAAATATCACCCTCCCCTCCTCATAATGTTGTACCTGAACACATTGGTGGCATTGGTCGGTTGAATACGAGCAGGCATGATGCAAGCAGAAGCTTCAGTTGCCACCTAGTGACTTCACTCAGCTCTTGTGATTCTGTCTTCTGCCATGAGAAAATCCCCATGTACCCATGATTCAGAATGGGAAAACACACGGAGGAAACCTGAACCCAACAGAGTCTGGAGCCTGATGCAGCCAAGCCCTGACAAGATGCAGAACTTCAAACTAGAAAAAAGTGATCTGATCTTGTAAACCACTGCTATTTGGGCTTCTTTATTACACAGCATTATCACAGAAAAGCCTGACTCACACACTCTACCATGTGTTGGTGGAGCCAGTACAGAACAAAATATATCCATGAGGCCTAAAAGAGAAACAGAGAAAGAAAAAAAGAAATGCAGAGATCTTAGAACATCCACAGACTAAGCATTTAGTGAAAGCTGTGTTCAAAAACAAAAGCTTCCAAATCTGCCTTCTGGAAAATGCACAATAACTGGCTGGTTCACTCTCCCTCTCCTGAAGACTGTCAAAAAGACCATTTTTGTTATTTTCATTGTGTTGTGCACAAAGGGAGCTCCCTGAGAATGTCACTGCCAGCCCTTTGCCCCACCCCTTACTCATCCCAGCCAGGGCAGCTGAAATGGCTTCTCCTATTGGTGCGTTTGGGAGAAGAAACTGGACATGCCTGAGCAGCCACCTTTTCTCTCCCACACATTCTACCTGCCTGCACAGAACACGCTATGAGGGGCTTTCTTCTAGGGGAAGACTTAGTGACTAGGTGAGCTGATTAGTAGAATTTAGGGATGTGGAAGCAAGCCTATTTGCTTATAAGCCTAATTACATTTCACAAAATATAAAAAGGCTAGCAGTAATTAAGTTTCATCCCCAACTACCTGACACCTGTTGTAAACATTAATTTCTTATCCTTTAAGATTTAAAACTAAAATAATATACTGTAGCATAATTTAGAGTAGTGCAAAAATTCTGTATGGTGAGAAGCAATTAGAGTTGAAATTTTGAGATCCATCCAAGGGTAAGTGAAAAGTGCCTTTCTATACTAATGTGCTTGAACCAGGGTGCAGCATCCACCTCAAAGACCCTTGGTAAAGCTGGCTTCCATGTTAGGCTGTGAACAATGTGAAACAGGCTAAGCTATAGAAAATCACATTAGGTCAATTAAATTTGCAGCCAATTTATCCTTTCATATTAGCACAATGATCAATTTTAGCATAATTAATGGCTTGGACCTTAAAGAGAACTGTTGATAAATCTTAAATATTAACAAGGCTGAATTCCTGCTAGGGATAAGAGGCAATGTCTCGAATTTACCAAGTACATCCACCATTCAAACGTAGTTGGTAAAGTCAAGACATTGCCTTTTGCCAACTAATAGCAGTAATGAACCATGGAAGCTTCTGAAACAGGCACATGGAAACAGTTAATATTTGAAGTGGTAATGTTGTAGGACTTTCTCCTTAGTTCAGCCACAAGCCAGATTCCTGACACACGACCATGAAAGATTTGACTCACAGATGCTTTGAAGGGTGAGAAGGGCAGAGTTTATTGGTGAAAAGGGGAAAAGGAGGAAACAGGGACTCTTAGCAAAGCAAGAGTCCTGCCAGTGGGCTTCCTGCCTCACAAACTGAATCCCAGTTACCACTCTAGATCAGGAGAGGCCAGGCTGCTCCCCATCAACAAACAGCCCAAACTTCCCGAGACTCAACCCCAGTACACACGTCTCCCAGTGCGCAAGCCAGGCAGGGGTTCTCCAGGGACCTCTTTATACTTGGCTGTTAACTTATTGGAAATACCCATCAAATTGTTTAGAAACCCCCTTTACCACCTTCTCTGACCCTAGGAGTCTGCAGACTAATTAGCATCCTCTGATTTAAGGAGCACATCTACTAAAATCCAGTCCACAGTAGAGATGAAATGGCAAACATTAAAACCTTTCATGTTGGATAAGCCTCTGCCTCTAAGACAAGATTACATTACAATTAAACGCTGTAGAAAGTGACAAACAAAAGAATTCTTACCCACTAATCTATTTGGATAACAGCTACTTAATTCACCCAATGACCCCTAAGAAAATTGCAAGCAGACAGATTAGAGAATATATGATGGGCAGGTGGGAGTTCATGGAAGCCAAAGCAAGGAAGGTGCTCAAGGATTGCGCTCCTGTGGGATTCCTTAAGGAACCTCTCTGTAAGTACCAAGTTGGCACAGGATCCTAGGAACCAGGCAAAAGGATGTTAGAAAGAAAAGCAGCCTCCATCTTTCCTTGGACCACTAGTGGGGATTTCAGAAATCATATCATTTAAATGAGTTCCATCTCAGATTATTCTATACTAAAAGGCAGTTGCTGATTAATAGTCAAGCAGAAGTAGAATGGGTTTCATACTCAGAAACTCATTCTTCATCATCTACTTCATCATCTACACAAAGCCACTTGTATAGATGAAGTAGATGATAAAGAATGAGTTTTTCTTTGTTCATAGGAAAAAGAAGTGAAAACTATTTTTTTAAAAAGGAAAAAGAAGTGATGAGGTTTGGATATCTTTTCTATCTTTATATTCTATTTTTGAAAACTTAAATACTAAAAAAGGGAAGAGAGGGAGACAGGAAAGAAGCAGGAAGAGAGAAAGATCAGATTCTGCTGTTTTGAAAGCATAAATCAAGAGACTTAAGTGTTTATAGCTTCCTATCTAGTAATCCTATTTCTAGGATCTCCCTTCAGAGTAAACATAAATATTAACAAAGCTTTGAAATCATTTAAATACCCAATATTAAGGTATTCGTTTGTAAATGTTCAGTCTGCAGATGCTAACAATTATCATTATAAGTAGTATACAATGACATGGAAAACATTTTTGAAACTTAAATGGACACATAACTATGAATGTATTCTTATTCTAGCTTTGAAAATACTATGGATGATAAAAACTCAAGAAAACACATTAATAATAAAACGATAAGGGGTTTTTATTTTCCTCTGCATAGTATTTTATATTTTTTCAATTTTTTTTTAGATAGGTCACCCAGGCTGGAGCACAATGGTGCAATTTCAGTTCACTGTAACCTCTGTCTCTCCCCTGGGTTCAAGCAATTTCATGCCTCAGCCACCTGAGTAGCTGGGATTACAGGCACGTGCCACCACATTGGCCAATTTTTATATTTTTAGTAGAAGTGGGATTTTGTCATGTTGACCAGGCTTGTATCAAACTTGTAGCTCCAAGTGATCTGATCTGCCCACCTTGGTCTCCCAAAGGGCTGGGCCATATCTAGCTTTAAATGTTCTTCAATGAGTAAACACTATTTTCAATACGTATGTGTGTGTGTGTGTGTGTGTGTGTGTGTGTGTGTATTTCATATATAAATAATTCTTTCTTATCTTCCACATATGTATGGAATCCCAGCGTGGCCTGCCAAGACCCTAATCTAACCTACCCTAATCTCCAGGACTGTGAATGCAATGGGATATCATCCCATGACATCATGCACATAGCAAAAGAAAATTTACAGATGTAATTAAGGTTATTTAATGGATGACTTTGAGTTACTTGGAAGGCAGGTTATCCAAGAGGGTCTAATCTAATCACATGAGCCCTGAACAACAGAGTTTTCTCTGGCTGGGAGCAGAATGGGAAGTCAGAGAGAAGCAAAGGATGAGAAGTATTCCATGCACAGTTGCTGGCTTTGAAGATGGAAGTGACTGTATTAATCATGTCTTTTATTTTCTGTATTCTAATGCTTTAACATCTGGGGACTTGCTGACTCAGCAGACTGCCTTTCCCACAGTTAATGAGTTCTAAACATAGCAAACAGCTCACCTGGAATATGCCTTTTAAATGCAAATCAGGGAATGCTGGGAAGATGGCCGCCTAAGAACAGCTCAGGACTTCAGCTCCCAGTGAAAGTGCAGAGGGTGAGTGGACGCCACATTTCCAGACGAACTCTTATTGCCCACAGACCAGGAGATACCCAGGCAGAGGGGTCGCCAGCGTCGCAGCCCCAGCCGGTGCGGCTGTTTTGGCCCCCGCGGGGCTGATTCCGCCTGCACAGCTGCTGTGACCACGCCCTGTTGCTGCGGTTCTCCGTACAAAAGCCACTGGTCTGGGAGCCCTCTTAGGTGGCGAGCAGAGCCCTGAGACAGCAGAGTTGCCCATTCATCTGAAATAGCAAGTCAGGCCAGGAGATTCCTAGGCAAAAAATCCGCCAGGAGCCGGCGCTGCGGTTCGAGCTGACTCCGTGAGTCGCAGCACGGGAGATCCCGGTGCCTTTTCAACAAGCGACCGGAACGCGGGGTCGTTCAACTTAAAAGAAAAGACTCTGAGTCAGGGAGCCAAGTGACCAGACTCGGTTGGTCCCACCCCTCCACCCCCAACAGCAACCAAAACAAAAACAGTAATTGGAAACCCTCTGGGTTGAGCCCTTCAAACCAAGCACAGCTGAACCGGGATGGTCCGGCTCCGTGGGGGAGGGGCTTCCGCCATTACTGAGACTCTCCACCACTATGTAGGCAGGCTGCCGTTGCTGAGGCAACTTGCCACAACAGAGAGAGTCCGCCATAACAGAGGCAGGGCCACCATTGCCGAGACAGTTCTAACTACGCCCATATAAAAAGGACTACAGGGAAGAGCTCAGGGCAGCTGGGCGGAGCCCACAGCAGCTCAGCAAAGCACCTGCAGGCAGGCAGAGGCTAGGCGTGCTGCTAGCTGGGCGGGTCCGACCTGAAAGAAAAATCAAAAAAGGCAGTAGTGCAACGGAAACTCATAAAGCTCCAACTCCCTGGGACAGAGACAGACAACAGGTGGATAAACCCACAAAAATGGGAAGAAACCAGTGCAAAAAGGATGAAAACTCCCGAAACCAGAACACCTCTCCTCCTAAAAGGGATCACAACTCCTCACCAGCAAGGGAACCAGACCGGATGGAGAAGGAGGGTGATGAAATGACAGAATCAGACTTCAGAAAGTGGGTAGTAAGAAACTACAATGAGCTAAAAGAATATGTTCTAACCCAATGCAAAGAAAATAGGAACCTTGAAAAAAGATTGGACGAACTGCTGACGAGAATGGACAGCATAGAGAGGAGTATAAGTGAATTGATGGAGCTGAAAAATGCAACACGAGAACTTCGTGAAGCATGCACAAGCTTCAACAGCCGAATTGACCAAGCAGAAGAAAGGATATCAGAGGTCGAAGATCAACTCAATGAAATAAAAAGAGAAGGCAAGAACAGAGAAAAAAGCGCAAAAAGGAATGAACAAAATCTTCAAGAAATGTGGGACTATGTGAAAAGACCTAATCTACGTCTGATAGGTGTACCTGAATGTGATGAAGAGAATGAATCCAAGCTGGAAAATACTCTTCAGGATATTATCCAGGAAAACTTCCCTAACCTAGCAAGGCAGACCAATATTCAACTGCAGGAAATACAGAGAACACCACAAAGATATTCCTCAAGAAGAGCAACCCCAAGGCACATAATCGTCAGATTCACCAGGGTTGAAATGAAAGAGAAAATGCTAAGGGCAGCCAGAGAGAAAGGTCGGGTTACCCACAAAGGGAAGCCCATTAGACTCACAGCAGATCTCTCAGCAGAAACCCTACAAGCCAGAAGAGATTGGGGGCCAATATTCAACATCCTTAAAGAAAAGAACTTTCAACCCAGAATCTCCTATCCAGCCAAACTAAGCTTCATAAGTGAAGGAAAAATAAAATCCTTTGTGAACAAGCAAGCACTCAGAGATTTCATCACCACCAAACCTGCTCTACAAGAACTCCTGAAAGAGGCTCTACACATATAAAGGAACAACCAGTACCAGCCACTGCAAAAACACACCAAATGGTAAAAGAGCATCAACACAATCAAGAATCTGCATCAACTAACCAACAAAACAGCCAGGTAGCATCAAAATGACAGCATCAAATTCACACATAACAATACTATCCCTAAATGTCAATGGACTAAATGCCCCAATCAAAAGACACAGACTGGCAAATTGGATAAAAAGCCAAAACCCGTCAGTGTGCTGTATCCAGGAAACCCATCTTACATGCAAGGATACACAAAGGCTCAAAATAAAGGGATGGAGGAAGATCTACCAAGCAAATGGAGAGCAAAAAAAGGCAGGAGTTGCAATTCTCATCTCTGATAAAATAGACTTTAAAGCAACAAAGATCAAAAGAGACAAAGAAGGACATTACATAATGGTAAAAGGATCACTGCAACAAGAAGAGCTAACGATCCTAAATATATACGCACCCAATACAGGAGCACCCAGATACATAAGGCAAGTTCTTAATGACTTACAAAGAGACTTAGACTCCCACACAATAATAGCGGGAGACTTTAACACCCCATTGTCAATATTAGACAGATCAACCAGACAGAAAATCAACAAGGATATCCAGGACCTGAATACAGACCTGGAACAAGCAAACCTAATAGACATTTACAGAACTCTCCACCCCAAATCCACAGAATATACATTCTTCTCAGCACCACATCACACCTACTCTAAAATTGACCACATAATTGGCAATAAATCACTCCTCAGCAAATGCAAAAGAACAGAAATCATAACAAACAGTCTCTCAGACCACAGTGCAATCGAGTTAGAACTCAGAATGCAGAAACTAACTCAGAACCGCACAGCTTCATGGAAACTGAACAACTTGCTCTTGAATGTTGACTGGATAAACAATGAAATGAAGGCAGAAATAAAGATGTTCTTCGAAACCAATGAGAACGAAGACACAACATACCAGAATCTCTGGGACACATTTAAAGCAGTCTCTAGAGGAAAATATATAGCAATGAGTGCCCACATGAGAAGAAAGGAGAGATCTAAAATTGACACCCTATCAGCAAAATTGAAAGAGCTAGAGGAGCAAGATCAAAAAAACTCAAAACCTAGCAGAAGACAGGAAATAACTAAGATCAGAGCAGAACTGAAGGAAATAGAGACACAAAAAACTCTTCAAAAAATCAATAAATCCAGGAGCTGGTTTTTTGAAAAGATCAACAAAATAGACAGACCACTAGCCAGATTAATAAAAAAGAAAAGAGAGAATAAGCAAATTGATGCAATAAAAAACGAAAAAGGGGATATCACCACAGATTCCACAGAAATCCAAACCATCATCAGAGATTATTACAAACAACTCTATGCACACAAACTAGTAAACCTGGAAGAAATGGATAAATTCCTGGACACCTGCATCCTCCCAAGCCTAAACCTGGAAGAAGCCAAAACCCTGAATAGACCAATAACATGGTCTGAAGTCGAGGCAGCAATAAAGACCCTACCACCCAAAAAAAGCCCAGGTCCAGATGGGTTCACAGCTGAATTCTACCAGACATACAAGGAGGAGCTGATACCATTCCTTCTGAAACTATTCCAGACAATCCAAAAAGAGGGAATCCTTCCCAAATCATTTTACGAGACAAACATCATCCTGATACCAAAACCCGGCAGAGACTCAACAAAAAAGAAAATTTCAGGCCAATATCCATGATGAACATAGATGCAAAAATCTTCAATAAAATACTGGCAAACCGATTGCAACAGCATATCAAAAAGCTCATCCACCATGATCAAGTGGGATTCATCCCGGGGATGCAAGGCTGGTTCAACATACGCAAGTCCATAAATGTAATTCACCACATAAACAGAACCAAAGACAAAAACCACATGAGTATCTCGATTGATGCAGAGAAGGCTTTTGACAAAATTCAACAGCGCTTTATGCTAAAAACCCTCAATAAACTAGGTATTGACGGAACGTATCTCAAAACAATAAAAGCTATTTACGACAAACCAACAGCCAATATCATACTGAATGGGCAAAAACTGGAAGCATTCGCTTTGAAATCTGGCACTAGACAAGGATGCCCTCTCTCACCACTCCTACTCAATATAGTACTGGAAGTTCTAGCCAGAGCAATCAGGCAAGAAAAAGAAATAAAGGGTATCCAAATTGGAAAGGAGGAAATCAAATTGTCTCTATTTGCAGATGACATGATTGTATATCTGGAAGACCCCATCATCTCAGCCCAAAATCTCCTGAAACTGATAAACAACTTCAGCAAAGTCTCAGGATACAAAATCAACGTGCAAAAATCACAAGCATTCCTATACACCAGTAATAGACTTCAAGAGAGCCAAATCAAGAACGAACTGCCATTCACAATTGCTACAAAGAGAATAAAGTACCTAGGAATACAACTAACAAGGAACGTAAAGGACCTCTTCAAGGAGAACTACAAGCCATTGCTCAACGAAATAAGAGAGGACACAAACAGATGGAGAAACATTCCATGTTCATGGTTAGGAAGAATCAACATCGTGAAAATGGCCATACTGCCCAAAGTAATTTACAGATTCAACGCTATTCCCATCAAGCTACCAATGACCTTCTTCACAGAACTGGAAAAAAACACCTTAAACTTCATATGGAACCAAAAGAGAGCCCGCGTAGCCAAGTCAATTCTAAGCAAAAAGAACAAAGCAGGAGGCATCACACTACCGGACTTCAAACTATACTACAAGGCTACAGTAATCAAAACAGCATGGTACTGGTACCAAAACAGAGATATAGACCAATGGAACAGAACGGAGGCCTCAGAGGAAATACAACATACCCACAACCATCTGATCTTCCACAAACCTGACAAAAACAAGCAATGGGGAAAGGGCTCCCTGTTTAATAAATGGTGTTGGGAAAACTGGCTAGCCATGTGCAGAAAGCAGAAACAGGACCCCTTCCTGACACCTTACACCAAAATTAACTCCAGATGGATTAAAGACTTAAACATCAGACCTAATACCATAAAAACCTTAGAAGAAAATCTAGGCAAAACCATTCAGGACATAGGTGTAGGCAAGGACTTCATGACCAAAACGCCAAAAGCAATGGCAACAAAAGCCAAAATAGACAAATGGGACCTAATCAAAGTCCACACCTTCTGCATGGCAAAAGAAACAGTCAGTAGAGTGAATCGGCAACCAACAGAATGGGAAAAAATTTTTGCAGCCTACCCATCTGACAAGGGGCTGATGATATCCAGAATTTACAAAGAACTAAAGCAGATCTACAAGAAAAAAACAAACAAGCCCATTCAAAAATGGGCGAAGGATATGAACAGATACTTTACAAAAGAAGACATACAGGAGGCCAACAAACATATGAAAAAATGCTCATCATCACTGGTCATCAGAGAAATGCAAATCAAAACCACATTGAGATACCATCTCACACCAGTTAGAATGGCGATCATTAAAAAATCAGGAAACAACAGATGCTGGAGAGGATGTGGAGAAATAGGAACACTTTTACACTGTTGGTGGGAATGTAAATTAATTCAACCATTGTGGAAGACCGTGTGGCGATTCCTCAAGAACCTAAAAATAGAAATCCCATTTGACCCAGCAATCCCATTACTGGGTATATATCCAAAGGATTATAAATCATTCTACTACAAGGACACGTGCACACAAATGTTCATTGCAGCACTGTTTACAATAGCAAAGACCTGGAACCAACCCAAATGCCCAACGATGATAGACTGGATAGGGAAAATGTGGTACATATACACCATGGAATATTATGCAGCCATCAAAAACGATGAGTTCACGTCCTTTGTAGGGACATGGATGAACCTGGAAACCATCATTCTCAGCAAACTGACACAAGAGCAGAAAATCAAACACCGTATATTCTCGCTCATAGGCAGGTGTTGAACAATGAGAACACATGGACACAGGGAGGGGAGCACTACACACTGGGGTCCATTGGGGGGAAATGGGGGAGGGGCAGGGGGTGGGGAGGTGGGAAGAGATAGCATGGGGAGAAATGACAGATACAGGTGAGGGGACGGAAGGCAGCAAAGCACACTGCCATGTGTGTACCTATGCAACAATCTTGCATGTTCATCACATGTACCCCAAAACCTAAAATGCAATAAAAAAAATGCAAATCAACTGATCCTGAGCTCACACCCTCAATCACCCCGTCTATTCATGCAAGTCCACCATGCACTCCTGCCCTAATTATCCCAGGGCCAGGTATCAGACAATGCTGCCAAACACTAAAAGTTCAGCTTAGGTCCAGTTGCCAAACACACAGAAAGCCAATCACTGAGACAACAAGTGTTGACAGGAAAGAAAGACTAATGCTGCTGACATCAGCTGGAAACAGAAGATCAATCTCAAACTCATCTCTAACTGACCAAAGTAAAGGGTTTACATGGCAGGGAATTAAGGAGGCATAAGGAAGAGGAGTTGTTTAACAGGTAGCATGTGCATCTTTTTTTTCCAGATTCAGTGATCTGGGAAATTTCAGTTTCCTGATATTACACTATCTGGATGGCCAAACTGTTTGTTTCCTGAGAAAGAAACTCAGATCAAACAAATGTAAGTTTCTAAAGCTTCAGTTCTATGGGAAAACTGCACTCATCCAACAAGTAGAGACAGCCCCTATGCTTCAGAGCCTGCTGAAATTATTCAAACTCACCAATCTGGAGCATGCCCCCACTGCCTGACCTGTTTCTTCCTGAAGGAAACCAAGGCTCTTGCCCACATTTCTCCTGCTGCCTCTCCCTCCTGACCCACCTGATGGCCACCTGTGATGTGGTGTAAGCTGCTCCTCTGGGGACTGAGAGCAACAAACTGTCTTTTCAATGACAATTATTCCCCAATCTGTTGGTTTTACAGAGTGTCAGATTTTCTATTAATACACTGTATTTTAGAACAGGACCACATTCAGGGATAAGATAGAGGCTTTTAGGACCGAGGGGTACCCCAGCAGCTGAGAGAAACCCCTGGCCAACATCCAACAAGGACACAGATGATTTGGTCTTACAGTTGTGGGGAACTGGATTTGGTCAACCACCTGAAGAAACTTGAAAGGGATTTATCCTCCAAGCCTCCAGGGAAGAGCCTCATTGGTCTGCCTCCTTAATTTCAGGCTTGTGAGACACTGAGCAGAGAGCCCAGCTGAGCCTGCACAGACTGAGTTAGGGAACCGTGAGAGAATAATCAGGTGATGATTTAAACCACGAAGTTTGTGGTAACTTACTACAGAGCAAAGAAAACAAATATAATAGATGATTATAGAGATAGATAGATGGGGGGGGAGAGAGAGAGAGAGAGAGAGAGAGAGAGAGAGAGAGAGATAGTATGCTAATTTCTATGTTATATGTAGGCTGCCTTTAAATGTATATCAAATTTAAACTGGATGTATTTCCTCAATTCTGGATAAATTATTATCTTGTTGTTTGTTTGTATTTTTTTAAGAGAAAAGCTTTTTATAAGACGCATTTTCATTTTGGTTTTTAGTAGAATTCAAAGCTATGAAAAGCATTAATCACAGTCCTGAGCAGAGTTCAGCTGCATTCAGTTTGTACATCACCAAGTGACTTGTTAAAACCACAGGGATAACAGCCCAGGAAACACTTATCTGGGGGTTATTTGATTAGATATGACTCTTTCACCTTCTTAATACTTCAATTACTACACCAGCTGGAAATATGTGGCAGCCTCCCTTCCTCTCCCTAGCCCTGGGTGGGTGAGTATGTCTCAGTGTGGTGGGTCAAATATGAAGTAACAGCAATCTCTGCCATCATCAGCTGTTAGTGCTGAGGTCAAGAGAGACACCTTAGGGATATGTAGAATATGATATGCTTCCCACACAGATTCCTTCAGTGTAACAGTCTTGGCTTTTATAGCATCAGAATAACATAAAATAACACTTTTCTAAAAATATTGTTCACTTTGACAATCAGATCTCTCAAATCCTAATCAGAAGGTTATGATATGGATAGGAATTTTTAGAGCAAATTCCAAAATGGAATGCATGTGAACTGCATGCCTATCGTGTTTCTATTGTTCATCTGGGCACTGGGATGGGGTAGAGTAAATAACTTTTCCATGATGCGAACATCCTCAAACCAGCTTGTCTTCTCTGTTTATGTTGTCTTTAGAAAAATTCAAGTCCAAACCTCCTGCATTAGGTAAGGACCACAATGCACCTAACTCCGGAATCCAATCTGAGTCCCTTGGCAGCCCTTCCATCAAATCTTACATCCCCAGCTATTCGTTTGCTTCCTATTTGTACCAGATGCTTCTGTTCCACTACAAATGGCCCTCCAGTGTTTCCCATTGGAATCTCACTCTCTCTAACACTGAGAGGGCAGGTAATTAAAGGGCAGAATTATTTGAGACACTCCAAGAAAATGCTTTCCTTTTGAGCTTTTTCATTTGCTTCATAATCAACACTGTCACTGTTGTTCTAATTTGCCTCCACACTAATTGCCATTACTCAGCCTTAATGGGCCCAAGAACCCTATTGAGCAACCTCTAAATAACTCTGTGTGACTCATATCTGCTGCCAGAGACCCAGGTTCTGCTTTTGTGTGCAAACTGCACAGTGTCTGCACCTCTCCCGCAGGCACAGCCATCCTTGTGCAGGTCGGCTTGGCAGCCAGGCCCAAGGTATTCCCACTGTACCATCCTGAACCTCCAGTGCAGAGAACAGAAGGATTAAAGCCACGGAAAATTCACCCTTCAACCACTCATCCTCACTTTAAAAAGCCTGAACAGGCTAGCTGTGCTCTGGAACTGATACCAAATTGGTCTAAGATCTGCTAAAGCAAAGCCAACATTGATTGGATTTGATCACCTTGGGGAGATAGACAATCTTACATTTTCTCTTTTTTTTTTTTTTTTTTTTTTTTTTTTTTGGAAATGAAGTCTTGTTCTGTTACCCAGGCAGGAGTGCAATGACACAATTTGGGCTCACTGGAAACTCCACCTCCCAGGTTCAAGCAATTCTCCTGCCTCGGCCTCCTGAGTAGCTGGGATTAAAGGCATATGCCACTATGCCCGGCTAATTTTTTTGTATTTTTAGTAGAGATGGAGTTTCACCATGTTGATCAGGCTGGTCTTGAACTCCTAACCTCATCCACCTGCCTTGGTCTCCCAAAGTGCTGGGATTACAAGCATGAGCCACCACACCAGGCTCAATCTTACATTTTCTATTTCACATCCTTTGTCTCTCTTTCTTCTCAGTCTTTATATTTTGGTGAGGATGGAGGATTTGGCAGTAGGTAGTCTAAGTAGAAAAGACCCAAAGGCAAAGAACAGAGTTCAGGAAAGATGTGAGATCTGTAATGAGTCCATTGTCCTCTGAAAGTCTCAGTAATATCAGTCTCAGCCTTCATTGCATGTGCGCATGGTTGCCTCGCTATCTCTCCCTGTGACTTCTTGCTTGGGACGAAACTTTCAGATAACACTCTGGTGACCAAGATAGTTTCAAACATCAAAGTCTTGGTTAAAGAAAAAGTAAATATTTTTATTAAAAAAAAATATTTTAACTACTCAGCCATAAAAAAGAACAAAATCATGTATTTTGCAGCAATTTGAATGGAACTAGAGACCAGTATTCTAAGCGAAATAACTCAAGAATGGAAAACCAAATACTGCATGTTCTCACTTATAAGTGGCAGCTAAGCTACGGGTACACAAGGGTGTACAGAGCTGTACAGTAGAGAATGAAGACTCGGGGGATGAGGGATAAAAAACTACCTATTGGGTGCAATGTACACTACTTGGGTAATGGGTGCACTGAAATCCCAGATTTCACCGCTATACAGTTTATCCACGTAGCCAAAAACCACTTGTATCCCTGAAGCTATTGAAATAAAAATTTAAATTAAAAAAGATTTAAGCATTCTATTCTGGAATAATCAAATCAATTCTTAATCAGTAATTGAGAAAATGGAAATCAATCTCAAACTTTCATTCACTCTATCAAATATTTCCAACTGGCAAGAACTACGCAAAAGAGAAAGCCAAAGCAAAAGATACGATACAATCAGATCATCTCACACTCACCTTCCCCAAAGGATTTCTCACTTGAAGTCCTCATACCAGCCCCTCCTGTGTGATTTGATCCCCATTGCTTCACAGACCTAATCTCCTACCCCCTCCCTCTCAAACTCTCTGTTTCAGCCACACTGGCCTCCTTCCTGTTTCCTGAATATGTCAATAAAGCACCCACCTCAGGGCCTTTGCAAAGCTACTCACCCAACCTGATATGTTCTTCCAACCACCTGCAAGGCTCATTCTCTCCCTGCCTTGAGGCTCCCACTCAAATCTCACTTTCTCTGTAGACTTGCCACGGACACTCCATCTAAAATTGCACCTCCATCCCATTACCTTCTAACCCATTTTCCTGTTCAGGAAGAATAAGAAAGAAAGGCGGAGAGGAGGCTGTAGGATCCAGAGCCACAGAGGGACCTGGATCTGACTATGCTGCAATTCAGCCCCAATCACAAGGCCCATCTGCTCTCACCAGGTGTCCCGAATATGTTTTTTTTTTTTTTTTTTTTTTTTTTTTTCCATTCAGATCCCATAGATTCTTGGCAGCTCTAACCTCACTTTTCCTCCAGGAGTCATCATACTTGGCCCATTACAGAGCAATGTATTCATGTATGCATTGGATGTCTCTTTCCTCCCAGAAGAGAAGTGCCATGGTCAGAAGGATGTTTTGTCCCCAGTGCCCAGAACAGTGCCAGCCCCAAAGAGGCTCATTTGCTTAATGAACAGTAGGATTTTACAGTCAGAGGATCTGACTGGTCCCTGAAGGACGAATAGAATATATGGAGATGGAAAAACAGTGGAATTTCCTCCATCACAAGTAACAGAGTGTCCAAGTCCTGAGGTGAGAAAGACCAGCCTGACAGGAGTGCTTTGACCCAAGGGCAGAGATGCAGAGTGCAGACACAAACCATGCAGCTCCCAGAACATTTTAGGAACTGTGGACATTGATCCCTGGCACAAGGTATGGTTTTAATCAAAGACGGTTTTTATTTGACCTGCAAAGAAGCAGAGGAACTTTATAGAAGAGATGATGCTGTCTACCTCATGTCACCCTTCTCTTTGTCTCTTGGTAACAGAATCCTGACTCTCTTCGGGGCAGCAATGTGCCCAGCCAAAAGATTGCTTTTCCCATCTTCCCTCTAACAAGGTATGGCCATGTGACAAAGTTGTGATCAATAAAATATAAGTGATATTTGTAGGATATTTCTGGGAAGTCTTCTTAAAAGGGTTTGATACAAGTGGGAGGAACATCCTTTCTTCCACCTTCTCTATAGTCCCATTCCCACTGCATAAGACTGCTGGTGTGATGGTTGGAGCTCTAGCAGCCTCTTGGACCATGAGTTCCAGTTGGTGATGGAAGCCATATGCTGAGAGTAGCCAAGCAGGAGGAGACTGTGGTCCATGAGGACATCCAGGTGCTGTCACGCCAGTCTGGACTGCCCCCCCCCCCCACAACTTTTTAGTGAAAGAATAAACCCTTATGGTTTAAGTCAATATTATTTGTGATTTTCTGTTAAGTGCCATCATTATCCTCCAGCCAAGGGCCACCAGGAACACACCTGTGGCTGAGCAAGTGTTTATTACTCAATGCAGTGAGGGAGAATGCACAGTACGGGAAACCAAGGCTCCCTTCAGTAAGAGGATTCAAGAAAGGATGTCATGGGATTTGGTCTTTGTGCCTCACAGGAAGTTGATACTACAAAAATGTGCATTGAATAAATAAAATTTAAGACCAAACAACAACAATAACACAAATGTAATAATGTAGTTCTTTTGTACTGACAAATAAAATTTTTAATTTCTAGTGTAACATGAATTCATAAATTTCTAATGTTGCTTAGATTTCTGGACAAGTTCAAAGTCCAAGTATTTGGTCTATATTTGAATTTTATGTTCCTAAAGTCCTTCATTTGCACATAAACAAATTTTAGAGTTTGATAGGTCACATATTATGTGACTCAATTATCATTAGCTGAGATTATACTAAGGAACAGTTCATTGACTTAATTTTTCAGGATATTAGAATAATCCATACACATGTTCTGAAGTACAGTAAGTAAAATTTTGGTGCTATTTGAATTAATTTGGGGATGATAATAAAGGGTCTATTTTTGGGCTCACCTTTTATGGGAGAAATATAGTTGTTTTATGCCTGAGGCAAAATTTTAAAAAAAAACGCTGCTATGTAATTGTCACCAAAAATACATGTTGTTAAAAGAAATCTAATTGATCCAAAATATGAGAGAAAACAATATTCAAGTCTAAATCAGCTTAGCTATTAAAAGAAGCAAAGATAATCACAAAAGTTGGGCAGAGAAAAATTGTTGTTCAGTAATGGTTTTGAAAGTGTGTGTGTGTGAAAATTTTTAATCCATTTTTAAACATAATTATGTAATATTTGAACATTTTAGTACATGAGCTAGATAATAAAATGACTGCTCAGAAACAGTCACCCATATGCACATCCATTCATTTATTCAACAAATACTTATTGAGCATACAGAATGGATTTGATTCTATGCAAGGAGCGAGAATGAAGACCCTGAAGTCAAGTAGCTTATAATCATCTGAAAAAGAATGAATATAAAGAATAAATAAAATATTCCAGAAAAGTATGCAGAGAGCAGTGAAAGTGATGTAGTGGAAACAGGAGTTATGAGCCTAATCCACCCTGGAAAGTGAGGATGTCTTGGAAGCAGAGACATCAGTGCCAGATCTAAAGAAGCTAGTAGAGCTTTCCAAGTGCAGGGTGGAGGGAAGTCTTTCTAGGCAGAGGAAAGTGTACGTGTAAAGCGCAGAGAGAAGAGCACAGGTGTCCAAGATGCAGGTAGTAGTTTGGCGAAATGGGATCTAGCATGAAAAAAGAAACTTGAGAACAGAGAGAAATGGATCTGGACAGGAAGACGGGTCAGACAGAGATTTGTCCTATGTCACTGTGCTAGTGGAGCCCTTGTTTGCAGTCCTTCATGTACTGGAGTTCTACATCCCTTCCCATTCCCTGTGTCTTTTCCATGTCTCCCAGCATGGGCAGAGTACATGTTCCTGCCCCCTTTATGTTAGACTTCACATGTGGACTTTCTTTAGCAAGTGGAAGGTGTTTAGAAGTGAGTAGGTGTCACTCTAAAATTGACCATATAATTGGAAGTAAATCACTCCTCAGCAAATGCAAAAGAATGGAAATCATAACAGTCTCTCAGACCACAGTGCAATTAAATGAGAACTCAGAATTAAGAAACTAACTCAAAACCACAAAACTTCATGGAAACTGAACAACTGGCTCCTGAATGTCGACTGGATAAACAATGAAATGAAGGCAGAAATAAAGATGTTCTTTGAAACCAACGAGAATGAAGACACAACGTACCAGAATCTCTGGTACACATTTAAAGCAGTGTCTAGAGAGAAATTTATAGCAATAAATGCCCACATGAGAAGGAAAGATAAAAAATCAACACCCTATCATCAAAATTGAAATAGCTAGAAGAGCAAGATCAAAAAAACTAAAAAGCTAGCAGAAGACAAGAAATAACTAAGATCAGAGCAGAACTAAAGGAGATAGAGACAAAAAAAATCCTTCAAAAAATCAATGAATTCAGGAGCTGGTTTTTTTGTTTTTTGTTTTTGTTTTTTTTTTAAAGATCAACAAAATAGACCACTAGCCAGATTAATGAAAAAGAAAATGGAGAAGAATCAAATAGATTCAATAAAAAATGATAAAGGGGATATCACCACTGACTCCATGGAAATAGAAACTAGAATCAGAGATTACTACAAACAACTCTATGCACATAAACCAGTAAACCTAGAAGAAATGGATAAAGGCCTGTACACTTGCACCCTCCCAAGCCTAAACCAGGAAGAAGTTGAAACCTTGAACAGACCAATAACAAAGACTGAAGTTGAGGCAGCAATTAATAGCCTACCAACCAAAAAAAGTCCAGGTCCAGATGGATTTACAGCTGAATCCTACCAGACATACAAAGAGGAGCTGGTACCATATCTTCTGAAACTATTCCAACAATACAAAATGAGGGAATCCTTCCCAACTCATTTCATGAAACCAACATCATCCTGATACCGAAACCCAGCAGAGACTCAACTAAAAAAAGAAAACTTCAGGTCAATATCCATGACAAACATAGATGCAAAAATCTTCAATGAAATACTGGCAAACCAATGCAACAGCACATCAAAAAACATCCATCACAATCAAGTAGGCTTCATTCTGGAGATGCAAGTCTGGTTCAACATACACAAGTCTATAAACGTAATCCACCACATAAATAGAACCAAAGAAAAAAAACGCATGATTATCTCAATAGATGCAGAGAAGGCCTTCAACAAAATTTAAATTGCTAAAAACTCTCAATAAACTAGGTATCGAAGGAACATAACTCAAAATAATAAAAGCTATTTATGACAAACCTACAGCTAATATCATACTGAATGGACAAAAACTGGAAGCATTCCCTTTGAAATCTGGCACTAGACAAGGATGCCCTCTCTCACCACTCCTATAGTATTGGAAGTTCTAGCCAGAGCAATTAGGCAAGAAAAGAAAATAATGGGTATTCAATTAGGAAAAGAGGAAGTCAAATTGTCTCCATTTGTAGATGTCATGATTGTATATTCAGAAGACCTTATCATCTCAGCCCAAAATCTCTTTAAACTGATCAGCAATTTCAGCAAAGTTTCAGGATACAAAATCAATGTGCAGAAATCACAAGCATTTTGATACACCAATACCAGACTAACAGTAAGCCAAATCATGAGCAAACTACCATTCACAATTGCTACAAAGAGAATAAAATACCTAGAAATGCAACTAACAAAGGATGTAAAGGACCTCTCCAAGGAGAGCTACAAACCACTACTCAACAAAATAAGAGAGGACACAAACAAATGGAGAAATATTCCATGCTCATGGTTAAGAAGAATCAATATCATGAAAACGGCCATACTGCCTAAAGTAATTTATAGATTCAATGCTATCCCCATGAAGCTACCAAGGACCTACTTCATAGAACTGGAAAAAAACACCTTAAATTTCATATGGAACCAAAAGAGAGCCCGCATAGCCAAGACAATCCTAAGCAAAAAGAACAAAGCCAGAGGCATCACGCTACCTGATTTCAAACTGTACTACAAAGCTACAGTAATCAAAAGAGCATGGTACTGGTACCAAAACAGAGATATAGACTGGTGGAACAGAACAGAGGCATTGGAGGCAACACCACACATCTACAACCATCTGATCTTTGGCAAACCTGACAAAAACAATCAATGGGGAAAGGATTCCCTGTTTAATAAATGGTGTTGGGAAAATGGACTAGTAGTGTGCAGAAAGCGGAAACTGGACCCCTTCCTGACACCTCACACTAAAATTAACTCCAGATGGATTAAAGATTTAAACATAAGACCTAACACCATAAAAACCCTAGAAGAAAAACTAGGCAAAACCATTCAGGACATAGGCATAGGCAAGGACTTCATGACTAAAACACCAAAAGCATTGGCAACAAAAGCCAAAATAGACAAATGGGATCTAATTAAACTCCAGAGCTTCTGTAAAGCAAAAGAAGCAATCATTAGAGTGAACCAGCAACTAACAGAATGGGAAAAAATTTTTGCAATCTACCCATCTAACAAAGGGCTAATATCCAGAATCTACAAGGAACTAAAATATATTTACAAGAAAAAAACAAACAAACCCATCCAAAAGTGGGAGAAAGATATGAACAGACACTTTTCAAAAGAAGACATATATGAGGCCAACAAACATGAAAAAATGCTCATCATCACTGATTATTAGAGAAATGCAAATCAAAACCATGTTGAGATACCGTCTCATGCCAGTTAGAATGGTGATCATTAAAAAATCTGGAGACAACAGATGTTGGAGAGGATGTGGAGAAATAGGAACACTTTTACACTGTTGGTGGGAGTGTAAAATGGTTCAACCATTGTGGAAGACAGTGTGGTGCTTCCTCAAGGACCTAGAAATGGAAAATCCTTTGGACCCAGCAATCCCATTACTGGGTATATACCCAAAGGATTATAAATCATTCTATTATAAAGACACATGTACAAATATGTTCATAGTGGCACTGCTTACAATAGGAAAGACCTGGAACCAACCCAAATGCCCATTGACAATAGACTGGACAAGGAAAATGTGGCACATATACACCACAGAATACTATGCAGCCATAAAAAACAATAAGTTAATGTCCTTTGTAGGGATATGGATGATCTGGAAACCATAATTCTCAGCAAACTGACACAAGAATAGAAAATCAAACACCACATGTTCTCACTCATAGGCAGGTGTTGAACAATGAGAACACATGGACAAAGGGAGGGGAGCATCACACACTGGGGTCTGTTGGGGGGAACAAGCAAGGGACAGCAGGGGACTGTGGAGGTCGGGGAGGGATAACATGGTAGAAATGCCAGATGTAGGTAATGGGGGGATGGAGGCAGCACACCACATTGCCATGTGTGTACCTATGCAACAATCCTGTGTGATCTGCACATGTACCCCAGAACCTAAGGTACAATTTAAAAAAATAAAGAAGTGAGTAGATGTCAATTTCTAACCAGAGATTCAAGAAGCATCTGTTTCCACTCACCCTACTTTACCCTAGTTATCTTCCACATGAAGGATGTGCCCCAAGTGAAAACTGCCCCTTCAACCTATGTGTAGTAAGTAGCCCTGAACCCCACCCACAGCACTGAGCCAAGCCCAGCTGTACTGTAACTTGAAACGCGGAGGCCCATGCAAGTGCAGACTGGGACAGCAGAACCAGTCTACCTGCAAACACATGAGCTTTAGAACAAAGGGTTGTCATTGTAAACCACTACATTTGGGGATGTTCTGTTTTGCAGCATGATTGTGGCAAGAGCTGACTGATACACACATGTTAAGAAAATTAGATTTCATCCTGAAGGTGATAGAAAGCCCCACTGAAGACTTTAGCTAGCACAGGGTCCAGACTAGATTCACATTTAGAATTCTCTTCTCTTTCCTTTGTGGAATGGATGAGTTAGAAAAGAAAAATTATTGATGACAGAAACCAGTTAGGAGAGTACTGTATGGCAGCCTGAACTGAGGCAAAGGCCCCATAGGTGGAGAGGAAGCAACAAACACAGAGACAGTAGGAAGGCAACCTCCAGCACTTCCCTGGGAATGAGTGAGAGGAAAAGGCGTCAGATGACTTCTATTTGCATTTACTTCCAGAGGAAATCTGAAGGAGGCTTCTTCACATTTACTTCCAGAGGGAATCTGAAGGAGGAGAGTTTCGGAAGGGAACAAAATAAATTCCACTTAGACATGTTGAATCCAAGATACGTGTGGTCCATGAAGACGGAATGACTGCTCCTCTATCCTGAAGCACAGCAGAGAGGACTGCGCCAAAGCTAACATTGGGGGATGCTCTACTGGCACTTGAGTAGTATTGACATCAACCAAAGGAAAATGGATGGCATGCAACTATGAGAATCGATGGAACCAAGAATGGAAACTAGGAGCTTCCATATGACAAATGGAAACCAAACTGTGAGAAAGTAAAAGTTGGAAAAGGAGACAAAGAGAGCTAAATGCTGCAAAAATGCTGGAAAAGAAAAGAACGTCAAAGTTCCCATTGATTAACTTTGGATTGATGGTAGAAAAATCATCTCATAAAAGCAGGAACACTGTCTTATGCTCAGCTTCTCCTTCCTACAGGAAGAGCAGGAAATAAGAACAGTAAGGAGAACTGGGAGGTGACGCATCTTGTATCCTGCTTCTGGGATGCAAAAATGTGGGGCTGAGAGTTGGGAAGCTCAGGACTAAAGACAGGACTAGAAACACAGAGTTCAATTTCTCTTTATTGGCGCAGTGGTCAAAGCCATGGAAAGTGATGAAAGGGCTCAGGGAGAAATGGAAAAAGAAGAGAAAGGGGATGAAGGGAGAAGTGCAGACAACAGTTAAGTAGCAGCCTTATGATATGGTTTGGATCTGTGTCCCCACCCAAATCTCATGTCAAATTGGAATCCTTAGTGTTGGAGGTGGGGCCTGGTAGGAGGTGATTGGATGATGAGGGAGGTTTCTCATGAATGTTTTAACACCATCCCGCGTGGTGTTATTCTCATGACAGTGAGTGAGTTCTCATGAAATCTGGTTGTTTAAAAGTATATGGCACCTCCCCCCTTTACTCTATTCTTCCTGCTCCAGCCACATGATACACTGGTTCCCATTTTACCTTCTGCCATAATTGTAGGTTTCCTGAGCCCTCCTCAGAAGCCAAGCAGATGCCAGCATCATGCTTGCTATACAGCCTGAAGAATTATAAGCCTATTAAGCCTCTTATCTTTACATACTACCCATTCTCAGGCATTTCTTTATAGCAGCATGAGATCAGACTAATGCCCCATGCAACCCTCACTCCCAAAGGAGACAGAGGGCTCACAGTGAGAGCTGGGATGTTACTCTGACTGTCACAGAAGCCTGGAGGACTGGGCTTTGATATGTCCTAGTTATGGCAGGTGTCATGGGCAGCCCAAGCAGAGTTAGATTCATCACACATGACAAACAAGTCGAAGAATTCCAATGGTGTGGAGGGAACAAAGCCAGATTTTAGTATAAGAAATGAGGAAACTGGATGCAGAGCATGACTTCAACTTTTGGAGAGCTTGAGTGAGAAGGGAGGTAAATACAGCAGACTACAGAATTTCTTTGTAAAAAAGAGGGTATTAGTATCTTGCTGTTGAGAGAACGAACTTGCAAAGGACAGAGAAAGACTGATGGCTGCTGCAGGGAGGCCCAGAGAAAGTGGCAGAGGTGTTAGCCTCAGAGAAGAGAACAGATCTTGCCTCTAAGACAGTGAGGAGAAAGGAAAGAAGGCTACACACAGACCCAGGTACACTGGGAGCTGCAGAGGAGGACTTTGTAAGCAAGCTGGACAGATGCTATTTGACATTCTGGTAGGATGTGTAGCAAAGAGATCTGGTTAGAGACTTGAGCAAGGGGAAAGTGTTCAGAATTAGAAGTTGTTTACAAATTGATAAAGGAGAGTCATACTGTATTGGATCTTAATGGGGTCAGATAGTTTGTTTCTTCTTTCAGCAGGACACATTAGCAGGATTATTTTTATTTTATATTTGCATAATGGGAACAGAGAGCAAAAGAATGACTGAATTCATCCAGGGAAAATGAAAAAGGCAGCAAAAGGTGAATTCCTTGCCAATGACAGCATGGATGAAAGATGGCCAAGGGACTGACTGAAGAAGAGATGAGCAAAGCTCAACAGAGGCTGGTATCCCAGTGCTGCCTCACATCTGGATGCCAGGCCACGCTGTTCCTTCATCATCTCATGTCATCTTCAAAACAACCTTTGGAAGGATGGAGGAGGAAGAAAATGGAAAGGCATAAAACTAGAGGTCAGAGTGAGGACACTGCATCAAGTTCAGAGGATTTCTGAACTTGATGTAGGTTAAGACATGTAAAAGTAAGAGGATTTATTGAAGAAAAGCAGATCCAGAGACTATGGTCTAATACATTAAGCAGTTTCAAGTGACGGCCATGCCATGTGCACGTGTTGATGAAATGCATTGGAGGAAAGGGTCATCAGAGCTGGGAAGATTTCTAATACTTAGTTCCTGTGATAGGCAAAGCATTGGGAGATAATACAGTGGGGCATGTTATCTCAGGGAAGTTAGGATGAAATGTCTAAATAACTAAATGTCTACCTATTCACAAAATCCAGATTACAAATTGGATGTGGTATTCTTTCCCAAAATGTATAACCTCAATCTAACCATAGGAAAATGTCAGATGACCCCAAATTGAAGGACATTTTGCAAAATACCTTACTAGTACACTTCAAAAGTGTCAAGAGCATAAAAAACAAGAAAGCCTAAGGGTCGATCACAGACTAAAGAGAGGAGACATTGTAGCCTCATACCATGTAGATTCCAAATGCAACCCTAGAACAGGACAGGGCATTTGTAGAAAACTGGTGGTCTCCAACTAGAGCCTGCAGCATAGCTAACAGTAATGTACCAATGTTAATTTCTCAGTTTTAATACTTGTTCATGGTTATGCAAGAGGGAAAGCTAAGTGAAAGGTACAAAGGAACTCTCTGTATTGTCTTGTGACTTTTCTGTAAGTTTAAAATTATTTTAAAAATTTTAAGAGATAGTTGTGAAGTCTACATGTCCTAGAGAAGTGTAGGCACCTCTGACCTTTCCATACTGAAACTCTCTCATTCAGGTCCATGACGAAGCCTCTGACACAAATTCCAGCCCCAAGAAAAAAATCCCATAGCTAGGAGCCTCTATGCGGCAGCTTAGTGCGCTGCAGTTACTGGCACTCCATGGTGCTAAATAATTGTTTGTCCCTCTTAAAAGTCAAATTAGGAAAGAAAAATATTAATTGGAGAAATGCTACCCAGTGGCAAAGCGATGAAGCCACCTATTATTTGTTAAACTGAGTGGGAGTTTGGCCATGAAAGAAAAGTGACCAAGGTCTCTGTATTAGTCCATTCTCACACTGCTAATAAAGACATACCCAAGACTGAGAAATTCATAAAAAAAAAAAAAAAAAAAGTCAAATTAGGAAATTCTACATTTGTATGGTGACATGTTAGTTATGATGGTTAATAATGAGCATCAGTTTGAGTGGACTGAGGGATGCAAAATATTAATCCTGGGTATGTTTGCATGGGTGTTGCCAAAAGAGATTAACATTTGAGTCAGCGGGCTGGGAAGGGCAGACCCACCCTTAATCTGTTTGGAACAATCTAATCAGCTTTCAGCAAATACAAAGCAGGCAAAAAACACGAAAAGGAGAGAGTGGCCTAGCCTCCCAGCCTACATCCTTCTCCCGTGCCGGATGATGCTTTCTGCTTTCCAACATCAGACTCCAAATTCTTCAGTTTTGGGACTTGGACTGGCTCTCCTTGCTCCTCAGTCTATAGACAGCCTATTGTGAGACCTATTGTGATCATGCATTTCTCCACACAAGCTCTCTCTTTGGCTGCTGCCATCCATGTAAGACATGACTTGCTCCTCCTTGCCTTCCACCATGATTGTGAGGCCTCCCCAGACATGTAGGACTATAAGTCCATTAAACGTCTTTCTTTTGTAAATTCCCCAATCCTGGGTATGTCTTCATCAGCAGCATGAAAACGAATTAATACACTAGCCATGACTGACACACCTCCTCCCAAATTCAGCATGGCTGACATGCTCTGCAACTGCAGAAAGCACTAAGTATGTGACAGGCAGAATACTGACCCCCAAAGACGTCCACGTGCGAACTTGCGAATACATTAGATTACCGGCAAAGGCAGATGAAATTAAGGTTACATATCAGTTGAATTTCAGGTGGGGAGATTATACTGGATTATCTGGGAGGGCTCAGTGTAATCACAAGGGTAAAAGTCAATGAGAAAATTGGAGAGACACCCAGAAGATGATAGCTCAAAAGGACTCAGTCCAACATTACTGGCCTTGAAGATGAAGCAGTGTGAGTGGAAAACTGTGGATGGAAAAGACAAGGAAATGTATTTTCCAGAAAGGAACACAGCCCAGAGAATGCCTGGATTTTAGTCCAGGAAGAGCCGTATCAGACAGCTGACATACAGAACCATAAAATCATACAGTCCGTGTGGGTTTAAACCACTAAGTGTGAAGCATTTGCTGCGGCCACCATGGAAACCTCACACAGTGGTGCCTGGGACTGTATGAGATGTTGCTGGGCATGAGAAAAACAAAGAAACCACAACCTGCAAAAGCATCACCAACCACATTTTTTCCATCTGGGAAAAATTCCCTCTACCTATAGCAAAGATGGAAACAGATTGTAAATCATATTCTCAAAAAACATACCACATGTTCCACTCTCTGTACCAGAACAGGATAGACAGTTCCAAAGAGAAGACCAAGCACTTTGTTCTGGAAATGAGGGCATTTGCACCTACCAAAAATAGATAGCTGCCTCCCCGACTCTGCCACACCCAGTGATGGTCCCAGGAAAATGCTCTCCGGAGTCGGCCAGCTCTGACACTTTGTAGAGAGACCTTCCCCACTTTGCTCACCAGGTTGAATCATAAACTCACTGAAGCCCAAAGACCCTAAATGAGCAGCATAACCTGATTTGAATGTTCGATTTGAAATGTAAACGTGTCACCAGCTATCTTATTGCAGACTTATAACAAAGAACCATAGCCTCAGTGACTTATAAACATCAGGAATTTATTGTTCAGTTTGGGAGGCTGGAAGTCTGAGATCACGGTGGGTTCTGGAGTGGACCCTCTTCAGGTTACAGACCGTCTACTTCCTGTATCTTCACATGGTGGAGAGAGTTGGAGAGTGCTCAGGTATCTTCCTCTAAGGGCAATAATTCCATTCATGAGGGCTTTCAAAAACCCTTCTGCCCAATACCATCCTCTTGCTGGTGAGGATTTCAACTGAGGAATTTGATGTGACACAGACATTCAGTCCACCACATGGCTTTTTGTATAATGTTGTTCAGGGACTAGTGGGTAATCAGTAGACAGCCTCTTGAACAAACTCAGAAAGGCAATCAAGGATGCAACCCAGGAACCCCAGGAAAGGAAGGCCCTTCAGCTCCAGCTCTAGCCCAGGAAGCCCGGGAAAGGAAGGCCCTTTGACTCCAGCTCTAGGCAGCTTGCAGCGTGCACACAGGGTTCCTAGTGCTGCGGGTGCTGTTGCATCTGCTGAGATCCCTGGCATGGGGACCATCAGCAGGAAGACCATGCCCTTTCCTTCACAGCCTACATGTTATGGCATTACAGGTTTGGAGAGCTTAGCTCCTTGTTCCTGGTATCATTCAGGGTTTTGTGGAAGAGAAAAGACCCCATGCCATAAGAAGACACCCCACGCTGGCCAGCAGGGGTAAGAAAAGACCCCACGGTGGCCAGTTTAAGTTGGAAGGAAATGCTAAAGATATCAGGTGTCCAGCAAGGAAGTCCAGTGTGGGCTCTGGGCAGCCAGGAAGGATTTTGGAGTCTGCATGAGAGTCGGCCCTGTGAAGATCTCTGTGCTGTGCCACTGCACATGGTCCCTATGATGGCGGGTACCTGCACGTCCACCACGCCTGCTGCCTAACGAGAGAGCTGGGCTGCTCCTCACCCCAAATAGTGGACTTCATAAGGTCCCCTCTGCCCCAGCCAGGCACTCACTCTGTGCTCTCCAGGATCCAGGGTGCATGGGTGCATCTGATGGGCAGAGCCAGCTCCGTGTCTGCATCCCTGCCCTAAGGTAGCAGAGAACATGAGTTTTTGGCTTCACCTTGGAGAGTCTGAACTGAAAATATGGCCACTATCATGATATAGCTTTCAGGGAGGCCCTCCCCATAGAAGAAGGAAGAAGGGGAGGAAGAAGATCTAAATACAGTTTAAACACGCCCTCAACACAATATATTTAATCAGGCAAACCTCTACCTAACAGAAAGGACAGAGATGCTCAAACTGGGCTAACAAGCAATGTTAACCACTGGGCTGCTTAGAGAAGGCAGACTAAAATAACAACATACACAAGTTAAAAATAAAAATATGGGGCCGGGCACGGCGGCTCACTCCCAACACTTTGGGAGGCCGAGGTGGGCAGATCACAAAGTCAAGAGATCGAGACCATCCTGGCCAACATGGTAAAACCCCATCTCTACTAAAACTATAAAAATTAGCTGGGTGTGCTGTCAAACACCTGTAGTCCCAGCCACTTGGGAGACTGAGGCAGGAGAATCGCTTGAACTCAGGAGGCAGAGGTTGCAGTGAGCCAAGACCACACCACTGTCCTCCAGCCTGGTGACAGAGGGAGACGCTGCCTCAAAAAATGCATAAAAATAAACTTTAAAAATAAATAAATAAAATTAAGAGATGAGGGAAGATTATAAAAAAGAAATCAGAGAACTGTTAACAGCAGACCAAGTAGAATTTAAGATAAATTGAATCGAATGTGACAACGAGGATCACTTACATCAAGTTAAGGGATAATCTGTAAGACAAGGAAAAGAATCATGAAATTTTCTTTTCATGAGCCAAACAGTGTCTCCTCAAAATCTGTACGGAAAAGGAGATTGAAATAAAAAGAACATTTGATATAAAAAAAAGAAAATGGAGCAGGACTTATAATTCTCAGTGTTACAGATCATGGACACTTACACCAAGGACATAGACAACGTAAAACACATAAATATGTATTATGAATATACTCTACTCCTGCAGACACCACAAAGAGATACAGAATTACTAAAAACGACTTTATTATAAGTAATAAATATATTATTTATAAGATAAATAATATAATAAATAATAAAATATATTATTTATTATAAGATAGCAGAAAAAAAAAAACCGGCATTAGCAACAGCTTAAATGAAAACACTTCCTTCCAGATTTCTTAAAACATTCTCACAAGTAACTCTTGGGTTAAAGACAAACAAACGTGAATTTTGTAAAGTGTCTGCCATTTTAGTGAGGGCTGAAGCCTCTCAAATCCCTTTGTATGTGGGCAAAGTTCTATTTAAAAGTAAACTTCATTTATTTAAATGCTTTCACTAGTAAAAGAGAAACCATGGATAAAAACTAAGCATCTGCACAAAAGTAAAAAATTATGAATGTAAAAAGTGGAAAAAATGTGGTCCCCAGGATCAAATTGGAAGTTAATAAATTAAAAGACATCAAATAGAATTGCTAAACTAATCCAAAAGTTGCTCAAAATTACATAGAAATAACATTTTTAAAATAATAAAACCTATTTTGTGCAAGTGTATGCCAACTAAACTTAAAAATCTCAGAAAAGTTGATTTTCCAGAAAAATTTCAATCGTCAAACTTGAGAAAGATTCAAAATACTTCTCATCAAAAGTTACTTCCACAGAGTAGGTGCGGTGGCTCACACCTGTAATCTCAGAACCTTGGGAGGCTAAGACAGGCAGATCAGTTGGTCAGAAGTTCAAGACCAACCTGGCCAACTTAGTGAACCTGTCTCTATTAAAAAATACAAAAATTAACCAGGCCTGGTGGCTTGCACCTGTAGTCCCAGCTATGAGGGGGGCTGAAGCACAAGAATAGCCTGAACCTGGGAGGTGCAGGCTGCAGTGAGCCAAGATGGTACCACTGCACTACAGCCTGGGTGACAGAGTGACACCCTGTCTCAAAAAAAAAAAAAAAAAAAAATTACTTCCCTAAACCACAAAACTAGCACCTAGATCTTAATTTATCTGTTTGTTTGTTTGTTTGTTGTTTTTAGCTGTTTCTTGTGGAGCCAGCTTAACTCCTAGGTACGCAGAAATCAGCCCAGATCTTAATTTTTACTACCATTCCGCAATAAAAGAAACCAGGGCTCCTTAGAGAAATGGCTAATTCTATGATAAGCCTGGAGCATCTTATAATGCCAGAAAGTAAGGAAATGGGGGGAAGAAAAAAAAAACTCATCTCACATTGTCAAAAGGACACAGAGCAAAGTGAACACACCCCCAGTGGCCAGAACTGGAACAAATTGAGCAACAAAATAAACAAACTAGTCTTGAATAATAACCAGAAGTATAACATTAATATCCATGAAGACATTCTGCTATAAATAAATAATCGAATGAATAAATAAATGGGAAGAAGAGACAAATATCCCACGCAAAAGAATTCCAAATAAATTATGCAGATACTCTGTCCTCAAAGAGATGGAGCATAATTTCCCATGTTTTAAGCGTGGGTTGCACACAGTGACTTCCTTTTAAGGAGGACAGAATGGAAGGGCAGGGGTGGCAGAAACCTGACAAACGTGAACTCAGCCAGGTGAACGAGGCCAGCGTCAGCAGCGATGAATCCTAATGCTGGTACTCACATACCCTTGATATGATGTGATGAAAATTGCACTTCACCTCTGTGGTCCTCCTTCCCAAAACACAGAACTCCAGTCTAAGCATGAGAAAAACTCCAGGCAATTCCCAGTAGAGGGACATTCAATGAAACACCTGCCCAGTGTCCCTCAAAACTGCCAGCACCGCAAAAACAAGGAAAATCTGAGTAACTACCACAGCCAAGAGGCATCTCAGGAGACCCGATGCCCAAATGCAATGTAGCTTCCTGGTTGCATCCTGGGACAGAAGAAGACATTAAGGAAATATTGAGGAACTCTGAATCAAGAGTGGAGTTTGGCTAAGAGAAATATACCAATATTAGTTTATTAATTGTAACAAAGGTACCATTCTAATGTAAGATGTTCACAACAGGGGAACTGTGTGTGGGTCTGTAAAAACACTCTGTGTTATCTTTACAATTTATGAATCTAGAACTACTCCAAAATAATACGTATTATTTATTTTGTATATGTATATATAATATATAAATATGTTATTTACATATAATATATGCTATTCTAGTATATATTTATATATTTATGTTTATATATTTATTTATTTATATATATTAATATATATTTATATAAATATGTTACTATAATATATTCATATATATAAATATATTATAAATGCATATTTATATGTATTTAAATATATAATATAATATAAATTATATATAAGATAATATAGAAAATATGTATTTTGATATAAAATATATATTGTATATAAATATATAAATTATATATATTTTATAAACACATATGTTTATAAGTCTTCAGGTAATTCTTTCGCAGAGTCAAGGAAATTATCATTAATGACACTGGGAGAATGTAAAGGAGAATGTAAAAAGTTTTTTGATTCATTTTAAGTTGCTAATGTAATTGATACTATCATCTGACAGAGACTGCATACATGTAAGTCCGGGCATGGTGGCTCAAGCCTGTAATCCCAGCACTTTGGGAGGCCGAGGTAGGTGGATCACGAGGTCAAGAGATCGAGACCATCCTGGTCAGCATGGTAAAACCCCGTCTCTACTAAAAATACAAAACATTGGCTGGGCATGGTGGCACGTGCCTGTGATCCCAGCTGCTCAGGAGGTTGAGGCAGGAGAATTGTCTGAACCCAGGAGGCGGAGTTTGCAGTGAGCTGAGATTGCGCCATTGCACTCCAGCCTGGGTAACAAGAGCGAAACTCTGTCTCAAAAAAAAAAAAAAAAAGAATCCTAAAATATAGATAAATTGAATTAAACAATGCATTAAAAGAACACTTTGACAAAATGTAATATGCAATTTAATATTAAGATATTGAAGACAGTGTGGCGATTCCTTAAGGACCTAGAAATAGAAATTCCATTTGACCCAGCAATCCCATTACTGGGTATATATCCAAAGGATTATACATCATTCTACTATAAGGACACATGCACACGAATGTTCATAGCAGCACTGTTTACAACAGCAAAGACCTGGAACCAACCCAAATGCCCATCGATGATAGACTGGACAGGGAAAATGTGGTACATATACACCATGGAATATTACGCAGCCATCAAAAATGATGAGTTCGTGTCCTTTGTAGGGACATGGATGAACCTGGAAACCATCATTCTCAGCAAACTGACACAAGAGCAGAAAATCAAACACCACATGTTCTTACTCATAGGCGGGTGTTGAACAATGAGAACACATGGACACAGGGAGGGGAGCATCACACACTGGGGTCTGTTGGGGGGAAATAGGGGAGGGACAGCAGGGTTGGGGAGTTGGGGAGAGATAGCATGGGGAGAAATGCCAGATATAGGTGACGGGGAGGAAGGCAGCAAACCAAACTGCCATGTGTGTACCTATGCAACAATCTTGCATGCTCTTCACATGAACCCCAAACCTAAAATGCAATTTAAAAAAATAAAAATAAAAATAAAATAAATAAATAAAAAGATATCTAATACTGCAATATTAACCTATCACCTCAAAAGATCAAATCAGAAAACAAATATTTTAATAGACACTTAAAAAGCCTTTGATATAATTCAAGAACCATTACAGATTAAAATTCTTAGCAAAACAGGTTTTTTAAATACTCAAATAATAAAGGACAGCTATCTTAAATCAATAAGGAGAAATCTCACCTAAAACTCAAGCAACATTCCCACTGAAACCAAGAATAAGAGCATTATGACTGATAAGTTCTCAGTGTTTACCATGTTTCTGGAAGTTAAACATAAAATATTGTAAGGTACAAATCAGAAAGAAGAGAAAACTTCGTTGGAAAATAGGTGAAAGTATACTCCCCCCACAAGAAATACATGGGGACTTCTGGGGCAGGGGGAAGAACCTATTTTTAAAAGCCAATGGAACTAATCTAGAAGTACAGTAAGTTTGTTAAATTCAATATGAATATAAAATGCTATAACTTTGTGTTACCAATAACTTGTTAGAAAATATACTAGAAAAAAGTCCCTTTCCAACAACAGCTAAAAATACAAAATGCTTATCTAAAAAAGAAATGAGTGATATTAGACACTATCATAATGGTCAAGGGGCAAAGATAGTCAAGGCCAAAGAAAAAGAAATACTCAAACAATAGCAGAAGTTAAAGAAAGGACCATGCTCCCCTGGCCCAGCCTTATGAAAGACTCCATCCACGCCAGGAGGGAACCATAAATGTCCTACATTGCAGAAATATAAAAGGTGGTGAGCAAGGAGTTGTTAACTTTCTAAAATTTTCCAGGGCTTACTGAAAAATCTGTGATCACATGTACTTTAGTTGTTTGTTTATTTAACTTTTTTTTTTTTTTTTTCCTTGAGACAGAGTTTCACTCTGTTGCCCAGGCTGGAGTGCAGTGGGGCAATCTCGGCTCACTGCAACCTCTGTGGCCTGGGTTCAAGCGATTCTCCTGCTTCAGCCTCCCAAGTAGCTGAGATTATAGGAGACTGCCACCACACCGGGCTAATGGTATTTTTAGGAGAGATGGGGTTTCACCATCTTGGCCAGGCTAGTCTTGAATTCCTGACTTCGTGATCCACCTGCCTCGGACTCCCAAAGTGCTGGGATTACAGGCCTGAGGCACTGTGCCCAGCCATATTTAACTTTTATTTTAGGTTCAGTGGTACACGTGTAGGTTTGTTGTACAGGTAAACTTGTGTCATGTGGGTTCAATGTGAAGATGATTTCATCACCCAGGTACTCAGCCTAGAACCCAATAGTTATTTTTTTCTGCTTCTCTCCCTCCTCCCACCCTCCGCCCTCTGGTAGGCCCGAGTGAGTGTTGTTCCCCTCTTGTGTCCCTGTGTTCTCATCATTTAGCTCCCACTGGGACTTGGGTTTTTGTCCTCACATTACTTTGCCTCTATCATAGCCTCTAGCTCTGTCCATGTTCCTGAAAGGACATGACCTTTTCTCTAATGCGCTCAATATTCCATTAGCAGTGGTCCCCCTGCTAACATGCACCACAACAAGTGATTCTAAGAAGTCAATTTATTTCTCTTAAACCTCCAAAGAAATGAGAGAAAACTACCAGCCAACGCTGTACCTAACAAGTAATAAAAAGCATTGTACTTCAGTGAAGGTAGTATGTGTTTAATTCCAAATTCAAAAAATTGAAAAATAGTTACTAAACCATTGATATACTTACTATAGAAAAGAAAAATAAAACTAGACTACAAATATGATCTTAAGCCTATGGGTCGTCCTTGTCATCACTAACTTTCAACCACTTTTCTAAAATGCAGCAGAAAACAATACTACGAATACATTTGCACACAAATACAACACACACATAAAACCAATTGCCTACTAAGGCAAACCCTTGGAATTTTGGTTCCAGAAGACTACTGAATTACCTCTTTGTGTTTCATGCTTCCATTGTTTACATGGTAAAAATAAGAGCTAATTAAAAACTGGTAGTAAGTGAAGGATGTTATGGGAAACAGGGGTCCTCAACCCCAAGGTCACAGACCCGCTAGGAACTGAGCCACACAGCAGGCGGTGAGTGGCGGGCGAGCCAGCAAAGCTTCATCTGCATTTACAGCCTCTCCCCATCGCTTGCATGACCACCTGAGCTCTGCCTCCTGGTGGCAGACTTTATAGTGGCCAGTGAGTTGATGTCCTTCAACTGTACACCTGCATCTGATGCAGACTTTAATTCAGAATCTGACACTTATTTCAGTCCTTGCGTGGCTTGCCCATTATTTTATTTACCATCTCTGTCCACGCCTCTTTCCTGCACCGTGCAACTGTCTGGGTAACAGTTTTGGTCAGCCCACAAGCTAACCCCGGCCCAAATCCGCAAAAGAAGAGCTTATTTGAAAAGGGAGAAAGACCCAATAATGAGACAGCAAAAAACCCTAAGACTGACAAAAAAGCAAGATGCATTTAAAAGATCAAGATTCCTGCTCAATTACAGGTTCATTGCAACAGATGATTCACATTTTCCAAGCCCGCTTTGTATACTATGTGGTAACTATCCAGTGAAGCCATGAGACCCTTAAAACTGCTTCACTGCATGGAGACTGAGCACCCTGCATTAAAAGACAAGACTTTGGAGTTTCTCAAAGGAAAAAAAAAGACGTGAAGATGAGGAACAGAAGCAATTAGTGAAGGCCACTCCTTCATCAAATGTGTCTGCGCTGAGGGCATCCTTCTTAGCGGCTAACCACATTACTAAAGCTGAGAAGCCCTTTACTACTGGTGAAGAGTTCATCCTGTCTGCTGCTAAGGACATTTGCCATGAACTTTTAGAAGAGGATGCAGTTTAAAAGGGGGCACGTGTTCCCCTTTCAGCTAGCACTGTAACTAGAGAAATTGATAAAATAGCAGGGGAGATTGAGGCACAATTGTCAGAGGGGATTAATGAGTCACTGTGGTACACGATTCAGGTTGACAAGTCTGCCAAAGTCGACAACAAGGAAACAGTGCTTGCTGTTGTGGGGTATGTTTTCAGGAGATGTGCATGGACATATGTTAGTTGTGCTTTTGCTGTCAACAAACACCACAGCTGCAGCATGACTCGCATCTTTGAATGATGACAATAGCAGGAAAACTGATGGCCATTTCGTGTCGTTATAAGCACAGAGTGGCTGCCATGACTGGATGACTTTCTGGTTTCACTTCCTGGGTCAAAGAGGTCATTTCTGAATGTGAGTCTATGCACTGTGTCATCCATAGAGAAATGCTGTCTAGACAAAAAATGTCACCTGAATGTAACAGTCTTGCAGTACGCGATTAAAGTTATCAAGCACGTTGAAGTATATGCCCTTAACTCACATCTGTTCGCTCAGCTCACATGAATGGAGGCAGAGCACACACAGCTTCTCTGATACCCGTGTGCTTAGAGTGACACACATGTGATAGGAGACAGCTTTTCTGATACACATGTGCTTAGAGTGATATGTGTGATAGGAGACAACTTCTCTGATACACATGTGCTCAGACACATGTGTGATAGAGTGAGACAGCTCCTCTGATACACATGTGCTTAGAGTGACACACATGTGATAGGAGACAGCTTCTCTGATACGCGTGCACTTAGAGTGACATGCGTGTGATAGGAGATGGCTTCTCTGATACACGTGTGCTTAGAGTGACATGTGTGTGATAGGAGATGGCTTCTCTGATACATGTGTGCTTAGAGTGACATGCGTGTGATAGGAGTGAGATGGCTTCTTATATGCATGTGCCTAGAGTGACATGCATGTGATAGGAGACGGCTTCTCTGATACACATGCACTTTGAGTGACACGCATGTGATAGGAGATGGCTTCTCAGATAGGCATGTGCTTAGAATGACACACGTGATAGGAGTGAGATGCTTCTGATACACGTGTGCTTAGAGTGATGTATGTGTGATAGTGAGACAGCTTCCCTGATGTGCATGTCTGTAGAGTGACGTGTATGTGATAGGAGTGAAATGGCCTCTCTGATACACGTGTGCTTAGTGACACGTGTGTGACAGGAGACGGCTTCTGTGATATGCATGTGCCTAGAGTGACCCACGTGTGATAGGAGATGGCTTCTCTGATACACGTGTGCCTAGAGTGACCCGCATATGATAGGAGTGACATGGCTTCTCTGACACACAGAAGTGAAGTGGCTTTCTAAAGGTAGATCACTGGCTAGAGTTTTTGAGTTATGAGAACTGCTCCAGAGATTTAGAAAAGCAGTCACCACTGGCTTTTGACACAGAATGGACTGCAAAGATTGCTTACTTGTGTGACATATTCGACCTGCTCTACGAGCTCAAGCTGTCACTTCAGGGGAGAACAGGAACTGTGTTCAAGTCAGCTGAGTGTCGGCAGATTAAGCAGCTGCATTAAATGCCAAACTGGAGGTATGGGGGCCACAAGTGAACACTGGGATTTCTGACAGGTTTCAAACATTAGCAGAGATTGTGAGAGACGCTGAGCCGGGGCCTCCCTTCTCCAAGCCAGTGCGTGATCCCCTACCTCAGCTTTCAGAGGAGCTTCAGCGTTGCTTCCCGACCACAAAACATCCCTGAACTGAGAAGGAATGCATCCGCGACCCACGTGAGCTGGCTTTGTCCGTGCTGGAAGCGAATCACGGTCTCGGCCCCGCAGAGAGTTCATGACAGGGGAGAAGTGGGCAGAACCCTTGAACTATGTACACAGTGTGTGATTAATGAACAATCTTAAAGATCGTGGCTGGAAAGTTTAATCAAGGAGCAGTTTAGAAAGGCATAAGATTTCCTAAAAAAGGAGTGCCATGATTCTAACAGCAGGAAGGAAGAAAGAAATGGGGAGAGAGGGAGGAAGGGAAGGATAAGGCCTTTTGCATAAGGACAGTCCCAGGGGACTGCAAAGAGAAAGTGTTTACGGCAACCGAGGAATCGGGGAGGAAAGGCCAGGACCCCATGAAGACTCCACAGTTTTTAGCCCAAGAAACGTCCTTGGAATGCAGTGAAAGATGCCCCGTGCCGGTTATCTCTGAACAGTGTGACTCCTGCGCACATCTGCTCTGACATCCGTGCTCGCAGTTCTTTGAAGACAGCGGTTTCGGCACAAGAAGCCCGGTCTCTCTCATCACAGGTGCCGTCCCGCCTCCTGCAGTCAGGGCTTTTCCACCTGTTCTGGGACCAACCGTTATCTCCATCAAAGACTCTGCCCAGGTAAGTCTCCTGGCACATTGAGGGCCCACCACAAGGGGCATTGGAAACATGAGAGCTATTTCACGAGGTTTAACTGGAGGCCCAGGAATTTCAGCTCCCACCACTACAGGCAGCTCTCATTACACAAGTGACGTCACAAGGAGGGCTGGTCTGTTTCCCCAAAGCAGGCATTTGAAGCCTCGATCCAGACCGTCCTATGCAATCCTATTGATTATTCCAACTGAGATACACATACTGTTTAGCTCTTTAAAAAATGATATTCTGGTGGAGGAAGAACGGTCTCAGAACTATTTGTTTCAATTGGCCATTTAAGCTTAGCGGTAAAACACTGATTAATGATAACAATGCTTCATAAAACCTTCAGAAGGAAAAGAGAACATTTTGTGGACCCCCCTTTTTTTTTTGCGTGTTGCTGTTTTAAGTTATTAGCTTTTAAAATCTGTACATTTTAATGGAAACAACTTGACCAAAAATTTGTCACAGAATTTTGAGACCCACTAAAAAAATTTAATGAGAAAAAAATGATATTCTGTGGCATAATTAAAATACAGCAGTCACTCTACATTGGACATAAAGTTAACGGTGGTGGGAGGGAAGCAAAACTTCTCCACTGGGGTCTATTGTAGACCACAAATGTCCAAAATCCGTAAGGCACAATGGGTCCTCTAACTTCCTTTGCTTTTTTTCTTAAAATTGTTAATAAAAAAAATTCAAAACATGATCTCAATAAGATACAAAATAAAACTATTGGAAGAAACTAAAACACTGATAGGCCAACAGTGTCTCCCCACCCTGGAAGATGAGAAAGTCTGTGTCAGATGGGTGACCCTTTGCAAGGCCAGGGAGCCCCATCCCCTCCCACAGCTGAGAGTACCTGGAGCCCCTCTGGACCCTGGGCCAGCTTTCCTGGCAACCCCCACTGAAACACAAGGGGATCAGCACTGGGTCAGTCTCAGGGGTTACCCTTCGGCCAGCCCCAGGACGGAGCCACTCATCAATGCCTGCAAGGCTGTGGCACCACAACCTCACAACCTGGATTGGGGGTTGATGGGCATGACCCTGTGAAAATAAAGGCAGCCACCTGACCCCTGCACCCACAGGCTATGAGTGGACAACCGTCAGGCTCCTAACCTAAAACCAAAATATCGCAACAATAACAACAAAGTGTGTGGGCACACACGAATGTGTCTGATTTAGGACAATCTTGCTATGATCACAGAAATCAGAAACTTAGCACACACAAGGCAGCCTCTCTTGCACTGCCAGACAAAAATAAGAGGACAGCGGGCAGGCTGGTTGATGCGGGAGAGGAAATAAACAGCCTGGGATTGGCTGGTGATCCATCAGCAGAACTGGGTCAGCTCAGCTGGTGCAAAAACACTGTGCCAGCCTCACTGCCAGACAAAGAGCAGAGCCTCAAAGTGGAGCAGACTCCCAGGTGGCCACTTCAGCTGTCCAGCCAAGGTCAGAGGGAGGGGCTGGGCAGAAAGGGCAGCTGCTGGCCAGCAGCAGAGGTCAAGGATGGGTGTAGAGTGGTATGTTTCCAGGACGCAGGCTTCTGGAGCCAGGACGTTCTCCCAACACCACTGCTGTCTGCAGTGCGTCGACAATTTGGTTTCCAGTTTTTCTGTACAACAAAATCAAGCTTGAAAAAAAAAAACACACACACACACAGCCCTTTGTGCTAGATCCTGTTTAAGCTTCTGGAGCACTGGAAGGATGAAGAACTTACCAGCACTTTCCAATCCAAGCAGAGCCAGAGAGCAGCCACACACATTCATACATGTGCCCACACCCACATATACCCATGACTCACACATGCACACACTCACACACGTAGACACTCATCCATGCATACACACTTACACTCATGCATGCCCACATGCATGCTTACACAAATTCACATACTATTCACACAAGCACCCATATATATATGTGCTAACATACTTAAACACATGCACACTTACACTCCAGTCCTCCCTAAATGCCAGGCCATGGACCAGCCCCTCCCTCCAGACCACACAATCTCAATCTCCAGATGAGGAGCTCAGTAGCTTCTAAGCAACTCCCCTGTGACTCAGAATTAGAAACTCAAGCACGCCTCATCTGGATTCCAGGAGGCAGCTCCTCTTAGTCAATGAGAAAATGAAGCTGGAGAGTTTATGCAGCAAAATCAGGATAAAAACTCGGGTTTCTGGACTTTCATCCAGGGCTTTCTGTCAGACCTTAGAAGCATAATGAATAAGGAGGCTAGAGACTTCTTACCCATTTCATGCATTTTTCAAGTGTACCAGTCTCTGTGATAGACACTGAGCATACAAAGTGGCATAATCAGCATGGTCCTTGCCCTCGAGTAACTCACCTCCAGTGGAGGAGACAGACAGACAACATAGAATGAAGATATGGCATCCAGGAAACCAACTGTCTTCCTGATAATAATAATAATAGAACAGTCTCAGCCGTCAAGCAGTTCTGCCTTTGAGACCTCCCCTCTTTTTCCGGCCTGAAATATGACTGTAGTGTTGCTTGAGACCAGAAATAAGGTTGCTGCCAAGGACAGAGGAGCAGAAAGACAGAAGGAAGTGAGACGTCGATGATGGGGTCATCCCTACCCTTCCTCCCTCCCCGCTTCTTGTTACATGGAGAAAACAATCCCTTCATTGGTGAAGCTCTTGTACTCAGCTGTCAGCCTCACGTAGGCAAAGCCGGCCTGGATGGAGAGACTGCAGCCAGCATGATTCTACTGAAGGCATTGATTTCACTCACAGTCCTGCTAACAGGCTGAGCAGAGAATAAAATTCCACATCCAGAATAAGTGTCCACACAGTTAGGAGAAAGAATTCCCCCCCACCAAGATGGAAAGGTCCAGTGAAATCAACCAGCCACCAAGTAAATCACAGCCCTCAGAGACACGGTATAAGCCTTGAGGGAAGACTGTGAAGTAGCTTACAACAGAAAACAGGCTGGGGACAGGCAAGATCCAGGGGGTTCGAAAGCGCTCCCGCAGCGGGTGCTCTGAAGGCATCTCAGGGCAGCACATGGCAAATGGATTCACTCCATGCTGGCATCGTCTTGCCCAAGAGCAGGGTTCTACACAATGCTGGGGCACATGCTTGCCCTCGGCCGTCCTTGTTTGTCCAGGGTTCTCTAGTATAGTCTCATACTCAAACCCCGAGAAACTGCTTTTTGTGAAAGAACTTACCAGCATTGCTCCAGGCTCCAGATCAGTATCAGGCACTGACTCAATCCAGAGCTGCCAATTCCCCAGGCTTCTCTGTCCAAAATTACAAACTCCTCCTTGAGAGAATCTCATTAGCGCTGCTGTCTGTTTCTAATAAATCATCTGTGGCTGTGGGCCAGGATCGTGTATCACAGACCAGGGTTGGTGCTGGGGCTGGCAGGTGGGTGTTGGGACAATGGACACCATGCCAGCACCACGGGGGGGCAGGAAGAAACACAGGGAAAGCTAGGAGGAGCCACTGTTGGTCACCATCTCAGAGCAAACCGTCAGCGTTTCTCTGGGGAACTCCCACCCTTCCCTAAAGTTTCTCAGCCACAGTCGTAGCAATTGTCTCTCCTGCACATGCTTCCTCACGCCGCTGGTGAGAACCTCACATCTGGAGAGGGTGCTCAGAGGCGTTCCCGTCCGCTCACTCTCCACCCCCACCCCCTCCACCCTTCTAGGAAGGATGCTCTGGGGGTATCATTACATACATCTTAAAACTCAGCCGTAAACGCCAAAACACAGGGGCAGTATTTTCTTGATGAAATAGGCATATGCATTTTTTTTTTTTTTTTTTTGAGATGGAGTCTTGCTCTGCAACCAGGCTGGAGTGTAACGGGGCAATCTTGACTCACTGCAACCTCTGTCTCCTGGGTTCTAGCAATTCTTCCACCTCAGCCTCTCAAGTACCTGGGACCACAGGCACGTACCACCACACCTGGCTAAATTTTTTGTCTTTTTAGTAGAGATGGGGTTTCACAGTGTTGGCCAGGATGGTCTATATCTCTTGACCTCGTGATTCACCCACCTCGGCCTCCCAAAGTGCTGGGATTACAGGCGTGAGCCACCGCGCCCGGACACATTTTTTTTTTTTTACTACTTAGATTGATGCAGGGAACTGGAGAGCAAGCAGCAATGGGGAAGAAACCCATTCCTGAAGTTTGTGGCCCCTGAGAGCAGGCAATTAACAGGCAGTTTCGATGTGAGGAGCACTGCAAAAGCAGACGCGGGTGCCAGGGTGGCACGAGCCATGTCTCGAATGTGACACGTCCCAGAGGAGGGAACAGCGAGCCTGGGCTCCAGGCTGCACAGGCAGGAGTCCCGCAGTGGAGGGAGGCATGCGTTGGACCCTGTGTGATAGGAGAGGATTCGTTATCTATTGCTGTATAACAACTACCGCAACACTTAGCAATTTAAGGCCACAAACATTTCTTACCTCACAGTTTCTGTGGGTCAGGAACCCAGGGGTCACTCTTGATTCTAGAGCACAACTTGGCTAAGCAGTTTAGCTGAGGCCTAGCTCGGAGTCTCCCACGGGCTCCAAGCAAGGTGTCAGCAGGGGCTGCAGGCATCTCAGGGTCCTCCCACGGGGGTGGCTCTTCCGAGCCCATTGATGTGGAGGTTGGCAAGATGGATTTCCTTGTGGGCGTTAGTCAGAGGCCATCCTCGGGTTCTTGACACCGGGGTCTCTCTGAAGAGCGGCTCACCACTTGGCTGCAGGATTCATGGAAGCGTGCTGCAGGAAGGGCCAGAGCAAGCCGAGCACTGTACCAGCCCTGGCCTCCTGTAACCTAGCCTTGGGGGTGGTGTCTCACTATAACTGCCTATTCTGTATTTCAAAGGCAAGTCTTCAGGTCCAGCCTTGAGACCCTCAGAGGGAGGAGCTCACACCAGGGCATAAATACAGGAGCAGGGGTCGCCAGGGCCTTCTCACAAGCCCCCAGCCCCCAGAGGTAACCCAGTCACGAGCCCAAAGAGGAAACATGGGATACTTATGGAATCGTAGGCAGGAGTGCAGGGGAGAGGCAGGAAAGAGAGAACGGGACAGCAATGCACAGGAGGGGTCTGCAGAGACGGAGCCAGGGACGCCGCGGAGTCACCGGGAAGGCCTGGGATGGAAGCTCGCTTTGGGTTCACTTTTCGTCTAGAACTGCAAAGACACCAGCAGGCCCTCCCTCCCCCTCCTCCTGAGGATCCGTGTGTGTGCCAGGAGTGGGTAGCCATAGAGGAAAACTGCTCTGATGTAAATGCAATGTCTACCATCACAAAGAGAAGAATTAAGCATTGTGTATTAGCCAGAGTTCTCCAGAGACGCACAGCTAATCAGAGGGAGGAGGTGAATAGTGAGAGGGGATTTATTATGGGACTTTGCTCACAGAGGTTGACAAGTCCCACAATGTGCATCCTGCAAGCTGGGGTCCCAGGAAAGTCAATGGGGTAACTCTTACACCAAGGCCGAAGGCCTGAGAACCTGCGAGGGGCAGGGGGGTCAAGTCCCAGAGTCTGAAGACGGGAGAACCGAGAGTTGTGATGTCCAAGGTCAGGAGAGAACGGATGGCCCAGCCTCAGGAGAGAAAGAGAAATAGTGAATTCACCTGCCCTCCACCTTTGTGGTCTACCCAGGTCCTCAGCCAGTTGGATGGTGCCCGCCCACACAGGGGGAGGACAGATCTTCCTTCCCCCGTCCCTGGATTCAAATGCCGACCTCTTCCAGAAGCACCCCACAGGCACGCCCAGGAATCACACCCTACCCGCTCTCTGGGTATCCCTTAACCCAGTCACACTCACACCACACCCGGCCTTTGTTTCCCATGGCTGTCAGGACAAACTCAGAGTCCAACAAACTAGGTGCTTTTAAAAATAGAAATTCATTCTCCTGCAATCTGGGAGACCGGAAGTCAAAAATGGCAGTGTCCGCAGAGCTGTGCTCCCTCTGAAGGGTCTAAAGAGGGTCCTTCCTCGCCTCTCCCTTGGTCCTGGCATCGCTGGCGGTCCCCAGGCTTCTGGGGCTGTGGCCGCATCACTCCCGGCTCTGCCTTCATCCTCACACAGCCTTCTCCCCTGTGTCTGTGTCTGAATTTCCCTCCTCTTCTTCGGCCCCTGTCATTGCATTCAGGCTCACTCTTATGTCGTGCGGCCTCAACTTAACTTGGTTGCATCTGCAAACACCCCATTTCCAAATAGGCCACACTCGCAGGTTCTGAGGGTTAGGACTTTAACACATGCTTTTGGGAAACACAACTCAATCTGCAGCAGACATGGAGTAAAGAAGTGAAAATGTCTGTTTCTTCTCTTCTTTAGCTCTTCACGCTATTTGGAGAAGCACTTGGGGTGGTGTGACCTGAGGAGACACGAATGCCTTATTTTTGGCACAACTATGAATTTATAGTTTAGAAGATCAGGGCGTTACCTAGAAAATGAGGAAGGCAGCCAACTCAGGAGCACTGTGCTCTCAGATAAAAGCGCTCAAGGAACCTTCAAGTTTCCTTCCTGGCAGTCTGGTCTTGGAGATAAGTCGGTCAAAATTTAGGGGCTAAAACCCTCCTCAGTGATGGGACTAGATCTTCATTTCTATGCTCTAGGCAGGAGAAAAAGAATGGGGAGAGCAATGCACAGGAGGGGTCTGCAGAGAAGGGAGCTGGGGACGCCGGGCAGCGAGCTGCCAGAGTCACTGGGAAGGCCTGGAATGGAAACCTCCCTCGACCTAGCCTTGATGTGATTCTCTTACACCAACACCCTTCGTCTGCACCTGCTGACACCCTCATGCCACAAATATACCAGTTAACTGGAGGTAAAAAGCCAAGGCCCCCCGGTGCTTCTGACACTACCATAAATAGGGTGTATTGAGGAGGGAAGGAGGGATTGAGCTCACAGAAGCTTTCCTCAACACATTCCATTCTTTATGGAAAAGGACACAGTTTCTGTTTCCAAAAACCTAAGTTGCTGAATAGTAGATGTCAACACCCTATCTTCTGGGTTCAGTGTTCTTTGTATGTTGCTTTCATATCTAAGCGTAATGACAAATTTAGCGAAATTCACAGATAGTAGTCAAAGTGTGGTAGTGCCATGAAGTTACAGAATAGTGAACTGATGACAATATGCCTTTCCACAGTCCCTCCCCAGACTCCCTGCTTCTTCCATCTCCTACACAAGGCCACAACTAAGCTCCATTTTCCTCCAAAGTTTTCCCAGATTCCAAGCCATCTTCGTCTCTCTCTTCTAGACACTATCCCCTCTGTAAAAGAGAAGTTGCCGTTGGTCACGCATTGTTGATAGTGGTTTTGTTTAAATAACCGCTAATCTCCTCAAGAAAGGAGAAATTCATATTGTATGAGTCATGGTACTAACCAGGTACCAGAAATTGGTTAATACACCCTTATTAGCTGAATGAACAATGGCCAATTTCAAAAAGAAAGAAGCCATGAATCTTGTGGGAGGAGTTCAGTCCAGAAGGGAATAGGAATGGATTCGGAGCAGCTGCACTGCTGGCCCTAATATGGAAAAAATAGGAAGGGTCCACCTACCCTGGAATATAACCAAAGTAGGCTGTGAGTCTAGTACTGAGAACTTCAAGTACAATGAATACGATACACATACATGCCATATGTTTCCATCAAAATCCAAGCTGGGTTAGCACATTAGAACGCTCTTCATGAGATGCAAGAAGCATTACCCAGTTTCCAAGATTAGTGATCACATGTCTTAAATGCTGTTAAAGGGAATCCTGAAAATAACATATTGAGAATAAAAAGTTGAGTTTCTTATCAAACTGATAAAGTACAGATCTGTTTTAATTGTATTTAAAGGTAGAGAGAGACAGACAATCAATACATAAATAGTATTTAATTCTGTGAAGGTAAAGGATTCTGTGCAAGATGTGTTCCTGGAAAGCACATAAGTCCAAAGAATATGTGTTTTTTTAATAAAGCTGAATTCATAAATACTTACTATTGGGAGGTTTATGTTAAGCATAATCGACTACAGTTCAGCCAAATTATTATGCAAGTGAAAGGTTAGAGCATTAAAATTCATAATATGAGGAGATCAAAACCATTTAAACCCAATTATTCACTAACCAAACATTTCTAGATTATCTTCTATTACTCAGCCTGTCTTTTCCCTACTCCATTTCTCTGCCAAAATCACTATCAGAAGTGGTAGTAAAGAGTAAAGCAAAGAATCAAAATTCAAATCGGGCCCTTTAAGCTATAAGTGTCCTGTAAATGGGGCTTTGAGAGAACAAACAGTGAAGGTAGTGGTTTAAGCTGTGTTTACAAATTTGTTAATTGCAAACCTTTATTACTCCTAAATCCTGGCTTACACAAATATTGTTTTCCAAGTCTACCGGAAGAAGAAAATATTTTTATGCAAAGAAGTTGGCCTCACATTTTGTTCTTTCCCATCAAAAAATAAGAAAGCTCGAGCCCAGAAGATACAACAGACAAACAAATTAAACTACAGGAAGCAAAAATATAAATTCTAAGTAACAAAAAAATCTAATTATAAAACAAGTAGAAAGCCACACCAAAAAAGTTTGAAATGTATTTTACAGACAAGAGCTTGTCTTCTCAACATGTAATGAGCTCTAATAAATCTTTAAGAGAAAGCTCAAAAATGCAATAGAAAAAAATGGGCAAAAGATGTAAGAAAGTTTATAGAACAAGAAACACAAATGAAACATATAAAAATATTCTCAAATTCATCTTTCCATTTTTTACCCAAAACATGGAATCATTCTGGACCCTTCCCTTTCTCTCTCCTCTCTAACATGTCCAAGACCATATTGACTTCATCTTCTAAAAGGACCGTATCAACCTCTTGTTTGAATTACTGCAGTTCCTAACTGAGCTCCCTGCTTCCATGCTGCTCCTTTCTACAGTCCTTTACAGGATATCCTGAGTGACCCTTCTAAAAATGTAACCTTACGTTCATTACCCTTTGCAGACTCAAAGCCAGAGCCAAGTGGCATAAAGACCCCACACATCAGCGCCCTGTGCCTCTCTGACCTCCCCCTCCTCCTCCTCACTCCCATACTCCAACAATCCCAATCCCCTTGTTCTCCTTCAAGCACAATGTGGAGGATGACATTTTCCAAAGCTGACAGCAACAATATTCCCCAGTGGTGGTTCATTTTAAGTGCTCACTTGGTTAGGCCATAGCACCCAGATATTTGGTCAAGTGCCAGTATAATTGTTTCTGTGAAGTTAGATTTTAGACATGAACATTGAAATCAACAGACTTTGAATTAACAGATTGTTTTCCATAATGTGAGAGAGCCTCATTCCATCAGTTAAAAGCCTTAAAAGCAAAGACTGAGATTACCTAAGGGCAAAGGAATTTTGCCTCCGGTCTGCTTCAGATTGGAGCTTCAGCATCAACTTTTCCCTGGAGCTCTGGGCTGCCTTGCAGATTTTGGACTTGCCAGCCCCCACAATTATGTTGGTCAATTCCTTAAAATAAATAAATAAATCCCTCTCTCATATATACATTTGTATAACAGTTTTATGTGTGTGTGTGTGTATGTATGTGTGTGTGTGTATATACACATATATATATAGAGAGAGAGAGAGAGAGTTATGTTTTTCTGGTAAACTCTAACACATCTTCCATTAATATGACCTTGTCATTACTCTGATTACCCTGATTAAAGAGGTAGAGTCTATGCCACCTCCCTGAACATGTGCCTATATCAATCAACAGAGTAGGTATTGTGAGATTTTTCTGCCTGGTGCTCTAGGAATATTTTCTGTCAGAATGTTCTTTGTCAGAAGCTAGCGAGCCAGCTTGCAGGGAATGACCTAGTGACATGGAGAGACCACATGTAGGTGCCCTGATTAGCCATCCCAGCTGAGCCCTGCCTTTGGGTCATCCCAGTCCAGGTCCCAGCATGTGATCAACAAAGCCTCTGGATGATTCCAGTCCCTGCCCACAAGTCACCCAGATTCCCAGATTCCAAGATTCAAGTCTTCCCAGATGAGGCCCCAAACATCAAGATGCTAGAAGAACATTCCCACTATAGTCTGTCCAAATTCCTGGCCCACAGAATCTACAAGCATATGAAAATGATTGCTGCTTTCCCTCTCAGTTTCACATTGTCTGTTACACACTATTGATGAGTAGCGCGAATGCTGAGCAAGTCCTTAGAATATGACTCTTCACTGCCCATATGCTTGCTGCCCTTTCTGGATCTCCCTAGATTCCTTCATGGTCTCTTCACCCTGGTCAGATCTCTGTGCAAATATCAACTACTCCAGGAGCCCTCCTTCTCCCCCATGGAAAATACAACCCTCCACCTGTACTCTTTAACCGCCTTCCCTGGTTTATTTTTCTTGAAAGAACTTGTCACCATCATATAGGCTGTGTATTTCACCTATTTATTTTTCCTTTCCCTATCTCCTCTGACTAAAATGTCAGCTGAATGAAAATAGGAGATTTGGGATTTGCTCTGTTCAGAATTACATCACTAGCACCTAGAACAGAGCCCAGAGCACAGTCAGTGCTCAAACTAACAACAGCAGAATGAATACAGAAATGAATGAAGAAGATGCACACATAAGAGAACTGCAAATTAAAATTCCAGTGGCATAAAATTCTTTACCTATCAGATCACAAAACTTGCACATATGGGTAATGCATTGTGCTGGTGAGCCTGTGAGGAGACAGGCACTGTCATATTTTGCTGGCGAGAATGTTAACTGGGGAAAATTATTCCAAGAATGATTTGACAGCGAGATTCAAACTTTGAAGTGCACATAAACATTGACCTAGCCAATCATTTTCTAAGAACAAATTCTACAGACATACTCATACATATGTGCAGCAGTGTATCTACAAGAATATTCAGGGCAGCTCTTGCTTGTATGAGCAAAAGACTGAAATATCAAATGATCTTTAGTAATATAATTGTTAAATAAATGTCAGAATATTACTGTAAGAAATGCATGCCGCTGTAAGAGATAATGTTGCAGTTCTATACTGAAATAGATCATATATAAAATAAGCTCCAAAACATATTGTTAGGGAAGAAAGAAAGGTTCAGAACAGTCTGTATGCTGTGTCACCAATTTAGCTATAAGAGGTGGAGTGTCTCCAGAAGGATGTAACAGACAGAAGCGAATAGCAGATTGCCTCTGGAGATGCGAACTCAGCAGCTGGCCGACAGGAAGGGAAGAAGACATTTTTCACTATATTGACCAATTTATATCTTTAGAATGTTGTAATATGTGCATATAGTTAAGACTGAAGGAAAATATGCATTTAAAAAAAGATAATATGCCAGATATATTTCCTCTTTAATTTCTTCTAGAAAGAGTGGTCACAGGTCCATGCTTCCCTTCTGCCTGCCTCGGTGACAGACTGAGCACAGTGTCCAACGTCTTGTGTTCAACTGAGAGGGAGAGAGACCTTTGGCGTTTTATCCAGAGATAGACCCATGAAGATTTATCCATAAATACTCACAGTCATCCCGACCAATGCCAAGGAGTTAGCAATCCATGAAATAAGCAACAAATGCTTTAGTAAAATTTGTAGCAATAGGTGTAGCTCACAAGACTGATTTCAATATTTTAAAAAAATATGGTAATCTGCTGATTACATTTGCATGGAATGATAACTTGTGGGTCAGTTCACCTGCTTATGGTTACTTTAAATAAATAAAAAATAGGGGAGCAAGAAGCATGAACCAGACTTTACTTTTATTTACATTCCCTTTGAGGGTTTTCTTCATCAACGTTGTTAAGGTGAATAAAAAAGAAATATTTAAAACGTATTACATTCAAGGCTTTTTGATCTACAAAACTGAGTAAACAGTATTTAAGAGCAAAGATATTAACTCTAAAAAGGAAGCATACATTACTTAGTAACAATGACTATCATGTCTTTATCTTTCATGGAAATCTTCAAGAGTTAAGACATGTAATGAGTATCATTCATGCAACTGTTTTAAACCAATATGTAAACTATGTTATCAGGCTAAAAAACGATAAATAAATCTGTAATGAAAGAATTCCAGAAAGAGTCACTTTCCAGGATGGAGACTTTTCTTCAGCATTCGTTAAGTAAACATCACCTAAATGACACTGTGCCACAGACTTCCCTGGTCCTCCAGGAGGTCACAACCCCAAAACAGAGGGAAACCCCAGGCAGATAACTCCAGTGCACACTCAAAGTACACAAGGTGAGGGATAGAAGCAGCTTGGAAAGAGGGCGCCCAGCCAGCCTCTGTGGAAACTCAACCTTTAACTTGTGCCTGGAAAGATGGAGAAGATGAAGAAGGAAATTCTCTGCTGGAAGGAATGAGCATGCAGGATGAATGAAGGCAGCACAGCTAACCGCTAATGTTCCTAAATGCCAACCCCAGGAAGCTGCATGAGAATGAAAAATCATCTTCTGCCTGTAACAAGTTGAATGGCACCCCCTAAAAAAGATAGTTTGAAGTCGTAAACCCCACAATCTATTGATGTGACCTTATTTGTACATAGGGCTTTTGTAGAGGTAGAGTCTATGCCACCTTCCTGAGCATGTGCCTATGTCAATCAACAGAGTATGTATTTTGAGATTTTTCTGCCTGGTGCTCTAGGAACATTTTCTGTCAGGATGTTCTTTGTCAAAAGCTAGCCAGCCTACAGGGAATGACCTAGCAACATGAAGAAACCACATGTAGGTGCCCAGCTTAACCGTCCCAGCTGAGCCCCGCCTCTGAGTCATCCCAGCCCAGGTCCCAGAATGTGATCAACAAAGCCTCTGGATGATTCCAATCCCTGACCTCAAGTCTCCCAAATTTCAAGATTCCAAGATTCAAGTCTTCCCAGCTGAGGCCCCAAACATCAAGGGGCTAGAAGAGCATCCCCACTATGGCCTGTCCAAATTCCTGGCCCACAGAATCTACAAGCATATGAAAATGATTGCTGCTTTCCCTCTCAGTTTCAGGTTGTCTGTTATGCACTATTGATGAGTAACACAAATGCTGAGCAAGTCCTTAGAATATGACTCTTCACTGCCTGTGTGCTTGCTGCCCTGTGTTTCAGGATCTCCTCCCTAGATTCCTTAATGATCTCTTCTTCACCCTGGTCAGGTCTTTGTGCAAGCATCAACTACTCCAGGAGCCCTCCTTCTCCCCCATGGAAAATACAATCCTCCACCTGCACTCTTTAACCCCCTTCCCTGGTTTATTATTCTTGGGAGAACTCATCACCATCATATAGGATATTGGAATGAGATCATCCTGGAATTAGGGTTCACCCTAAATGACCTGTGTTCTTATAAGAGAAAGGAGGAGATTCAACACGGAGACGTGGGGGAAAGGCCACGTGAACACAGAGGCAGAAATTGAAGGGATGCAGCCACAAACCAGGGACGTTGAAGATGGCCAGCAGCCCCCAGGAGCTGAGAGAGGGGCCTGGGATAGACTCTCACTCAGAGCCCCTGGAAGGAACCAACTCTGCCAGCTTCTAGACTCCAGGGTTCTGAAAGAACAAGTTTCTATTGTTTCAAGCCACCAAGATCATGCCAATTAGTTATGGCAGCACAGGAAACTGAGAGACTGCCTTTTACGCTGACCTTGATATTTTAAGTGTCTCCCACAGGGCCTGCACTTAGAAGATGCTCAGAAAATGTTGGATAAATGACTGCAATGTGTTGAAGCTAATGGGAGACCACCAGGAATAGACAGGTCAAGGCTAGGTCATGCAAGATCTCAATGACATGCACTGAGCCCATTCTGCAAGGCTTGGAGAGGAACTGAGGAATTGTAAGAGGTTGAAAAATGCATGAGGCTGGTGGGAAGACATTACAGCAATGAGTAAGCTGGTAAAGGCAGGAGGTCCAGGCAGATGCCTGTGACAGACAAGAGAAAACTTGAGTAGGGCAGTGGCAGCAGGCGTGGATACCGGAGCTCCTAAAAATAAAGCTGACCATCGGCTGGGCGCGGTGGCTCACGCCTGTAATCCCAGCACTTTGGGAGGCCAAGGCAGGTGGATCACAAGGTCAAGAGATCAAGACCATCCTGGCCAACATGGTGAAACCCCATCTCTACTAAAAATACAAAAAAAAAAATAGCTGGGCGTGGTGGCACGGTCCTGCAGTCCCAGCTACTCGGGAGGCTAAGGCAGGAGAATTGCTTGAACCTAGGAGGTGGAGGTTGTAGTTAGCCGAGGTCGTGCCACTGGATTCCTGCCTGGCTCCTGGCGACAGAGTGAGACTCTGTCTCAAAAAATAAATTTTAAAAAAAGCTGACCATCTGAATCAGGCTGGACAATTACAGAAGAAGGAGGATCTGTCCACAGGGGACTGCGGGGTTTGGACACATCAAACATATCCATCAAAAAATGAAAGGAGAATACTGCAGTTCAAGAGAGGTCTCAGGCAAGGTTTCCCAGAAAACAGAACCTGAGGCCAAACCAAAAAGCTACTGGATCTGAGGAGTTGCGATTCCAGGGTGGGGAGAAGGAGGAGAAGGGAAGAGAGACGGGGAAAGAGGGAAAGCCAGTCCAAGACGGTGCAGGGCTGTGCTATGGCTGCTTCATAGAAAACCGGGCACGGGACCTCGCTGCACTTGGTTACACAGAGCGACAGAGACGGTGCCTCGGGACAGTCCCGTGGAGCCAGGAGGGGAAAGGAAGCATGGTGGGCACTCCGCTCTCCTGTCTTATGCTGGTGGAGTGTGTCCCATGGAAGGTTAACTCCCACATGCTAAGTTATGCTACCAGTCCCTTCCTGGCAACTGCTGCAAGTATCAGGTCTTGTGTCCAGGACTTCCTCAGGGTGAAGAGGTGGCCGTTGGAGACATAACTGCCCCAGGACAGAGGGTAATGCACATGCCCACTCTGGTAGAGGCCAAGGAAGGGGCAGGACCTACAGAAGAAAAATGGCAGCTGTGGTGGAGGTCAGGATCAGGCTGTCCCATGAGCAAGGACCAGGGCTGAGGACACTGGGAGGCCAGGCGATACTTGTATCAGAACATGTGTAAGTAGTCCCGGATCCACAATGCAGTGTGATGCTGGCGGGTCTCACTCACCTGTGCATTTTCAAATCTTCCTGGCTCTATGAGTAACTTGATGGTTAATATTGTTTGACTGATAGATTTCCAACAAAAACAAATTTTATCACTGGAGAGAAAAGCCAGAACTCAAGCCTCAAGTCCACTGATAGGATTGTGCAATGATTTTCATGTAGATCATGATTTGCTATAGCAGTCACTGTGGGCCTGTCTCTTATGGACGTTACAAATATCAATTTAACAACCTCATAAGAGCTAGCCTGTGTGGTCCTGCCCTGGCTGCAAAGCCCATCACCCCACCCTGCTATGCTGTCTCTTTGGTGAACTTTTTGCTAATGGGCCGTTGTGTCATCTTACCTTTTGTGGGAGTGCATTTCACAGGGCAGGCCCACATTTCCACCTGAGACAAAAGCGTTCTGACCACATTTCTCTCCTCTGGCCTTTAACCAGGGGCCAGAGACTTTGCTTTGTCTCAGACCTTGAAAACTTTAAGATCAATTAAACAAGCAGTAGATTTGGAAGCATGACAGGTGAGTTGAGCTTCTGGACCAGGCCTCAGGTTGAACTTGAATAAATGTCCCCAGCATGGCTTGCAACTGTCCACAGCAATTCAGAGCCATGATCCTCACAGTCAAGACATGGACTCTGCAGTCAGACCAACTGACTGAATGTCAGCTCTGCCCCTTACCCCACACCACCGAGCTAGTAAGCAACCTCTCCACATCTCAGGTGTGGCATCTACAAAATGCAGTGCTAAGTGTAGATACCGCTCATAACGACCAAGCACCAAATGGGTTAAAACATAAAACACCCAGAATGTTTAGTACACAGTTGGCTCTTGCAGTAAACACCTGCTGCATTGATCCTATTAGGGTAGGAGGCTCCATCTAGGTAGACTCTGAGGATGGGCGGGATACATCCACGCCCTGACACCTGCAGGCATTGGGATTCTTCTTCCCTCTCACTCTGCATGACCACCATAGGCAGATGCAGTTCATTTGGTCTCATAGCCATCATTCACCACAACAAGAACTTAAATTCTGCCATTTCGAAGCCGGGCGCGGTGGCTCAAGCCTGTAATCCCAGCACTTTGGGAGACTGAGGTGGGTGGATCACGAGGTCGAGAGATCAAGACCATCCTGGTCAACATGGTGAAACCCCATCTCTACTAAAAATACAAAACATTAGCTGGGCATGGTGGTACGTGCCTGTAATCCCAGCTACTCAGGAGGCTGAGGCAGGAGAATTGCTTGAACCCAGGAGGCGGAGGTTGCGGTGAGCCGAGATCGTGTCATTGCACTCCAGCCTGGGTAACAAGAGTGAAACTCCGTCTCAAAAAAAAAAAAAAAAAATTCTGCCATTTCCAGAGTTTCTATACTTTTTAAATTATTATTTACTTGAGAATCTTATTCTGGTGGCCAGAATAGGCTTGACCACAGCAGAAGGATAAAGTCTAAAGAGGGCAAGGATACCTCCCCTTCATTCATCATTCCTCCACTCAGCCCCTAGCATCTCCATGCCTGAAATGCCCATTGGAACTCCCATTGCTTTCTTGGGTTCCCACTGCCAATAAGGTGATTGGCTCACCTCTGCTCAGCAGTTCTGTCTCCATACACAACTACAGCCCCTGAGATCCTTTGAGCCTTGATCAGTTTTGCAAACAAAACTTAAGCAAGATAGGGCACTGGAGCCCGGCAGGAGCCTGGTATCCTCTCCGCCATTGCTGCTGTCCTGCCGACAGCTGGTGCCTGCCTCGAGATGTTTCATGCTATCATCGGCAGCAATTCCACCAGCTGGCAAAGTGACAAACTGATAAAGCAGATCATGTCAGTGGAAAGAGCTGGCACTTCCTCCAGCGCGTTTAAGCTGATGTCGCCTGTGTGGACTATGCATAGAACCTGCTCAAAAAAGAGAGGAAGCAGATAAGACCGAATAGCTGCTATGAAGGATGAATTGTTGAAAAAAGACTAAGGGCTTCATAGCCTATCCTCCTGCAGGTCTGAGCAATGCATCATATGAGGATCTTTCTGGAAATTTCTCTTTTCAAAGATTAGCAATATTTGAACCATTCATTCTCTTGCTGCACAAGGGGACTTCAGACAAAAGACTTGAAGAACACAGACAAATAAATGGAAGCAGAGAGTCAGGGACGATCTGCCGAGAGCTCAAACCAGGGTGTGGGCTAGAGACTGGGTCGGGGAACAGAGGGAGAATAAACATCATTGGGGTCTTATATTTTTCTTTCTTTTTTTTTTTATTTCGATGGAATATCACACTTGTCGCCCAGGCTGGAGTGCAATGGCACGATCTTGGCTCACTGCAACCTCCACCTCCCGGGTTCAAGTAATTTTCCTGCCCCAGCCTCCTAAGTAGCTTAGATTACAGGCTCCCACCACCATGCTTGGCTAATTTTTTTTTTTTTTAAGCAGAGATGGGGTTTCACCATGTTGGTCAGAATGGTCTCGAACCCCTGACCTCAGGTGATCCACCTGCCTTGGCCTCCTGAAGTGCTGGCTCACAGGCATGAGCCACCACACCTGGCCAGGATATTATATTTCTGCAACCTTGAGGAACCCAGGCAGCAATGATGCACTTAGAGTTCATAAAACATTCTTTTTAATTGCCTATCATTTTAGGGAAATACTGACTTATTTGGGTGTAGGGTGGGGGTGGGGGGGGGTTGTTGTTTATTTCTGCTTAGTCCGGGAAAACCCCAGTGGGTCTTTTTGGTTAAGTCATTCCTATAAACTAAATGTATGTGTCCCACTCACCCCCACCCCCCATCAAAAAATATATATGTTGAAGCCTAGTCCCCAAGAGGATGGTAGAAGGTGGAGCATTGGGAGGTGATTAGGTCATGAGAGCTGGAGCCTTCATGAATGGGATTAGTGCCCTTACAAAAAGACGTAAGAGAGCTTGCTTTCTCCTCTGCTCTGCCATGTGAAAGCACAACGAGATGTTCATGTGAAACAAGGAATTGGGCCTCCGTTAAACATTGGATCTCCCCGGCCTTGATTCAGCAGTTCCTCACCTCCAGAACTGTGGGACATAAGTGTTTGTTCTTTAAGACATCCAGTTTATGGAATTCTGCTATAGCAGCCAGAATGGACTGACTGCAGTGGCCAATTTCAGAGCTTGTCCTGGAAGGAAGAGGCTCAGTAAGTTACCGTATATACAAACGGAGACCTGCGACATTCCTGTGGACACTGCTTGATGTTAAATATTTTAGTTATGTCTGCTGCCTTTGGCTGGGAGAGGAAGAAAGCTTGCTCTCTGTCAGAGGAAGGGTGCTGTCTCTAGGCACTTCTGTCTGAGGTTAGTTGGCCGATGGTGGAAGTGGATGAAGAGACGGATCATTAGTGATGACCCTGATGTGGCTCCCAGGGCCAGTGATATTGAGAAGCCAGGGCTAAGTTTTCACAGTGTAATAGTTTTATGTCCTCTCCAAGCCTTGAGTTGAGTTTATGAATGCTCCAGCCTTGTGCTACTTGTGACTGTGAGAGAACACTTGCATGAGAGAGTCGAGTCTCCACTGCAGAAAATGGAAACCTCTCTAGCTAGATGTGTTCACTTCGTGAGGCTGCTCTACAAACAAACCATATACTGCATGTCTAAAACACTGTTATCTCACAGCTCTAGAGCCCAGAAGTGCAAAGTCAAGGTATTCAAGGGGTCACACACTCCAGAGGAGGATCCTTCCTGCCTTGCGGAGCTTCTGGTGGCTCCCGGCCTTCACAAGCTCCTGGGCTTGTGGGTGCACCACCCTAATCTCTGCCTTCATTCACATGGCCTTCTTGTATTCTTATCAGGACACTCTCACTGACTTTAGGGCCCACCCAGATAATCCAGGCTGATCTCCTCTTCTCTAGGTTCTTAATTTCAACTTCAAAGTTTCCTTTCCTAAATAAAGTCACATTTGCAGATTCCACATGTACACATCTTTTTTTGGTGGGGGAGTGCGGGAGGAGAGCAGCATTCAACTCACTATAACCTTGTTAAGGAAAAGGGATTTTTTTAGACATTATCCAGTGTTCACAGAATCACCTGGGAAGGATAAATGTATTAGTGTGCTTTCATGCTGCTGATAAAGACATACCAAAGACTGGGCAATTCACAAAAGAAGGAGGTTTAATTGATTTATAGTTCCCTGTGGCTGGGGAGGCCTCACAATCATGGCAGAAGGCAAAAAGTAGGAAGTCACGTGTTACACGGATGGCAGCATTCGAAAAGAATTTGTGCAGAAAAACTCCCTCTTATAAAACAATCAGATCTGTAAGACTTACTCAGTAGCACAAAAACAGCGTGAGAAAGACCTGCCTCCATGATTCAGTTACCTCCATCTCCCAGGTTCAAGCAATTGTCCTGCCCCAGCCCTCCAAGTAGCTGAGATTACAGGCTCCCACCACCATGCCTGGCTAAATTTTTGTATTTTTAGTAGAGATGGGGTTTCACCATGTTGGTCAGGCTGGTCTCAAACCCCTGATCTCCCACAACACATAGGAATTCAAGATGAGATTTAGGTGGGGACACAGCCAAACCATATCAGTAAAGAAATTCCAGGATGAACACACAAGAAACATTTTCAAAGCCGTAAGGAAACCAGGTCACCAACCTGCAATGCAAGGGAGCTGCAGGATGCACGAGCCTCCCATTGACTCCAGAAGCTTCCACGGCAGCTGCCAGTTCCACACGAGTTCTGCCGTGGAAAAATGAAGGCCACGTCCACCTCTTCCTATCAGGATTGAGTCTAAACTCAAGGGTTCACAGGGCTTAACCTAAGTTGCATCCAGATCCTAAATGCAAGGGATTTAGGAAAATGTAGGATTAGCATTCCTACTTCACACTAAAGGAGGGCTGGAGAGAAGGGGATGGCAGCACCCCCAGCACCCTCTGTGCGCCTGTGTCCACAACCAGCTCAACACGGCCAGCAGAAGCCATTTTAAGACTGGGGAAAACAGCAGCCAGCCAATCTCAAGCTCTGGTGAGCAGAAGAACTGAGCTCACCTGGGGAGCTGACTGTAATTAGACGGCCCTGGCTTTGGACTAATGATCTGCCGAATTAATGAGTGGGCCAATGAGAATTGATCACAGAGGAGCAAGCTCAGCAAAGAAGCAAAGCCCCCAGGACTTCCGCCTACACTCTCCTGGGCCTGACTGTTCCCACCTCCACCTCTGTGCCTCTCTAACACACCCTGTGCAAATAGGTATTTTACTTCTATGCAGGAAATGCAGCAACAACCCAGGATGAGAACACCTGGGCATGAAGAGATGGACAAGAGACCTTCCGCAGCTCAGCAGAAGGCATGGCCTGCTCATTTGGGGCTACCTCTTAATTTAAGGCAAACCATCAACAGAAGAAGCATGCCACTGCCTCTCTGTATGTTCTCAGTGTGAGTTCAGATGAAGACAAGTAAGGGGTAGCCCTCTGTGTTCCTCACTCTCTTGACTTTGAAATAGGCCCCAGCTACTAAGGAGCATGCAGGAATACCAGACTATGCTCCTAAAGTTCTAAATGCACTATGAACATCACTTAGAGTAGAATAGTAGAAATAATAGAAATTATTTGAATGACTTGTTCTTTATTTGTGGTCTGTCTTGGCTCCGTATCTTTGTCCATCGTTGCTGTCGACCCAGTACCCAGCAGGGTCTGTTGTGGCTGCATTCTTTGCTAAGATTTTTCTGCTTTTCCTCTTGAGGTCCCAGGCCATAGACAGTAGCTGAGCTTCTAGAGAGACCTCTGCCCTTCTCAGCTTGTCTTTACTAGAGGCAAGAGGAAAGAATACAGAGAGGAGCAAGGAAGTCCCCGTGTATGGGAACTCACACTGAAACTTTGCCACGCTCCCTGAATGCTGAAGCATCTAGGATGGTACAAAGACATGCACAGCCTGGGGAATAAATAATGTTCCGACTCAAAATGGACATACGACACTGAGCCATAATTACGAATATGGGTCTCATGGACTACTTCAAACAAAGCTCAGAAATGCTTTAATAAATATCCAGAGATCTGTTTCGTGGCTTCCAGATTTTAATCTAAAGTATGCACAATTGAAAAAAAAAAAAACAAAAACAAAAAAACAAATACTCTGTCTTGGTGCTCTTCAGTGGGAAATCCCAAATAAGTGAGATTCTTATTAAAAGATAATCCTGCCTTGTATTTCGATCATAAGTAAAATTCAGATCTTCTCTATTCATTAATTTAAACCACTGAGAAAAAAAATATACTAAGAGTGTTTGCTGTGTTACTCCCTAAGGGGCTTGGAATTTTCCAGCATAGGGTGCATCCTCTTTCCCGGCCTTCTTCGTCCAGTACGAGTGCACGAGGCTGCTTCGCAAAGCCCCGCACGTGGATGGCTTATGCAGAAATACAACTGGTCTGTGGTTCCTTTCTCAGCTCTTCTCTTTGCTCTCAGCACATGGAGCTCAGCTTGGGCACTCAGCTCTACTTCCCCAGCCCCACCTGCCTGATGGATGACGTTGTTTTGAGGATCATATTGAGAAAATACATAGCAAGTCAATCCTAGAGTCAGAGGGACTGCTGTTCCAGGTCCAGCCCCGCTACCTTCCAACTGTGACCTTGGAGCAGTGGTGAACTCTCTCCAAGCCTCGCTTTCCTAATCTGCAACACACACCTGCTCTCTCTTAGGGTGATTTTGAATTGATACAGGTGAAACTCTTAGAACAGTGCTGCTGGGAGCTCAGCAAACCTCCTTTCCTCCTACGCATGCCATGTGCGTTTCTGTCCACACACCTTTCTCCCCTGGGAGAATTCTCTTCCCAGTCTCACCCCATTTCCATCATCCAGGTACCCTCAAAAACGCTACTCCTCAGTGATGCCTCCCTGGATGATCCAATTGGACTCTCCTCCCTATACCTCATCCTTCTTACCCTACCACACTGGTCTATTTTCTTTATTAGCATCTGAAATTATTTGAATGATTTGTTCTTTATTTATTTGTGATCTGTCTTCACTCTGTATCTTTGTACATCGTTGCTGCCCACCCAGCACCCAGCAGGGTCTATTGTGACCACATTCTTTGCTAAGTAAATGAATGAAGGAGCCGAGGTGTGTGCCCGCATGAGACTCCCGTACCGTGACCCTTCCACCACATCTGTTCCAACTTAACGCCAGCTCACAGTGATGCCTCCTTCCTCTGAAGGTTTTTGATATTTAGCCTTAACAATCTGCACATGGTTCTTTCTGACAGGATTACCAGTTTCATGAGTTCAGTGGAGTTTTAGTCCTCTCTCCATATCTAATCCTGGACTCAATGCCTTGAACCCAAGAAGCTCAGATGAGGGTTGCTAAGGGTGACGCACATCATCTCTTTGTTCCTGAGATCATGGTCAGCAATGGCTATTGGATTCAGTACTGTCCTTGCCTCTGGTAGGGGATCACTTTGAGCAGTGCAGAAAGAGGGAGACCCTGACCCTACCCATAGTGTGTCCCCACTCTGACTCCCACCTCCGTGCCCAATGCCTTCATAGGAAACACTTCTCGGGGTTACTCACCTTACTCACGCCACTCCCCAGAGTGACTCACACCATCATCTGTCCTTTGCTCTGGGCGCCTCTCTCCCACAGGACTCCCCCATCCTTGCCAACCACCCCCATGAGCCTCTTCCCCCAAGATCTACTGAAGACCCACCTTCTAGAAGAATCTCGCACTCAGTGCCTTTCTCCCTCAAGCAGTAGCTTGGCTTCCTCCCGCAAGCCGTCAGCCATGGGTCGCCACTGAATGACTTAGGTCTGCGGCTCTCCTCTCCCAGCAGGACTGCAAACCCGAGAGACCTGTGTGCTCCTCAGCATGCACCACGAAACACACCGAGGAGAGCCAAACAAATGCGTGGTGCTGCATGTTCTTCTGTGTATCGGTTTCCTTGATAATTGCAGCCTCTTTCCTGGGAGGTAAAGATCATTCACTTCCTCCCCGTTCACTTTGCTGAATAATTCTCACCAGCAATGAGTCACACTTCTCACCGTGCACAGCACAGTGTCCCCGCCTGTGCCTGCAGCAGAGGCTCCTGATGAATATGGAAGAGACTCCGCCTTGGGCCTAATGATGGGTAAGAGAGAAAGACTTCAAGCTGCACATTTGAGAAATAAATTAGCACTTAAAAGGCATGTTAATCTAAGCCTTCACTAATGTATTCCATGTTACTTTTCTGACCCCACAATTTTGTCAGGAGGTTCTATAATTTATGTTCTCTGGCAGCTTGCAAACCTTCTCTTGACCTTAGCGTAAATCAGAGAACTACAAAACTCCCTTTGGAGAACAAAGGGAAAATGCAATTGAAACTCTTTTGCAGGGAAGTCTAAAAAATGGAAAGCTCCTGCATTAAATGTAATGGAAAATGATTTGGCCTTTAGTCACCCTGTCATTTCGGAACAAAATCTTTCTGAAAAAAAATTAAAAAGCCAATATGGTTTGAAGGAAATCATTTCCTAATTGACTTTTGCTGAAAATGGAGATGACCAGGCAGGCAAACTCCTGTTTATTTTAACTCTAGGCAATGCAAACACTGGAGCTGTCTAGGCAGCACCTGGAGCTAAGGTTTATCCGGAACCTGGAAACAACCCATCTTTTACTCCAAGTATCTTAGAGGCCACACGACAAGAGCGGTCGTTTTTCTTTATGAGGAACAACCACTGTCATTTCTCTCTCGCTCTCTGCAAAGTACCCTAAAGCAGATGACCTTCTGTCTTAAACGTTACCTTTCTTCAATTCCACTCCTATTTGCCCGTTTCCACCTCCCCTTGGCTTTTCTCCTCATTATTCTTGTAGCCAGGACCAGCCACATAACTCTGAGGTCTCCAGCAAAATGAAAACATGGAGCCTCCTATTCAAAAATTATGAAGAATTTCAAGCTAGCAGAGACTAAATCTGGCTTGGGCCCTCTGAGCAGGAGCCCTGAGTGACTGCATAGGTCACACCGCAGAAACCCAGGGCCCCCTTGATCCAGGAGATCGTTGGCTGTGCCTGTGCCCTTGGACTCTTACTCTGCCCCCACTGCACGTTTTTGCTGAGCACGTCTTGGCAAGGTAAGAAGACAGAAGTGCAGTTCATCAGCGGGCCCCGGCCCCTTCCCTCCCTTCCAGCCAGTACGAGGAGGCCCAGAATTGGCAGAACACCTCCTTAAAGAGACGATCCCCATGTCCTGAGACACATTCCCAAGCAGGACAAACATGTTCATAACTGTATTACTGTGTCTGTGTCTCATTTACTTTTAAACACACTTTAGACATGAACAAACACTTCTACGGCCAGCAAACACCTACAGGCAAAAAAGGAGACAAACAGCCAGCAGTCATGAAAAAACTCGACATCAGTAATCATCAGAGAAATGCAAATCAAAACCACATTGAGACACCATCTCTCACCTGTCAGCATGGCTACTATTAAAAAGTCAGAAAACAGCAGAAGCTGGCGAGGCTGAGGAGAAAAGGAAACAGTTATATTTTGTTCGTGGGAATGTAAATTAGTTCAACCACGGTGGAAAGCAGTGTGAAATTTCTCAAAGGGCTAACACCAGAATGATCATTCGACCTAACAATCCCATTACTGGATATATACCCAAAGAAAATAAATCATTCTTCCAAAAAGACACATGCACTTCTGTGTTCATCGCTGCACTATTCACAATAGCAAAGACATGAAATCCACCCAGGTGCCCATCAGCAGTGAACTGGATAGAGAAACCATGGTACTTACACAGCAGGGCATTAAACCCAGCCGTGAAAGAGAAAGAAATCGTGTCCTTTGCAGCAACATGGTTACAGCTGGGGCAATTAGTCTAAGTGAATTAACACAGAAATAGAAAATCAAATACCACATGTCCTCACTTGCAAGTGGGAACTAAACACTGAGTATACACGGATATAAAGCAAGGACAGCAGACACTGTGACTCTTGGAAGGAGCAGGGGTTGGAAAACTAAATCTTGGGTACTTATACTCAGTACCTGGATGATGGGATCATTCGTACCCCAAACCTCAGCATCACGCAATACACCCATGTAACAAACCTCCACATGCACCCCTGAGTCTCAAATAAAAGTTGAAATTATAAAACGTTTTAAAAATCAGCACACTTTAGCTCTTCAATAACCAATTCTATGTTAGCGCAATTCAGCAAAACCATCCACTGAACAGAAACTGAGGAGTAAGCTTAGTCAATTCTTCTATGATTCAAGACATTTTGCCAAAACCGTCTCTTGGAGTTGTGTCCACCATTCTGTTTTTATACCCAGTCTTGGGACAGGTGCAGTCTTGGTCTCTGGCTGGCTGCCTTCCCAGCCTACCCTGAGATCCAAAAGCCATGTGTTAAAAAGGCTTTCCTCTACGCCTGGCCTTTTAAAGTTCAGAGTTAACGCTGCCTTGGAGATAAATGTCTTGACTCTGTTCCCAGAAAATTGAACTTTAAAATTCCCGGAGACTGGTGAAGCCCCTAAAATAGTTTCATGTCACTATTACCAGAGATAAAAAGATCCTACCCCTGTGATGAAGCCGCCACGGCTGCCCCCGGCACTTTCGAACCCGGGTCTCTGGCCTCTTCACAGTGATCGCAGGACTCAGGGGACAGCCAAGGATGGGAGGAGAAAAGGTGGAGGACTCCCCAGGAAGGAGACAGGGGGCCCAGCGCTTTGCATATAAACACACAGCTATCCTGACTCCGTCAGAGTACAGGGTCCTGAATCCAAACGGCAAATGCTCCCTCCTGGGCTCTGGCATCACAAGCCCTGGTCGCATCTGGGGTTGAACCCAAGACCTCAGGAGGGGAAGCGCAAACCCTCAAGGCGTTCCGGCTCCCTCGGGCTTCATTCCATTGAAATGGTAAGTTTGGTGATTCCCTTTTATCTGATTTGCCCAGCACCATATAGTGCCTCGCTGGCTGGGCCCAGTTGCATTGCTTCTTTTAAAAAAATTAAAATTATGTTCAGTGTGTGTCCTTCCTTCCTCTCTCCTCACTAGCCATTTTCCTATCACAAAACCACCCTGCAAATCCTAAGAAAATGCAAGTCCGTTGCTGCTAACATCCCCAGTCGTCTATTTGCAGGGGAATGATAAATAAGGTCTATTCTCCTTGAATAAGCAGCAAATTAGCAAATGTCTTTCTCTGTCATAAACATTGGCTGAAAACAGCCCCTGGTGATGGCAGAAAGGGTGCAGAACAGCTATTTTTAACCAACAAATGAGAGCAGCAGCATCTAATTTTGGACCACTGCTCTGTCTTGATACTGGGGGCTGACTCTCTGTGAATGAAAGGAAAATGCAAAGGGAAATTTTTTTCCCGGTATGGCCCCCACCAGCAACTGTAAAACTCAGAGACAGCCAGTGTGGAAGCATACGCTGCAGTCATCTGTCTCCTGATGCCAGGAGGTCATGGTGGTGCTGCTGATGGGCTCTCCAGCCTTTGTCCCTGGTGGTCCAGAAAAGGAAATGTGGATGCTGGGAGGACCTTCCCTCTAGAGATATCCAGGCCACTAGCAGGCGGACCCTGAAGTGGGAGGAGGAGGACATGTGGGAAATCAAAATTCCTGGAAGAAAATTGGTGACAGACCCCAATATGATAGCTACTAGGCCTTTGAAATGCTTTAACAGAATGATCTAACATATGAGTTTTTCAGTGAGTTTAATAAAATACAAGTAGATGACACTGACAGAGCTGCAAATAATAAAATCTCTTGTCTCCAAAAGGCAAAGCCACAGTCGTCCAAAGAGCACCATAAGGATGTATTTTACAGCATCAGATCAGTGCCTGGCTTCCTCCTTTAGCTAAGTGAGGCCTCTCTCCTAGAGGAGGAAGCTTTGGGTCCTGGCCATTCAGCATCTGCCTTGTAACAAGAGGGAAGAGAGCAAGAAGCAGAAGGAATTAAGAGACTAGAGGGAAAGGAAAACCTTTTTCAGCCTGGCTCCCTTGCTAAGTCCCTCTCTTACGGTATTTTGGCTACTTGGATGTCACATGATATGCGATCTGATGGATCTATAATGAAAACAGAGACACTAAGGAACAACGTGATTGGAGGAATGTAATTACGGAATGTGGACGACAGCTCTCCATGGGCCCCGGTGTGTCTGCAAGGCAGTGTCTGCCCTCGCTGTGGGTCACCGTCAAGGACAGCGATCAGCCTTAGAGAACTGAGGCCAGATCTTTCTCCTCAGCAAAGACAGGCATAGTTGGAAGATTTGGCTTCCGTGTTCAGAGCTGGTCTCCTTAAGGAAAGCCACTGCACGTGAAAGTGTCACTGTGTCCTCCTTAGCATCACCGCATGGGAATCAGATGCTGATACTCTGACCACTGCCGTTGTCATGAACAACGGACTGTCCTTTCCTTCTGGCCCAGGAGTTTCATGTCTTCCACCAGCATCCACGAAACCGTGGCAAGCTAACATTTTCGCTTACAAGAAAGACAACATCTTGGACCGCAGACAGTTTTTCCCAACGACTTTAGACAACGATGGCTGACAATTTTGGACAAAGGGTGGAGAAATAAAAAGACAGCAAGGGCCTGGGCCATCTACGACACAGAGGAACACCTAAACTCAGGTCTTGAGAAGAGCAGCTTTCAGGCTCCTATTGCGGCTTGAAAGGACCTAAAAGTATGTCAGTCTGGAAACACTCTCATAGGTGTCTGATTTATGGCATGACCCTCTCTGGTGTGTCTTGAGGCACAGTTGGGTGGAAGAAACGGGTCAAGGTAAGAAGCCTCCCCAACTGCCTCTAAGAATCACCCCAGAGACAACTGAATCGATGGCCCATGTCCAACATCAACCAGAGGTACGATTGACCAACTCTGTCCCAGTGCAGCTGTATTCACTAAAATAGTGAATGCTCTGGGTTTCGGTGTTCCTCTATGTCGTAGATGGCCCAGGCCCTCCCTGTTTTTTTATTTCTCCACCCTTTGTTCATCAGCCTTTTGTCCTCTCACATGTCTTAGTGGTGCTGGCTAGTGGCTGCAGCTCCAGGCTTCACGCCAAAGCTATCGTCAAAAGAAGGATAAAGGAGGAGAACCCAGCACGTGTGCTGCCTCTATTAAGAAAGTGTGGTTTGAAAACGTGCCTGCAAATTCTTTGACACTTCTTCCTTCAAAATATGGAGACTCATTCCCTTCATCTTGAATGTCCAGATTTAGTGGTCTACTTTATAAAAAATAGAAGATGGCAAGACAGAAGTCATGATGGCAGAAAGACTCGGAGGTGAACCCAAGGACCCCCACCTTCTGCATTCATGCCCATGAATAATCCTCTCCCATGAATGTAGGCAGGGCTTTCAACTTGCTTCCCACCAACAGTATATGACAGAAGAATAAGGGTCACTTCTGTGATTGTGCAGAATAAGATGTAACTTCTGTCTTACAAGCAGACACTCTCTATTGGCTCTCTCCCTTGCTGGCTGTGATAACGCGGTCATGTTAGAGAGAACCACATGGCAAGGGACTGAGGGCAGCCTCTGGGAAACAGCCAGCAGGTGGTGAAGGTCTTCAGGCCCCAGCTGCAGGGAACTGAATCTTCATGACAACCACCTGAACTTGGAAGAAGCTTCCTCATCAAGCCTGAGATCAAACTTTAGCTCTGGCTGATACTTTGATTTCAGCCTCATGAGAGACTCTGGAGCAGAGAACCCAGTGAAGATGTCCCAGATTCCGGCCCCAATGAAGTTGTAAGATAATAAATAAATGCCTTAAGCTTATAAGTTAGTCATAATTTGCTACAAAACAACAACTAAATTGTAATGTGATGTTACTCCAAATAAAGTCACCAAATGGGTAGTCTCTGCCTCTCTCCCTCTTTCTTTCTCCCTCTCCCACTTTGTTTGCTTGCTTTGGGGGAAGCCAGTTGCCATGTTTTAAAAACACTGTAGAGAGGCTCGTGTGGGGAAATGCTGATGCCTCCAGCCAACAGCCAGCACTAGCCAGCTGGCCATGAGAATGGCACCTTGAAAGGGGATCCCCCGGCCCAGTCAAGCCATCAGATGACCACAGCCCAGGTCAACATGACCGAAAACTCAAAAAACAACAAGAACAACCCCACTAAGTGACTCTCAAACAGAAACAGCAAATATTCATTGTCATTTAAGCCACCACATTTCACGGTAATTTATGCAGCCATAGATAACTAACATGAAAACCCATAGGCCAGAGCTAAAAGGGAGGCCCACAGACAGTGGCAAGGAGGGTGGCTCGGGTCAGTCAGGAGTCTTCTCCTGGGATCCATCTTCCCCAAGATCTTCACTCATAACATATTGGGGTGGTTTTTGTTTTTTGTTTTTGTTTTTGCGTTTTAAGCATTGAATGCACTGGGGAGGGGAGGGAGGAATGGATTTTGACAGGAAACAATCTTTGCATCTGACACAAAGAATAAAAAGAAAACAAAAAATTTAGAAGGATATATATTTAAAAACTAAAAAATCATGAGAGCATCTGAGTCAGGATTGTAAGTAAAACCATAGTCTACCCGAGCTACTACCCCACAATACACCAAGGAAATATGTCCCCTTAAATTATTAACATAAATTAGATGTCTCACTTAATTTACTAAAACTTGACAGGATGTTAAACATCAATAGCCCCAAAATTCTAAAGTTACAAGAAAGTCAGTATCTGTGGAAAGACAGGCCGGCTACTGCGCATAGCAAGTCACCTACATGACACTTCCCCACTCTGCTGAGGTCACTTGGTAAAGTGCATAAAATAAAACATAAGAACCATCATTTACAGTAATTCCATTAAAATTATAAAACTGGGGTCCACCGCGGTGGCTCATGCCTGTAATCCCAGCACTTTGGGAGGCTGAGGTGGGCAGATCACAAGGTCAAAAATTTGAGACCATCTTGGCCAACGTTGTGAAACCCCATCTCTACTAAAAATACAAAAATTAGCTGGGTGTGGTGGCAGACACCTATAATCCCAGCTACTTGGGAGACCGAAGCAGGAGAATCACTTGAACTCAGGAGGCAGAGGTTGTAGTGAGCCAAGATAGTGCCAATGCACTCCAGCCTGGTGACAGAGCGAGACTCTCTCAAAAAAAAAAAAAAAAAAATTATAACACTGGAATTTCAATGTAAAAACACCAGTGACTGGTAGGACCAATTTTTATACAGCAATCTTGGTGAACAGGCTATAAATCACATGGAAAGAGAGTGCAGAAACAGTGAATGTTCTCTGACTGAAGCTCTTGGTTATGAAATGCTAGAGTAATGAAAAGGGGTGCAGGTCAGACACCCCAATCAGAGGGGTCTCATAATCTTAGTCCAATCATGCTTGAAGGTGGCATCCTTGGAACTGTACTGACAAAACTGTCACCACATCAGTCATCCCCATGCTACAGTCATAGCCAATGTTAAGGAAGAACAGCCTTCCAGGCCCTTTTATTTATTTTGGAGAAGGAGTCTCACTTATTTGCCCAGGCTGGAGTGCAGTGGCGCAATCTCGGCTCACTGCAACCTCCACCTCCTGGGTTCAAGCGATTCTCGAAGGCACATTTATTAAAGTGTATTGCCTCTTCTACTACTGCCTTTGCCCAAGTCCTGTGGATATTAACATGCTCTGAATTCCTCTGCCAGTGACCAGCCCCTTTCATTTTTCCCATTTTTAAGAATACACGCCAAATGCAGGCCAAACAAAAGCTTAGTAGCTGTGGTTTAAATGCTGCCCCCTCAAACCCTCATGTTGAAATTGGATTCCCAGTATTGGAGGCGGAGCCCAATGAGAGGTGTTTGGGCCCCGGGGCAGATTCCTCACTAATGTGTTGGTACTGTCCTCACAGTAATGAGTGACTTCTTGCTCTGTTAGTTCCCAAGAGAGGGGTTGTCAAGAAGAACACACACCTTCCACTCTCTCCCTTTTGCTCCCTTTCTTGCCATGTGATCTCTGTACACACCACCTCCCCTTTCCCTTTCACCATGAGTGGAAGTGGCCTGAGACCTCACCGGAGACTCGGTCTTCCAGCCAGCAGAATCATGAGCCAGATAAACCTTTTAAATATATATATATATATATATATATATATATATATATATATATATATACACACACACATATTACCCAGCCTCATGTGTCACTTTACTGCAACACAAAAGAACTAAGACATTGAGGGTTGAAGATACAGGCATAACTATAAATGTCCCCAATAAACATAGTGTGGATTCATGAACACATTCCTCAAACCTTCTTTATGAAAAAAAAAATGATGCCACTATCCAGGTCAGGCAAATTTTTGATAAAGAAAAATATTTTTCAAAGGCTGATACTATGATGTAATATAATCAAGGCAAATATTTAACAGAGAGGAAAATAAAAATCTACAAATAGAGAATAGATTTAACAGTGGAAGTATCTAAGAATTATACTCTGATGTTTACCACTAATTCTGACCCCTTATGCCTAAAATAAATAAACACTTGGGAGCAAATTTTCAGCAAAGTCTTCCTGAAGAGCAATTTTGCAGTAGTGTTTGTGTTCGTTTTAAGCCAGCCAACAGCAGCCGGGGACAATCGTCAAATCACACCCCAGAAGATCTTTCAGGGCTGAGGCATCACCATGGAGGCTCAGCAAGCAGTGCCTGTAATAATTACCAATCTCAGCCATGCTAACCCCATTAAGAATAGTCGTTTCGGTGCATAAATGATAGGCTGTGCAAACCTCCCGCTCCCAGGACCAGGGGATTAAAGGTTTCCTTAATGCTTTTATCAGCTCTGATTATTAGTAGGTCTTGGCTTCAGTGATTTAAAGCCTAATGCATAGCAAATCTTCATTAGTCAGGAGAGTCAAAGTACTCCTCTAAATCCATTCCCAAAGCCTGCCTGACTCTCTCCCAAGGTGAACTGTGCTGAAGGCGGAGAGATTCAACACATTCGGAAGGGCCTCCTGCATTGCGTGAACGTATTTCATCCTGTGGACACACCTGCTGGTGACAGCCACAATATGTGGGGCTGAGCTAATGCTGCTACTTCTCCAGAAAAGTCTCAGGGGCCCTCACACAAGGGAAGCTTCTTATTTTCATCAAAGGGACCCAAGCCGCAGCCAGACACATCCGTGACAAGAGTGAAGCGACTCTCCTGGGAGGTCAGAGGAGGCCGATACTTAGAGATACTACATTTGGATCAAAACTGCTTGGTAGACGTCTTGGCAGGAATAAATGGCACTGTAATAGTCTTAAGACATTGACAAGTTTCCTGAATCATTTTTTAAAACATACATTTAAGTGCTACAAATTTTCAATTATCTCTGATAATCCTTGCATAGAGAGGCACAAAGAATTTAAAACTGAAGATGATAAAGGGTTGTTTGTATTTGGCCTGGAAAGTAATTTACATTTACACTTGGTTAAGAGCAAGTCCCATTTCTGACAGTGTTTAACAGCCCTGACCAAAGGGTGAAGGGCTTGAGGATCCTTCCTGCCCTCACACAGCATCCTGAAGGTGAATTGCATTTCCTCCTAAGCTGGACAACTGCTGAAACCCCGGCCTTCAAGTGACACCATAGTTGTGAAGGCTCATGTATGGACTCAGAGGGCTCAGAACAGAGCAGGAAAGAAGATGGCTGGGTATTTACACAGAGCAAAGAGGAATATAGCTCACATTAATGCATTTGAGGGTGCCTCTGCGCATCCTCCACTGGGGGGAATCTTTCATTTCTCTTCTTGGTTTTCCTACAAAATCTTCTCAGGGTGTTCGCTTCAGTCAAAATGCACCATGTAGAGCTGGGGAGTGCATGGTCCAGAGCCTGCATCTAAGCCTCTACTCTGGGAAGAAGCTTGCATCTGAACAGAAAGGAAACACCTTTCACCAAATGATTCGAAAGAGGAAAAGGACAAATGCTTCTGTTGACATCACTCCTGTGGTCTTCAGCATATTCCTAGTGGGTTTGGTGGAAGGCCAAAGCTGTTTTCTGACAATTCAGAGTTCTTGAATTTCCTGAGCTTATTTTTCAAGTTTATAGGGAGACATAGAATCTGTCTTGTGCAGGGAACAGCTTAGCCTGCCTGTAAGAAATTCTGTGTTAAGATGCTGCACACGAAATCAAATGTCAGCATTCATCTGGAGTCCTTAGATCACATGGCCAAGTTCAAGAGAGGGCAGCCAAGATGAGCAAACTCTCCCAGGGGAGCCGTCCCTCACCAGTCGGTGGCCCTGGTGGTGCCCCGCCCTCTTCCAGAAGATAACAGATGAGCTGAGCGATTCCTAAAAGTGATTTCACCGCCTTTTCCTTATCTTAGCCTGCAGTTGCTAGAAGATCCACTTTCCTGTCCTTTTAGAAAATAACCAGCTCAAACAATTCATCAGTTAGAAACTTTCAGACCAATCACTATCTCCATTCATATCCTCAGCAAATCCAGTTGGTGTTATCTTTAAAGTACATCCAGACCCTGCCTGCTTCTCAGCATCTCCACTGCTTCCACCCTAAGCCAAGCCACTCTTCACCCCCACCTCCTTCCAGGAGCCCCTGCTCCCAGCCCTGACCCACGACAGCAAAGTCTCCCCCACAGCAGCCACAGAGATCCTGTTAAAATACGGAGAGAATTCTGCCGCTCCTCTGCTCAAAACCTTCCAGTGGCTTCTGTTTTCCTCACAGTAAAAGTTAGTGTTCCTCTAATGGTCTACAAGGATGCTTAAGTCCTGCCGTGTTGCATTATAAGCTATGCATGTTTATAATGCATAAATGCCTGTGTTCACATCCATGTGCACATACCCATGTTCATATGTGCACACATATGCATATACTCACACAGGTGCACATTCACATACATGCATACACATGCTGCCGCTCACACTCCTGCACAACCGTGTGCACATACATTCACATGCATTTACATGCATACACACACATGCACATACACCTTCTCATCCAGGCACACACCTGCACGCCTGCACACACACATGCGCACATGCACACACACATGCACACACTCTCCAGACCTGCTACCTCTGCGACCTTGTCTCTCCCATGTTCACTACACCCCAGTCACTCTGGCTCTCCTGCTTACCTTTGGAACACTGGGAATGCTCCCACCACAGGGCCTCGGGACATGCTTCTCCCTCACTGCTGTCAGGCCTGTGTGTCTGGGAGTCTTTCCCAGCCCCGGTGGATTCTACATTAAAACTTTCCCTGCACTCCCAACCCGTTCTTTGGCTTCATTCCCCACCTTAGCACTCATCACCACCCACATCTGTGCACTGCACTTTTTTGTTGAGTTGACGTTGCCTCCTCTGGCAAGAATGCAAGCCCCTTGGGGGAGGGGATTTTGGTCTTTACTGTTACTGAATACCTACTCCTACACTCTGTGGTGTTGATTAAAATATTGCCTTATAGCTTCAAATTCACCCTTCAATGCCTGTTGTGATCCTGGCTCTGGGCCCTGCAAACGTTCTTCCTTCACCTGGTAGTACTGTGCTGAGCTTTGTCAGTAGAGGGCGCTAGAGGACATGACAGGAACCAGATTTCCCACCTAAGTTGGATGGACTTTAGTCCTTTCTTGGCCTGCTGATCTCCATACCATTCCATCCCATTCCATCTTCACCCTCTGTGGCTCAGTCCTGAGATGGTGACCTAAGGCAGGTAACTCAGAGAAAGCCAACATGGCACCGTTCCCAGACCTGCAGAAATGCAGCATATAATTACTGTCCACACTAAAAAGAAGTCACCCTCCAAAAAGAACAGTTATACAAATACAAATATAACCGTTAATATTGGTTAGCACTGGGAAGAGAGGATGATTATTTTTCTGGGAATACATCTATATTTCTTTGACGGTTTACAAAGAGCAGTTGCTGTTTCTGGCCACAGCTGTGAAAGTACACAGTTGTCTTTTACACTCAGACTTTGGGTCCAGCTGTGCTTGCAGCACCCCAGCCTTGATAGCAGCTGCCAATCTGGGGGAGGTGGAGGTGAGTGGGCACTGATGCCTTAGGGCCCAGGCCCCTGGGATTTCCATAAGCAATCTCCAGCCTCCCTGACTTCAGCCAGCTCCAGGCACACTCCTCAGGCCACATTGCCCAGGTGGGTGCAAAAGTCCTCAGTCACCTGCCATGGCAAGTGCCACACAGCCAGACCCACCCAGCACAAGGCAGAAACACACCAGCCACTCACTGCCATGGACCACGCTGTCCTCAGCTTTGTCCAAACACCGTGCACACACTCATCCCCTCTCCAGAGTCATTTGCCTTTTGCTTCATATCCTTTCTTCTCTGCACTGCTGCCCCTGAGAAAAGCTGAGTCCTTCCTCAGTCCGTGTTTTCTGTATCTAGAAGCTTCTCTTGGAGGCAAGTAGGGCAGAGCGGGGGAGCATGGTGGTATGCCAAGGTTTTCAGTTTTTAAAGACCAGAATCAGGTCAAGATGGCCAGGGGTACCATAGACATTGTCCAGTGGTCATAGCCTAATCTCCTTCAAATTACAGCACAAATATAGCTCGATAGAGTGATCAGAAATTTAAGGAAGTCATGGCCATGGATTTAATTCTTCAATAAAAGTATTCTCAACTGTATCACATTTTGGAAAGCATAACTCAATAGCTCCATACACTTAAATATTCTCCGCATGACATCTTATTCAGGCTTTTCTTTTCAACCCATCGTACTAGAATTGCTCCTGGCCAAAAGCTTCCTAGGCCTTGTCTAATGGTACCTCCATCATATACCAGAATACAAGGAAATTGAATTTTAGACCTGGTGTACTGTCGCAAGAGCAATGTTAGCTACAGGTGAGAATGCTCAGAGAAAGTGGTGCCTCAGGGACTTTGACAGTTTGCAAACAAGATTTTTCAACTTATCTTTGAAGAAAAGTTTTCCAGCACCAGAACAGCCTGGGCGAGAAGTTCAGAATTCCAGGAGCTCCCAGAACAAGGGGCCACATCCTGCAGCATCCCCATCACACAGGGACATGGAACCACCTTCATCCTCCTCTAGAGGAATCCTGAAATAGTCCAGGTGGAAGACAGCAAGCCTCAGAAGGCTATTTTCAAATATATATATTTGAAAATATTATATTTAGATAGATAGATAGATAGATAGATAGATAGATAGATAGATAGATAGATAGATTTGGGAAATCAGATCCAAATAGAAATAACATGTCTTAAGTGATTTATGCCAGATATTTGCTTATGAAGACTCAAAAACAAATGAATATCACCTGCACTCAATTGCTGACATGCGAAGGTCAATGTATGCTGATTACACAGCCCCCAAAATATAAAAAATTGAACTAAGTGGTGTAGACAGGTACATTAGTCCATTTTGCATTGCTATAAAAAAATACCTGAGACTGTGTAATTTGTAGAGAAAAGAGGTTTATTTGGCTCATGGTTCTGCAGGCTCTACAAGCAGGGCAACAACATACACTCAGCTTCTGGTGCAGAAGGCAAAGGGGAAGCTGGCATGTCACATGGCAAGAGAGGGAGCAAGAGAAATGTCAGGCTCTCTTAAAAAACCAGCTCTGCAATGCGTTAAGAGAACTCATTCATTACTGGGAGGACCAACCAAGCCATTCATATGAGATCCACTCCAATGACCGATGACTAATTTTGAGTAAAATTTTACATTTTATAAAATTACTGGTCAATACTCCAAAAGGGACTCTACAATGCTTTGCTTCTAATGCCCCCTCTGCACCCCAACATGAATACAAAAGACAGCACACCGAAGGAACATTTCTGGTCTTTGAGTCCTAGGTTGTGTTCCTCCTCAGTTTCTGTGTTAAGAGAATCCTTAAGTTTGGTGGGTCCTTCCAACTTCCTTGTGTCATGCTTGACATTTGGGATTGATGGCCTGTTTATTTCTGGCGTAGAACAGTTTATCCAAATTAGTCCAGCCTAGTGTGGCTGTCCTGAGTAACAGCTCTTCTCCCATTGATAATAAAAAGCATTGTGCCAGCATCATGAAACGTGGGCACCAGAATCTCCAACACCCAACAAGACACAAAGAACCCTCGAAGGAGGGCTCAGCACACGATGTTTAAGAAACTCTACTTGCTGAGCAATAACCACATCTTTTTCTCAGAATTTCATTTGTGAGTCGTCTGGACATAAACATCATGGGTTAGCAAATCCTTTCTCTTTTCTTTCATTTTTTCACTTAATTTCATTCTCTTTATTTTTTCCAGCACTCTCTCTGCAATATACAATTTAGAAGTCAAGGTGGGAATATAGGGGTCCATCTTGTTAAAATCCTCATTTTGAGTTGGGGTGCCGGTGGCCAGAGAGATTGAGAGGCCTCCTTCAAGTGACAGGATAGGGCCTGGAGATGACGTCTTGCCCGTCCACTGAGCCATCACTCCGTTGGAAGGCCAGGAGAGGGCCACGGTGAGCCCTCGTTGACAGGCACCGTGGAAAGTGTGAGGGTAGTTTGTCACCAGGCTTTTGCTTTGATAGGTTTATTTTACACATACAAATGGATGGCCCTGTTACCTGCTTCCTGTGAAATAGTGACAGGAACCTGACAAAATCGTCATCCTGAGAACAAATAAAGTGCATCATCATTTTTGCAAGTTATCATGTCCTTCATGAGCAGGGGTGCACACACCTACACTTTCACATTTCATGGAGACTCTGCTGTTGTCAGAGACAGACTGTAATCAATTAGAACAAATCCCTGTTAATACACAATCAGTCCATCCTATGGACCCATGATATTCATAATTATGTTAACTTGTATATTTAATGATCTTATTACCAAAAACTTCTATAGGGCTTACTTTGTGCCAGGAATGATGCCAGGCTCCTTACTGACTTAACTTAATCCTCACAACTGCCCTGTGAACAGGTGCGGTTTTCACCCTCTTCTTACAGCCAAGGAACCCACGGGGCACGGAGGGGTTAAGGAACATACCCAAGGCCACAGAGGGGTTAAGGAACGTACCCATAGCTTGCAGAGTGACACCCTCATATTGCAGGATGAGTGTTACCGGATCTGTCGTGGCCTTCAGGTTAGTGACCCAGACAGAAAACCTGAGACAGGGGACTCGAATATCTGCCCGGCCAGTCAAGCTGTAGCTGTTGAACACACTTCTGCAGCAGGAGATGGGGCTGTTTGAGGCTGGGGGCGTGAAGGCTCAGCTTTTGCCATAGGGAGCAAAATAGCGCACTCTCTGCCCATCCGATGTCCTGCTTATTTCCCATGGCTCATGGTGGCACATGGTGTCACACAGGCAGACTGGAGCCACCAGCTAGGACCTGCCCAGACTCTCAGCTTCCCATCCAGGTCTAGGGATGGAGGCCACTGCCAGAGCACCACTGGGCTGTCTCCTTGTTCCCTGTCCTCCCTAAGCCAGTGTGAGGCGGTAATGAGCCCTCTTCCTGCCCCGTGAGGTGGCATGGAGATGAGAGGCTCCCTGGCTCTGGGGACCTGGATGGGCACACCACACCTCCGAGATGCCTGTCTCAGACGCACCCCCTGCCGGCATTGCCTAGCGTTTCCTCTTCCAGCTTGCAGAGAAGCTCTCTGTGGTCCACATTCACCTAAAATAGAAGAAAATCAACTTGTCATTTGATTTACAGGAATATGCTCATGTTTGAAAGGATTTGAGACACCCCAGGAGGTTTCTAAGGAGGCTTTGGGATGAATAACCTAGAGCAAGCACTGAAGATGCTCTGGGTACACCACCCCCGCCCGGCTTCCTTCGGCTGGAGTCAGTCTTCCATCTGGAAGGGCGCGCCCGGTGCCGTGGCATTAGGCTGCGAGCCCTGCGGGGCCTCTCCACATCCTAACCAACTGCAGTCTGTTTCCATTGAAATTAAGTCATAAAAATAACAGGAAAGCCTTTCTATTTATAGATGGTTTCATAGACACTTTTAAAAATACAACCTGAATTTGGCTCCAGTAACTTGGCATTGGTTCTTTTAGGTTCTACGTGGATTTTATTTTTAGTGGTGCAGAATGATGTCTAAAGCATTCAGCTGGAATAACAGAAGAAGGCAACAGATGGTTCTGGGAAACATCAGGCTCCTTGCTTTGAAGAGAATGGCTGCAAGGAAATGCAAGCTTCTCTTCAGCTGTGATACTCATTCTCTTAGAGGTAACTTTTGTTCGTGAATTTTCTCTTAGTGATTTAAGGCAGTTTCCAGAAATTGGGTGTTTGTCGTTGCTCACACTAATCCTTGCAGAAATTTTGAGAGAATTTGTGGTATTTTTTATTTTTATGTCATAGATAGGGAAACTGAGTCATGATGAGACAGGATAGGAATCAAAACTGCGTGGAAGGTCGGAATTAATACCTGTCACCATGCCGTGTTAGGGGGTCATTAATAACTGAATGGGGCAAGAAACGCTGCATTTCATAACATTTCCTTCTGCATTCACCCTTATATTCTGGAATCTCCTTCATTTTAGAGGGTTCTTGGCTATTTCACTTTCTAGATAAGACCAAGGTTAGTTTGGGGCTGATTTTTTTGCCAGTCCCTGCAATAGAATGGACCTTTCCTTTCTTAGTGCCATGCAGGTGCATATACTCAGTCAACAAAAGTCCTCATTTTAGTGGGAAGGAGCAAATAGAAAAATGTAGTGTGGGAGAGACTGAAGGGAAGGAAGGGCATTTTGTATCAAGACTTTTTTTTTTTTTTTTGAAAAGTCCAGGGTAAAACAATAGTCAATGTTCTTCAGTGTGGAATGGAAAAACACACAAGAGAAAAATGGTACCCAGAGGGTAGACTAGGGTGATGCTGGATTTGCTCAGTGGTCCATGAGGGCCTTCAACTCTTGAAGGGGAGACGGCCATATGAGAAGAAAAGAAACGCTGTTCAGTTTTAGGGTATTGAATACTAGAAATGTACTAACCACAGCTTGAGATCTTTGAGTCCACCTGCTCTTACTTCTCCTCTGACAATAAAGGCTCTCTTTTTTGTCTCTTTTCTTTGACACACACACACACACACACACACACACTCTCACACACACACACACACACACAATCTCTCTCTCTCTCTTTCTCTCTCTCTCTCTCTCTCTCTCTCTCTATATATATATATATATATATATACATACACACATATATGTGCACATATATATGTGTATATGGAGAGAGAGAGATTGTAGGCAATTGGCTGGAGGTTTGATGAGTCCAGCGTCTGGTAGAGTAGACTGCCAGGCTGGGGGTACTCAGGGAAGAGTTGCAGGTGGAGTCCGAAGGCTGCCTGCTGGCAGAATTTCTTCCTCCTCTCCTGTCCAGGAGACCTCTGTCTTTGTCCTGTGCTGGCCTTCACCTGGTTGGATGAGGCTCACGCACATTAGTGAGGGAATCTGCTTGACTCAGAGTACACCTGTTTAAATGTTTGCCTCATTCAAAAAACACCAAACACAGAAACATCACAGTCATGTTTGAACCAAATATCTGGGCACTGAAGCCCAACTAAGTTGATACATGAAATTAACCATCACATCCTTAGTGAGAAACTGGGTGATTATAATGGGGATTTCAAGAGTGTGACTGCCCTCCAGGATACCGGAGAGGGACAGCGCCCTTGGCATCCTCCAGGAGACCCGGACTGAGCCTGCAACAATACTTCATTGCATTTCACCTCATTGAAAACTGGCTCAGAGAGGACAAAATGATGGCAAAGTGTTTTCACCCAGCATTAGAATTCTTTTACGAGGTGGTTCATAGTATGAGGTGTATGCATGTCACTGTATCATTTTGTCATGTTACGGGGGAGAGGGAGGGAGATGTGTAAACCTGCCCTTGCCGGCAAATAGGAGTTCAGGGACAGTGGAAATAATTTTCCCACTTTGGAGATCAGGGAATTACGCTTTGAGTGTATGGAGTCACAAGATGGAAGCTCCCGAAGTCCGGTCTATGCAAGGGCGGAGGAAATCGCTGTTGTATTAAGCCACTGAGATTTCAAGACATAGCCTGTTTAGTTCCGACCCAGGCACTGTGCAAGCTGTGTGTGCGTGAATGTGCCTGTGTGTGTGTGCATGTGTGTGTGCATGGTGCATGCATGTGTGAGTGTGCAGGCTCACGTGCACATGTGTGTGTCTGTGTGCACATGTATCCGACTATGGAAAGTCTACCTAAAAACCTGTATGTCGTCTTCAGTAGCTGTGCTACAGCTCGGCCAGAACCACTTTACACAATAATTCTAATGCTAGAAAAACGCCCATTTGCTACCATTTTCGTTCTCTTTTGAGCCAGTTTAATGAGCCAAAATATAAGGATGTTTTGTTATGGGCTCATCCAGGGTCTCCTGCGGGGTGCCAAGGGTCCTTTCTTACTCTGGGCCCCTGGAGTTCAGTCACATCAGCTGGGGAGCCCCTCCTCTCTGGCTGTAGTGTGCCTGGGTCCCTTCTTTGGGGGATTCTCTTCCTAATCTATGTGTCGGTGGGACTGGCACTTACCTCCCCGCCTGCCCTGGGTATTGTGTTGAGTGCATAATAGGCTGGGAAATAGCACCAGAGCACCCACAGCACTCACTCTGGGAGGGCGTTTAACCACTACGGGGAGGTCATTGGAGCAGCTCCCTGGACTTTTCCCTGGAGTTGGATGGGAAGGGGAGCTTCATCTCATGATTTGACCTACAAGCTTCTAGGGTGGGGCTGTCAGAAGCAGTCTTCATCACCTGAACATTGTTTCGTTGTAGTGAGGGACAAAGAGACCTGCCGGAAAAGCAGAATGGAGACAGCAGAGACGGGAGGTGGCAGGGGAGGGAGGGGGCATCCTGAGGACAATGCTTTAGTCTCTGGGCTCGGCTCTCGGGACCCTCACCCTGGTCGTCCCACTTAGGCGAGCTTCGGTGAGCTGACCTTGAGTTTCTGTCACTTGCAGGATCCTTGGCCTTTATGGCAGAATTTGTTTACTTTTCAGTTAAGCAGCTCTGCGAGTTCCATTTCATTTCATTGCTCTTTTCGTCTCAGTTTTATTTCACCGTGCTGCTTTCTCGGGGTGAGTCCTTGGCAGGGGAGAACTCTCCGCTCTGTAGTAGAAAGGATCAGTGTGGTTCCTGGATTGGCCCACCCGAGTGTGACTGTATGTCATCTTCAGTATGTCAGTCAGCCTCCTGTGCCTCAGCTCAGCTGAAGATGAATGCTAGCGCCTTTCTCTTAGGTTCATCGTGTTGACTAGCTGGGCTAGCGTTCTAAAGCCCTTCCCACAGTCCCAGACACACAGTCAGTTCTGCTTCTTTAGTAGCCGCCATCATTATGGTTACCACCGCAGCACGCCATCTGACCCTCTTTATGCCATCCTCCCTGGCCTGGGACCCGAGGTCATGGTAGAACGTCTGGTAAGTAATGCTTAAGTTCTTGGCATCTTTAACCAAGACAGAGGTCAGTAATGAAAAGTAAAAGTGTTTAGTAAAACAGACGAATCCACCTACAATTTTCGAGTGTTGAAGTGTGTTTACCAGAACAACTTTAACAATTAATCAGGTCAAGTGCATGATTCAGTACAAAGGTCAGCAAACTATGGCCCATGGGTCAAATCCAGCTGTCGCCGGTTTTCATAGAACCCGTGAACTAAGAACCATTCTTACACTGTTAAATTGTTGAAAAAAGATCAAAGGAATCTTAACATTTTGTGACATGTGAGAATTATGTGAAGTTGACAGGTGAGTATGCGAGAAGTGTCTGAGAACACAGCCGACCCCTGTTTGCAGCCCGTCTCTTGCTGTTTTTGTGCTAGGATGGCAGAGCTGGGTTGAATTGTGACCACAACGCAGAACATATTTACTTTCTGGCCCTTTTACAGAAACGTTTGTTGACCACAATTTAGCTCTTTTTAGTTTAATTCTTAATCGTCCTTTGTCCCTGTAAAATTTCAGACTTTCAGGAGTTGAAGGGTAAACTCGAGACACATGTTTGAAAGTAAGAACACGACACAGTGCTGGTTTCAAAAAAAAAAAAAGACAGACAGACAAACTCATGATCCTCACTCATTTCATTCCGAATGAAAACTGCTTTCCAGTGAAAATCAGAAGGGGAAATGTTAGACTGTCAATTTTTCTGAGAAAAACAACATGGAATAAAAGGGCCTGCATTCTCTTTCCCTCGTTCTCATCATTCTACAGTTATTTGGGGTTTTTGTCTCTCCCGCTTGATGTATATATTCATAAAACCCCAGGAAGAAACATGATCAAAAGCAAAACTGAAAGGAAAAAACATAAAAACGCTCCTTGGCTTTGTTACGCTTTCGTCCAACTCAGCGTTTAGTGGGTTGTTTTTATTTTCCTTTCCGATTATATTTATAGGCATCACTCTTCTCACTGATTTTTTGCCTTTCTTTCAAAACATTCCCTGGGGAGCAGCATGAATCAAGACAAGCTCTTTATCTTCTGCTGATTTATATAAAAATATACAGCGTGCACGGGCGTTTGCATGCTGTTTCCCGTGAAAGGCTCTTGTTTTTTAACATCGTAAACTTCTGGGGCTCTGAAAAAATGATAAGGAAACAACTCCCATCATCATCTCCCGAGAGTCAGCCCTCACTTCAGTCGCTCCTGCGATCTGCGATGCCCAGGTCTGGCTCTCTTGTGGGTGGGGCGTAGAGAAGAAGCCCTGCCATATGCAAGAGTGAAAGGTTCCTTAGCAGATCCAGCCTCACGTTTCCACCTAACACCAGGAGAATCAGATGGAGCCTTGACATCAGCGCTGGGGGTTTGCTCTTGTTCAGAAGAATCTAAAGTGACATCATGAGGATGCTAATCAACGCAGCTGTGGTTACTTAGGCTCAGGGCTCTGATATGATGCAGACCCCATTAGAGACAAGTCTCTGGCCACAGGTCCTTGCAAGAGGGATGGATTCTCAGAAAGCAATCTGTCATCCTCGGATTGCCCTTGGACGTGAAACACAAGGGCAATTGGGATTCCCTGGGTGCTCTCCCAGAGCGTCCCGGACCCATCCTGTTCTCTTTCAGCATCTTCCATCTCCCATCTTCCCTCCTTCAGGGGCTCATTTTCAGAATTTTCCGTTGACATTCCTCACACGTTTGTCACTTGAAGGAGTAGCCTTCGTTTATATGTAACATTCAATTAAGTAAGCACTCTCAATGCATAAAAGAGGCTTTACTGTGTGCACAGATTTGATTAGGAGCAATTTATTACTTTGTGACATTCATATGAATAAACTAACTTGGACCAAAATGTTAACAGGAGGGAATGACTTCCCCATCTCTCTCCTTCTCCATAAACATTTCCCATTTGGTGATGATTCCGTCGTCCCAGACAGAAGCAGTCCAAACAAAACAGAAGGGACGTAACTTCACACCACCACCTCAAGGCTGGTGGAAGAGGGCGGGAGCTGAAGGAGGAAGACAAGAGCCACAGCTGAGCTCAGAAGGTGCCCAGTGCCTCCAGAGAGATGCCTTTCTGTGGAGAAAAGAGCAAATCATAATCAAAAACACATTCAGGGAACAATGTTCAATCCTTGACTTCCAAAGGTCGAGAGCAACTCAGGCAGGATTTGCAGGCTTCAAAGCAAGGGGTGAAGGCAGGAGGGTGTGGCCCCAAGAGGCAGCAGCAGCTGCGGGCACCCCAGCAGGATGGGCGTGGTGGGGAGGGCCTGGGGTCAGGAATTGCTTCACTCTGGATACAGACATGACCAAATGGCCAGTGGGAAAAGCTGGCAAAAGCATTCACAGTGGGAATATATGACACTAAGAGCATAGCCATTTCAGGCTCGCCGACAGGCAGACTTGGGGCTGCAGGTCTTCTGCCTGCCCCATCGATTATGTCCAGGGCTTCCAAAGATGGATGGGAGTGCCAGCAGCTCCGAGTTCCATTCTGGGCATCATAGTTTAAATGTGGGTAAAAACCAATTCACAAAAAAGGCTTGGATCGCGGATGCAGACAGAACAAGATGCAACTCCTTCCCCTCACTCTTCCCCAATTTCCTAGAAAAGACAAAGGGGAAAACAGCTTCAAAATCAGAACAAATCCCTTAGACCTATGAGGTAAGAAAGAAAATGCTTCAATGATGAAACCTGTGGGTTGTTTGTGACATCAACTCATGTTAATTACCCTCATAAGAACTTAGTATCTGGAAACAGGGTACTTGACGGGGTTTTTTTTAATAATAAAACCTCAACTACATAGCATTATTCTGGCAGCTGGATGTCAAGAGGTAAGAAAAATGATATTTAGGACTGGAAAATTGAATCAACATTATCTTGTGGCAAAATATTTGGTGAAACTCTTGCCTCTTATTGCTTGGAGCACAGGCTACATGCCAGAGGCTCTTGTCATTCTGGAGGAGAGCAGAGGTTAGTAGCATATGCTGTGAAAGCCACACTTGGAAAACCATCGCAAGAAAGAGATAGATTCAGAAAGGGAGGGTCAGCGTGCAGACAGCAATCTTAAGGAAGAGAGTCTCATAACTGTCCACTCTGCATGGTTGCCGTGGAAAGAACAGGGGTGCTAAGGCATCACTGAGATGAAAGTGGCCCAGCCTACAGCAGCTTGTCCATCATCAAGAAATAAAATTTCCAGGTGTTAAAGCAATGAAACTTGAAGACTATTACAGCCACTCACATGAATTACGCTGACACCATTTTCTAGATATGTACTAGTCACAGCAAGTAGAAAGGGCAGTAGGGGAAGAAGAGATCCCAGTGGCAGTAACGAGAGGAAGAGAAAGCCTAGACATGCCTCTGGCAAGAAATGTGCAGGAACTGTCTGAAAACACCTATAAAGGTTTTCAACGGTCTCAGACTTGGTCTGCATATTCCATGCAATCCTGGCCAAAATTGCAGCAGTATGTTTTTAGAACCTGACACATTGATTCCCACATTCATCTGACAGAATAAATAAATTCAAAAAAACTAATAAAATTCTGATTTAAAACACACAATTAAGGGAAGTAGGCCAGACAGCAAAACGCATTGTCTTATTATAGAAATTAACAAAACGTGTTTATGGAGGAATGGACAAATAAATCAATAGAACTGAACAGAAAAGCCAGATATGCCACTAAGGTGGCCTTTTAAATCAATGTGGGAAAATGCTTCCTTCCATGTATTTAATGGTTTCCAAGTAACTGGCTATCCTTAAGGAGAAACATAAAATTGATCTACCATGACCAAAAGTAAATTCTAAATGATTTTGAAAGAATGAAAGAAAATATCAAAATAACTTCATAATCTTGCAATGGGGAAGGATTCTCCGAGCTAGTCACGAAATTCAGAAGGCAAAGAAAAGACTGCATGAAAATTTAAAACATGCCTATGGCCACAGAATACCATAAAAAAGGGAAAAGTGGGAAAATGAGAGAATATTTGCAACATGTACCGTAGGCTAAAGATTGATGTTCAGGGTGTACGTTTAAAAATCAGAGCTGTGGAATATGTAAAGTATAATCCTGTTTGCATTTTACCGTTGTGTGTGTGCGTGTGTGTGGATGTGTTCATGTGTCTGTGTGTGTGAGAGCGTGTGTGTGTGGGTGTGTATATAAGTGCACATGAAGGCATAAAGGACCTAGAGAGACACAGGCAGGTGTTAATAGGGGTTTCTTCTAGGGAGGAAACTGTCAGAGGTCACTTAAAAGAGAAAATGACATTTATGGTTTATTCTAAATGCCCTATATTATTTTTAATTGCATAGAGAATTGTTGGATGCAAATGTACTTTTTTAAATTATACTTTAAGTTCTGGGGCACATGTGCAGAATGTACAGGATTGTTACATAGGTATACACGTGCCATGGTGGTTTGCTGCATCCATCCCCCCATCATCTACATTAAGCATTTCTCCTAATATTATCCCTCCCCTATCCCCCACTGCTGCTGTCCCTCCCCTAGCCACCCCCCGACACATCCCGACAGGCCCCGGTGTGTGATGTTCCCCTCCCTGTGTCCATGTGTTCCCATTGTTCAACTCCCACTTATGAGTGAGAACACGTGGTGTTTGGGTTTCTGTTCTTGTGTGAGTTTGCTGAGAATGATGGTTTTCAGCTTCATCGATGTCCCTGAAAAGGACATGAACTCATCCTTTTTTATGGCTGCATAGTATTCCATGGTGTATATGTGCCACATCTTCTTTATCCAGTCTCATTGATGGGCATTTGGGTTGGTTCCAAGTCTTTGCTATTGTGAACAGTCCCACAATAAACATACGTGTGCATTTGTTTTTATAATAGAATGATTTATAATCCTTTGGGTATATACCCAGTAATGAGATTGCTGGGTCAAATGGTATTTCTATTTCTAGATCCTTGAGGAATCGCCACACTGTCTTCCACATATATACATATTTTTAATAGACTTTATTTTTCAGAGCAGTTCTAGGTTCACCTCACAATTGAGCAGACTGTACAGAGAATTCTCATACACCCATGCCCCACACCCGCCTAAACTCCCCCGCTATCCACACACGGCCCCAGAGCAGCACAGGCATGACAGGGGCAAACTACACTGATGCCTCCCAATCACCCAGATCCATAGTTTACACCAGGATTTACTATTGGAATTGTACATTCTGTGGTTTGAACAAATGCAGGATGACATGGATACACACCATTACAGAATGACACAGTTTCACTGTCCTGAAATTCCTCTGTGCTGTGACCATTCATCCCTCCCTCCCCCAGGCCCTGCAACCACCAATGTCTTTTCTCCATCTTTATAGTTTTGCCTTTTCTAGAATGTCCTATAGTTAGAATCACACCGTAGGTAGCGCATATATTTAAAATCCTTAAAAAAAAAAAAAAGAAATATACCAGGAATTGTATAGGAGCTCAGAAACATGCAACGTGCAGGCCCATTGGAAGCTGCTGAGGCTGAAGATGTTCAGGTGAGCTCCACAAAACAGAAGATCAAAGATGAGCTGGGGCGGGCACAGAGCAAGAAAAAGTTCTGTTTATGCTGAGAAGTCAGAGCACAGAGTGACACCACCCAGGACATAAGCCCACAGTGCACAGAATAAAATGGAGAATCAACACTGGGGAGTTGACAGAGTCAGTACATCCTAAGACAAGCTGCATACAATCACCCAGAATGCAGGAAACATTTCCTATCAGAGGAAGAAGATTTGGATTTATAAGATAGGCAGAGCCGGGCGCGGTGGCTCAAGCCTGTAATCCCAGCACTTTGGGAGGCCGAGGCGGGTGGATCACAAGGTCGAGAGATCGAGACCATCCTGGTCAACATGGTGAAACCCCGTCTCTACTAAAAATACAAAAAAATTAGCTGGGCATGGTGGCACGTGCCTGTAATCCCAGCTACTCAGGAGGCTGAGGCAGGAGAATTGCCTGAGCCCAGGAGGCAGAGGTTGCGGTGAGCCGAGATCGCGCCATTGCACTCCAGCCTGGGTAACAAGAGCGAAACTCCGTCTCAAAAAAAAAAAAAAAAAAGATAGGCAGAAAAGAGACAAAGGACATCCAATGAATGGAAACCTTGGCATGCCTGAAAACAAAACTAGAATCAATGCAGATCAAATTTGCCTGACCAACACCTCTCAAGGCATGCAGAGGTTAATTCATTAACTTTAATCATAAAACTCATTTTTTTACGTACTAGAAAGAGAGGCTTCTAAACCAATCATATATTGCACTGACATTAATCTTCAGATTGAAACCCCAAGTGTAAAAATGTATTTATTTTAAAAGAACCTAAGGACTTCTGGGGGACATTTTGATTACGTAAAAGAAAATGTTGTCAAATTACTCACAACAAGGTACAGAAACAGTTCCCTACGGCTCAGGAAGCGCTGATCCCCGGGGGATAGCGACGCTGCCAGGACTACAGTCCTCAGAGGAGCGGAAACAGACAGGAGGCTTAGGGGTCAGAATCATCAACTTCCGGACGGTAGACGAATATCCGTGGACAAAATGGAATCGAAGAAAATGAAAGAGGCAGTGGAGACAGGAGACAACTGTGTCCTCAAGGATCTAGCCAGGAAAACAGTTGGGACCCTTGAGAAGAACAGCAGAGACAGCTCCATACAGGGGACAGGTCACCCGTGATGGAGGCGCCGAGCAGCCAACAGGGAGGGTGAAAGGACCCCGGGATGGGAAACAACAGAAAGCAACAGGCACCTCTGACCAGAGAGGCAAACGGAGGAGGAGCACAGGTCAGGCCTGTGAGACAGGAGGCCGGAGACCAGCAGGTCTGCCGAGGGACACTTGGGTCACAGTGGGGCTGCCGCTGTGTGGGGGGAAAAGCATCAGCTGAGCAGAGTCAGGGGAGAGGGACCCTGCCCACCCCGGACCCCCAAGGGTCTAAGGCACCCAGAAGCGGCCGACTGGGAGCCTTAGAGTCGGAGCAGCGCATAGAGGGTGACGGGCCTGCACAGGAGCGGTGGCCGAGAGGTGGAGGGTGTCTTGCCTCGGGTCCTCCCTCACCGGGGACTCTCAGACCCTGTCAGGGGTCCTCACAGAGGTCAAACGGGTTTGGTTTGCTGGATTCCTAGGGAAAGCAGCCAGGGTTTCATACCAGTCTGGTGGGACAGGACACCGTCGGGGAAGAAGAAACAGCTTCGCAAACCCAGCTTCAGCAGTGACTGACAAAGTCAAAAGCAAGCAAGCCTGAGAACTGGCAGAGGTGACAGAGAGCAGCGGCCCATGGAGGGAGCCAGCCGAGCCCCCCACGCTGCCCGAAACCTCCAGGGCAGTGACCGTCTGGCCAAGGGACAACTTGGTGACAGATGGAAGCCCAATCAACTGTGGTCCATAAAAGGGGTCCTCCAGAAACCATAATGGGGGCCATTATTGTGCAGTTACAAATGAGAACGTGGCTGAGTTTCCTTCAGTGTGTTGACCGCCTCCTTGGTAACAGCAGCATCACATGCCCTCAACACCAGACTAGGGAAATGAGTCCGTCACCAGGTGCACTGTCCATCATCGGTTAGTTTCAAGCCCTTTCCGTTCACAGGGCCTTTTAAATACTACAATGTGTTTGGTGCCGCAGCTGAAAGCAGTGAGCTGCATTTGTAATTACACTATTCACCTGGTCCTCCCTTGCTCTGCTGCTAGCCGAGGCTAGACCTTGCATTCCACGCTGTGAAGCAGCAGCTCTCCCGTTTCCATCACCCAGCTCCTGGCTCTGCTCCCACCTAACAGACATGGGTGGGAGTATCACCGTGGCCATCACATCCTCGTGTGCAAGAGACAGGATGCACAACTTCCCTCCAGGGCCCCGGTCATTCTGCTTGCCTGTGGTGTCTTCACACCAAGCACACCACACCTTGTTGTGGTGTCTTCACGTCTGCGTGTTACGTCTTGAAACAAATGCAGCTGCGCTTATAGTGGTCTCCTTCCCCGTGTTGATGCCAGGGTTGCAAGGCGGAAGTGGGGCACAGGGGACAGTCCTGGCCCGTTTTCCACCTCCAAGCCCCTTTGCCTTGATCCTGCTGGAATCTTCCCAATGCATTCTACATCATGTTTTCCTCAAGCTGACTTCTCCCCTGTGCAAGAAACAGTCTGAATCCTAATGAGATGTCTAAAAAGAGGCAAACAAGCAGCTCTAAATAATTCTCCTGTGCTTTGAGGGATGAAGTGAATAAATGCTAACATGTCATGTCTTTAGTTCTCAGGTCCTTAAAACGTTCCTAAGAAGCTCCTATTACCCCAGAAATATACTTTGAATGTTTCCCACTGTTTGGAAAAAGCAAAATAGTTTTAAAATAAACAGTGTGTGTATGCATAGAATATTTAACTCCAAGATTTTTAAAGGAAATTTTGAAAAACAAAAAATTTTACAACACACAACTGTTTAATCATTAACAAGGAAGTACTTAGCACCTACTGTGGTTTCATGATGAGCAAGAAAATCACTGAAAGGACTATGAATAAAATGTGCCTCTGGGAAGCCACCCAAGGAATAGTTCTTGTTATTTTATGGCCCTGTATAGTCTATAGAGTTCAGGAAATTTAACATTGAGTTAAATCAGATTAAACTATGCTTGCTTGTACACTTTATTAAATCTACTTCTAAAATGTTCGCATAAGTAAATTATTCTAAATTGATGAAATGAAATAGAATGACTAGCATTTAAAGAAACCCTAATGGGCATGATTTTGTAAATCATACAGTCACCTCCTGATTTGTTTTGTTTAACATGTACTCTGCAAACAGTTGGATTTTATTAGGAAATAACTACATTTAGGAGGGAATTTAAACTGTATTCTCTAACGTTGATTTTTTTTTTTTTTTTTTTTTTTTTGAGACTGAGTTTCGCCCTTGTTACCCAGGCTGGAGTGCAATGGCGCGATCTCGGCTCACCGCAACCTCTGCCTCCTGGGTTCAGGCAATTCTCCTGCCTCAGCCTCCTGAGTAGCTGGGATTACAGGCACGCGCCACCATGCCCAGCTAATTTTTTGTATTTTTAGTAGAGACGGGGTTTCACCATGTTGACCAGGATGGTCTCGATCTCTCGACCTTGTGATCCACCCGCCTCGGCCTCCCAAAGTGCTGGGATTACAGGCTTGAGCCACCGCGCCCGGCCCGTTGATTTTTAAAACTGCTGCATATGAAAATTACTCCCAGGATGCAAAGACAACTGAAGTTTTCTTTTGTTCTTTACATTCAGCAGGCGCCCCAGTAGCCTTCCATGCTCTTCCCCCCTACGCTCAACCACCAAGCTGCCATGGGATGATGGCGACCTCTAGAGGTCACACTTAGAAACTGTCTGATTTAAAGTTCAAGCCCTCCAAGCTCTTACAAAAATCATCAATAGAGCTTTTCCTTAGGGCTCTGAGAATCGTGAATACACAGAGCTTTTCTTTCCTCTCCCATGTTTTGCTGCTCACAGCCCAGGTAATTCCACCTAAGACGATTATTTTCTCACACTTTCATGGCAAATGCCTCCCTTTTCCTTTTTACCATTCTTTCCAAAAAAGAAAACTTTCCTATTTATGAGTGAAAATGTTTAAATGACTGTAATTATGCTCAGAGCCTGTATGAAAGTAACAACAAGAAAGACATTTGGTATGAAGTCAAATAATGTCACTAATTGCTAGCCCTTCATTCTTCCAAAGGCCCCTTCCCAGAAACTCCACAAATTCCATTTCCTAAGCATCAAGATTCCAACGTTTTAAAGGCTATTAAATTGTTAATTACCTCTTTTAGTTCTTCATTAGTTTATTTCTTAGTTATTGCAGTTATAGCAATGTCTAGCATTTAAACGTTTTGTGTATTAATCAGAAGGAGGTATGCTGCAGTAACAAACTAACCCTGAGAGCTCAGTGGTTTTGCATAAAGCTCCATTTTTCCCCGACCTCCCCACAACCCGCCCCGCATGTCTTCTGCGGTTTCAGCCACTACCTAAGGACTCTTACTTTCAAGCAGTGACTTGGAGGCCCAGGTGAGTTGCTCCTTATGGCTGCACCATTTGGATTGCGTGGTTTCCAGGTCACTGCATCAGAGAAGGGAGAACTGAAGGCCTGTGCCCCTTCTCTTAAACACTTTAGAAGCCCATCAGTCATGCCGAGGAACTTGGCCCACCTAACCCCAGGGTTCTGGAAAATGTGGGTGTCACGTGGATTTTCACTGAGCAGTAAATGTCTCTGTCACACAGTGTATTTGAAAAATATTTTAAGTTTAACATTAAGGGAGGAATAGATCTAACCCAAAATTTCAACCTCACTTACTCCACTCTGCATGAGAAAACGCAGCCTTAGTCAACTGTAAGCTGTCATAGTAACTGAATGAATGAATGCAAAAAGGAAGGGGAAAAATCAGCTTCCTTCCAAATAAGACCATAAAAGAAAAGGGTGGGTCAGGTACACTTCTGAGATGAAGACATCAGCTAAGTCATTTGGAGCAAGTTGTGACTGGGAAGAAGCATAACACACTGTGAGAAGCTGCCAGGCAGGAACAGCCACAATTCTCCATGGACCGCAAGCCACACAGCACACTTAGGCGCACGGAAGAAAGAAGTTAAAGTTCAGAGCCCGGCTGCTCAGCCCGCTAGCCTCAGCGGAGAAACAGCACCTCCCAGTGATGCTTCCTCATATCGGCTTTTTCTCCCAGTGTTTTTGTTTGGTTGGTTGGTTTGTCATTTTTTTTTGTTGTTTTGTCTTTGGTTTTTTGTGGGGGTTTTTGTTGTTGTTTTGTTTTTGGTTTAGTTTGATTTGTTTCTCATATAATCCTGCAGTTCCCGCACTGGAAGTTCAGTTCTGGGCTTTATTGCAATGCTTGAGCCCTAATACATTTATGGGCATTTTAAATTGCTTCCAGAAAAACTGATGAGCCACACCTTTATAGGACCATCCATCACAGATGATTCTTCAAGTAACTTTGGAACAAATCATTGCCCCTAAATAGAGATGCAGCAAAACAGTCCATGCTGTTGAGATATTCCACAAGGGGGCCGGCAACATCAGGCAGAAGACAGAGGGAGGTGATGAGAGAATAAATAAAACAAGATTTGTGAGGATGACAGCGAGGAAAATTGGCTCTGTCCAGAGATGCCTGCCGTAAAACAGCAATCAAATATAAGTGGAGTGGGGGGAGATGCGAAGTCTTACCTTCTGGTTGTTTACATAAGGCCAGAAATGAGTTCTGCTTTCCTTTCCCCTTTCAGCCCCATAGACACACATGTATGCACAGAATCACGCACACACGCCGAGATACACATGTGTGCACACAATCACACACATACCGAGACTCACATGTATGCACACAATCACACACACCGAGACACACATGTATGAACACAATCATACACACACCAAGATACACGTGTGCACACAATCACACACACTGAGACACACATGTATGCAAACAATCACACACACACCAAGACACGCATGTATGCACAAAATCACACACACGGAGACTCACATGTACGCACACAATCACACACACCAAGACACACATGTATGCACACAATCACACATAGCGAGACACATATGTATGCACACAGTTACACACACTGAGACACACATGTATGAACACAATCACACACACTGAGACACATGTATGCACACAATCACACACACCTAGACACATATGTATGCACACAATCACACACACACAAGGACATGCATATATGCACAAAATCACACACACACATACTGAGACTCAAATGTATGCACACAATCACACACACGAAGACATGCACATATGCACACAATCACACACACTGAGACACATGTATGCACACAATCACACACACCTAGACACACATGTATGCACAAAATCACACACACACACTGAGACTCACATGTAGGCACACAATCACACACACCAAGACACACATGTATGCACACAATCACACATACCGAAACACGTATGTATGCACACAATTACACACACACTGAGACACACATGTATGCATGCAATCACACACCCTGAGACACACATGTATGTACACCATCACACACACCAAGACATGCATGTATGCACAAAATCACACACACCGAGACTCAAATGTATGCACACAATCACACACACGAAGACATGCACATATGCATACAATCACACACACACCGAGACATGCATGTATGCACAAAATCACACACACCGAGACTCACATGTATGCACACAATCACACACACCAAGACACACATACATGCACACGATCACACATACTGAGACACATATGTATGCACACAATCACACATACCGAGACACATATGTATGCACACAATTACACACAAACTGAGACACACATGTATGCACACAATCACACACACCAAGACATACATGTATGCACACAATCTCACACACACCGAGAGTCGAGGACAAACCCATGAGAAGCCACTGGCCTCAATAAGGAGGTCGCCAGGTGGGGAAGGAAGAAATCAAAGCAGCCCCTGACACTGACGGCGGGACCAGGTTATTTTTCTCTTGGACATAAACATTCTCACGGAAGAGCTCCCCTGGTGAGGTTACTCTGAGAGCAGGAGTGAGTGAGACAAAGCAAGGCGCTTTATAATTTTTGTCTAAGCACAGACAAAAACAAGGTGGCTGCGCCACCCGCAGAATATCAAATACTCTCCTGATTAGAGTGAGTGACAGATGCTTCCTACACCCTGCAGCCTCATCTTCACCGCAGCCTGCCCTCCCTACGGATGAGCCTATGACGTATGACGATGCGCAATCATAGGACCCTCGCTGCTTCCTGACAGCATCCAATCCACAGCAAACACCTGCTGCTTTACACCCTCTCCCAAACACTCAACCAAAGCGCAAACCCTAGCCCTCCTTCTCCTGCTGAGACACTTCATTGCTCTTCACCGTGCGTGCGTGTCCTTTCTTGCCAAAACCAGTAGTAAACCCAGCTCGTTAACATTCAGTTATCCTCTTGGTGGCCTTCAGCTTGTGGCACTGACACAGGAATGAGACGCTCCCGTTTAGAGAAAATTGACAGGAGTTTACAAGGTGCTTTCCCTTCACCGTCCACACCTCCCAACCCCACTGGAAGATTATACATAAAAACAGGCTGGAAAGAGAAGAGAGTTGGGGGGTTAAAATGAGAAAGGCAGTTTGTTCCTTTTTGGCATCGCCTCTAAACATCTCATTACTTTGCATAATGCACACACACAATGCACATACATACACACAAAGAGCTCAGGAAGATAAACGTGGATTTGGAAATGAAGAACTGATTCTCACCTGTGCCTGGAGGTCCCTGAGTGGCACGCCCTACAAACATACCCAGCAATGCCCAGGCGGGCTGAGGACAGCACAGAGGTGAGAAGAGGCAAAACTAGATGGGATAGCACAGGCACCAATGAAGCCGAATCTGGAACAGCAAGAACCTGTCCCGATGTGTCGCCGGAGGGCACCACAGAGAGCTGGAAGCCAAGCCGGGATTCCAGCAGCCCAGAGGCAGCAAAGCTAGTTGAGACTCCCCATTCTCAGAAGCAGCTTTTAGCTTGAGAAGCTGCTGTATCCACTTGGGTTCATCCACGCCAGGTGGCTGTGAGGAGCCACCTGGACCCCTAAAAAACAAGACTATTCCCTGGAGGACTATTAGTCCCTGGAGGCCTATTGCTGGAGCCAAGAAAGGAACGAGATTGCTTAAGACCAAAAAAGAGCCCCACAGAGACCAGGTGTGCTCAGCCTGCCTTGTGAGCTGACACCCTCTCTCAGCTTGGCCCCGTGGCAACAGACATGGTCAAACTGTGTAGATGTACAAGAGGGAGATGGGGAGAGAAAAACCCTTTAGAAGAGGAAACTTTGAAGAACATCTCAGTTTAACCCAAGGGATGCCAGAAAAGACCAAGCAATGGACTCGAAGGGACTACAATATCTGGAGCTCAACAGCAAAAACAATGAAAAGTTTAAGAAATTAAAATCCTTCAGTAAACCTATTTGCTTAACATAAAAGAGGGAAGCAAAGAAGGCTCAGAGGACTAAAAACAAGATGAGACATACAGAAAAGAAATAGCAAAATGACAGACAAAAGTGCAACCACATCAATACTTTAAATGCACCAACCAAAAGACATTGTCAGAAAGACAAGACCCAACTCTAATACTGTCTATGAGAGATTCACGTTACATTTAAAGATGCAAATAGATTGAAATAAAAGGATTTTAAAAAATGCATTCTGTGAGAACAGTGGCCCTAAGAAAGCTGGAGAAGCTATAGTAATATCAAACAAAATAGATTTTAAGACAAGATATATTAGTATATTACCCTATAGGCCAAAGAAAAAGAAATGATAGAGGAAACTGGAAATAACTTGAACTGAATGAAAATGAACATAGATGCAAAATTCCTTAACAAAATGGTAAAACCAAGTTAAGCAACATATAACGAGGACCATAAATTATGACCACATGAGGTTTATTTCAGGAATACAAGAATAGTTGAACATCTGAAAATTGATGAATGTAACAAAACATATTAAGAGAATAAAGAATAAAAATCACCTGATCATCTCAATAGATGCTGAAAAATTGTTTGACAAAATTCAGCATCATCCGTTATACAAACTTTCAAAATTCTTGGAATATGGAGGAACTTTCTCAATGTGATAAGGGCATCTACCAAGGCTGACAGCTAGCAGGACTCTTCATTATAAAGGACTGAATGCTTTTCCCCTAAGATCAAGAACAAGGCAACGATGTCTGCTTCTACCGCCTGTATCAGCATCGTACTGAAGATTCTCTCCCAATATGGGGAGAAAAGGAATTAAATGCAACCATATTGGAAAGGAAGGTGGAAAATAGTCTTTATACTCAGACAAGATGATATTTCATGTAGGAAATTCCAATAAATCTACCCAAAAAAATAGAATTAATAAGTGATTTCAGCAAGATCACAGGACACAAGAGTAATACATAAAAATTCATCGTATTTCTATCTGCTAGTCACAAACAATTGAAAATGAAATTAAGAAAACAACTCCATTCAAAATAGCATCAAAAATAATAAAATACTTAGGAGCAAATTTAACAAAAGAAGTGGAAGACGTGTACATTGAGAACTACAAAACATTGTGGAGGAAAATTAAACCTATAAATAGATAAAGAAATATATCATATTCATGGTTTGGAAGTCTCAATAGTGTTATTATAGTAATATTCTCCAAAATGGTGAATAAATATGAAGCAATTTCTATTAAAATCCCACGAGGATTTTTTGTAGAACTAGAAAAAAGATAAAATCTTGTTGACCTTGAGTTAGGCAAAGTTTTCTCATATGACACCAAAGCATGACCTATAAAAGAAAAATGTGATACATTATATTTTATCAAAATTGAAAGCTTTTACTCTTTAAAATACATCAATAAGAAAATAAAAAGACGGGGATGAATTTAAAAAATAGGTGTGAGCTTGAGTGGATTAAAAAAAAAAAAAAAGCCACAAACTGTCACCTATCTAATAAAGGACTTTTATAATTTGTGATATAATTTCTGTATCACCTTCATTTTAAATTTAGTGAGAAATACGTGACAATTATGATTTTTTCACCAGTGAAACAATAAAGTTGCTATTAATTTGTTTTAAAAAAATATAACTCAATTTTTTAAAGCAGCATTTTTCGAATGGGCAAAATATTTGAATAAACATTTTACCAAAGATAATGTATACCATTAGTCATTAGGGAAATCAAAATCACAAGGACCACTACTACATATGATAAAAAGAAAATACATCTTGGGACTCCAAAATCACTAAGCCAAAGGGAGAAGTCAAGCTGGGAAGTGCTTAGGGCGAATTTAGCCTCCGATTCTATAAAGACTTAAACATAAGACCTAACACCATAAAAACCCTAGAAGAAAATCCAGGCAAAACCATTCAGGACATAGGCATAGGCAAGGACTTCATGACCAAAACACCAAGGGCATTGGCAACAAAAGCCAAAATAGACAAATGGGACCTAATCAAACTCCACAGCTTCTGCACAGCAAAAGAAACAGTCATTAGAGTGAATCGGCAACCAACAGAATGGGAAAAAATTTTTGCAGCCTACCCATCTGACAAGGGGCTGATATCCAGAATTTACAAAGACCTAAAACAGATCTACAAGAAAAAACAAACAAGCCCATTCAAAAGCGGGCAAAGGATATGAACAGACACTTTACAAAAGAAGACATACAGAAGACCAACAAACATATGAAAAAATGCTCATCATCACTGGTCATTAGAGAAATGCAAATCAAAACCACATTGAGATACCATCTCACGCCAGTTAGAATGGTGATCATTAAAAAATCTGGAGACAACAGATGCTGGAGAGGATGTGGAGAAATAGGAACACTTTTACCCTGTTGGCAAGAGTGTAAATTAGTTCAACCATTGTGGAAGACAGTGTGGCGATTCCTTAAAGACCTAGAAATAGAAATTCCATTTGACCCAGCAATCCCATTACTGAGTATCTATCCAAAGGATTATAAATCGTTCTACTATAAGGACACATGCACATGAATGTTCATAGCAGCACTGTTTACAATAGCAAAGACCTGGAACCAACCCAAATGCCCATCGATGATAGACTGGACAGGGAAAATGTGGTACATATACACCATGGAATATTATGCAGCCATCAAAAACGATGAGTTTGTGTCCTTTGTAGGGACATGGATGAACCCGGAAACCATCATTCTCAGCAAACTGACACAGGAGCAGAAAATCAAACACCGCATGTTCTCACTCACAGGCGGGTGTTGAACAATGAGAACACATGGACACAGGGAGGGGAGCACTACACACTGGGGTCAGTTGGGTGGAAATGGGGGAGGGACAGGGGGTGGGGAGGTGGGAAGAGATAGCATGGGGAGAAATGTCAGATACAGGTGAAGGGGAGGAAGGCAGCAAATCACACTGCCACGTGTGTACCTATGCAACAATCTTGCACGTTTTTCACATGTACCCCAAAACATAAAATGTAATTTTTTAAAAAAAAGATAGCTACTAAGATAAGAGGGAAAAAAGCAATGTGCCTCCCTCACAAGGAATTTCCTTGTGGACAAAGGACAGGCAGAACTCAAAGTCATCCCTCTGCTCACTGAGATAAAGGAATATCTGCTAGCCTCATTTGGAAAGGCTAATCAGAAACTCAAAGGAATGCAACCATTCGTCTCTCACCTACCTATGACCTGGAACCGTCCCCACCACCCACCATCCCCACCCTCCCACCCCTAGTTTGAGTCATCCCACTTTCCAGGACAGAACCAAAGTAGAGCTTGTACATATTGATTGATGTCTCATGTCTCCCTAAAACATGCAAAACCAAGCTGTGCCCCGACCACCTTGGTCACATGACATCAGGACCTGCTGAGACTGTGTAATGGGCTTGCATTCTTAACTTCAGCAAAATAAACTTCCTAAATTGACTGAGACCTGCCTCAGATATCTGGGGTTCACAATACCCACTAGAAAGAATATACCCAAAAAGACTAAAAAGGCCAGGTGCAGTGGCTCACGCTTGTAATTTCGGCATTTTGGGAGGCAGAGGCAGGTGGATCACATGAGGTCAGGAATTCAAGACCAGCATGGCCAGCATGGCAAAACTCCATCTCTACTAAAAATGCAAAAATTAGTAGTACATGGTGGCACACGCCTGTAGTTCCAGCTACTCCGGAGGCTGAGGCGGGAGAATCGCTTGAACTTGGGAGGCAGAGGTTGCAGTGAGCCAAGATTGCACCACTGCACTCCAGCCTGGGTGACAGAAGGAGAATTCATCTCAAAAAAAAAAAAAAAAAAAAAAAAAAAACAACAGTTGACTGAAAATACCAAGTTCAGGATAAGAAGAACTTAGATCCCTTTTTCTCATGCCCGAGGGGATGTAAAATGGGGCAGCCACTTTGAAAAGCAGTTTGGCAGTTTCTTAAAAGGTTAAACATATACTCACCACACAACCCAGCCATTCCACTCCTAGCTACCTACCTGAGAGAGAGAAAACATATGTCTACAAAAAGACTTTTATGAAAATGCTTGTAACAACAACATCCAGGACAGCCCCAAACTGGAAACCATCCAAATCTCTATCAGTAGGAAAATTAACAAAACGTGGTACATTTGTGCCATGGAGTACTACTCAGCACAAAAGAGGCAAGCTACAGACACAGCCAGCAACACGTATGAGCCTCAGTGCACTGTGCTAAGGGGAGGAAGCCAGCCACCAAATAGTAAAATGGCATGATCCTATTCATATGAAAATTTCTAGAAAAGATTTAAAAATATAGAGAGAAAGACAAGTCGTCCGTGGCTGTAGTGGCCTGTGAGAGCAGGATTGGCTGCAACTGAGTGAGAGGGAAGTTTTTGGGGTAATGAAAATGTTCTAAAACATAATGGTGGTGACGGTAGCGCAAGTTTCTGTTACTAAATATCATTGTATATTTAAAGTGAATGAATTATATGGTATGAAAGTTACAACTCAATAAAACCAAGTTAAAAAGAAGAAAAAAAAACCTGCGAGCACTGCTAATGTAGTCAATGGGGCATCATAAAATGTGTTTTGGGCTCATTAGGGGATTCCTTCTTAAACAAACAAATGCATTTGACTAGTACATTGAAGGCAGAAGTGTCGGTATCCATGAGTAAATTCACTTTCCACAATATCCCGGATACACACCCTTAGAGGAGGCTCCATTCACAGTCTGCTTAGCAGACAGCTGGTGTCTACACCAGCAGCTCCACACCTAATGAGATGGGAAGGTGATGAGAAGATACTGTGCCTGACCCTCTCTCTAAGGTTATGTCAGTCTTATTTGCAAAACTCTTCTCTTTAGGTTTTCTGTGCATTGCCATTTCAACCGAAGAGCAGCAGTGAAACACAAGATTAGGCATGTGTATGGGTTCTCAGCGTCACCAGGTGTGGCATGCCAGTGCTGGCGCAGGACCAGAGCAGCCTCTTCCGGTGCTCAGCCAAGGCACCCAGGTGCACTAACGAAACTCACTGATCACAACCACTTTCCTCAAAAGAGATTTCAAGGTTTTACACATCAATGTGGTAGCCTTCATTTTGAAATTGGGCTTCCCAGATACTGGAAATTAGAAACAGGGGTGTCAGGTGAGTTTTCACAGTGGGCTCTCCTGGGGATGAGAGGGATCATCTTTGCAGCTTTTGCCAGTTGCCATGGTGTAAAGACTCTCCCCATGGCCGATTGTAAGCAACTGACTTAATGTTCCGGAGTGTGAAGTTTGGAACAGAGGTCATAGCTGGCACACCTGTGCCTGGGGGCAGAGGAGGAACAGGAGGACATGAGGCACATACATAACAATGACATACATGACATCAGGCACATACAATGTTTAATCAAGACTTAAAATGTCAGAATAGAATGGTGTGACTTCATTACTTGAACAGTTGAAATAAATTGAAAAGAATTTCAAATTTAACAAGCTAATAATTACTATTCATACTGCTTTTCTGTGTTTGGTTGTACTGTCGGCAACTTCTCAGTAGGATCATTTACATAGACATGTATCATATATACACACACTTAGCACATATATGTACACACACAACCCCCACACACACACATATACACATGTTGGAGTCTATCCACACACATGCACTCATGCTAGACTCTATAATCTTCTAATTAGTTACAAGAAAATGCCTCATCATGGTCCTTAAATAATAGAAAATAGATTCCCCTCCAGTAATATGAATCCTCCTATGATTTCCCTGAAATTACTGGAGAATGCTAATTAATCATACCTCGATCTCACAGTTTCAAATCTCATAGGGAAATTCACCCAATGAGAGACGGAGGCTTAGTGCTGAAGACCAGGGAGAGCTGGCCAGACACAAGCCAACCACTTTGCTCTGACAAACACTAAAATCTGATTTTATTTCATGGCCTAAACCTCAGAGGAAGGAGAAAGCCTTCAGATATTTTTTGGGCTACTAGTCTAAGGATTAACACAGGCCCCAACCCACCATAAACTGCAGCAGGTGAGGGAGAGCACAGGACCCGAGGGTCTGCAGCCAGTAGCTGCTCATTTGCATTCAGCACACCAGCAGTAGCTTCCAATTGTGAGGCATACACCACTTCAGGCTTTTCCAAAGCTTTATGATTAACCTTGACACAACCTACCAGACATGTTAATTCCGTTTTAGAGCTGTGAGCGTTCAGAGAGATTAAGCAGCATGCCTCAGATCTCCAAGCTGCTAAGGGGAGAATCGGAATTCTTGCGGGTAACTGTCTCACTCCCTGGATAATTTACGTGCAGGCAAAGTCCTCATGCTTGGCCAGGAGCCAGGGAGGTAGCTGCCCAGATTCCAGGTATATAATCATCAGGCACAAAACCTGGCCAAAAGAGATCAAACAGAAGTCCCCTAGAAATAACAATAATCCGAGGAACACATTTCCTGTGTTGGACTCTGGCGTGTGCATTTGCAGGCCTGAAGCAGAGCAGTTTCGCTGTTGCTGTTTAGGAAATAAATTAGCGCCAAGTACCCATTTATGACACAAATGCTCAGGCAGTCCTCATTTCTCAGAGCTTTTTCCTGAGCCTTAGCTATAATTTTCCATTTATTCAGTGGATGACTTCCAGGAAACAAATTTTGTGTTATATGAACGATAAGACCTTGTTAACATTATCTCCTCTCTGTTTCAGATTCTTCATCTTTAAATCACAGTGTCAGACCAGTGGTCTAAAAGGCCTTGCAAAACGACGATCATATGATTCTATGTTAAAATCTTTCCAGGTTGTGTGTTTTATGTTCTGAGGTGGTGGCAGAGATGCACCCAGTCTCAATATGAGCGGATGGTCACACACCCATCGCAAATGAAGGACAGATGTCTAGGCCTCTTGTCCTGCCGTTATTTCTCGCCTTTTAGCAGTGCTAAAAATATTCATCAAATTCATGATCATGATTACTTTTGCAATTTTCCATGTGTCTATTTTTTTTTTTTTTTTTTTTTTTTTGAGACGGAGTTTCGCTCTTGTTACCCAGGCTGGAGTGCAATGGCACGATCTCAGCTCACTGCAACCTCCGCCTCCTGGGTTCAGGCAATTCTCCTGCCTCAGCCTCCTGAGTAGCTGGGATTACAGGCACGCACCACCATGCCCAGCTAATTTTTTGTATTTTTAGTAGAGACGGGGTTTCACCATGTTGACCAGGATGGTCTCGATCTCTTGACCTTGTGATCCACCCGCCTCGGCCTCCCAAAGTGCTGGGATTACAGCCTTGAGCCACCGCGCCCGGACTCCATGTGTCTATTTTAAAAAAGCATTAAGTACAGAAAAATACAATGTAATATAAAAATAATAACATAAAGGAAAAGTACCCAAATGTTAACATTTGTTAAATCGTGGATTGCGTGTTTCTGGGATTCTTCTTTGTGTTCTTAAATCTTTTAAAACTTAAAAATTATCATCTTCAGTAAGTGATAAATGTCTCTTAATGGTGGTCTCTTCACAAGTCTCTGAAGTCATCTTTTATACACGCTTCGTAATTTCCTTAACTGTCTCAAGGCTTAAATTTAGAAATAGAAACACACCCTGCTTCTTGCCCTGCAAAGTTCATGTTTGGCGACTATGTCATAAACACAGCATTATTTGCATGAGACCAAGATTAAGCTCTCACTAATGGCAGCCGGGAGCTAAAACCACATCCAAACTGTCTAACTGCATTTCAAAATGACTTCTATACCCTTACTGTCAGAGTCCTGGGGAGAGACATTTTCCCATTAACTTTATCTGAAAGAAAAACATCTCATACTATCTCATCTATATCATCTTAGGAAGGACCACACCAACATGCCATTTTGTTTTTGTTGAAAATAAACATTTTTGTTGAAAATACTTTTTCATTTCATTGAAATAAAATGTTTTTTCATTTTGTTGAATAATTTTGTTGAAAATAAGCATATGATACATGGTAAAACATCTCCAACTTCATCCAAATTATTATAAATTTTGAATTAAGCCTAGATTGAGATTGATGTTCAATATGTTTACCTGTTTGAGAATAGTCTTTGTAATACTTATTCACATGCAAACAAGTGAATCTCTCTTTAGATTTTTTTTTTTTTTTTTTTTTTTTTTTGGGACGGAGTCTCGCTCTGTTGCCCAGGCTGGAGTGCAGTGGCATAATCTCGTCTCACTACAACCTCCATCTCCTGGATTCAGATAATTCTCCTGCCTCAGCCTCCCTAGTAGCTGAGACTACAGATGCATGCTCCCACACCTGGCTAATTTTTTGTATTTTTAGTAGAGACAGGTTTCACCATGTTGCCCAGGCTGGTCTTGAACTCCTGAACTCAGGCAATCCACCCACATTGGCCTCCCAAAGTGCTAGGATTACAGGTGTGAGCCACCACACCCAACCAGATAATTTTTAAAATATATTCTTTGTATAGAATAGAGGAGTCTGATTCCTAACAAATGCTGAACCAGCATGATGCCAAAATTGAGCAGGAGAATTCTGGAGGTGAAACCCCATGAAATGGAGGTAGGGGGCAATGCTATTTGAAACTCATGGGGAGGTGGATTCGGCGTGGGGTAAGAGCAGCCTGGGACATTATACAACGCACTGTGGGAGCTCAGCTTGCAGTTTTTAGTCATTTTCTTCATTCAGATCATGTCTGCACCCAAAACTGTGGCAACACCACCTCCGGTCCAGATGACCACAGAAGGAACATCACAGAGGTCCAGATGTTCTGTGCTGATGAGGAGCTGGAAAGAGTAAGTGGAGACTGATCACACCAGGCAGTGGCTTGTGCATCTTCCTCAGGCCTGGTGAATTCCAATCTGTGTTTCCCCCTAATGCTGCTGCTCCCAGCAGGGTAGTAGGCGAAGCCCCAAGCTGAGGAGTGGTTTTGTAGGGTGGGGACTAACTATGACTGTGTTATCTGGTGCCAAGTCTCTGCTAAAAGTTCGACCACCCCATCCCTTGAGCTCACTGGGGCTGAGGTGGTGGCGTCCAGCCTTCCTCAATATGCATGGCTGACAGAGTAGCCCATACCCAAGACAGAAAGGCACTCTCAGAATAAAACAAAAGAAAAAAAAAAAAAGCAATATTGTGGATGGGATAACACTTTAAAAAGAAAAACCTACTAGATTATAGCCTCCATCCGAAGCAGAAATATTCAACCAAGAATTCGCAATTAGCCTAATAAACATTTGAAAACAGATAAGGGGATATATTAACAATATGAGTCAAAAAGAAAGTCATAGAAAACAAACAAATATTTGGTATGAAAAAGGCTATAGTTGACTAAAAATAAAATCAATAGAATAAATATCTGTTTTATTTGATATTTAGAAATGGAAACAGCTAAAGAACAAAATAGCAAACTGGAAGACCAGAACATTGGAAGAATATCAATACCAGAAAGAAGAAAACAAATGAAACTTTTGTAATTGGTTAATACAAAACAAAAAGTAAAAGCAACATAGAGGAAAGAAATACATACACAAATCCAAATAAAAGCAGTTGCAGGAGGAAAAGAAGAAAATTAAAATGGGACTCATAACCATTTGAAGAAATAAGGCATAAATTTTCTAGAATTTTATAGAAAATACAGTAGTGTATAGTGAAAAATCTCATACAGTACCACCAGAAAGGAGTGACAAGTTAAACACATTTTAATAATATTTTAAAATAGAAAATACAAAAGGAAAAGTTTCAAAGCTGCCAGAAGTGAACATATGATATGCAATACGTCAAATGCAGGTAACACCAGACTTTTCAATAGCAAGAATAAATGCAAGAATAAAAAACTGGATTGGTGCTTGCAAAATATTAAATAGCCTAGGTTGTGAGATCTAGCCAAAACATCAGTAAATAAGATAATCACCAGACTTACAAGGCCTTGGAGATATTGTCATTCAGAGGCCCACATTGACAAAAGTTTTTAAATGAAGGCTTAAATTGAAGACACCAAGACAAGAGATGTTGCAAGTGATAATGATGATGTGAAATAAATGTAATCAAATATATTGGCAAAGTTTGTTGTTATCTTTATTTAGTCAGTAGGACAAGGAAGAGACAAATATGCTCAAAATACACGGAATTAATAAGATAGGTCTTCACTATTCAATATGGTAGTTACCAGCCTCAGGTGGCTATTTAAATTTGAGTTAATTAAAATTAAATAAATTTTAATTAAATTTAAATTTAAATAGCCACAGAAGCTGGTAACTACCATATTTAAATAACACATTTAAATGTGTTCCTTTGTCATACTAGACACATTTCAAGTGTTTCACAGCCCTACATGGCTACTGTATTAAACAGCATAGCTACAGTACATTTCCATCATCACAGAAAGTTCCATTAGCCACAACCTTTAAGAGAGAAAAAATCAATAGGATGACAATGTTTGTAGGGAAGATGACACCAGTGAATATGAGGGCACACAAAAGTTCTATCTTATTATTGAAGAAATTAAAAATAGCAATTTTTTAAAATGTAAAAAGATCAGCAAACAAAAATAATAAATTAGCATGGTAGAATGGATCCTATTTTGCCAGTAGTTACAGTAAATGTAAATGGGCTAAAGTCATAGTTAAAAGACAAAGACTGAAAGAAGGGTTTACATATTGTATACAAGAGAGCCACTTAAAGCATGGGGCATGAAAGAGCAGTTTGACGGCATTGATTCAACCATATGAAATTGCCATTTTTGTAGAACAAAAAAGGATGGATATTGCCAATTTTATATGGTTCAATTATTTAAGAAATAAAAGACATAAATGGCTACCAACAAAAGAAAATCTAATACAGCTGCATCAATACTCGATAAAAGAGACACTAAGACAAAATGAAGAGTTAGGAATATAGACTATCACTACATGAATTTGAAAAGATTCAGTTTATCAAAACAACAAAAAGAAATTCTGTCAAATATGTGGACCTAAGAAGATACTCACAAAATGTAGCAAAAAGTGTTAAAACTGCAGAAAGAAGTTTGATAAATTCACCATCATGTTGCATTGCTATGACAATTATTAATACATCAATCAGAAGAAAATTCAGCAAAAATAGTTGAACAATACAATTGACAAGGTTTCCCTATGGATGGATATAGAGTTCTATATTCAAAAATAAAAGAAAACCCATTTTTGTCAGGGTCACATTTATAACAATGAATTACATTTAATAACAGATCAAGAAAGCCCCAGTGTGCATTGAAGAACACCACCACTTAGGCTAGACAGCTCTATGTTTGCTGAAGCAGAGTCCTATAAACTCAAACACAAAGTCCTTGAGATCAAATCCAACCTCCACCCAAGAGGTTTCTCTCCCAGAAAAAGACTCAAGGCTCAATATGGTGCTATACCTCCCTGAGTTCAATGACTCTCATTTCTATTTCGTCACACAAATAAACACAAATAAACAGACTGTTATACTCAGCAGTACAGTGACCAGTTAAAGACTGATGGAAGAGGGTGGGAAATGGGACTTTTCCTATTAAAAATGCTCATCATCACTGGTCATTAGAGATATGCAAATCAAAACCACATTGAGATACCATCTCACTCCAGTTAGAATGGCGATCATTAAAAAATCTGGAGACAACAGATGCTGGGAAGGATGTGGAGAAATAGGAACACTTTTATACTGTTGGTGGGAGTGTAAATTAATTCAACCATTGTGGAAGACAGTGTGGCGATTCCTCAATGACCTAAAAATAGAAATCCCATTTGACCCAGCAATCCCATTACTGGGTATATATCCAAAGGATTATAAATCATTCTACTATAAGGACACATGCACACGAATATTCATTGCAGCACTGTTTACAATAGCAAAGACCTGTAACCAACCCAAATGCCCATCGATGATAGACTGGACAGGGAAAATGTGGTACATATACACCATGGAATATTATGCAGCCATCAAAAACGATGAGTTCGTGTCCTTTATAGGGACATGGATGAACCTGGAAACGATCATTCTCAGCAAACTGACACAAGAACAGAAAATCAAACACCGCATGTTCTCACTCATAGGTGGGTGTTGAACAATGAGAACACATGGATACAGGGAGGGGAGCACTACACACTGGGGTCAGTTGGGGGAAAATGGGGGAGCGATGGGGGGTGGGGAGGTGGGAAGAGATAGCATGGGGAGAAATGACAGATACAGGTGAGGGGAAGGAAGGCAGCAAACCGCACTGCCATGTGTGTACCTATGCAACAATCTTGCATGTTCTTCACATATACCCCAAAACCTAAAATGCAATTTAAAAACAGAATTTTGGCTAACACCACACAACTTAGGACAGGTTGATGAGTCCATCTTCATTTTAAAGACAGAGGCATTGAACACTTTGTTACCCAACTTAATAAAATCATTATGGATCCAGCCCTGCTAATTAAAATCAAGCTCCATCATGCATCTTCAGCATACATAAGAGATGACCTAGAAATGCACAAAGTGTTACAGAGAACTAGCAGAGAAACTGGTGGCCTAATTTGGAGTGACGTGTCTTTCTTCTCCTCAAACCCATCCTTTAAAGAGTCTGGGAGGCTCCCAGGGACTCACTCTAAGAGGCTGGGACTTGCCTGCAAGCTTCCACCGTCTTCTGCCTGGCTGGAGTTTCGCTGGCAAAGCTGCAGAAACTCCCAAGTCCATCATGCTATGCCCCCTTTGTAGACCATAGTTAGACAGCTCTTAGGGGAACTTGTCCATCTCAAAAAGGACAGATATCTCAGGTCCTCTGGAAAGTTGAAGGATGCTTTAGGATATCCAGGTTCCTCGGGATGAAGCACACACATGGCACACAATCCTGTTTCCTGGTAGTTTTGACCACACCCTATTGCACACTTTATCTGCACTATTGTGGATACAGGTCTGCACTGTCTCACCCATCTGGTCAAGAGCCCTCCTGGGAATAGCACAGAGAAAGGAGGACACTGAAAGCATCATACACTGGAGGGCTGGCCTATGCTTCCCACCCAGTATTCTGCTCTCTGTGTAAAGAACCCCATTCCTTCAACTGCTCCCTCAGCAAAATGGTTTCTAATCATTCACTATCCTGGCTTCTCTGCTCTGTCTTATTCCCTTTTGCCAACATCACTGTTCAAGTACATTGCCCAGAAATTACTATAATTCCACTGCAACGTGAGACAAATAAAGCAGAATAAACACCATTTCTTTTAAAGGTTCTAAAACCCAGGATTTTTACTTGGTCACTAATACAGCAAGTCTGAGATATCAAGGTCTCATGTCATCACAGAATTAGATACCAAGTAATTTTAGCTGAGCCAGATCTCTTCTCATTCAGCTGATTTTCTTTTTCTTTGTTCGGTAAGTTGGATAAGTTATGAATATGGGGAAAATGTTGACAAAAGTTTAAAAGTACAAATAGCTTTGCATAATTTTTCCCCAAAAAATGTAACTAAATCACAATAGTAATTAAAGTCTTGGCTTTCTTGTGTGTTTTTAATCCTCACCAATTTAAGTATTTTTCCAGAACAATTTCCTTGTCTCCAAAAATAGTCCTTTACAGAACAACAACAAAAAAAGTAGCTAATAAATTCTTACATATAAAAAGGCTTGGCATCTTATAAATATTTCACAAACATTTGCTGGTTCATTTGTTTTTCTAAATGGTTTCTTATTATTTTTTTGTTTAAAAAGTCCTGAGCCATGAATATGTCACGGCCAGGACTGCAAGATAACAAACGATTTTTTTTTTTCTAATCACATTGTTCTTTACAATTTGATTTACCTCACTGTATAAATTCATTTTCTTGGCATGAGAACAGCTGTCTCATGGCTGTTGGGGGCAAAGCTGGAACTCTCAGGCAAACGGCCAGGCTGTCCCGTCTGGCCTGGAGTCACCACCATCCCTTAGGGTCTCTGCCTGAAACAACCCCCCAGTGAAGGGCAAGCAAATCCCAGCCTTGTTTGTATCTGCAGGAGGACTCCCAGGAGGGCTGACTCCTAGGAGCCTGAGATGACTATTGGCACTGCTTGATCCTCAGACAGGGCTTGGGGCAGCAGGGATGGTCCTGTGTAGGTGGAACTGGAAGCCGGGGTTCCTGTTCTTCCGAGCCTTGGCCGCCAGCTGGAAGAGTGTCATCACAGTTGCTTCTGGTTTTTAGTCCCCATCCTGGGTCCTTACTATGACTCCAGGCTCCCGGCCTCTTCCTTTCTTTCCCTGTAGGCTCCCTCTGTGTTGTGCAATTCTTGCAGTTACTTCAGGAAACTTTAAACCCCTAGCCACTAAGTGAGCACACACACTCTTGAGACTCTCAGACCTCATGCCGTCACAATTTAACATGGACCTGATAGCTTAGCTATCATCTGTGAAGTCCTCTTGGATACTGTTCCCTCCCACTGGCAGTGCTCTCAGGGGGCACCCTAACACCTGGTTTTTCTAAAGTAACTATAAGTTTAGCCATTATGGAGCCCTTCACTGCAAGGAAGACATGGTCTTTGTCACCGAAGAGGTACAATCAAGTATATACAATAATATTTATTTAAAGTGTAATATGCTCTAAGCGTTTCTAGGAAATGTAGTAGCTGGCGTTATTGAGTACTCAATGTATTCGAAGTGCTTTGTACATATTAATCAAATTAAATGCAACGACTTCTTTTATCCTCACAAAATGCACTGACGGTGCTTTCAAGATCTAGTCCGTTTTGCAGATGGGAAAAGTTAACGTGCCCTAGGGCCAGCAAGTGAAAGCAGATACAGGGACCTGGGCCCAGGGAAACTGGATCCAGAGCCCATACTCATAACAAACACGTCACTCGCTCCGAACTGTACCACCCATGAGGACAGTAACAGATCATTCAGAACACGCTAATATTCTCACATGTTTCAGGGGCACAAAGGTAGGAGAAATCGCTTCCAACTGAGATAATCAAGGGATTTTAAGATGCAGAATCAGTTGCACCAAGACAAATATGATAGAAATACAGAAATAATTCCCATCTGAGGAGACTGCACAACCACAGGGAAGCTTCCCAGCCAAGCTCTCCCTGCGTCCCATTCTCGTCCATCCTGACTTCTTTTTCTACTGTCTCAGAGGAATCGGAGCTTCCCTCATTTCCAAAACAGGAGCCACCTCACTGTACCTTGCTGTCGTGACCACACACCATCAAATAGGACTTGTCCCACTCCAACTGTCTTCTTTTCTTCCACCCTAAAAGAAGCTTCCCTGAAGCTCTTACCCTCTTTCTCTTCTCTCCACTGACAACCTTCCTGAAAATGATGAGTTACATGTGCTCCTGGATTAAAAGAGTAAATTGATTAAAAGAGTAAATTTGATTTTGAGCGGTCAGGGGAGTGGAGGCCTAAAGAGCTAGGTTAAAAGTGCCCAAAAGAGAAAGTAAACTTTCTCTCAATATTTGTGACAAGGAAACAAAGAACTTCCCAGCGAAGGGACCTGAAAAGAAACCCAGCACAAGATGAAAGCCTGTGAATTGACACCAGGATCTGCAGCCACTCTTTAGGGGGCACCAGACAAATGTGGGTATCAAGGCTCATAATCAAATAAGGCTTGCATTTGCCTGTGACACAGATCATGGGAGCAACTCTTCTTGAAGTACAATTGAAAAAGACAAAGCCTTTGTTTTTTTTTTTAATTTTATTTTAAGTTCAGGTTTGTTATGTAGGTAAACTTGTGTCACGGGGGTTTGTTGTACAGATTATTTCCTTATCCAGTTATTAAGCCTAGTATGTGTTCTCACCATTCAGCTCCCACTTACAAGTGAAAAGCTGTGGTGTTTGGTTTTCTGTTCCTGCATTAGTTTGCTAAAGATAGTGGCCTCCACCTCCATCTATGTCCTTCAAAGGACATGATCTCATTCTTTTTTAAGGTTGCATAGTATTCCATTTATGTACCATATTTTCTTTATCCAGTCTATCAGTGGAGCCCAAAATCAACAGTGGCATATGCTGGTACCTCAATGGTGCACCTGAAGAGAGAAAAAAAATTAAAGGAAAATAAAAGTGATTTGAACAACATAGAAAGCTGAGGCAGATTTAGATCTGACTCCCTCTCTTCCTTCCCTAGCCTAATACTTACTCCCTCACCAATCTTAGTAAGTTACACGCACCAAGAGCCTCAAATTCCCAGTTAAACTTCCCCTTCACCTTCATGCTTTAAAAGGAAAAACTCCTAAATGCCAAGAGTTGCAGTAATCAAAGGACACCACCCTGATGGGCTACTTTAGCCACACCATTACTTTACAATGGCATAGGGAATCTTTAAGAAATCATGTTCCATATTTAAGCTATAAGCATCCAAAAGTTTGAGAATTCTTTTATAATTGCAGTGAAGTTAGTTTCACAGGTTCTATCCTTTTAAGGACTATTCAGCTTAAGAAAAGTTCCAGCCTGTGACCACTGAAGAGGCCCCTGATGCAAGATTTTACACACAAAAGTATTAAATCCCAAGTGATTCCACAGACAGCAGTCAGCAACCTTTTTGGCACCAGGGACTGGTTTCATGGAAGGTAATTTTCCATGGACTGGGGGCAGGGGTGATGGTTTCAGGATGATTCAGGTGCATTACATTTATTGTGCACTTCGTTTACATTATTATTACATTTAATATATAATGAAATTAAACAACTCACCATAATGTAGAATTCAGTGGGAGCCCTGAGCTTGTTTACCTGTGGCTAGAGGGCCCCATCTGGGGGTGATAAGAGGCAGTGACAGATCATCAGGCATTAGATTTTCATAATAAGGATTGCACAACCTAGATCCCTGGCATGCACAGTTCGCAATAGGGTTGGCGCTCCAGTGACAATCCAGTGCTGTTCCTGACCTGACAGGAGGCGGAGCTCAGGCGGAAATGAGAGCAATGGGGCGTGGCTGTAAATACAAATGAACCTTCCCTTGCTCACCTGCCTCACACCTCCTGCTGTGTGGCCAGTTCCTAACAGGACATGGACCACACCGGACCAGCCCGTGACCTGAAGTGTGGGGACCCCTGCTATAGGGTACAGAGCGTACTGATGTCGAGTCATCAAACCAGGAAAATGAAAGTCAAAACATGCACCCCAAATTTCCACATCTAAGTAGATATTTTTGGTCACAGCCGATGCTCCTGATCTCAGGAACTAAGAAACAAAACAAAACAAAGAATAAAAAATCATTCGCAAAGCATGGAGAGATGTGGAATCAGCAGGACTAAGTAAACTAACCTTTCAGAGAGAAAAGCCAGTAAGAGGGAGATGAAGATTGGCATCTATTTTTCCCTGGAAACATCTTCCTGGACTATTAAATAGACAGAAGCCCAGTGATCAGATTTGGGTCATGTAGAAGATGCTGCTCGAAGAAGGAAAACCAGAAAAGCTTTCAGTGGTGCCATAGGGAAAGAGTGACAAATAGTATCTCAAGTGAGGGTCCTGCAGTTCACAGCTGATTTTACCCACAAGACATTGGCTGGTTTTGCTTTTTTGTTTGTTTGTTTGATTTTGAGTGGTCAGGGGAGTGGAGGCCTAAAGAGCTAGGTTAAAAGTTCCCAAAAGGGAACGTAAACTTCCTCTCAATATTTGTGACAAGGAAACAAAGAACTTCCCAGCGAAGGGACCTGAAAAGAAACCCAGCACAAGATGAAAGCCTGTGAATTGACACCAGGATCTGCAGCCACTCTTTAGGGGACACCAGACAAATGTGGGTATCAAGGCTCAGCCACTGGCAAGAGGCTGCTACTGGAAACAGAAAATAAGGCAAAGATTTCAGTGTTTGTGAAGGACAAAATTGGCGTGTAGGGCATTCAAACCAACCATTCTCTCCATCAAGGCATTTGCCCAATTCTGAAAGGGAGGAAGTCAGGTGTGTGAGTGCTGAGCTTAAACTTCTCTAAGGCAAAGCTGAATCACCCACAATCATTCAGAACTGAGGATGCACAGACTTTCCAAGCTCCCAGACAAAGCCCTGAGAAAAGAGGTAGATTGAGTCTGATCAAAACTACACCAATCCCTGACAGCTGGACCTTGGGAATCAACCTCCTCTGCCTTAGAGAGGAGTTCCAAAACACTTTTGTGTGGAAAATAACATAACTGGAACCTCTACAGTCTTTTATACAAACTATTCAGCTTACAAGAAGTCATCAGATCTGTGAAAAAATAAGACCATCTGCTCAATGTGCTTTAATGTTTTTTAAAACAAACAACAGAATTAGGTCCTCAAGTGACCCAAATTCTAGATACAATAGACAATTATTTTTCAATAACCATGATTAGATATATTCAAGAAAATAGAGGAAATGAGAGGCAATATAAATAGAATAATGGCAATTTGCAATTGAGAATCAGAATTATTTTTTTAATGAACTATAGAACTAAAATCAGAGTATCCAAAATTAAAAATGCAATGAATAGTTTTAACAGTAGATTGGAGATAAAACTGGTGAACTGGAAGGCAATGCAATAGAAAAATACCCAAACTGAAGGCAAGAAATTAAAAAGAAAGGAAAATTATTTTAAGAAATTAAGAGAAATATGGAATATATTCAAAATGTCTAAACAATATATAATTGCATTACAGGGAGGAGAGAGAATGAGAAGCAATATTCAAAGAGATAATGACTAAAAACCTTCCAAACTGGTGAAAGACATCAACCCACACATTCAAGAAGTTCAGCAAACTCAAGCAAGATAAATATAAAGAAAATCACACATCATCAATGTCAGCTTGCTAAAAATCAAGGACAAGAAGAAAATATTAAAAGCAGCCAAAGAAATAACACATTCTCTTCAAATGAGAAAAAAAAATAATTGCTGACTTCTCAAAAGAAATCATAGAAGCAGAAAACAGGACAGGCGAAGTGGGTCACACCTGTAATCCCAGCACTTTGGGTGGCTGATGCAGCAGATCACTTGAGGTCAGGAGTTTGAGACCGGCCTGGCCAACATGGTGAATAACCCCATCTCTACTAAAAATACAAAAATTAGCCAGGCATGGTGGCAGAAGCCTGTAATCCCAGCTACTCAGGAGGCTAGGCAGGAGAATCACTTGAACCTTGTAGGCGGAGGTTGCAGTGAACCAAGATTTGCATCATTGCACTCCAGCCTGGGCAACAGAGCAAGACTCTGTCTCCCCCCAAAAAAAAAGAAGAAGAAGAAAGAAGGAAGAAAGGAAGGAAAGAAGGAAGGAAGGAAGGGAGGGAGGGAGCGAGGGAGGGAGGGAGGAGTCATGAAAACAGAAAACAATGGGAAATGAGTAACCTTATATGCTTTATTAAAGAAAAAGGAAGAAAATTATAATTAAAGATCAGAGTAGAATTTCAGTAAATTTTAAAAAATCTTTAAAAATCAACAAGGTCAGCCGGGCGTGGTGGCTCAAGCCTGTAATCCCAGCACTTTGGGAGGCCGAGGCGGGTGGATCACGAGGTCGAGAGATCGAGACCATCCTGGTCAACATGGTGAAACCCCGTCTCTACTAAAAATACAAAAAAATCAGCTGGGTATGGTGGCGCGTGCCTGTAATCCCAGCTACTCAGGAGCCTGAGGCAGAAGAATTGCCTGAACCCAGGAGGCGGAGGATGCGGTGAGCCGAGATCGCGCCATTGCACTCCAGCCTGGGTAACAAGAGCGAAACTCCGTCTCAAAAAAAAAAAAAAAAAAAAAAAAATCAACAAGGTCAAAAGTAATGCTTTGAAATGATAAATCTCTAGAAAAATAGAACAAGAATAAAGCACAAACTACATAATAAGAAAGAAAAAATGAACTGTAACTACAGATCCTACAAACATTAAGAAGATAGAAGAATATTATGAACAAATTTACTCCATAAAAAGTGGCTATCTGGATTACATCAACAAATTCCTGAAATACAATTTACCAATTCTAACAGAAGAATAAATAGAAAATGTAAATAATCTGATATATATTAAATAAACTGAATTATTATATAATTTACAATGATTAATTTATTATTTAGTTTATTCAGTAGATTATTTGTGAATTTATTATTAATATTTCCACCAAAAAAACCAGGTGCAGGTGGACTTTTCATTTTCACAGGAAGAAATAACAAGTAATATATTAAACCATTAAAAAACTATACGGAGAGGAAAAACTTTCCAACTTTTATGGATGAATCTCTCACATAAACATATACTCAAAAATTGTTTTAAAATATTAGCATACTAAGTTCAGTGATATATATAAAAGATACCATAACCTGAAAAAATAGGGTTTATTTCAGGACTGGAAGGACAGTTTTGCTTTTGAAAGCAATCAGTTTAATTCATAACATTATCAGAAAAAAAACAAAAACAGGAAAAATCATGCTTTTATGTTAATGAATGCAAAAAAAACTTTAAACAGAATTCAACACTCAGTGATGATTTTTTATAAAAACTCAAGCTAGCAATAGGGACAATATATATGGAGATTCTTCAGGAGAAAATGGCAAAGGTCTATTTCTTGCTATGAATTATCATTGCAAGGGCTTCCACCTTGAAAATTTCACTAAGCTATACATTTATTATGAGTGGGTTATTTCTGTATCTATGATTTATTTTACAATAAAAATATAAATAAAAAAGGAAGGAGTTGAAGAAGTTAGCAAGATAAACTGATTATCATGAATCCCATTAAGAACTTATTTTTTTCAAGCTGTGATGAGTATCTGTACCTGTGTTCTGAACTGAAAATTCATGCGTATGTCCCATCTCATCTTTAAATGTAAGTGAAGCAATACTATGCAGTCTAAATCTATAAAATGACTTATTATCTTTAGATGATTCATTTACAGGTTTAGTGGGGGGAAAATGTGTTACATTCTTCAATTGCATGCCTGGAATGCTGAACAAATAAGATTCCAACATTATAAATTTATTTAACCTATCACAATGTAGTTGTATATTATCTTTAATGTTCTCACGGGCCTTGCAATGTTTTAATAGGAGAGTTTGCAATTATTCAAAGAGACACAAAGAAGGACTGAGAGAGGGAAGGGACGTGGAGTGTATTTGGGGTGTGTATGTACAGTGTGATTATGCCTATTTCTAGGTGATCTGTGTTCTTAAGTGTGTGAGGGTGTGTAATATGCATGTGGTGTGTGTAGGGATGCCTGTGCATATTTGTGTGTCTCTGTGTGTTGTGTATATGCTACACACTGTGTGTGTATTATGTATGTGTGGTGTGTGTGTATGTGTATTGTGTGGCACATGCAGCATTTGTGTTTTGCTGTATTGTAGTTTGTGTATAATGTGGTGTGTGTGTAGTGTGTATATTCTTTGGTGTATATGTGGTATGTGTCTGTGTTGCACTGTATGTGTATTGTCGGTGCACTGGCAGTATGTGAAAGGTGTTTGTGTGTGTATTGTGTGTGTGATATAGTTTGATTTTGTGTCCCCATCTAAATCTCATCTTGAATTATAATCCCCATAGTCCCTATGTGTCAAGAGAGAACAGGTGGAGGTAATTGTATTATGGGGGCGGTTCCCCCATGCTGTTCTCATGACAGTGAGTTCTCTCAAGATCTGATGGTTTTATAAGTGTTTGGTAGCTCCTCCTGCATTCATTCTTTCTCCCACCACCTTGTAAAGAAGGTGACTTGCTTCCTTTTCACCTTCCACCATAATTGTAAGTCTCCTGAGGCCTCCCAAGCCATGCGGAACTATGAGTCAATTAAACCTCTCCTTTATAAATTACCCAGTCTTGGGCAGTTCTTTATAGCAATGTGAGAACAGACTAGGGCAATGTGAGTGGTGTGAATTGTGTGGTGTGTGATGAGTGTGTGTATTTGTGTGTGGGTGTGGATATGTGGTGTGAGGATTTAAACAGCAAGAGTAACCTACTACTACAATGACAGGTACATGTCAACAAAAGTATCTTCTGCAGGCTACCATTAAAAATTAGATCTTGTAACCTAAAGTGCACCTTGCTTATGGAATAAACAGTCCGAGAGTGAGGGGACCTGATGATGTGGAACAGCCAACGAGGTAACAACATCTGTCTATTTAGATGTAGAATTTGCAAGAGATTGGCTATTGTAGAAAAGCTAGTAATACCACAGTCTGGGTGAACCACATGGCATTTCTTATGAATAAATAAATAAAGAGCTCAAACACTTGGTGAAAGTATTTCTGTCAGGCAAACACATCTGAGTGCAGCTCTTCTTTTACACAAGGAAACAAGGTACATGAGCCAAGCACCAGATCATCAGACAGCACGTGGAATCAAAACACAGGTTTGGTCCTCCCTGTGGAGCTTCCAGGGAGTTTGCTGATTTAATTTGCTAAAGAAGTTCATAATTTTCTAATCACAAATGTATTGATATGCAAAAATATAAGAAAGTATAAGGAAGAGTAATATTAGTTCCATAATGTTATACCAGTACCATGCTGTTTTGGTGACTATGGCCTTATAGTATAGTTGCAAGTTGGGTAATGTGATGCCTCCAGATTATTTTTGCTTAGTCTTGCTTTGGCTGTGAGGGCTCTTTTTTTGGTTCCATATGAATTTTGAGATGTTTTTTTCTTTTTTCTTTTTTCTTTTTTTTTTTTTTTGAGACAGAGTTTCACTTTTGTTACCCAGGCTGGAGTGCAATGGCGCGATCTTGGCTCACTGCAACCTCTGCCTCCTGGGTTCAGGCAATTCTCCTGCCTCAGCCTCCTGAGTAGCTGGGATTACAGGCACGCACCACCATGCCCAGCTAATTTTTGTATTTTTAGTAGAAACGGGGTTTCACCACGTTGACCAGGATGGTCTCAATCTCTTGACCTCGTGATCCACCCGCCTTGGCCTCCCAAAGTGCTGGGATTACAGGCATGAGCCACCGTGCCGGGCCCAATTCTTTTTTCTAGTTCTGTGAAAAATGATGGTGGTATTTTGGAAGACATTGCATTGAATTTTCAGATTGTATTTGGCAGTATGGTCATTTTCACAATATTGAACCCAACCATGAGCATGGAATGTGTTTCCACTTGGGTGTTCTATCATTTCTTTCAACAGTGTTTTGTGGTTTTCCTTGTAAAGGGCTTTCATGTCCTTTGTTACATATATTCCCTAGTGTTTTATTTATTTATTTATTTATTTGCAGCTATTGTAAAAGAGCTCCTTAATTTGATTCTCCGCTTGGTTGCTATTGGTGTATAGCAGAGCTACTCATTTGTGTACATTAATTTTGTATCCTGAAACTTTGCTGCATTCATTTATCAGTTCTAGGAGCTTTTTGGATAAGTCTTTAGGGTTTTCTAGGTATACATTTATATCATGACCAAACAGTGACAGTTTGACTTCCCCTTTACTGATTTGGATGCCCTTTATTTCTTTCCCTTGTCTGATTGCTCTGGCTAGGACATCCAGTATTACGTTGAAGAGAAGTGATGAAAGTCAGCATTCTTGTCTTGTTTCAGTTCTCAGGGGGAACTTGTCTTGTTTCAGTTTTCAGTTCTCAGCTTCTAACTTTTCCTCCTTCAGTATAATGTTGGCTGTGGGTTTGCCATAGATGGCTTTTATTACCTTGAGATGTCCCTTGTGTGCCGATTTTCCTGAGAGTTTTAATCATACAGAGATCCTGAATTTTGTCAAATTCTTTTTTTGCATCTATTGAGATGATCATGTGATTGTTATTTTAAATTCTGTTTATGTGATATATCGCATTTATTGACTTGCATATGTTAAACTATCCCTGCATCCTTGGTATGAAACCCCCTTGATTATGATAGATTATGTTTTTGATACACTGTTGGATTCAGCTAGCTAATATTTATTTTGTTGAGGATTTTTAAATCTGTGTTCTTCAAGGATACGGGCCTGTAGTTTTCTTTCTTTTTTCTTTCTTTTTTTTTTTTTTTTAGTTATATCCTTCCCTGGTTTTGAAATTAGGGTGATACTGACTTCATAGAATGATTTAGGGAGGATTTCTCTATCTTTTGGAATAGTGTCAATACAATTGGTACCAATTATTCATTGAATGTTTGTTAAACTCAGCTGTGAATCCATCTGGTCCTGGACTTTTTTCGTTGGCAATTGTTTTTATTATCGTTTCAACCTTGTTGCTTGTTATTGGTCTGTTCAGAGTTTCTATATCTTCCTGGTTTAATCTAGGAGGGTTGTATATTTCAGGAATTTATCCATCTCATCTAGGTTTTCTAGTTTATGTGCATATAGGTGTTCACAGTAGCCTTGAATGATCTTTTGTATTTCTGTGGTATCAGGTGTAATAGCACCCATTTTGTTTCTAATTGAGCTTATTTGGATCTCTCTCTTCCTTTCCTGGTTAATATAACTAATGGTCTATCAATTTTATCTTTTCACAGAAGCAGCTTTTTGTTTCATTTATCTTTTGTATATTTTGTGTGCTTCAGTTTCATTTACTTCTGCTCTATCTTTGTTATTTCTTTTCTTATGCTGGGTTTGGGTTTGGATTGTTCTTGTATCTCCAGTTTTGTGAGGTGTGACCTGAGATTGTCTATTTGTGTTCTTTCAGAATTTTTGATGTAGGCGTTTAATGCAATAAACTCTCCTCTTAGCACAACTTTTGCTGTATCTCAGAGGGTTTGATAGGTTGTGTCACTATTATTGTTCAATTGTAGCTTTTAGGGTTTCTGCTGAGAAATCTGTTGTTAATCTGATAGGTTTTCCTTTATAGGCTACCTAATGTTTTTGCCTCACTGCTTTTAAAATTCTTTCCTTCATCTTGATTTTAGATAACCGGATGGTTATGAGCTCAGGCGATGATCTTTTTGCAATGAATTTCTCAGGTGTTCCTTGAGCTTCTTATATTTGCATGTCTAGATCTCTAGAAAGTCTGGGGGAGTTTTCCTCAATTATTCCCTTAAATATGTTTTCCAAACTTAGATTTCTCTTCTTCCTCGGGAACATCAATTACTCTTAGGTTTGGACATTTAACACAGTCCCAAACTTCTTGGAGGCTCTGTTCTTTGTTTTATTCCTTTTTTCTTTGTCTTTGGGTTAATTCAAAAGCCTTTTCCTCAAGCTCTGAAGTTCTTTCTTCTGCTTGTTTAATTCTATTGCTGAGAATTTCCAGTGTCTTTTACATTTCTAAGTGTCCTTGATTTCCAGAAGTTGTGATTTTTTATTTGTGCTATTTCACTGAAGAGTTTTTCCTTTTATATCCTGTATCATGTTTTTAATTTCTTTAAGTTGAACTTCACCTTTCTCTGGTCTGTCCTTGATTAGCTTAGTAATTGACTTTCTGAATCTTGGTCCATTGCTGATCCATTGCTGGTGAGCCAGTGTGATCTTTCGAGGGTGCTAAAGAACCTTGTTTTGTCGTATTACCAGGATTGTTGTTCTTATTCCTACCCATTTGGGTAGACCATGTCAGAGGGAAAATCTGAGAATCAAAGGCTGTTGTTCAGATTCTTTTGTCCAGTATCACCCTAATACCAAAATCAAAGAAGCACATAACAAAAACAGCAAACTACAGACCCATATCCTTGATGATCATAGATGCAAAAATCCCCATGGGATGTTCCCTTGAATGGGGCTTCCTGAGAGCCAAATTGCAGGGATCATTTTGCTCTTCTGGGTCTAGCCACCCAGAAGAGCTACTGAGGTCCAGGCTGGAACTGGGGGGTGTCTGCAGAAAGTCCTGTGATGAGAACTGTCTTCAGGTCTTTCTGCTGTGGATAGCAGCACCTGCTCTCGTGGAGGCAGCAGGGGAGTAAAGTAGACTTCGTGAGGATCCTTGGCTGTATTTTTGTTTAGTGTACTGGTTTTGCGCTGGTTGGCCTCCAGCCAGGAGGTGGCACTTTCAAGAGAACATCAGCTGTGGTACTATGCAAACTTGCAAGGATGCATACTTGCCCTAGGGATGCCTGGTTAAGTATTCAGGTTCCTCAAGAGGTGGGCTGGGCCATAGAGCTCCCAAGAGATTCTGACCTTTGTCTTTGGCTACCAGGGTGGGTAGAAAAAGACCACCAGGTGGGGGCAGGGATAGGCATGTCTGAGCTCAGACTCTCCCTGGGTGGGGCTTGCTGTGGCTGCTGTGGGGGAAGGGGTGTGTTTCCCAGGCCAATGGGGTTATCTTCCCTGATTACCACTGCCTCTGCTGAGTCATGCAGGTTACCAGAAAGTGGGGAAAAGCCAGCAGTCACAGGCTTCAGTGGGTCCCATGCATCCCACAGTCCTAAAGGCTGGTCTCAATCCCACAGTGCCCCCCACAACAGCACCGAGTCTATTTCCAGGCAGCTGGTGACCAGGGCTGAAAACTGCCCCAGATGACCAGCCTCCCCACTGAGAAAGCAAGCTGACTCACAGTGTTTCAGCGTCTCAGGAGCCTGCAGCAGCTCCCTGAGAAGGAATGGCAGCTCCAGTTCCTACAAAGGGTCTGTGGATTCTCTTAGCTTTCCTGGTATGTTTCCTGAGGTAGTTCTTGGAGCAAAAATTCATGATCTGAGTCTCCAAATGCTGCTCTGTCCACCTGAGTGGGAGATGCCAGGTAGCCCTGCCTCCCTTTCTGCCATCTCCAATCCAGGTCACTATTTCTTGGTGTTTGTGTGGTCATCACTGGAAACAACTGATCCGAATTTAGGGCCAGGCTTTATGTTTGTGTTTCTTTGAACACCAGATTTATGTACATGCTTTAAGACACTCGGCATCAGGACCAACTCCTGTTTCATGTCCTTTAGGGTATGTACTTGTTTGATTAAATTGCTGGTGAACCTGCCCACAGCTAATGCTGTATGCCCATATCGTAACTTGTGGTTTACCTTTGTATCAAATTACACACAGGCATGGTATGACTGCACTGTCTATTAAAGTACAGGAATACCTGGAGAGAAGTAATTCCCTCGATTTGGGACATGCTGAGTTTGAAGTGTCTGTAGGGCATCCAGGCAGGCTGTTAGATGCATACATCTGTGACGTAGGCAAAAAGATGAGGATTGAGGAGTAGCGTATTTGTAGGAATCACAGAACAGAAGCAGGAGACAAGGTATGGCCTTAGAAGGAAGAATGTACAGATGAGAGGAGGAGCCTTTGACAGAGACTAACCAAGTGTGACCAGAGAGGAAAAAGCAGAGACACTGGAGTTGTGATATGGCTGGCCTAGAGTTAGAACCTGAGCAACACCATTTTATACAAGACAAAGCTATTTTCCAAAAATAAGTTGTAATGGCTGCCCCATTCTCCTCACAATAACCACTGACCTTGGCTTCTGTAAAATGCCCACTATGTAAAGTTGCTTGCCTTTGCTTATCAGTAAGTGCTGAAAAGTTGCTTGCCCTGCATCCCCTAACCCTCTTGGTCCTAAATCCAGGATGTGGTTTTTCAGTTTAAAAACCCCACTCCCCCTGAACTCGGGGCCATGGGTTGGAGAGACGTGAGTCCTTCGTGGTCGCCGGCATAATAAAAAACCCTGCAATTTGGCATACTTCTGTCTTAGTGTTAACTTTCCATGCTTGGTCCAGTACAACAGAGTCACAGGAGGCAGGAGGTCAGTCTCAAGGAAAAAGAGCATCCATCAGGCAATGTCAGCCATACCAACAGAACAGACACAGAGGAAACGTCACCTTTTGGCTTGGGAATGGGTTCTGCTACAGTCTGCATGTGTTGCCAAAATTCATATGTTGAAGCTTAATCACTAATGCCGTAGTATTAACGTGTAGGACTGTTGAAGGGTGATTAGGCTAGAAGGGCTCCTCCCTCACAAATGGGGTCAAGTACCTTTATAAAGAGGCTTCATAGGCTGGGCACAGTAGCTCACACCTGTAATCCCACCACTCTGGGAGGCCAAGGTGAGTGGATCACTTTAGGTCAAGAGTTTGAGACCAGCCTGGCCAACATGGTGAAACCCCATCTCTACTAAAACCGGACCTAGTTCATCTTCACTGGGCTTAGATGAGTGTGAAATAGATATGATCCATATCAAGCCTGTGAGATTTGCAGGTTATTACAATGATCCATCTCTTCTGACCAAGGCACGGAGAGATCTGAAGACCATACATTCATTAACAGAGCTATTCTGAAAAACTTGTAATCTATCCAGGAAAGGGCTACCCAGAAGGCTGAGTCTAGAAATCCTATCATGAAGGAATAGAAAGAGCAGGGAAAGAAAAACTTGAATAGGACACAATGTAGAAAATGAAAGCAAGATTTTTTCTAATTAGCTGAAAACGTCCAAAAAGAAACTCATGAAAAGGGATTAGCCTTCTCCATGTGGATATAGAAAGCAAAATGGAAACTCCTTATCTGAAATGCAATTAGACGTCTAAAAAAAGCAATTTACTCCTTGCTGAGTGGAGAATTCTCTGTCACAGTGGATGTGCACATGGAGGTGAAATGAAGAGCTTTCAGGGTTGGGCCAGATAACCTCAAGATGCTTTCAATGGTGAAAGGGTTAGAAAGAAGCCTAAAGAGTGTACTAGACCATGCCCAGCCCTACCCATTCCCATGCCCTTCCTGACAGGTGCTCAACAGAACCTGCTCTTGGGAGGGCACAGTGAGATTGTTGGTGGCTGTTCCCTGGATGGTTCCCAGTGAACTCAATACTGGGGGAATCTACTCTGATACCCTCTCCTTACACTGGAAGAGCTAATACTCAGATCAAGATACAGTCAGTCTCATCATTAAAATCTAAGTGGAGAGGAAGGATCACAGAACAAGATAGTCAGAAGCCAACAGCATGGTGTACAGCATTGCCCAGTGGGTGGTGATGGAACCAATGAGAAGTGGGAGGAGCAGAATGAAATTTAGCTCTGCTCTTGCTTCCAACAAGGTTTCCATGTAACTCATCTTAGATTATGGAGTCAAGGCCTATCCACTTTTCCCAGTGCAGCCACAAGCCCAGAGAAACCTAAAAAATAACATGGTCGTTAGCTTTAATTATGTGCTTTCAAAAATTATCTATAAACATGCATGCTGTTTTTTTTAAAGGCAATATTTGGCCTGAGCAACAAGCACAATTGAGAGTCTGTGGAGCCCACCTTTGTGTATTATGGAATACACATCCATAATCAATGCAATTTTCAGTAATGGAATCTATCTTCTGCTTCCATCACTTTTTTTTATTTTTTTTATTTTTTTTTTTTTATTGAGATGGAGTCTTTTCTCTTTTTTTTTTTTTTTTTTTTTGAGATGGATGCCAGACTGTGCAATGGTGTAATCTCAGCTCACTGCAATCTCCACCTCCTGGGTTCAAGCGATTCTTCTGCCTCAGCCTCCCGAGTAGCTGGGACCACAGGCGCATGCCACCACGCCCAGCTAATTTTTGTATCTTTAGTAGAGACAGGGTTTCACCATGTTGGCTGGGATGGTCTCGATCTCTTGACCTCCTGATCCACTCACCTCGGCCTCCCAAAGTGCTGGGCTTACAGGCATGAGCCACTGTCCCTGGCTGCTTCCATCCCATTTTACACATCACTTCTGGCTCCATTCCATTCATCTTCCAGGATATGAGGACTGGGAATGAGACTTGGCAATGCCACAGTTACTCCTGCCTAGTACAAATTAATTTTTAGGTAATTCAATAGTGGCCAAGCATATCTTTACAACCATCCAGCTCAAATCATTTTGAATGCAATGATCATGCATTCTTCACATTGCATCAAAAACAAGCAGATATCTTGTGGGTCCACTCCCTCCACAATATTCCTAAATGTTCAAACCTGTATTTTAAAGGCCTGATGAAACCAATTCAAGTCAATATTACTTGCTAAAAATTAAAAATGAGCAAAGAATTTCCTGGCAGCTTTAAAATACCCCTACACTGGAAACAATCCAAATGTGTATCAATGAGAGAAAGAATACATCTCACACAACAGAGTATGATACAGTGTCTAAGTCAGTTCAGGCTGCTGTAACAGAATATCATAGACTGGGCAGATTATATAACAAGCATTTATTTCTCACACTCAGTTCTGGAGGCTGGGAAGTCCAAGATCAAGGTTCCAAGATCAAGATTCCAGCCGATCCACTTCCTCCTGGTTTGGAGGTAGCTGTGTTCTTGTTGTATCTTCACATGGCAAAGAGAGAGAGGGAGCTCTGGTCTTTTCATCCCTTTGTAAGTGCACTAATCCCACTCATAAAGGTTCCATTCTCATGACCTCCTGATACCATCACATGTGAGGATTTAGTCTTCAATACATGAATTTGAGAGGAACACAAAATATTCGGTCCATAGCACACAGCAATGAAAAAGAATGAACTCCTGGTGGCTGCAACAACATGAATTAGTTTCAGTGACATAGCTAAGTGAAGGAAGCCACATACAAAGAGCAGATGCTGTGTAATACCATGTATGTCAAGTTCAAAACCAAGCAAAGTCAATCTATAGTAAAACAGTATATTAATCCACTCTCAGGCTGCTGTAAGAACATACCCAAGACTGAGTAACATATAAAAGAAAGAGGTGGGTTTTTTTTTTTTTTTTTTTTTGAGAAGGAGTTTCGCTCTTGTTACCCAGGCTGGAGTGCAATCTCAGCTCACCGCAACCTCCGCCTCCTGGGTTCAGGCAATTCTCCTGCCTCAGCATCCTGAGTAGCTGGGATTACAGGCACACATCACCATGCCCAGCTAATTTTTTGTATTTTTAGTAGAGACGAGATTTCACCATGTTGACCAGGATGGTCTCAATCTCTTGACCTCGTGATCTACCCGCCTCGGCCTCCCAAAGTGCTGGGATTACAGGCTTGAGCCACCGCACCCGGCCTGAAAGAGGTTTAATTGACTCACAGTTCTGCAGGGCTGAGGAGGCCTCAGGAAACTTACAATCATGGTGAAAGGGAAAGCAAACACGTCCTTCTTCACATGGCAGCAGCAAGGAGAAGTGCCAAGCAAAAGCAGAAAAAGCTCCTTACAAAACCGTCAGATAGGCCAGGTGCAGTGGCTTGCGCCTGTAATCCCAGCACTTTGGAAGGCCGAGGCGGGCAGATCACTTGAGGTCAGGAGTTTGAGACCAGCCTGGCCAACATGGTGAAACCCCACCTCTGCTAAAAGTACAAAAATTAGCAGGACATCATGGCCCATACCTGTAGTTTCAGCTACACAGGAGGCTGAGACATGAGAATTGCTTAAATCTGGGAGGCAGAGATTTCAGTGAGCCAAGATTATGCCACTGGACTCCAGACTGGGTGACAGAAAGGGACTCCATCTCAAAAAAAAAAAAAAAAATCAGATACCCTGAGAACTTACTCATTATCACAAGAATAGCTTGGGGGAACTGCCCCATCATTGAATTACCTCCCACCTGATCCTACCCATGACACGTGGGTATTATGAGAACTATAAGATGAGACTTGGGTGGGGATACAACCAAACCATATCACAGGGGTCAGGATAAACATCCTTCTAGGGGCAAGGAAGAGTGACTAAAAAGAAGTCCAAAGAGGTATTCTGAGGTCTGGCAATATTCTGTGTCTTGCTCTAGCTGGTGGTTAGTTACACGGATGCATTTAGTATGTGAAAATTCATGGGGCTGTACATTTGATAAATAGGCCCGTGGAAAACAATCAGTAATGAGCTCAGTAGGAATGTTTCAATCCCCCTGTAGGAGGATGCTAATGTAACACAGCCAAAACTATAACGCCATTTTGAGGAAGCTTTTGAGGCCTCAAACAGTGTTAGGAAACCCACAGGCAATGGGAAGATAGTTGGCTCAAGGCATTTGAATACCAGAATCATGACACTTTTTGGGACTAGAAGATCTTGGAAGTCATATTCACTAAGCCCCTGTTTACAGATTTGGAAATGAGGCTCCCAAGCTTCCGTTGCTGCAAATGTTGTCTGGAAGACAATGTCTTCAATCAGTGGAGCTCAGCCCCGGCTGCACGAAAAAACTGCCTGGAGAGCTTTAAAAGATATTGATATCCAGGCTCAACCCCAGCCTAACTAATTTCTAATCTCTGGAAATGAGGCCCCACATCCATACTTCTACAAGCTCCTGAGGTGAGTCTAATGACTGTGTCAAATCATTGCAGCACCCATATCTTTGCTTAAATTTGTTCCAGATTACTCTACTCTGCCAGACCCCTTGCAAAGCCTGAAGCAGTGGGCCCAGGAGGGGCAAGTTTTGTTCAGCACAGAGAGGGTGTGGGGAGGAGGAGAAGCCCAAAGAGAGGCTCAGTGAGGGTGAGGGGCCCACCACCCACTCCCCCACCGTGCCTGGAGTTCCAGCACCACCTGCCTTGGAGCCAGGGAGAAATGCTCTTCCGTTCTTTTTACAAGATTTCCTGTCACTTCCTCCCAACTCACATTCAGTGGTGCCAGTTGCATAACCCAAGGAGCTGTTTTCTTAAAGTTCAAAGTCAAAATGGATCTGGCACAGCAAGAAATTCAGGATAAATTTAGTCAAGATCTCCGTTCTGGCAGCAGAGGCCCAGCTTTGACTCGGCTGTGCCCTGGGTCCCGATGCACAGGCTGGAGGTGCACACCCAGATCTTCAACTCCAGCCACAAATAATGTCAGGCAGCATCTGGGCCTTTCCCGCTACTCCCAGGAAGTCATTATGCACCATCTTCTGTTTCCTCAACCTGTAGGAAGAGCTCAGCAACAATGCATTTGCCACTGTCACAGGTGTGGACCTCCCAGGAGGGATGTGTCCAAGCGGGATGCAGCGGTGGGGGGCAGCTTTCAAGTTAGGAAATGAGATACCTTGGAGATGGCAGGCAAACACAAAGTAAGTGCCCACCAGTTCCAGAACACTCCACTCTCTATATGCATCCCTTTTTAGTCCTTGCATATCACACGTGCAAGCCACTTACTAATATTTTGCCATCTAGAGACTAAAGGCTCAGCCCCACTGAGAAATCTCACAGAAGGTTAGAGAGATCATCTGCATTTGGGCACAGGTCTTTGGGATTTTAGAAACCCTTGTGTTATTAACTCTGCTTCTTTCTAGATAGTCTTTCATTAAAATCGTAAGAGATGGAAAATTAAATAAAATATGGCTCTATTTTGTTCATTCACTCCTTCCTTCTTCAGCCATCTTTCAGTGAGGATCCACCACGTGTGAAGTACTAAGCCACTGGGGTTTGTGGGAGATCATCACACTCACTTTTACCTGGCCAGTTAGGAACTGAGAAGAAGGTGCTGGAGTCAGATGGATAAAGATGGGTGATCCCAGCCATGGTATTGGAAAAGTGGGGTGAGAGAAGACAGCTCAGGAAAGGGAGCAAAGGAGTGGCTCACCTTCTTCTCGGAAACAACCGACCCCCAAATCTGCAAGCCCATCCACTGGGAAAGCACCTTCCCTGTGAAAGTTCTCAGAATCCAAACAGTCACTCATGTTAAGGAAACCCTCACAAATAGAGCCAGGGAAGCCATGAAGAGTGGATTCTAAAACCATACACCTGATAACAACATCAACAAAGAAAACGCTAGAAAAAATACAACCTTGCTCAAAGGCCACTGCAACCTTATGCAAAATATAATTTTGCAGGTACGTCCATCCAGCAGCTGCCTGTTCAAACTCAGAATGGTGTCGCCCTTGCTATTGATCTTTGTAGCCAAGGACAATTATCTCAAAAGAATTAAGTAATCCTCCTCATTTTTTTCCTTAGAAAACCTTTGCCTTCTTCATCTCCCTGAATACATGCATAGTTTACTACAATGTGCATACTCCCATTGCAATGCCCTCTTCCCAGAGAATCATCTTTTCCTTTAGAGAGCCTCTCTCTCTGTTGTATGCAGGTGGGCAACCCTTACCTCGTGGACAAACAAGCAGATGAAGCAGGGTGCACCTGCTCCGTGTGCCTTTCCTGCAGTTCCATGTCCCTGAGAGATCTAGAAAGGGTGAATTCAGAGACTGAAACAACCATCCTATCTCCTTTGAAAAGTGTTATTAGCTCTCAATTCATTCCTCCCCTCTTTTCTTTTGAACCAATCAGCTTCAAGCAGCCTTTCCTCGTGCTGCTGCACCCACCTGGAGGAGGTGCTGGCAAGTGTGGCCAGGGCTGCAGAGAGGAGAGGAGAAGTGAGACAGTGATGCAGGAACACCTCGCTGCTACGAGAGTGACAGGAGATACGGGCAGAATCTAGACAGGGGCGCAGGGTCCAGAGAGGGTAGTTGGTTTCGCAATGAAAGACATGCCAGCACAGGTATGTGCTCCTGGGAAGGATCCAGAGGAGGGATGAACAAGGCTGTGGAGAGACGAGAAGCAGCTGCAGGTGAGGCTGGCACTTTCCATAAGGGAGGGAAGGGATGAGGCACCACATCCGGTGGCTGGTGTGATTGGCCCTAGAGCTGTGGGGATTCTATCTGATCGCTTCTCCTCTCTTTGCAGCACAGTTATCAAAGCTGGGAGATAGGGCTGTGGTTGCAGAGGTCCAGGGAGAAGGCTGGACATGGCCACTGTTGAGAACAAGAATGAACGGATGATGTTATAGGGTGGGCTGACAACAAGGAAGTCCTGCTTGAAGATGGTACTTGCGGGTGAAGAATGCCAGTGTTGAAACGCAATCCCATAAATACACAAGTAACTCACAAAGTCTAAAATAAAAAATGCCTACTTTGGAGATTTCGTTAGTTCCCTAGGGCTTCATAATCAATTGCCAGTAACTGGGTGGCTTAAACAGTAGACATTTATTCTGTCACCATTCTGGAGGCCAGGAGTTGGAACTCAAGGTGGCAGCAGGATGGGTTCCTTTCAGATGTTCTGGGAGAGGCGTTGTCCCAGATCCCAGATCTCTCTCCAGCCTCTGGTGGCTGCCAGCAGTCTTTGGCATCCCTTGGCTGGAAACAAATCAATGTCTGCCTCCCTCTTCATGTGGAGTTCTCCTCTCTGTGTCTGAGACACTCTACCCCTACTTGCCTTTTTATAAGAATGCCAGTCACTGGATTAAGGCCCACCCTCATCTTAACTTAATGGCATCTGCAAAGACTCTATTTCCGAAGTCACATTCACAGGCTCCAGGGCTAAGACATCGAGGTATCATTTTGGAGGACACAATTCCATGCATGAGAGGGTACAGATGATACGTCATGAGAGTGAAGAGGAGAAAAGCATGATTATATTCAACTAGAGCATCAGAGAATCTCAGGAGAGCTCTGAAGAGAAGGTGGGATGGGTGGCCAGGCGTGGTAGCTCACGCCTGTAATCCCAACACTTCGGGAGGCCGAGGGGGCAGATCACCTGAGGTCAGGAGTTCGAGAAGGTGGGATTGAGATATCTGAGTCAGTCTACAATTCTAGCACATTTTGGACACACAGGTGAGTGTCATTCTTTAATGCCAGTTAAGTGGACACACAAATAAACAGAAATCTTGGCAGGACGAACTCCCCTGCCTGCCTGAAATCCTGGTTTCTCTCTTACTCTGTGACTTTGGCAAGTTACTGAATTTCACGGTGCCTCAGTGCTTCCGTCCATGAAATAGGCAGAAGGCATTAGGAGAACGTTCTCTCAAGGGGGAATTTTATAAAGAGTTCGCTATCAATTGTGTGTCTTGGTAACTTAGATACAAGGAAGTATGTCCGATACACCAAGCAAAGGAGTGTCTCCACTTCTTTCTGTCACAGTGGAGAGCTGGCATCCACAACAGTGGAAAGGGAGGTTGGATTTCCAGGTCATTGTGCAGCCCCTAACCATGAAGATGTCTACATTTCTCATATTATAAACAATCTGCCCTACCAGGACAGTGAGTTGGTAAGAAACCAGGTGCCAAACTGCCCACAAATCAAAGCGGGCATCTCTGTGAGTGTGACGCGCTTCTTCATATCTAAGCCAGAAGCCCTGAGAAGTGAAGGTGGAAACACACGGAAGCAACCCCTCAGGGAGATGTTCCCAGGAAAGCCTCTTCCTTGTGCTTCATTGCAATGCCTTATTGCTGAAGATGAGATCCATGCATTGTACAAAGTGTGCAGTTAAATTACTGAGGCACCCACTGTTCATTGCCTACCCCAAAAACATTCTTAGGCTGTCTATGCCACTATAACCAAATACATATCTACAATTTATTAAACAGAAATAGAAACATATTGCTTACAGTTCTGGAGGCTGGGAAGTCCAAGATCAAGGCACCAGCAGGCTCAGCGTCCAATGAGGGCTGCGCCATCCATGGCATCTCTCCACGGCAACATCCTCACATCATGGAAGAGGGAAAATCCACTTTCCCAATCCTTTTGTAAGTGCCCTCACCCTATCCATAAAGGATCTGCCTCATGACTTAATCACCTCCTAAAGGCCCCATCTCTTAATACTATTACATTGGCAATTAAGTTCTAATGTATGAATTTCAGAGGGGACACATTCAAACCATAGCACATTTCCACTCCTTCTTTAGCAACTAAACCCCAGTGTGGTTCATCCAGCAGACAGAGGTCTCTTAACAGCAGAGAAGGTGGGATCATTCCAGGAAGAGCAGAAACAGGCAGGCAGTCCCAGCCAAGGAGACATAAGGGAATCTTCCAGGGAGAAAATCTCTGAGATCGTCTTTTCCTCCCCACAAAAGAGCTTGTCAAGAGAAACCCTCCTCTGCCCAGCTGATCGCCATTTGCTTCTTTTCCTGTGGTCTGATTTCAGGGAGAACATTGACTTGATTATCAAGTCGCTCCAAGAAAAGTAATTTCAACCTGAAACACAGAAGCAGAGGAGACAAAACAGAAAGGCAGCTGCTCATTCAAAAACCAAGGAAACTGCAGAGAAACCCGTGTGGCCTTGAACTAGACCAGAGGGTGAGGGAAGAAGCGATGAGGTCAGAGGGGAGGGAGACTCCAGATCACCTCCTGAAGACCTCTTTCCTTGGTCCTCAGAGGACCAAGGCTGGGTGGTTCTCTCCGTCCGGACCCAGCAAACTCCACTGTGTGTGCACCCATGACCAGGGCCTACTGGCTGCATGGTGAATGTTAGAAATAGGCCCTTGCTGTGAAAGCCAAGGCATTTACCTCCTCAGGGGTCTTCGTCAAAACCTCCCGCCGGCTTCTTTCCCCAGCCACACTGACTCCCTCTCTCCCATCCCCCACAATGTCCTTTCCTTCAGCAGAGACCTTTGACTCCCCTCCCCCACATCCCTCTTCTCAACAAGAGACACCCCTGAAGCCACTGTCCTTGGTTGGGAGTGATTTAGAAAAACTACTATTCCTGTAAAACTTGACCTAAGAAAAATGACTGAAACTGTTAAAAATCACATAAATACCTGATAAGGTGGCCCTAAATTACAAGACATCCAAAACATTGGCATCTGTTCTAATTTACCGAACACTGGGAGATTATTCATTAAACTTTAAACTAAGCTATTTCTATGCCTTTTGGAAAGCGAGCATTCACTACCCGAAATTTAAGTTGCATAATATGTGCATCTCTAGGCCAACCTACATGTGAAAATACAAATTTACACAAAATTGGGTTGCAATTATTGACTTTGTAAACTGATTCATTTTCTAAATTTCCCGGGGCTTGTGATTCCTACAGCAATTAAAAACAGATTTTATTTACACACACAGAGGCAACATAGCCTATATATAAGCTGATGAATAACTTATATAGATGAAGCAGCATCTTTATTTAAAAAAAAAAATCCCATAAATCGCGGATAACATAACATTTAGGTCTATGTTTAAATGATGGAAATGAAAACTTTCCAGCAACCAGTGCTACCAAATCAAATACTTTTATAATTATAAAAGGGAATTTGGTACAATAGAAGAGCTCTTTTCAAGGTGGATTTTTACGCCTATGAGTACAAAACTGTTAGCCCATCTTTTAATCCCATGAAACACCCATTACCTTCCAGAACACACTCCCCTGTACTCCCTCCCACCTCACTCTTGCGGGATTTTCTTTGTTTCTGTTGTGTGTGAACACAGGAGTCGCAACTGCCTGTCGATGATCAAAATCCAGGGGCCCTTTCACACCCCCTAGCTCCGTCCTCCTCTCTGAAGCCTCGGTCACTGCTGGGCACCATCCTCCGCAGGGGTGCCAGGCCCCTTGCCGTCTCCCTCTCCCATCCTCCCTCTCCTGCATAAGAACAGCTCACCGCACCATATTGCCCATAGCCAATTTTAATCTTTTTCTCTCTCCCTGAACATGCGTCCTCCTGTGTGCCCACAGATTTCACCATTACCAACCAAGGCTGTAGCCCTGGACCCTCACCCCAGGAACACCCACCCAGCTCCCCCACACTCAGCATAGCCAAAACCATTCGATATGTCCCCAGAAAACTTGGAACTTGTTCTTCCTAGAGATTCCTCACTACAATTAGGGAACCTATCAACTTAATGGGTCTATCATATGTGCAACACACACACACACACACACACACACACACACACACACACACAAAATAAAGACTTCCCTAAGCAGAGATTAGCAAATGTTTTTCTATAGAAGGCCAGATAGCACATATTTTAAGCTTTGCAGTCATGTGGTCTCTCTGACAATGTAGCTTGAAAACAGCATACAGAAACCAATGGCTGCACACAGTGGCTCATGTCTATAATCCCAGCACTTTGGGAGGCTGAGGCAGGTGGATCACCTGAGGTCAGGAGTTCAAGACCAGCCTGGGCAACATGGTGAAGCCCTGTCTCTACTAACAATACAAAAATTAGCCGGGCACGGTGGCACGTGCCTGTAATCCCAGCTACTGGGGAGGCTGAGGCAAGAGAATTGCTTGAGCCTGGGAGGCGGAAGTTGCAGTGAGCTGAGTGTGCCATTACACTTCAGCCTCGGTGGCAGAGCAAGACTCCGTCTCAAAAAAAAAAAAAAGAACATAGCTGAGTTCCAGTAACCCTTTATAAAAAATAGGCAACAGGCCAGATTTAGCCAACAGGCCATAGTTTACTAAGCCATGCACTAAAATATACCAGTGCTTAACAATGGTTTATCTGTCAATGTCAGGATTCCAGGTAGTTTTGATACTCTCTTTATAATTGTCCTGATGTTCCAAGTGTGCTATAATGAGCATGTACATTGTATTTATGATCATAGACAGGAGTTCAGCTAATGTTGGGAGGGAATGGCTGATATCCTGGTCGGCTGTACCAATTACAGTTACTCCTGGGTACACAGAGCTCTCCCGGAAAAACCCAAGAGCGGCTGCCAAGTAAGGAAACAGTTAATATTTGCCTTGTTTGAAGCTCCAACAGAAAGATTTTTTTCTTTCCACCTTTTTTGGTAATCAGTGCAGGCACTTGCATGCACACACACACACACAAACACACAGTGGTTTTCTTGCGGAATTGGATGAAATTCCTTTTTCCATTACATTTTCCTCTAATGACTTCCTTGTCTCACTGGCCGTATATAAGTCAAAGAAAATTTACTATTACTTCTTACACTACAAATGTAGTGAGAATGGAAAAATGGGCTGAACTGAAATGTTTCTCCTACCACTGGGTTTCTTGCACACGGCGTGATGAAATCCTGCAGACAGACTGGCAGGATGGGCACACCGTGATCTATGAGGCCTCCAGGAGGCCAGGAGAGTCAAATCTCCCCTCCAGCATTGCGCTCACACGATTTACTCTTTGTGTTGGATTTTTTGCTTTCACGGTCCACAAATTGATTCCTGCAATGTAACTGTTTTCAAATAAGAAGTTTAAGCAAATCCTTTCGAAAATAATGGGCATTTTCACTCAGAGAATTAAAATTCCAAAGGGGCTCAGGAGCCAGTTCCTAATGCCCCCTCGAGGGGCGCCACTCCCTCCTCCGAGCTGCTTCCTGTCCGCGGGTGTCAGTGCGGAATCCTCTGGGCCCGGTTTTCTGCTCTGCCAACCTCTCCTGATGGGCTCTGAGCACGTCGTCACCTGCAGCAGGAGGTTAGGACATCCTGAATTCGGCTGAATATCTAGAGCCTACCAACGGTCCAGGTCCCTGAACACTGACTGGCCCATGCTTTTTTGGAGCACCTCATCTTTATGAATGTCTGCTTCCCTGCTCTAGATCAAGGTCTCTCAGCTTAGGCACCACTGAGTTTGGGGGCCAGAGAAAAATTGTCTTTTTGGGAGGGGGTTGGTTGTGCCCTACACAGTAGGGTTTTTAGCAGCACTCCCGGGTTCCGCCCTGGATGCCAGCAGCACGCCCCCAGCTGTGACAACCAAGAATGTCTTCAGTATTACCAAGTGTTCCCCACTGAGAACACTAAGCGCGTTGGTCACACCTACATACCTGAGAGTGTGACAGCGGTTGCGTTCAGTAAGACGGTCTTAGGGAATCAACTGTTTCCCCGGGAGAGGTCAGCTTAGCCGGAGCTATTGGCTTCCTTGGGAGCTCACCCAGCAGTAGGTGAGCGCGTGTAGCAACACTGGGTCGTGGTGCACCTGTGAAGGTGACCATTTGTCCACCAGGGAATGCACTGGAAGGAGTGGCGATGGGGATCTTCACCATCCCTGTCCTCACAGTCAGCGCCTTGATTCTGATGGCTCAAATTCCTAAGATCCCTGAGGCCAAACCAAGAGTAAACCGTGGTCATGGTCAATGGGAAACCTGGGGCCAAGGCTCAACTGCTCAGGGCCTGTGAATTTTTTTTTTTTTTTTTTTTTTTTTTTGAGACGGACTCTCGCTCTGTCGCCAGGCTGCAGTGCAGTGGCGTGATCTCGGCTCACTGCAACTTCGGCCTCCTGGGTTCAAGTGATTCTTCTGCCTCAGCCTCCCGAGTAGCTGAGACTACAGGCACATGACACCACACCCGGTTAATTTTTTTTTTTTTTTTTTTTTTTTTTTTTTTTGTATTTTTAGTAGAGACAGGGTTTCACCATGTTGGCCAGGATGGTCTCAATCTCATGATCCACCCACCTCGGCCTCCCAAAGAGCTGGGATCACCACACCTGGCTAGGTCCGTGAATTTTTTAAGTAGTTGCTAACATTTAAATGTTAGAAAACATCACTTGAAAATCCAACCTGGCCACTCTTGCCATGCATTCACACAGGAACAATGAACTGGAGCTGGGTGGCTGCCGCCCTTCACCTCAGGGATGCTGTTTGCCACAGTCCCCACCCTGCCTTGCAGCCCCCCAGGCAGGCTCCTCTCCTGCTCGGCTCATTTACATCAGCTGCCCAAGGGCCCTGAGGTTGCAGCCCTGCTCTACCGCCTCATTTCACCATTTTTAATGCTGTGACACACATTTTCTTTTGCTCAAATAAGAAAATAAACAGATTGTCCAGTGGAATTCGAGCTGCAAAAGAAACTCAGAAGAAATATTTGTGTTGAGGACATAAAACTACTTTACCCAACTGCCCAACTCCGAACATGCTCAAAATATAAAATCCAGTTTAATGGTCCAGTGGCCAGTGAGTGCCCTGCTGAAGCCAGAACGGCACGGAGGCAGGAGACCCCGGCCATAGATTTCCTTGGTGCTGACTGGCGTGTGACCCAGGGTGTGTCCTCTGTCTGCCCTGAGCTTAGCTTCCTCCTCAATCAAATAAAACGACTAAAATATAGGAACCCCACGGCTTTTTTTTAAATTAAAAATCCCAATGATTCTCTAAATCATGGATCAGCAAATTTTTCCCATAAAGGGCCAGAAGAGAAATATTTGAGGCTTAGCCAGCATCACAACTACTCAGCTCCGCCACTAGAGTGAAAAGCAGCCACGAACGATATGCTAATGAATGAGCGTGTTCTGAGACTTTATTCACAAAAGCGGGGGGCCAGCTGGATTTGGTGCTTAGGCCACGGTTTGTGGACCCCTGCTCTAAGTTAAAAGGTTCACAAATTTACAAGTAATGAAATGGCATGTCATTTCTTTATATATCCATAATAATTAAAAAGAAAAAAGAATTTCAAGAGAAACAAATAGCATAAAACCACACACACACTGTAGAAATGTTAGTTTCCTGGTTTTGACGTTGCAACATAGTTATGTAAAATGTAATCATCAGAGAAACTAAGTAAAGGGCACAGGGTGTTTTTCTGCAACTTCCTGCGAATGTATAATTTTTTTCAAAATAAAAAATTTAAAAAGTGATCTATACTGAAAAAATAAGTGAATGCTTCAGGGTTTGGTTCGGTTTTGAGACGGTGTTGCTCTGTTGCCCATGCGGAGTGTAGTGGCACCATCACAGCTCACTGCAGCCTTGACCCTCCAAGTAACTGGGACCACAGGCATGCACCACCATGCCCAGCTAATTTTTGTATTTTTAGTAGAGACAGGGTTTTGTCACGTTGCCCAGACTGATGTCAAACACCTGGGATCAAGTGATCCACCCACCTTGGCCTCCCAAAGTGCTGGGGTTACAGGCATGAGCCACCGCACCTGGCCATGAATCATTTTTAAAGTTAACTTTTGAGAATTTAGTTTAGCAAGACACAAAGTTCTGAAGGCCCCAAGTCCAAAGTGTCAGCAGGGTGGGATTCTCCTGGGGGCTCTCATGGGAATCTGCTCCAGGTCCCTACTGTAGCTCTGGTTAATTGCTGGCAATGCGTGGTGTTCCTTGGCTTGCAAAAATGCACATTGCTCCAAATCTCTCCAATCTCTGCCTCCATCTTCACAGAGCATTTTCCTCTGTGTTTCTCAGTACAAATTTCCCTTTTCATTAAAGAGGTCAGTTATTGAATTACAGACCACTTTAATCCAGTATGACCTCATCTTAACTTGATTATATCAGCAAAGACCCATTTCCAAATAAGGTCAGAGTTACAGATTCTGGGGGTTAGGACTTCAATATCTTTCAAAGGGATGCAATTCAATCCTTAAGAGTCCTTGACCTGCACACCAGCTAAACCAAGCTAGGAACCTGCCTAACAGGATGCAACATTACCAACATGGTTCCCACCTCACCAATAAGAGGAGCTGCCCCAGCCATACCCAATGGGTTCAGGTTGACCAATGTCACTCAAATGGGGAGCCCATCAGTCTTAAGAGATGGGTGAAGACGAGCCGTAATGGTAGAATCTCCCTCTTAGCTCCACTCTCTGGGCCCAGAAGGATCCTGAAGAAACTGGAAGAGGCACAAGTTATATTCTGCGTCTTAGTCTATTTGAGCTGATATAACAAAATACCAGACTGAATGGCTTATCACATAACAGAAATTTATTACTCAGAGTTCTGGAGGCCGGGAAGTTCAAGATCAAGCTGCAGGCAGTGTCTGGTGAGTGCCCATTTCCTGGTTCAGGGATAGCACCTTCCCACTGTGTCCTCATATGGCAAAAGTTGCCAGGAGTCTCTCTCTGACCTCTTTAAAACACTGATCCCATTCCTGAGGGCTCCACCCTCATGAGCTAATCACCTCCCAAAGGCTCCACTTCCAAACACATTCGGGGGTTAGGTTGCAACACACACGTTTGGGGAAGACACAGACACAAACATTCAGTCTGATCGTTCTGTCCCAGCTTGGATACTGCAGCCAACAGGACAGTGTGATGGCATAGTGAGCCGCAGACCTCCATCTGAAAAGACGTCTAGGGAGCTCTAGCAGACGCCAGGAGCAGCAGGTAACTCCAGGCCCCCTGGTTCCTGATGATCAGCCTGGGCTACTGCCCTGGCTCTCATAGCCAAGTAGCCAATCAGAGGAACAGGGCAGACTTTTAGAACTGTCAACCAGCCCCATCCTCTGAACTCCATCAGTGAGGCCAGCAAATCTCCTTCCATTCCAGGTCCCTCCATATAAGTATGGGACGCTAATTGTCTTGGATGAGGACAAAGCATTGACAACTTCCAATGGACAGAATCTTGGATGGAATTTCTTAGGTTGCCATGAGGATAGGATTGGCCCCATAGTTGGGAATTTGACTGAACTCAATCCTGTGGACTGAGTTGTCATCTAAGAAACTAGCTACAAATAAAGGCAACCATCCAGATCTTCTGAATGGAACCCATGTGATATAGGTTGGTACTTCCCCAACCCTACACATGCAGGGGAAGACTTTAATAGTATCTGTTGCAGACGACACTCTTAAGGGTTTGAAGCAGGGATTTAAGACAGGCTCACTGTGTTGGGGCCACCATCATCAGTTCAAAGGCATTTTCCTGCTAGTTACAACATGGGGTCTAAAATCGTGTTAAGGTGCTTACCTTCTTCCAAATGGCAGCGTGGAGAAAGGAAGTGAATAAAAGTCAACTACAGACTACTTCCCTGCAGCACCTCTTAGCCCTGTCGTTCTGAAGAGCCAGTGCCTTCTGACTTTTACAGTTATGGTCCATTTAGGTGGACGGGCACAGGCAAGAAGAAGAGGCCCCTGAGCTGCATCCATACCAGAGAAAGCATATGGATGAAGGGCTCAGGATGGATTTCATCTTTCACACCCCAGTCGGCCCAAATCAGGACTCTATGTCGTGTTTCAGAGCAATCACCCCAGCTTGTCACTGTAAGAATCATTTTGACAAACAGCACAGATTTTTATCTCCTAATTTAAAAAAATACCTAAAGAATGGTTTGATGTATTATTTCCCATGATCACCTGAGCAACCCTTGGAGAAATTCTCTCAGCAGAATCCTTGTCCTTCACGCTGTGCATTTCATCTGCTGTTTCCCATGGAGGGTAAGAATTTTTAATCCAAAGCAACATAATGAGCCTTGTCCAAGTCACAGCCTCAGGAGTAAAATGAAGGGTACCCCAGCTGCGCTGTGGGGTGACAGAATACAGCTGCCTTTGATCCCAGCACAGTGCCCAACTTGTACAAGGAGGCAGAGCCTCACAACAGTAACGATCAGGGGAAGCAGACAACTCTGCCAGCTTCCTGAACACTCTCCTGCTGCTTTTTCTCCAGGGAGGATGTTTCCTCACCTGCCTGTGGGCACCTCCCACCATCTCTGGAACACACAAGAGCATCAGCTCTCACTGTGGTGCCAACAAGCACTATCGCCACAGATGAGCATGACTGCCCACCGCCTGAACATGATGCACAGCCCAGGCCACCAAACGCTGCTGCCCAGAATTCAAAGAAATGTACTCAGGGCCTCCAGCCTCCCTGGTCTTTTTTCACATACAAGAAGCTGGGCAGAGGGCAAAGGGTGGAACCGCATTCTCTGAACTCTGTCAAAGAGGCCACCAAGGGCAGGGGAGCTGAACTGAGGAGTGAGGGGTCCCAACTCAAGGAAGCCCCACCTTAAAGGGGCCAGGGCTCCCTCTAAGTATGAGTATGGAAAACTCACTGTCTTGGATGAAGGCAGGATTCTGACAGCTCCCAACAGAAAGAGTCCTGGATTGGGTTTCCTGGATTGCCACAGGGATGGGATTGGTCTCAAAGCTGGGAATTTGACTTAATGCCATCATGTGGATGGACTAACCACCTGAGACATTACACGGCTGCAAATCCAGGCGACCATCCGGATCCTTCTGAACGAAGCTCTCGCACGGGCTGGCGGTGCTGCTGCTCTTGGTCCAGTGCTATCTCTTACCAACTTCTTTCTTACGCCAATATGTGACCTTATAAGACATCAGTTCTTATGAGAGCTTTCACTAGCATTTAAAATAAATGTTCTGGAGGCTAATATCTAAAACATATGAAGAACTCAAAGCAATAACAAGAAAAGTAATGACCTGATTTATAAATGGGGGAGGGTCCGAGCAGACATTTTCAAAAGAAAACATACAAGTGACCAACAAGTATATTTCTAAAATGCTCAGCATCACCATCAGGGAAGTGCAAATAAAACCACAATGAGGTATCACCTCACCCTGTTAGAATCCCTGTCATCAAAAAGACGAAAGGTAAGTGTTGAGGGAAGAAAGTCCTGCACACTGTTGTGGGAATGTACATCAGCACACCCATTATGGAAGATGCTGTGGAGATGCCCAAGAAGCTAAACATAGAGCCACCATATGACCAAGCAACTCCACTTCTGAGTATACATCCAAAAGAAAGGAAATCAGTGTGTCAAAAGAGATGACTTCATTCCCGTGTCCACTACAACACTATTCACACTAGCACAGATGGAGACTCAACCAAAGTATCCATCACTGGATTTTAAAAATGTGGTCTATGGCCGAGCGTGGTGGCTCACACCTGTAATCCCAGCACTTTGGGAGGCCGAGGCGGGTGCATCACAAGGTCAAGAGATCGATACCATCCTAGCCAACATGGTGAAAACCCATCTCTACTAAAATACACAAATTAGCCGTGCATGGTGGTGTGCGCCTGTCGTCCCAGCTACTTGGGAGGCTGAGGTAGGAGAATTGCTTGAACCCAGGAGGCAGAGGTTGCAGTGAGCCGAGATCATGTCACTGCACTCCAGCCTGGGAGACAGACTGAAATTCTGTCTCAAAAAAAAAAAAAAAAAAAAAAAAAAAAGAAATAATCAATGAATACTCATATCCATGTCACTGTGGATACATATAGCTGTGTTTCTGTAGGATATATGCATATAACTTCAGTTACAAAGGAGGAGTAAGTTTAAGAGGTCTGTTGTACAACATGGTGGCTATAGTTAATTATAATGTGTTACACTCCTAAAAAAATGCTATGAGAGTAGATTGTCTTTTCACCATGCAAAAAAAAGCATGTGAGGTAACACTCATATTAATTCGCTTGACTTTGCCTTTGACAATGTATAAATACATGAAAACATGTCATATACTCTAAAGATATACAATAAAAAATCAAATAAATGTTCTCCAGAAACTACTCATATAAAAATAAAATCATATGTTAAGAAGCATAAGACAAAAAATAAATACTGTTACAAAAGCAATGCATGCTTAGTGTAGAAAATTTGGAAAATGGGGACTGGTCTAAAAGCACTGAAACTACCTTTAAGCCCCACCACTCAGAGACCACTTATGCGTGGAATCTTTAGTAACGTGTGGTCTTGGACATGAGTTTGTATGTCACGGTGCTTTGGTGTGCAAGCTGGGTGGGGCAGCGATGGTAACACAGTCAGCTCTTCCGTTAGAGGAGAGAGATTCCAGCTTGTCCTCACATCTACTGAGTGCGTCCTGCAAACCTGGAAGCATTGCAAGAACTTTGCCTGGATGAACTTATGACTCCTCAAACAAATCTGTAGAGTGATCATTATTCTTATTTTATAGACAAAGAGTTGAGGCACAGAGTGGTTTAGTAACCTGGCAGAGGTCACACAGGATACAAACAGGGGCAGTTTTCTCAAGAGCTGTGCTCTTTACTACTTGCATTTTGGAAATGTCATTGACTGTCATCAAACTTTTTTTTGGAGTAAGGACTTCTATTTTGAAAAAAAAAAAAAATCAGAAAAAAATTGTGCAACATATCTGATAGACTATGGGTTTTAACTTACAAATTTAATTTAGAAATCAATCATAGTGATATTTCTAAGAAGCTTAAAGTGTTTCATAAAAATGAACAGGTCTCAAATAATCAAACAAAAAATTAATAGCTGATAAAATATTTATCTTCATTTGTTGTTAAAGAAGTACAAATTAGACAGCAAGTGAAATACCTTATTTTACCTATTAATCTGGTAAAAGTTAAAATGTCAATATATGCCATGGTCAGCCAGTGTCTGGGTTCAGACAGCTTCTTGTGCACTGTTGGAAGGAGTCTATTGGTCAAAGATTATCTGGAGAATAATTAAGGCATATCTATTAAAATAAAAATGCACCAACAGTAAATTCAACTATCTGTAGGAATTTGTTCTATACATGTCATAGCAAATGTGTATTGAGGCCAGCAACATTTGATATAAGAAAAAAGTCCCTCAAATCATTAAATAAAAACAACTTGTACATGAGAAGAAAAGGACTTCTCTTTTGCTTAGCCATCTAGTACAAACACAATATATTTCATACTGCATTTTACAGTTTTTACCAAAGACTTCAAACATCAGCTCAAAAAGCACATAAGGTCGGGCACGATGGTTCCCAACACTTTGGGAGGCTGAGATGGGAGGAACACCTGAGGTCTGGAGTTCAAGATCAGCCTGGCCAATATGGTGAAACCCCGTTTCTACCAAAAATACAAAACAATTAACTAGGCTTGCTGGTACTCAAGAGTCCCAGCCACTCAGGAAGCTGAGACAGGAGACTTGCTTGAACCTGGGAGGTGGAGGGATTGGGACGCTGCACTCCAGCCTGGTGGATAGAGGGAGACTCCATCTCAAACAAAAACAAAAATAGCACATAAGTGCATAGGTGTCTTTGCTACAGTTTTATTACATAAGTATTACAAGAATACATTCATATGATGAAATAAAGGCAGCACACCCACACCCACTGCCTGCGCAGGGACACCTCGGCCGCCGGCTCCCAGCTGCTTTTCTGCGCCTTTGTATCCATACAGACGGGGACACTAATTTTTATGTGTAAATGATATCAATTTGTCATTCCAGGACTTTTTTTCTAACAATTAACAGGTCTTGGGTATTTTTTCCTCGTCCATAATGGCTGCATGGTATTTCCAGGGGTAGATGTGCCTTGTTTATTTCACCACTACCCCGGGGGGCACCTTGGGCGGTTTCCTGATTGAAAGGTGGAAGGGTGGTACAGGGACTGTGCGGGGGCTCCCGCCTGCACTTGCTTTTGGAAAGACAGCTCTTTCAGTCCCCCGAAATAGAGGGCCTCAGTTTCCCTTACGGCCATACTGAGGATGGCCTGCGGCGCCCAGCCTGGTGAGCACCCGAGCCCCGGGTCCCACAGCCCCCGCACCCGCACCTCCCTCACCCGCAGCTTCGCGGAGCCCTGGCGTGGCTTCCGAGTCCAGATTTCCTGTGCAGCTTAGACACTCCACGTTCGCCAGCATCCTGGTTTTCACTCAAGTTTTGGCTCTCTAGCTGTAAGGAAGGCGGTTCCAAACTCCTGCTGTGTTCACAGACGGGGAAGCCCCCCCCCTACCCCCACCGTGAACTCCAACTCTCAGCTTTATTTTTCCAAAAGCAATATTTTATGGCCAAGAATCTGAAAACGGAATGAGACAATCAGAGGTTCAGTAAATTAAGGTAAGGGGCAGGAGGCCACAGTCAGCCCCTGAAATTCCTTGATCCCTCCTGTTCATGGGAATAATTCCAGGAACCGGCTGACCACATGCTCACAATGACTATTTCCAGAAGCGTGCGTGGAAGCTGATCATCCATCAGCTCACCTCTGTTAAGGAGGGGCCCTCAAGGTGAACAGGCTGGGACCACCTTGCCATACCTCTTCATTTTGTCCTTAAAAATCTGCTTGTAACCTCTGCAACTCAGAACATTCCTAAGGTAGCATCTGGGGGTTTTAGTCCCCAAATCCACCTCGGATAAACTCTGCTACTATTAATTTTCCCTCAGTGTCTTGCTTTTTTTGATGTCATCACTTTCTTTCACCAACATCATTGCAAGGGACTGGCTTTCCTTCAGCAACTCTTTCTTAAAAGAAAACCTGATTCTCGTCTCTCCTAGGTGGAGGATCTTTTTGCGGGGAGCTGCAGAAGGAGCCACTGAGATGGCAGGGGCTGTGGGCAGAGGCAGGCTCCAGCACCCAGATTCCACCCACGCTGCTGATGTCAGTGTCACGCCCGCAACTTCCCAAGTGTGGTGGACGGCAGGGTGCGTACTCAGCAGCCAATACCACAGCACGCCACACCATAACAAGTGTGTTAAACATACAAGGGAGAAGCATCTGCTGTCCACTTCACAGCACAAGATACAAAAGTCACACCAGTGATATGGATGAGGTGCAGAAATGCCCCGGACTCTTGGAGGAGAGGGCATGAGAGCTGGGTCTCAAAGGAGAAACAGAATGTTTTAAAATTGGAATAAAATTCACCACTTTGAAATGTACCAGTCAGTAGGTTTTAGTATGTTCAATTTGCCACCTTGTGTGACTACCACCACAATCTAATTCCAGAACCTTCTCCCTCGTCTCCCTGCCTCACACCCCGTCCCACCCCTCACAACCACTCTCTGTTCACGTCTCTGTGGATTGTCTATCAGGGAAATGAATGTCACTTCACACCCCCTAGGATGGCTGCAGCAGGAGGGTGGAACCATGACCCAGTGGCATGGATGGCGAGTGGCAGGGGAGGCAGAGTGGTGAGGCCCCTCTGGAAACTCCGTGGCGGCTCTTCAGGAAGCCACAGGTGGAACTCCCGTTTGACCCAGAAGCTCCATCCCGGGCTTGCCCAGGAGAAATACAAACATACGTCCACGTGAAACACCTGCATGCAAATGTTCCTAGCGATGTTCTTCAAAAGAGCCATGAAACAGAAGCAATGCAAAGCCCATCAGGGATGCAAGGACAGACAAAGGGTGCAGGAGGACAGCTGGCATCATTGGAGCAGAAAGAGGAACGAGACGCTGTCACAGCCGGCTGCGGCGGGAATGAAGCCCTGCTCGCTAACGGAAGCCAGACTAGAATCCCACAGGCTGAGTCTACCTGCGGGGACAGGTGCTGGGCAGAAGGGGTGTGCGGCCACAGTGGGGCAATGCCAGCAACAAAAAATAGCGGGGCTGGCTGGGTACTGGCTCTGCACGAAGCCCACACAGGTACTGACTCTGCCTTCACCACGCCCAGAGGTGGATGCCCATTTTACAGATGGGAAAGGTTTGTATCCCCATTTTACAGATGGGAAAGGTCAGACACTGGGCCAGGTCTGCCTAGCTGAGAAATGAGGTGGGGTCCATACAAGCCATGCAGCCCCAAAACTCAAGCCTTTACCCACCCCCTCCCTACACTGACTCCATGTGCGCCTGGGGGAGGGTGGGAAGGAGCCCCGTCACATGCCCCCCCTGTCTGAGCTTCACCCTGGTTTCCACGGAGGCAGCTGCGAAGCTGGACATGACACCCACTACGTCCCCTCAGGAGACAAACAGCACTGGGAACCGGGGGAGCAGGGGAAGGGTCCTGGGCTTGACGCATGCTCCAGAGACATAGAGCCTGTCGTTCCAGCACTCCATGAGGCTGACTGCATGTCACAGCCTTCGCATCACAGACACACAAAGGAGTGAGCCGCCGAGAAGGGACGATGCTCAGAACACTGCATCCCAGGTCCCCCTCGCCATCAGCCCTTACGACCAAGAAGGCCCTTTCTTTGCCATCACCAGGAGGCGGCTGCTACAGAAGCCGCCAGCGAGCCACCATTTACTACCTCCGAAGCGTGGACGGATGGAGGGGACCAGTGAGGGGCTGGCTGGTGTCCCAGGTTGGATAGCATCCTCCAAAAACTCATGTCCACCAGGAACCTCAGAAGGTGACATTTTCTGGAAATAAATAGTGTCTTTGCAGATGCAGTTAGTTAAATCAAGATGAGTTACGCAGGATTAGAGCTGGCCTAATCCAGTGATGGGTGTCCTTATAGGAGAGGGACGTTTGGACAAAGAGAGGCACACGAAAGGCCACGTGAAGGTGAGGATTGTGATTTAAGTGGTGCATCCACAAGCCAAGAAACACCGAGTGTTGCCAGCCACCACCAGAAGCCAGAGAAGCAAGAAGCCTCCTCCCCTGGAAACCTCAGAGAGAACACAGTCCTGCCGACACCTTGATTTTGGACTTCCAGCATCCAGAAATGGGGGATCCTGAGTTTCTGTTGTTCCAGAACCCCCAGGCTGTGGTGCTTTGTTACTGCCGCCCTAGGGCACTAATGCCTTTGGTGTTTATTGTAGATGCTCTGTGCCCTCACACAGCTGTGAAGCCTCTAGTGAGCTGTGGGTGCTAGACAGCCTTGTTCATCTGTGCCATTCATTCTTCCAGTCTTCAGTGCTGGGAAGCAAGAAAGTGACCTCCCAGCGCTTCTCAACCCACCCCACGCTCGACCCCAAGTGCCCAGTACTGGCTGTGCTGGAAAAGCAACAGAAGCTGGTGGAGGAGGTGGAGGGGGCGGGTGCAGGATGCCCACAGGAGGGCTCGGGAAGTTCATTCACATCTCCCACCTCATCCCTTTCCCACAGTCATACCAACGCCCATCTCCTGGGGCCATGGTTAGAATTAAATAACCTGATGCATGCCAAGAGCCCAAAGTGGGGCCTGGCACACAGCAAGCACCCCAGGAAGACTGTTAGGAAGCCTTCACCCAGGACAAGAACAAGGCTGGCTTTGGGCTGAGGAAGGTCTCCCCGGAGACCCCAGGGCCCAAGCAGGGACATCCTCTCTCAGGCGCTGAAAGGCGCTACACTCTTGTGCTCATGTTCACTGGCGGTACCTGCGTGATCCCCTTAAATCAGTGGCAGTCAAAAGCCTTAATTTATTCATTAGTGTCAAAGAGGAAATGGTTAAGTCAGGATGGAAAGGTTAAGTTGGAAAGATGGAAAGTGTCCCTGTCATTTTCCAGGTCAGCTGGGTCTCACCCAGTACCCTGTCGAACAGAAATCAAGCTGAAAATGGTCTCAGGTAAGAACACCATGATAAGCGGATAAGTCAGCAGGCCCCATGGCAGCCCTGGGTGACCGCTTGACAGGTTCTGGATCACTACGCCTAACAATGCACTTTCCCATGTGTGTGCTGGCACACACATGCATACACACACATGTACACACACACACGTGCACACACACATACACACCACCAAGAGCACCAACAATCACTCCATCAAATCAGTTTTTGTCTCTTCCAGATTGAGTCACTAGAGCAAGAAGCCGCCTCAGGAAGGTGGATTGAGTGTGTGTTTCTTCTAAAGTTCTCCCTGGAGAGTCGGCTACAGCAGGGTGGCTTCACAGAGGAGGCGACTCTGGGCTGAGTCCTGGAGCTTGGGTAGAGTTTCCAGACAAACAAGCAGAAGAAGAGGCGTGAGAGGCAGCTGCAGGCAGGCAGTGAAGCCAGCATGAGCGCCCCACAATGCTCCCACGCAGCAGCTCTGCCGCAGCCAGTGCAGGCCACGGCTGTCACGTAACCTACCACAGGGCGTGGCCAACAGCCCGGCCGCCCTCTGTGGCCTTGCCCTTGCCCTTTGTGGTGCCCTTCAAGTCCGCACCCTCGGCCACACTGGGAGCTGCAGGCAAGTCTCCCAAGCTGGCAAGCGCTAAGGACAAAGTTCCGAGAGCCGCGGCAGCTCCAAGGCCCTCACCCCCTGCTCCTGGCACCCTAACACTGTGGCTGCACCAGAACCTGCAGAAGCAGTTCAGAGTCCCACACACACAGCAGCAGCCCAGGAACTCGGCCATCTGTCATAATCTGGGCACTACAGGGAGAAGAGGTGGCCCGCCCTGCCTGGGCTGTGCCAGGCTGCCCTGTCCCTGCTCATCCACAGGGTCCCTTTGTGAGAAGTGGGAGGAGGAGCCCCTTCTGGATAGACCAGCCCCAGCCCAGGGGATACAGTGTGGATTCTGGCCCAGGGACCCTCAGCCAGGCCCCTCATGGACAACAGCCTGCACAGCTCAGAGCGGCCCCCAGGAACCTACAAGTTGCCTTCCACAGTAGCTCCCTTGGTGGGCAGCCCATGCCATGGGAGAAGCAGGCAGGCAGTGGGCCACATGGGCCTCGAGGGTGGAGTTCCATCCCATGGATGAATCCCTGTCACCCCTGCAGGAAGGGGTCAAGTAGCCCCTGGGGACAGGGAAGCAGGAGAGCAGATGACAACACGGAGTGTGGCCCGAGTCTCCAAGCCCATGAAGCAGAAGCTGCACGTGCTCCAGCAAGGACAGGCCAGCACCAAGAGAGGCTGGGTTTCAGGTGTCCCTCCTGCGGCCAACAGCCTCCCCTCACCCCACTCCCAGGTCCAGCTTCCTCCTCACAGAAGAGCAAAGAGGCAAGAGCACAGGGCAGAAACCAGCCGGCCCCAGCCACGGAGGGCACTCAGCCTGTGGGCGGAAGCCCAGGCTACCTGCGGTGCCCCCGCTGAACTTGCCAGCCACATCCTTTCCCCCTTCCTGTGCTAGAACAGGACAGCGTCTCCCAGGGAGCCCCTTTCCTCTTCCCGCAGAAGGGAAGGGTCTCTGGTGCATAAGGGGAAGCTCCTTTTGCCTCGGGCTCCAAGGACAGCCGGGACAAGCTAAGCCAGTGGTGCCCTCTATGCCTGTCGCAGCGGTAGTCTATTTAGGGATTGGCCTTTCTCAACAAGCAGGTATTTACTGAGCCTCTGTGTGTCCAGGCCTCCGGGGACACAGCACAGGGGACTCACATCAGGTCACAGGGACAGTGAGCCGGTGTGGCCTGAAACTCACCATCCAGCTGAGGGCCTTGTGGAGCTGTGGGATTCACTACGGTCCATGGAAGAGCTGTCCTCAGGGAGGGTTCTGGAAGCCCCACCTCACATTCCTTCCTTCCTGCCTTCCCTAGGCAAACGCCTGCCGGGCACCTGCTTGTGTTAGTGCAGGACCCAACGTTAGATTCACCATGAACAGCCACCTTGACCCCTGGGAACATCGGGAGGACCCTCCCCTCCACACTCTGCAGACAGCACACCCCAGCCAAACGACCCGCCTCACCCTGGGATGCAGCAGGGCGCCCCCATCCCTGCGCAGCGGGCTGCAGGGTCCCCAGCATCCCCCAATGGTGAGAGTGGCTCCCTGTGCCTCAACCACTTTCAACGAATGTGCTTTCCTCTGAACACCTGCTTCCCCCCAAGCCTGGAATTTGGGTACATGCTGGGCAGAAGGTGCCTAGAGTCCCACCCCCAGTAAAAACCCTGGGCGCTGAGTCCCTAAGAGCTTCCCTGTAGCTGACACCTCACAAGTGTTATCATAACCCGACACTGGGGAAAATAATCCTGTCCTCTGCGGCTGCACGGGGACTGGCCCTTGGGAGCTTCCACCCGGGTGCCTTTCCCCTGCTGGCTTGCTCCGTGTCCTTCCACAGTGATGAACCACGCTGTGAGTGTAGCACAGTGTGATGAGGGCTGTGAGTCCTCTTGAGAAAATCACCAACACTGGAGGTGGTCTTAGGCCCCAGGGCCAATGACTTCAAAAGATCCAACCGAACTGAAAGCCACTATAAAGGAGAGCACGCCAGGCTCCAGCAGCTTTCCCTCCGCAGACTCCAGGGTGGTTCAAGCCCACTCCCCACAGGGCTCTGCGGCTGCCAGGCAGGCCCCATTCTGCCCTCTGGTGTCCACAGAGTCCCCGATGAGCTGAACACCAAATGCTCAAATGCCCCGGCCACAGGGATCAATGTCCCCGGCACCCTGGTCCATTCAGGGAAGATGCTTTGACCTACAGGTGGGAAGCCTCAAAAGCGGCATGACTCAGGGAAGGGTGGGCCACACCCCCAGATCCCGGCAGACCTCAGGACTTGGGACCTCCCTCTCCTAATACCCAGCATGAAGGAAAAGCCCACTCGCTGCCTGACCGCTCTGTGTTTTCTTAGATTCTGCATGTCCGCCTGACATCTGCAAGGCCAGCTAATGGCCAAAGTTTCCCTCCCGCTGCGAGGCAGCTTGGTGGGCCCCACGTGTTAGTCCTTCACATCGCTGTGAAGAAATGCCTGCAACTGGATAATTTATCAAGAAAAGAGGTTTCTTTGGCTCACAGCTCTGCAGGCTGTACGGGAAGCATGGCACCAACATCTGCATCTGGCGAAGCCTCAGGAAGCTTCCACTCACAGCAGGAGGCAAAGGGGGAGCAGACACCTCCCTGGGTGAGGGAAGGAGCCGGAGAGAGGGAGGAGGTGCCAGGCTCTTAAACAACCAGAACTTGCATGAACTCACAGTGAGAACTCATGACCACGAGGACAGCACCCACCATGCGGGAGGCGCCAGCCCTCGTGACCCAAACGCCTCCCACCACACCCACTTCCAACACTGGCGGTCACAGTCCAACATATTTGGGGGAGACAAAACATCTCAGCCCCACGACCCACCCACCTCCGTATCTGACTCTTGCATGTCCAGCCAGCACTCCTCCTGCCCAGGAAGCAGGCAGCTAGAGCCCCTACAGCCCGAAGCCCGCCGAACGGCAGGTGCTGGCGGATGCTAAGCTGCTCACCTTCCCGCAGAGGACGCCCAGGGGGGCTAAGGCCTAACCCCTCCCCAGCCCCTGCCTCCTGACCACCCTGACACGCCTGCTGGAGAAGAGGCCTACTGTGTAAGCACAAACTACAGCAACCTGGGGCCAAGTTGCTGCCTCGTTGCCCAGCACCAGTGCAGAGGGCTCGTGGGAGGAGGGGCGGCCATGGAGCCAGCACAGCCTGGAAGACACGAGGCAAGTCCCGCCTGTGCAGACCTGCCGGTGCCTCCATCTGCAGGGCGTGAAATCACAGCACAAAGGAAATAAGATGACTTTAAAGAGTGGAGAGGGAGAAAAGACAGTTTTGTGTTCTTCTGCGCTGATAAAATACAAAAGATTCATTCATCATCAATGGAGGCTTTGAGTGCCTAGGGTAGGGCATTCATCACAATTGCTGTTCTCTTAATATGGCCATAAACCTAACCGCCAAAGTAAGTCAGCTCCCAGGACCCACAGCTGGCTAGTTGGCCGCCCACTGCCAGCCTCGCCCACGTGTGGGAGGGACCCTCCTTGTAACCGGGCATGGCCCTGGCTTCCGGGCCTCATATGCTCTACCCACACAGCACCCTGGTTCCCAGAAGGAGAAGCAGCTCCAGGGCCCCAAGCTAGGAGGCTTCTCCGTCTGGAGGGTCCCCCTCCTAAGGGCTCCTGTAGGGTTCAGTGCTGTTTTGCCCCCGGCTTCCGAGGCAGGTATGTGGGACATGTCACTGAGGCCACACGGCACCCAGCTGCTCCTCTGCAGCTGCCCTGGACTCCAGCCTGTGGCCCAGTCAGAGCCTCGGCCACCTCCTCAGCCCTGGGCATTGATGGGGAAATGTCTGCTGGTGGTGGGCCAGGGGCCCTCCAGTGAGTCAGTGCCCAGGCAAGCCAGACAGAGAATGTGGGGTGGGGGGGGCGAGAAGGGAGCGGGGAACAGTAGAGGGGCGGGAAGCCCTAAGGGCTCTGGGCTTGGAGGGGAAGGTTTCAGTCAGAGGCCACCTGCAAAGCACCAGGCAGTTTGCAGAGTGCCCTGCGCCCCGGCCTGCATCCGGCCCCACCACGCCAGGTAGCCGGTCTCCCTCTCCCACGCAGGCCAAGGGGCCAGACACAGCACGCCACTGCCTCCACTGACACAGCTCGGCGGGAGCTAGACGGAAACTGGACCCAGGCCTCCTCGCACAGGCAGCTCTCCGTCCTGTTCCCTTTCCTGAGGTTCTCAGGCTGAGCCACGGCAGATTCCGGGAAAGAACAGACCGGCATCCTCAGGGGGCCCGGCCCCTCCACTCATCAGGCTCCTGTCCCAGCATATCGGGGACCCTAATGACAAAGCGCCCGCCAATCCCCTGCCCACACCAGAACACAGCCCCAGAGCTTGGTGCAGGTTCTGCTGGGAGGGCGCGAGGCTGGCTTCAGCAATTCTAGGAGCCCCTCTGAGGGAGCCAGTGGACTCTCCTGGGGAGCAGGAGGGACCCCCAGACCCCCCGAGGGGCAGCATCTGTAGCTTCAACCTCATTGTCACGGTTAACATTCTGCAGGTTTTTCTTTTTTTCAATAGAGCAAAAAACGACAGCCTCATGTCCCTGGGCTTCTTAAAACCTGAATACCTGGGGCTTTAAAAAATATTAACTTCATTTGCAGTCTGCCTTAGAGGGACCCCCTCCTACCTGGAGTGGCGTGCTGCAGGCCGTGCGGGGAGGCTGGCAGGCGGGTTTGGACTCGGAGAAACTCTGCAAGGCTGAGGCAAGAGCGCCCCCTTCTTCTCGAAGGTGAGACTGCGCAGCACAGCCAGAATGGCAAGGGCCAGGACTGGCAGGTGGGAGGGAGCCCTCAGCCAGGCTCCACGTGGCGGGGGTGAGGGGCACAGCGTGCCCACCCCGGACCCTAGCCCACCACGCAGCGCTCCCTGCTGTGCAGGAGTGGAGGGAGGCCGGGCTCACCTGCGAGGTGACACAGACTCATCAGTAAGCCCCCCTCCAGGAACATAACTGAAATGAAGCAGAATGCTGGCAGTTACCTGTCTCATCGTGGCTCCAACTTCTCTTCCTCCTGTACTGATGAGCTAGCAGGCACTTTAAAAAATCAAAGAAGGGCTGGGTGTGGTGGCTCCAGGCACCTGGGAGGCTGAGGAGGGAGAATTGCTTGAGCTCGAGAGTTTGATACTACTCTGGGCAACATGGCAAAACTCTGTCTCTGCAAAAAATAATTATTAACTGGCCATGGTGGCAAATGCCAGTAGTCCCAGCTACTCTGGAGGCTCAGGTGGGAAGGTTGCTTGAGCCTAGGAGTATGAGCTGTGATCACACCACTGCATCCCAAACAGAGCAAGAAGACCCTGTCTTTAAAAAAAAAAAAAAAAAAAAAAAAGGCCGGGCGCGGTGGCTCACGCCTGTAATCCCAGCACTTTGGGAGGCCGAGGCGGGTGGATCACGAGGTCGAGAGATCGAGACCATCCTGGTCAACATGGTGAAACCCCGTCTCTACTAAAAATACAAAGAATTACTGGGCATGGTGGCACGTGCCTGTAATCCCAGCTACTCAGGAGGCTGAGGCAGGAGAATTGCCTGAACCCAGGAGGCGGAGGTTGCGGTGAGCCGAGATCGCGCCATTGCACTCCATCATGGGTAACAAGAGCGAAACTCCATCCCAAAAAAAAAAAAAAAAAAAAAAAAAAATCTAAATCTGAAAATTATCCAGGATGGCAACACTTGAGTAACTCAATGTTACTTGAGTATTATTACAATTAAATGAAGGACCTTAGCATTGTACTAAAGGGTATTACAGACAGAATGATTGACTTAATGATTTTTAAATGTTATGATGATGTGGAAGCCATGCATGTTTAGTAGAAACCATACTTTGAGAACTTTGAGTACCCATACAACCATTCTGTTTTCATTTCACTAAAGCATACAATAAATTCTGTGAAACTGCGTACCCATTAATCAACCTTTCTTCATCTCCCCTCCTCCTCGTCCTTCCCAGCCCCTCGTAACAACCGGTCTGCTCTCTATCTTCAGAAGATCCACTTTAGCTCTCACATATGAGAACATGCAGTATTTACCTTTCTGTGCTTGGCTGGTTTCACTTAACATAACGGCCTCCAGTTCTGTCTATGCTGTAAAAGGCTGAATCGTGCCACGTCACGTTTTCCTCATCCATTCATCATTGATGGGCACTTAGGTTGACTCGGCATCTTGGCTATCGTCAACAGCGCTGAATAAACATGCTGTGCAGATGTCTCTTCAATCGTTTTTCTTTTGGATATATGAGTGAGATTTCTGGATGACATGGTAGTTCTTGATCAGTAGGGAGACTAAAGTTTACAACAACCTATTGTATATTTCAAAATACCTGGAAGAGAACAATTCCAATGTTTTTAGCATAAAGAAAATAAATATGTAAGGTGACGGATCTCCCAGTTACTCTAATTTGATCTGTACAAATTATATGAACATATTAAAATACATGTACTAAAATATGTACATATATTACATACCAATTTTAATAAAATAGGCTTGTGTTAGATGATTTTGCTCAACTATATGCTAATATAAGTGTTCTGAGCACATGTAAGGTAGACATTTGTTAGATTAGGTGCATTAAACGTAGTTTTGACTTACATGGGGTTTATCGAGACCTAACCATATCATTTAAGTCACGAAACAGCTGAAGGTACCTAGATTTCAATTTTCCTTAATAAAGGAAGCTTGAATCTGAGCTCTTTTTCCTGCTGCTTTTTTCAAGGTAAAATGTTGTTCTTCCTCACTAAAGCTCTGCTATTTGCTTGCTACTGGCTTTCTTTGGCCTGGAATCACAGAAGCACAGAGAAGCGTGGCCACCTGTCCATAAGCCAGTGAAATGGCATCAAGCAATTTCTACGTGCCTGGCAGTGTTGAGCCCGTGAGGAACTGACACCCATGCTCACAATTTACTGAGTAAAGAAGATATATTTGAAAAGTTAAATAATGACACAAGAGAAATACGTTCTTATAATGAATAGGTAATTAACTGACAAATACGGGACCCAACACTAGAGAAAAGAGGAGTCATCGGGCCTGTCAGGGATGTGGAGCCGCGCTGCACGGGGAAGTGGTGGCTACCAGAGCAGAGGGACAGAGGTGGAGGCGGAGAGACTTCCCCAAAGGACAGCCGGTCCCCATGCACATGACACCAAGGAGGGGAGACAACAGGCAGGGGCTGTCCTGTCCCTGGGGACATACAAGGGGACACAGAAGTGCCAGCACCTCCCCACACATAGGCACAACCCCTTCTGTGTCAGACCAGCCTTGGGTCTTTGACCACTTTGAAACAAGCTAGAAATTCAGGACACGTAGAGACGGGCAGACCAGACAAGAAATGTTCCAACCGTGCTTTGTTCTGTGCCCAAAACAGTGTTAAGTAGCATTGGGACCCTGCCCATGTCGTGTCACCTCTGGCCAGAGGGATGCCTTCTTACCAAAGGGTCAAGCCCTGTGGATCCCGTCCTGCCATCAGCTTTGAAAAGGAGCTCCAAGCCCCAGCAGAAGGAGCCATGCTCTGTGCAGTTCTGAAGTCCTGTTCAGGGCAGCTCCAGGGCTGGCCCTCTCCATGCTTTGGTGCTTGTCTCACATGACAGGTCTTGCTTATGAGCAGTGGTAAAAAAACATTTAGTGACTGAGGCCACCAGCATTTTAAAAAATTAAATAGAACAGGAAAAAGAAGAGAAGAGCAACTACAGCAAGAGAGGTCACGACTTGATAAACACAGACAGTCACATTCGCGTGGTGGCAAAGTTGAGCTCCTCGGGCCGGGCCGCCCTGGCCACACGGGAGGCGAGCCTGGTGCTCAGAGCTCTCGGTGTGCAGGCTCCCTCCTGACCATTTAACTCGGAGTCTCTGGGGGTGAGCTCCGCCGCATCCATGGCTCCTGGAAGAGGCGGCACCCAGGTCTCAGCGCTTCCTTCTGAACAGCAGGGCCCTGATATGTGCCTCCGAGCATTGCCCATAAGAAAGAGCCATTGTATACTAGGGGCTGTCCGGGGCCATGGGGCCGGCCGGCTGAAGAAGTCTAAAGGGTCGGTGGTCCCCTGGGTGAGCCATGGGAGAAACAGTGCGGCTGGGGAGGAGAGTGGGGAGCCGGCCTGGGTGCAGCTCAGGGAGAGAGGATTTGGGCGCCAGAAGCAGAGCCCCGGGTGCAGTTGGCAAGCGTGGCCTTCGGGTGGGCACCGAGGGGCTCCTGCAAGATAGTTTCAGGTCTGTTGAATCCAATAAAAAAACAATGTGGGCTTCTTCTTTGTATATTTTCAGATTTTTTCTTTTTCCATTTAATTTTTCTTCATTCATTTTTTTCTACAGTGTACATAACCGCTGATACATGACTGACTGAATGTTAAAAAATAACAAGCCACTCAGGACAGATCAGTGGAGAGGTAAGCATTCAGAGGGCAGAATGTCTCAGAGGGCCTCGAATGCCGGGCCCAGGGGCAGGGGAGCCACAGCACGCACGGCCACCTGTGCACAGCTCTGTCCAGCTGTGCTGTCCCAGGGCTACATCCTCAGGCTGAGCTGGAAACTCACCCAATGCCTGTCTGTGACAAAGAGTTTGGTAATGAAGTGGTGAAACCAGCACCCAGGAGGGGCCAGTGTTCCCAAGGGGCCAGGGAAGGGATTCCCCTAACTGAGGTCACCAGCCTGTGCCTCATCTGGACTGGGAGGCAGACAAATGACCGGAGTCAAGCGGGCGCCCTTGCTGTTTCCTGACGGGCAGGTTCCGCAGTGAGCAGCAACCAGGGCCGGAGTTGCAAGGCCCGGGGAAGCTCCTGACTCCAGCTATGGCATCCAGGGCTCGGATCAGTCCAGCGGTCATTTGTGGAACCCACAGGGCACCTTCCTCAACCCATGCCCAAAAGGGTTGAGAAAATGAAAATTAAAATGAGTGGGAAAGAGTTGGTGGTTTGTTGGCTTAAAGCTGTGTTTCATGGAAGTGAGGGGTTCCACAGGACATCCCCCAAAACCCGGGAGAAGGGCGAGGGAGTGGAGCAGAAACTCAAGCAATGAAGCTATCATGCCCCCTTTTTCCTCCCTACCAGATTTCTTTAACCAGAGCAACCCCTGTGGAGTTTCACATGAGATTTTGTTTAATATATGTGTTTCCTGAATGCATCAGTTAAAACTGTATTCAGCTGAGAGTCCTGAATATCCGTGGCATAAACAGATATGGGTGTCTTCTTCATGTAAATGATATATATGAACATAAAAAGAAGGATCAAAGCCTCAGGACTCCTGGACCTTTCCAGCTTCCTGCTCTGTCAGCCTTACTACACAGCTAGCTGCCTCATGGTTACAACATAGCTGCTGTGTCTCCAAGCATTGCATTTGAATTCCACCCAGAATCCAAGGAGGGAAGCAAAGTACTTTCTCCTAGAAAAGTTTCATTCCAAAGGAAAGCACTCTGTTGTGACCACCCCTAGCTGCAAGGATTTTATTAAAGTTATCTTTTCAGCTGTGCACCCTGCCATGGAAACAAAATTGAGCCAGATAAAATACAGGACACCCAGTTAAACTGCCCATGCACTATTTGGAACATATACCAAAAAAGTATTGTCTACTTAAATTCAAATGTAACGTGGAGCTTTGCATTTTTGTTTTCTAAATCTGGCAGTCCTGGAAGTAATCAAGGAAAATAGATATTGGGTCAGTAACTAGCAATATCTTCCTACAGTGCTGCCCTAAAATAGTATGGAAACCACTGTAGCCAGAACATCGAATGACAACATTTAATTGACACTAAAGATTTACTTCAAAACGGTCAAAGCTCCAGAGCAAGAATCTTAAATACCAAAAAAGCAACATTATAAATTCAAAGGCAAGAGAACGGGGAAAGGAAAATAGGAAGCCACTTATTACAGTATTTTCCCTTTTGTCTGTCATCGAAACGAGTTCCTCCCACCACTGCCCTTTAAACTGGCAGGCTTGGTTCCCTGCACAGGGCCTACCAGGAGGTCTAATAACATGAGTCAGAGCTGCCCAGGTACTCACACAGTGCCCATTGTGGGGATGAGGAAACTTGGGGCGCAGGAGTCCCGTGACGTGCCCAAGGACACAGGCAGGAAGCAGCATGATGGAGACCAGAATCCGGTGTGATCAGCCTGCTCACTGGTTCCCTTCCGGCGAAGGCTCCCTCTCTTAGACCCAAGACTATTGATTATGATGACTTTTCTTTCACATCTGGGGACACTAAGAGGAAAATACCTATTTTCTAACAGAAATAACTGCCAAGCAGCAAGGTTGGAAAGGGAGGCAAAGGCGAGATCCTGGAAAGCTTTTTAAATCAAATTAAAGATTTGGGGTTGAATTTCCCAAAACAGGCGCTGTGCTGATTATGTTAGCTGATTTTAGTGGACGCTTGACCCAGCAAGCAGTAGCCTGAAGCGCAGGGAGCCTGATTCCCTTCCCCCGTGCCTTGCCAACCCCCTTCAGGGCTCGATGCACCCCAGCTCCTAACTCCAGCCTTTGGGCCTGAGGTCATGGCTCTCCGCTGGCAGCATCCTATACACACTGGCCACAAAAAGTCCACCAAGAAGCCTCTCACGTTTCGTGAGCCCATGTCGTTTTACCATCATCATTTCCACACACAGACCCAGCTGGTGATGCCAACGTGTCCCTGAAAGGCTCCCCCTGCCGTGAGCCACAGGCTCAAGCCTCGTCTTCAGAACCTGGAGGGGCTCGACCATAATGTAAGCACCGATTTTCCACCTAAACTCACAGAAATTTCTCTAGTTGTCAGAAAACAAAAAGGGGCTGCAGGCCTTTGCAACGAGCAGCGGTGTGGGAGCCAGGCCCAGCGCTCTCAGGGACCCCGTGGACGTGCCACGTGAGCTTGAGAAGCCCTTCATGTCCTCAGACTCATTTCTCATTTTTGGGGCTCAGTTGCTCTCTCTGGTCCTTCAGATTCCTCCCCACTTGGAAATTCCAACAGTGACATGGCAGGATGTATGCGGGTTTCCCCGTCTGTTGAGACCTGGATTCGCCACAGCCGCCTGCATCCATGACCACAAACCTCACTGGGGACTTCATGAAATGTGAGCAGGAGTGACAGGAATCTGCCTCGAGTCACGCCCAAGTGTGAGTGACCCCACAGGCCATCTGAGGACCATGAGCATTGCCCGAGCTCCAAGCATTCCAACTCAGAGGTCTAGGTAGAGGGCGCCACATCCACACTGCTGAGAAAAGAGCCCTGGGCAAGCTCACCCCACAGCTACGTGGCTTCCCCGGGGACAGGACCCGACCTCCCGGCACAACGGGTCCGCACCACCCTCCTTTATCTTAAGAATCCCATGAAACGTCTTGGTTTCTTGCCCTTGCCTGGAACTCACTTCAAGACCTCTGAAGTCCTTAGCTGGTCCTTCTCTAGGACTAAGTCATGGGATAGGACTCACCACAAATGACACCAGGCGGCTTACCCTTGCGATCCAGGGCTAGCAGGACCCCTCCCCAACAGGCCATGGAGACACAATGCAGGCAATATATTTTTGGGCCATTCTTAAACCACAGGCTTAGCCCCCAGGGTGGGGTGTCTGGGATGTGTGTCTGTGTCTAACAGGAGGCACTGTCCATTCTAAGCAGCTAACTTTAACCTAAGGCACTCAAACTCACCTAAGGATTGCTAAGAACTTCACAAGTTAGCAGGAGGATGACACACACCTGACAAGCTCTCAGGACTTAGGGTATCACAGGTGACCCAGTCGCAATGAAGCCACGTCTGGATTACAAACGTCACCACCTCCCCTGCGTACAGCTCATACTCAGGCTGAGGCGCGCTGGGCACAGCATTTACAGGGCCCTCTGGGTGTCTCACAGACCCTGGGCAAATCAAAAGGAACATACAGAAGCTGGTCACGAGGGGGTTACCTATTAACATGAGATCCAGTGCATGGGGTAGCAAGACAATGTGGTGGTCTTCCTGATGGTCACACAGTGGCCTGGGCAGGTTCACTCTGCCATCAGAAAGCACTTACCTTCCAGTACTCCCAGCTACCAGGGAGAGTGGGACCCATTTGACACCTCAAGTGACTCTGGCTCCCTGGCAACATAGCTGCTCCAGTGACTATTCCTGGAAGCCTCCAGGCAGCCCTCCTGCAGGTGCCAGTGGCTCACAGGTAGTATCGCCACTCGGGGAAACCTGAGGCAGGCTGAGTGCCTCCCCTCACCAACAGCCCCGCCTCCAACATAGAGGCTAACTTAGCCATGTCCGCCCCTCCGGTGCCCCGCACCTCAGCACTGTCCTGGGCTCCTCCTCCAAACACCCCCTGGCTATAAGCCCTCCGGTTCCCTCAGCCCCTGCCTGCCCCCTGGAAAGGCCTTTGAGTCCCACCCCACTTCCTGCTGTCTTCCCCACGACACCTCCATGCGGTGCTGTCAGCGGCTTCTGCACACTCTTAGGAACCAGGTGCCACGAGGACAGGGCTGCTCTTCTCCAGGTGGGAAGAACGCAGTTTCACCCACAATGCCCACCTTGACAACTGGCAGGACTCTAGAGCTGCTGATGGCTCTAGAACTCGCACTCAAGGGGCTGCACATCCTGGGATATGCAGTTCTGTCGCTTACTGGCCTAGCATTCTTGTACATTTCCTTAAAAATCCCAAACGCCGGCTGGGCACGGTAGCGCACAGTAGCTCACGCCTGTAATCCCGGCACTTTGGGAGGCCAAGGTGGGCGGATTACCTGAGATCAGGAATTTGAGACCAGCCTGGCCAACATGGTGAAACCCAGTCTCTACTAAAAATACAAAAATCAGCTGGGCGTGGTGGTAGGTGCCTCTAATCCCAGCTACTCGGGAGGCTGAGGCAGGAGAATCGCTTGAACCTGGGAGGCAGAGTCTGCAGTGAGCCAAGATCATACCACGGCACTCCAGCCTGGGCAACAGAGACTGTCTCAAAATAAATTCCAAAAGTCAGTCACAGTTTAACCTACATTATGATTGCTTAGTGGTTTGGAATGTCTTGTTTACAAGCGATACAATGTTGACCTAAAAGAAACTAAAACTCCCTTCCCTCCCCCCACCCCCCTCCACCCGCCCCAACAGTATCACATAGCAGCTTGCCAGAAACTGCATATAAGAATCATTTAAACAGTTTTACTGAATTCCTGTTAGTGTCAGAATGTGAGGACAGAGAGCAGGTTTCTGTTACTGTTACATAGGTCTTATGCAAAGCCTAGAAGGTTCACCCACTTTTTTTTTTTTTTTGAGAAAGGGTCTCGCTCTGTTGTCCAGGCTGGAGTACAGTGGTGCGGTCTCAGCTCACTGCAACCCCCACCCCCGCCCCAACAGATTCAAGCAAATTTTCATGTGTCAGCCTCCCGAGTAGCTAGGATTACAGGTGTCAGCCACCACGCCTGGCTAATTTTTGTATTTTTACCTCCTCCTACTTAATCAGTGATAACATAAACTCCTTGCCGCAACTTGCTTTATAAGACTGGGATCATCTGCCTTCTTCTGAATCTTATTTAGGATAACTGGCTAAGGCATTGCCCTCATTTAGAAATTCAAACCTGAAAACGTAGAAGCCACTCTTACCCTTGAAAGCATATACTTGAACACAAACACAAAACTGGTTTCCAAAGTTTATTAAAAATCAAAGAATAGAAAAACTTTACATAAAAATATGTCAATTTTAGCTTCCATATTGTTGTCCACACACAAAAAAATCGAAACATGATATCTTTTTGTCAAACCTGTAGCACGCGACCACAGTGGTAGCCAGGCCAATTCATTTGCTTCACCATGACGGAAATGGAACGTGGTACCTGGGTCTATGAATCGAGCTTTAAAATGCACACCCCACGGGACACTCCCCGCCGGCCCCGCAGGGGTTGCCGTATTGTGGGTTTACAGTCAATATTGCTAATGTGTAGAGATTAGTACAGGCCTACAGATCAGTTTTATAAATATTCTTTATCAATAGGTTCACAATTTAAATATTTTAAATATTTTTGATAACTTTCGGTCATCGAGAACTGCAGACGCAGTGTGCTACTCTATTCTGGAATGCCGCCTAGGGAACCTGCAGTCGCAGCTGACAGCTCCAATGACAGAGTGAGCCAGTCCTGCTTCAAAAGGGCAGACCGCAGACATCTGAAAGCTTGTCCTTGCTGGGCGTCCATCACATTCAGAGATCAATCTAGAACTCCCACTGCTGCACATCCATCAGGTGTCATGGTAAGAAGTATCTTGTCTCGACATTCTCCACTAGTGGACTTCAAAGACCAACCTACCTGTAGTGTTTAGCAAGACCAGACCCCCGTTTTACAAGCAGGAAGTCAGATGGCCTACAAGATGCAACCAACTCCCAGGACAACTGTGGTACTCCACAAACTCAGGGTTAGGCAGGATGGATATATTCTTGTTCAAAAAAAGGTAACAAAGACAGTGGTTGTTGTGGCAGAATACACTTGCATAGTATACCTGTATGCTTCTGACGTCGGGTGCCAGCAGTCCGGCCCCAACACTGGGCTGTGCTCTCCTGCAACACGATCCATGAAAACACTCGCCACGGCGCACTGGGCAGCTGAAGCAGTTCTCCTAGATTTGCTCTTAACAGAACGAATGGATACGCTACAGATTCCTCAACGGAATCAACAGAATTCCTTTCTCCACATTCCTAAAACTGGGTACCATGGTCCGCAATAATAAGTCACCAGACCCATCATCACAGGCTATGTCACTAAAACTGACCGAAGCATTTTCCAGTTCACGTTTTCCTAAAGATTTTATGTTGTGACAACCCTTCTCTCCTTAGAAAGTTATACTTCTGGCACTTGAAATGCTGGATTTGTTGTCCAGTTTAAAAGAACTGAAAACCAAAACATTAAAACTCTGTGGTCAGAGCAAGACAACGGCCTGAGGCCCAACAGCAGGGCCACGGGCAGTCGTCAGGCGACTCCGGAGCCAGCCCTTCGGAAAACCACCAGGGCGCCCTGGCTCCTTCCCTCACTTCCGACCAAAAGAAAAGACATCAAAATAAAACCCTAAACCCCTCATCAAGGTGTTTGTAACGATGCTCGTCAGACAACCAGCCGACACGATGACCCAACTTAGAAAATGCAGCTCGGGAAAGGACCTAAGCTTGTTTAAAAAAAATTCCCTCCTCCCTTAAATATAACTTATGTGAAAATATGAAATTAAATAAAAAATATCTGAGTTATTGCACAAATCATAAGTTTTCAATATTTACATAGAAAAACAGTTCTGAAATTTCAAACAAAACGTGAGGGCAGTAAAACAATGACCTCCCAAGCCTCTCCGTGGAGGGAAGACACATGAAGGGGGTTTGATCTCCTCTGCTGCTCTGACAAACAGGAAATGAAAATACCAAACGGTGAAGGAACAGACGCGGCTACTGCAAAACCGCAATTGCATGTTCACGCCCCTGCAGTTCCTGAGCCCGGCCTGCCTCGGCACTGAATGAAGAATCCTGGGAAGGCAGAAAACAACGTCCACGTTTAATAAGGCTTCACAGATGAGCACAACGAGCTGTTCTTGAAGATGGACGCGACCACCACACAAAGAAACATGCAGAGTGATCAGCGGCGGGCATGCCGCGAGCCCGGCTGACGTGCGGGGTGCTGGTCTCGGTTCCCCTGCTGGTGGCCGAGGCCGTGGGGCAGTCTGCGGAGGGGTGGGGGAAGCTGGCGTAGCCGGGAGCCATTATCTGCTGAGGCTCACGGGCAGACTGTCCCGCGTGTGTGTGTGTTTTTTCCTCCTCCAGCCGGTGCGGTTATACTGGTGGTGTCCCCTGTTGCCCACAGGGGGCCGCACACCTCCACTACCCACAGAGCTGTAGCCGCCGCCTTGGGTGTGGCCGTGAGAGCCCTTCATGGACAGTTTCATGCCATTGTGCTGCTGGAGAGAGAGAGAGACAGCGGCGTTGGAGCCAGACACAGATACCAGGCACAATCGTCATGTCCTCGGGCAGTGAATTAGGCACCAAGGTGATGTTAGGCAGGGAAAAGGGAGGGACATCTGCCCTCTGGGACTTCCCAACTCTTCCATCTGAGAGAAAAGCATTCTTCCCATTCTGCCACTGACTGAAGGCATGAACCATGTGCCAGGATCGAACCGCCCAAATTCAGTAGAACCTCACTTCTAACTTGTTCTACTTATCCACAGAAGAAAGAAGTTCCCTGGTTGGGTGCTGGTGGCTCACACCTGTAATTCTAGCACTGTGGGCGGCCGAGGCAGGCAGATCACCTGAGGTCAGGAGCACAAGACCAGCCTGGCCAACACGGTGAAACCCCGTCTCCACTAAAAATACAAAAATTAGCTGAGTGTGGAGGTGGGTACCTGTAATTCCAGCTACTTGGGAGGCCAAGGCATGAGAATTGCTTGAACCCGGGAGGCAGAGGTTGCAGCGAGCCAATAGCACACCACTGCACTCCAGCCGGGGGGATAGAGATTCTGTCTCCAAAAAGAAGAAAGAAGAAGGTCACTGTCATGTTCTTCCCCCAACTGTGACCTTCTAGAAACAACCAAGCGAGTCGCACGTGCCAGGGCCTGGCGCTCTCACTCTCAGCAGCTTGTGCCTCGGCAGCACACAAAGTTCATCCCCTGCACTGTAAAGTCCCCAGCCAAGCAGACTGAAGCCTCACGGAAGCCTCAGAGCACGACAAACAGGAGGAGGAGGCAGGGAAAGGAGAGCCAAAATGCCATGAAGGGACCCTTGTGCTAAGTTGTTCTTTCACCCTGAATGTGTATCGAGGATGGATATATCCAAGAAGAAATGTTCTATTACTTAACTCCTAAAAACAATCATCATATGATACAGAGCCAAAGCAGCAAGCCTCAAGAATAGAAAACTTACGGTAAAATAGAGTAGACAAGCACAGGAGGAGCTGAGCAGAGTAAGAAGTGTGGGCATCAGTGAAAACATCAAGCACCCACAGAGTGTAGGGGAATATGAGGCACCATGGAGGCCGACCTGAAGACCCTCGTCATGGCTCTCCCAGTCATTCAGGTGCTTCAGGACTACGGGGACTTAATACGACCCGTTTTCTCCATGCACACAGCTGGACTTGAGAAAAGCCACAGGGCAGGCATGCCAGGGCCCTGCTGAGGCCCAGCACACAGCTCTGCCCACCCTGACACTTGCTCCCACCCCGGGCGGGGATCAGGCAACATGAGAATGACAGCAGCATACATGGGACATCATGGCAAGATCTGCTCTTGGTTTTATCATTTGTTTCTTGAAAACCAAGGTATTTAGCATATAAATGAAGTATACAAATGGGAAAAGAAACATCTTCATTTTGAACCTCATTTTAAAGTTGTTTTATGCTAATCAGTTCAACAGAGGAATTAAGAGATGTTTGTGGCAACCAACTATACATTACATCTTAAAATAATTTAACTTTTTAAAGTTCTGTTTGGAAAGAAAAGCAAACATAAGGCTGAATGACAAGAAAGCCAATTCCATTTTCAAATCATCTCTCTGGAATTCTCTTTGGAGGAGAAAATATTCCGCACCCCCTCTCACGTGGCACCTTGGGCAGGTGACCGCACTGGGACAGAGCCGTACCTTATGATACAGATGAGGGCTGGAGAGCGGGTTGGGGGATGCCGAGGGAAGGGCCGGGGAAGACATGTGGTGGACGGCTTTCAAAGACGCAGTTCCTTCGACACCAGCTTGTCTGCAGGGAACAGGAGCAACCCCTAGGGTCGGTGGAGGTATAGTAAACCTGGTCTAGGAACAAAACAACAGAGACAGCCATGGGTACCCAATCAATCCGAGAAAAACCGTCCATGTTCTAAAGCTCAGCACCACCAAGGACAGCTCGTAAATACCACAGCTGCATGCGGGCTTCATAAAGCAGGCTGTTTGACTATAACCTAACAATATTGTGCTTTGAATTGGAAATATCTTATGTTCTAAAACAGCAATTGCGATATAAAGTATGCCCAGTAATCCAAGTCGTAAAGTTTAAAACTCATTGAAGATCAAACGATTCAAAACATTAGAGTCACCAGAATAACAACTGTCACTCAGATCTCTGTCAAGAGCCCCGTGGTGAATCCCCTACTCACAGGCTGAACCCAGGGATCGGAGCCTGATGGGCCACAGGGCGGTCGGCAGCTCCTTCCCCGTCTGCTCTCTAGGTCCGGGGGGTTTCTATGTCTGCATCCCCTGTTACTGTCAGCAGCAGCCGCGCTAAGGAGAACCCCTTTTCTCAGACTTGCAGCACTGACCTGGCTGCATGTTGGCATCCCATGCATTTACTCCAACAACCTCTGGAGAGCGACTATGGCCAAGTGTCTTCTGAGATACCGATAAACCCTCAGCGTCCCTAGACTCCACACTTGAACCACACATGCAGCCACGGAGTGTGGCTCTGTAGCTCAGCTGCCGCGCTGGGCTCTCAAGACCCCAAGGCTTGTGGGTGGTTAAAACAAACACCTTTGTGACACATGGCTGAGGACGTCAGAGCCAACGTGATGACCATAAAAAGACAAGCGAGTTTATCTGTCGTAGAATTCATTTTCAGAGTGTAAATAATTGCCTCATAATTGTACGCTTATGCAGCAATGAGAGGCTTGTAGGACACATTGCGGTGTCTGGCTGGGCCATGGCCGGCTCTGTTCATCAACTCTGTGGGCCCTTACAGAGCCAGCATTCCAGAAGCTCTGCTAGTTTCAGGGTGGATCCTGTCGGATGTCTTCAGAGTAAGTGCAAAGCTCCAAGAAATGAGTCAAAATACTTTTGTGTGTACCTACATTGTTTTATGCTCAAATTATACCCCACATTTCAGAAAATAGTTTTACTTTGTCAATTAACATGTTAGGTTTCATACCCACACATGTTCAACTGATATGTAATTTGAAGTAGAGACAAAATTTAGTATTTACAAAATTCTCCTTCAGATTTCTAACTTTATCTAAATTTTAAAAACAGACAACATATTCTAACAGAAAAAACCTTAGAAATTATGCCTAATTAAAAACATTTAAAAAGTCTAATAATTTTACATTAAAACTTTTTAAAAGTCTCAACAGTGAGATTCTGAGAGGGGAGTGGGGTAAGTGCCTGGTGCTGCCTGGCACCTGGCTAAGTGGGCCGCAACCGAGTTGCTCTCTCAAGATGACCCAAGATGGTGGTCTCATGCTGGGCAGTGAGGAAACATGCAGGAAGGCAGCTGACCTGGCCCCTGTGAAAAGCCATGGCAGCACTCAAGAACCAAAGTCTCGCTGCTGAAACTGTACATGGCGGATCTCAATACCACAAGAAAGAGAGGATTTCCTAGAACAAGATAGCAATGGCCAATCTACAGAAGACTCGAAAAGCTATTCTTCTAAGTCAAAGTCCACCAGTCTCCTCTAGTGCATATCACAGTTCAGATGCTGTTCCCAGGGGCTGCACCAGGGAAGGCACCAGAGGGCCACGTACCTGATTGTTGGTTGTCATGATCAATGTTCTGGAAGTGGTGGGCTGAGGTTTGCCACTGGGCATTGGCAAGGCGGTGGGTAAGCCGGCCATGAGAGGAGCTGGCGCTTGCAGACTGAACTGGTAAACACTGGGCGTTGTGCAGGGCGGTGTGTCTGAATCCTTGAACCCAGTACAAAAAACAGTAAGAGCTGTCTCACAAAGGTGCACTACTACTTCCTTAAAGCTATGAAAGGAAATGCCTGCATCCAGGCTGGCTATGAAAGGTTATTCAAGTAAGTCTAGATTCTGAACAGGCAGTCCAAATCTAACCAGACTTCCTTCAAGTAATTTCAAAACTGAAAACAAATGTTAAAGGAAATACAGAAGAGATACTTGGATTGTTTAAAAAAAAAAAAAAAAAAAAAAAATCTCCAAATAGATTTTTTTAAACTATTCAAGAAAGCCCACTGTAGTTCAACTGTGAAAAGGATGGCTGCCCTCAACGGCCACATGAGACACAAAGACAGGTTCTCAAGGTTCGTGATGGGGGAAAGGAAGCCTGGTGCAGACAGCACAGGGTGCCCCCCCGACACACACATACACAGTAACAAAACCTGAGCAAAACTATGGGGGAAATTTTAAGCTCGCTGCTATGGACATTTACCAGAGACACAAACTGTCCAACAGACACACGGAGGAGGGGAGGGCACTCACAACATCACTCCCAGAAAGTGAAGACACAGAGGAGGCTGAGGAGCCCGAAGACAGGAGCTGGGGGCTGGAGAGCGACAAAGTCAAGCGCTGGCCATAGGGGGACTCGGGCTCCCGGCTCTGCGTCTGCTCCCCGTTGCAAGTGGCTATTCGCTCTTTGATCTTGATCCTGTTGTCTGTGAAGGGAAACAAAGCCTTGGTTGGTAACGCCCGAGAACTGCGGTGTGGCATCGCCAGGGCAGCATCAGTCATGGGGACTGCTGAGCTGGGAAGGCTGCTAATGTGACCAACAAACCCAACATTAGGTTTTGCTTAATTTTAAAAATTACATTCAATTAGTTACTGGTACACATTAAACATCTTTGTAACAACTTGGGAATATATAAATCGTCTTCAACTGTGAACTTTCTAAAATCTAAATCTAGACCAAGTATTTTTAATGAAAATTTAGCATCCTAATTAGGATGTACTCTAAGTACAAATAAATACACACTGGATTTCAAAGACGTAGTACAAAAAACAGGTATAAAATATCTCAGTAACTTTTATGCTGATTACATGTTGAAATGGTGATATTTTTGAGTTGAATAAAATACATTAAAATTATTTCACCTGTTTCTTTCTCATTTTTGACACAGCCCTAGAAACTCTGAAATTCTATGTGTGGCATGCATTACATTGTTTCTACTGGACAGTGCTGCTCTAGATCTTACCATGTTTTTAATTAATGCTCATCAGAAAAACTAGCTATTTTCTTAATTTGACCAATTTACCACAGAGGAATAAAGAAACACTTCTGCATGAACACACCAGTGAGTGGTTAGGAAGAATATAAATGAATCAATCTCTCACCCAGCCCTGGTGATGGGTGGGCTTTGCTGCCCCACTTCTCTTTGATCCATCTCCGGTAGTCAATCACCTCCTGAGTTACTTTGATGATTCTTCCTAAAGTACTGCAAAGAGACATTGTTGGAGATCAACAGAGTACAACAGGTGTCGGGGAGCTGAGAGCTGCTCCCGAGCACTACCTTACACCCCTAACAGGTCACCTCGCTAGGTGAATGACAGTAGGAAAGCAGCCAAAATACGTTTACAAATACATACGACTTCTAATGATTCAACTCAAGCATACCCTGGGATCGCCGTACATCTACCTACAGAAGACCACTGTGAAACGTAGTTCTAAGTAGGGGAGCGTGGCCTTCCCGCCCACGATGATCACACTGTGCTGACATTTCACTTCCCACTTCCCACTGCACAGGCGAGAATGGAGACATGGTACCAAGACAAGCGCCCTACGTGAGGCCCAGAGCTCCGCCTGAAAACAGCGAACAGACAGCGGCTCAGGAACACACAGAGCTCCAGCACCACCAGCGCCTGCAGCAGCTGCTGAGCCAAGCCTCAAAATCTGTTTATTCCGTTATCCACCATGGAACAGAACTATCGAACCGTTTCCACTTCCACTCTTGACAACGTCACTCTTCCTTCCCATTCCTACCTCATCACCTACCTGCTCCAATCCCACCAACTCCACCACCACAGCATGATCTAAGTCAGAAGTAAACACTTCTGACTACATGTTGGGACTCTAAAAATGCCCCCAAATGTAGAACAAGGGATGAGTGTACATTAAGAGAAGATGGCAGGGACTGGGTGCTCAGATACATTCACGTTTATGATTTGAAGGCTCCCTAGAGAAAAAACATCATGTTCTCAAGTTTTAAAAGCCAGAAATCACCTCCCCAAAACAAAAGACCCTGAAGAAAATGTCAAATCTCCAAAAAAGAAATTTCCAGCTCACGCCTGTAATCCCAACAGGGAGGCGGAGGTGGGAAGATCACCCGAGGTTGCAAGTTCAAGACCAGCCTTGCCAACATGGTGAAACCCTGTTTCTACTAAAAATTCAAAAAAATTAACCGGGCATAGTGGTGGCGCCTGTAATTCCAGCTATTCAGGGGACTGAGGCATGAGAATCGCTTGAACCAGGGAGGTGGAGGTTATAGTTAGCCGAGATGGCACTACTACACTCCAACTCCAGCCTGGGCGACAGAGCAAGACTCTGTTTAAAAAAAAAAAAAAAAAAGGAATTTTCAACTCTCAACCATGGACGAATCCCACACACCATCCCACATTCCTAGAAGGCCTTCCTTCACCAACATTTCCAAATTGTACTGAAATATGACAGAACATCCCTTCATAAATTTCATGGAGGTAAATGACAAGAAAATGGGTAACTACCATCCCACAGGTGCGCTGAGCCAACAGACACGCAACCCATTACCTTTCAGCGTCTCTGTTTGGATAGGACCTGGCCAGCGGCGACACAGCGTGGCTGAGCACTATGTAGGCATAGTCGAAGACCTGCTTCACCTGCATGGCACCATAGGAGCTCCGGCCAACGTCATTCCCTGCAGCAGAAAGGATGTGTCAGACTCTACCCACATGCACACCATCATCCACACATTTCGGATCTTCTCATACAAGTTACTCTGAAGCAGGTCCTCACCAGTGAAACTCTTCCAGATCCTACCAGCAAAGCCCAGATAAGCGAATACCATGGGCACACATGGCAATCGGCACTGGCCAAGTGCCCGGTTAATCACCATGGCACAGGGCAGTCTGTGTGTGCCAAGGGATCTGGTCTGCATCACCATTGCCCACGTGGTCATGGTCCACTCCAAGGAGGCTGCTACCATTCACAGATGGAGCGAGCTCACAAATAGCCAACTCTCCAGGTGGCAGAAACACAAGGAAGCCAAAGGCTACCACTGTGCAGATCAGCAGCACCGACCCAATGCGATCGCGGATCTGAAAATCAGGGGGCCTCACAGTGCCCCAACAGGACAGGGAGAAAGGTCAGCTCACCCTTGAGTTGAGGGCTTCACAACTCAATCAACACTACTGGAACCTGCAGGAAGGAAATCCTTTAGAATGGAACGTGAATGCTCATGTGTGGAAAACTAGGACAGCACATCAAAGGAAGCTGTCACAGAAGTCATCAAGGAAGCCACTCAAGAGCTTAATTTTCGTAAGAAAAGCACTGTTTGGAATTTTAATTTACATAGAACTCATTCTTCACAATCAGGTTAAGTATGAACTTTTTTAAAGGACGTATATTCTAAGTACTGGAATTTTATCTTTTCTAGATTTATCATATCTCAGTGATTATGTGGGTCTTTTGTTTTTTGAGTACTTTTCAGCAGACACTTGAAAACAATGGAAATGTTTCAACAAAAAGATGGGTGAGACACTGCCATACCGTGCTACCAAGAAAACCACTCACGATCCTGCATAAATCACACCATCTACAAACACAAAACACAACAGTTTTCCTTGAGATGATTTTCAGCAAATAAATCTCACATTCCCAGAAGCCATAAAACAAAAATAACCATTAAATCTGAGGGTTTTTAAAAATATGTACAGGAGCTGAATAAAAAAACACAAATGCAAACAACAAACTGGAAAAAATATGACATGTGAGACAAGAAAGGCTTCCCTGACACACGCAGGCCTTGCACACAGCAGGAGAGGGCAGCCAGCGACTGGGCGGACAACACACAGAGCCACACAGAGGAGAAGGCCCAGGGCCATGCACCTGCAGCTGGGCTTTCCACCGCCTATTCTGTCACCTATCACCGATTTTATCACCAACATAAGAATGGTATCTCACCTAACAGATGCTCAATCAACATTCGTGAAATTCATAAATAACAATTATGTTTAACTCACTAATCATTAAAGAAATGTGCATTAAACAGCATAACACATGGTTTTATCAGATAGGCCAAGATTTTAAAAGGCTGTCAACAAAGCAATGGGAACATACATATCCTTAAATACGCCAATGAGAATAAAACCAGGAAGCCTGGTACCCAGCCTTAGACTCTTCCATGCGGCAATCCTCACAACAAAATGCAACCTACACACACAGGAAAGGGTCGAGGGTAAGCATTAAGTCAAAAGCCAAGTGACAAACGTGTCTGTGTCGTGGGATACATTCAACAAGATGGCAATAACACATATGAATATCCATCTAGGGAAAAAGTGGAGAAATACATGTCCAAATGTGAGGAGATGGTGGCATCCGACGTTTTTCTGTATTACATATTTCTGTGAAACAAATGGTTGAGGTGAATATGTAATACTTCTATAACCAGAATAAAAGATTTCCCCTAATTCTGCTTAAATATAGACTGTAAACAGTGGAAAAGACAAAAGCTAATTAGAAGCATTAAATAAGGACTTCTGAAAGTATCATTACTAACTTGTTAGTATAAGAGAAACCTGTATCAAGAGCAAATGAACTGCCCGGGGCTCTCAGGGCCCTGACACAGCCCCGTCACCAGCACACCCCCAAGGCTGGCCTGGCTCCCAGCAATGCAGATGGAGGCACCCTTACCCGGCAGCAGGGGGTCCTCAATGCACAGCATCGACGGTCTGTACCCACTGGTCATGGCTTTCATGATCTCTTCTTTGGCAATATAGGCACCTCCTTCTTTGATTCTAATACCGGTTTTCAAGTAATTAAAATTTCTTCCATAGAGTTCAAAAAATTCTACAAGAAGCATTCCAAGGTTTTCATCAGCTCTCCGGGCATCAATTCTTGGATGCAACTGTAAAAGCAATGCACCCACAAGTTGTATGGATTCGCGGCATGTTCTAAAGAAAAGAGCATGCAACAAAGTCCACTGTCTAGCAGCCTCTTCCAGGAAACACCAGTGAGTGGCACCAACTCATTCACCAGCACCACGAGGAAACCTGAACAGCAGCCTCTTCAATGAGGAGTGTTCAAAAGGAATACAACGACCTAATCTGAATTTTACTGTAGTTTAATTTTTGAAATTGGTAATCCATACAGCAAACTTCCTGCAAACACAGATAACTGATTAACCACAGCTGCCAAATAATGGCAAATAAGGTGATCACATTCTGCAAAGCTTAGTCATCCAGATGGTAGATGTAATTTCAGATTCTCATCATCCTAATTTTGTTATACTGAAGTACAACCAACAGGGGTCAGTGTTAGACCAAACAGTATTGCAGTATCACACAAAACCAGAAAGTGAAAGGACTGATTTCAGCTGTGAACAAGTAATTAGTAGTGTATCATAGTATTTAGAGCAAGCTTCCATCGTGCTTGTCACACCCATCAGCACCACTCTCAGTTCCGGGTCACCCCATCTTCAAAAGCAGGCACTGCGCTTGTTCCCAACTAAACCACTGTCCACCACACCTCTCAGCTGTCCAGACCTGCATGGTCCACACGTCTATTTAAATGAATTAAAACAAATTATTTAAAAATCCAGCCTGTTGCTCTCACCGGCCACAATGCAATACTCAGTAGCCACGTGTGGCGCCTGGCCCCTTACCAGATCGTGAAGAGATGGCCATCACCATCACAGAGAATTGTTATCGTACAGTGCCAACTAGAAAGGGATGGTCAAGGCCACATGACAGAAAGCTCTCAGCGAAGTACAGTGCTTGAAAATATTTATAACACAGAGTGCCAGGAGAAGCTGCAGCTCAAAAGCCTACAAATGTTTTTAGGGTTCAGAAGAATCCTGGAGTTATCTGTATGCTTCCACCACACAAGAGGATTCTGATTCTGGCCTCACCTTTATTCCCTTCCTTATTACTTGTCTTTTAGCCAGAATCACATATCCAAAAGCCTGTCTGGTGCCAGGATGGGCCTCTTCCCCCCATTTAGTCAAGAAACTCAGATGTTGCCACAGTCGCAGTGCTGAGGCAGGATGGGCTCTGGGCACTGGATAAGGCACAGGGATGTGGCAATAAACACAGCAATCCCACCCATGTGGTGGTGGCCTCCTGTGGGGTCACAGGATCACTGAAAGGACCCCGAGCGGGTGGCAGAAGGCCCTGGGCCCAAGCCTGGCACACGGCACATGCATGATCAAAGTATTAAGTAGCAGCTATTACTACAAGGCCACAGAAATAGTTCAAGTCAGGAGTATTATCAGTAAAGAACAGAAGCCATGTTTCGCTCAAAATAATGTCCAAAAACTATGGAAGAAAGGGCCACATGCAAGAGGGGAAAGTGAAGACAGGACAGTGTGACTACAACTATAAAGAAACAAACATAGAATTCCATTTTCACTACTCTTAAAGCATCTCTGCAAAGACAGACCAAGGAAGCTGCGATCATCACAGGTGGTTACCCAGTGGTTCTACTACTATAGCATTCATGACAATGAGAACACTGCCAAATTATGGACATAAACAGCTCGCTAAGCACAATCACAAATGCAATATTAATAGTAAACATGGGGAAATACAGTTATGTAGCTAAATGATATGGGCAAGATTTTGCAAAGAACAGAATTTCTCACTCAAGAAAATGTAAATGGAATAATTACTGTTTCAATTGGAAACAATTTCATGTGTTTAAAAAGTTAAGTAGTTTATCAATACAACACAGCATTCAATAATACTTTTCTTAAACACTTACCGTGGGTTTTCAATTGATAGATTTTCCATGTAACTCAACAAAATAAGGACCATATATAAGTTAAGACAAAATAATGATGTTTCGTCAGTCTGAAAAGGCTCTCTTGTAAATCCTTTTCTCATATGTGGTACTCAACTGTATTCTGAGACAAATTTTTTTCTAAATAAATCACAAACAAGCACCAAGAAATGTTCATTGTTTACCATGAAATGGACATTTCTAAATATAGAGGATTCCTTGGGCTTGAACTGACACTTCCTTGGCACTCTAGACTCATAGAGCCACATGGGCACCCCTGCCCTAACAGTCACACCCAGTACAAAATGAGCTACAAAGGAGCATCCAGAAAGATGCACTGATCAAGAAGGTTTTATGACAAGAATCGGAAAAATCAACCTCTACCAAATTAAAACACAATAGTGCAAGGTGAGCAAAGTCTCAAGAAAGCATACGTACCTGTAGAAAGCTAATGGCCATTAAAATTAGGCTGTATGAGCTAATTCCACCTGTAAAAACTTCATTCAGGTCCCTCTGCAGAAGGAACTGTTTCAATACTAAAATCAAGTAAGGCAGCAATGAATATTTCTGTAAATTTCAAAAGAAAAAGATTTACTGAGTAAATAGCATACTTTCAAAGAGATTTCACATAGCAAATTACACATGACAGAAAGGAACATTTCATCAGTCCTCTTGCCCATCTGAAGGCTTTCAGCCACTCAGTCTCGAACTTTGGTTGGGGGATGCTAAGAATTAATTTCCTGAGGGATTTATGAAAATCGAGACTGTGGCACCCTCCCCAGGATACCACTCAACAGGAGTGCAGCCCCGCCATGAAGAAAGGCGCGCAGGCACAAAGCAGCTCAGGGAGTGACCAGCGTGTTCACTCAAGTATTTATGCGCTGGCTATGCAGGCTGTGAGGACAGTGCGGGCCTCTCGAGCAGGCCAGCGGAGTGAGGGTGCCAATCAGAGTGGCAGCTACTGCTGTTCACGTTGTGCTGGGGGCAGGCATGCTCATTCAGCCCAGATGACAAGAGGGAAAGAGGGAACCTGCAGGGCAAGGCCCCTGAAAATGGAACAAGACAGGACCAGAATGCGGGGGGTGGGCCTGACCCTGCGAAGGACTGTGTGGCCTTTACTGTAACAGGATTTGCCCTGCTAAGGCCCGTACAGTCTCTATAGTAACAGAGGTCACGACCACCCAGGTGTACGTCTGCCCTGCTAAGGACTGCACAGCCTCTACTGTAACAGGAGTCACGACCCCCGCTTAAAACCATGCACCTGGTCAGATTCCCAAATATGTCAGCTCAACCAAGTCTCTCTGCCCATCCTCAGGCACTGAGACAACCCGAAGTGAGTGCCACATCATAATTTACCAACTTCCAATGGACACTTGGGCAAAACCTGCAAATGAGGCACACTGAGCTAGAAGCAAAGTCTCTTTTTAATAACTAGAAAGAATGTTTTAACAAAGCTCTCTAAAATAATTGTCAACTTTATAAAATGGTTACTCAAAACAAGCAAAGTTTAAAAACAGCTATTTCAACGTATCTCTAGAAACAATACTGTAGGAGAAATAATTTCAGTGTAGGCTGTATTATGAAAGACTCCCGTGTGCAGCTGAAAGCTGTAAGCATCTGTAAGAGCAAGGCCGCCGCGCGTAAGCACTCCAGTCCTGCACTCTCACCACGCTGGGCCACCAAGCACAGTACCTTCATGTAATTCTTGATGAACTCCGCTGCCCGGACGCCCGTCTCCATGTTAAAGCTGATGTCAACTTTCACTTCAGTCTCCTGATCTGTGAGCTTTATTATTGGTACCTGTAAATATTTCATTTTAAAAAATGCTTTAATATGCAGGACTCTCCACAGTCGGGCATGAAAATGCTGCCAAAGCTGTACAGAGATGTGGGGCTTTTCCTTAGTAATGAAAGAGGATCAGAGACCACGTGTCAGTATCAGCAGTCCCTCACCCAGGACGACCCCCAGGCCCCAGCCCATCAAAGCCAGGGCCCACGTTCTGCCCAGCCCCTGCAGCCCTGGATTGGCACCAGAGAGGGGAGGTGAGGGAGCCAACAGGGAACAGGAGTCTGAGTCCCTGCCACACGCACCCTGTGTGCTAGGGTGGGGAGAGGTGCTTGGCCGCCCACTTCTATTTGGTAGAATTTTTGAAATCATTCAATGTAACTTCAAAGCCATTTTTTAAACTGTGTGTTATACTGTTATTATTTCTCCAAACAGTTCTACTTTGAGTTTTCACTCTTTAAGACAATTTTACTAAAAAAAATTTTTCCCCTGAAAAATTCAGCAAATAAAAGGCTCAATACTCTCTCAACAACAAGCTGTCACCAAAAGGTGCTTAAAAGCTGCTCCAGCAACTGTCCAAACACACTCACACCCCACCCTCCAACCCACCACTAAAACTGTGTTCTTCCAGAAGATAAAGGCAATGTTTCCTTCAGCCTTAAAAAATTAAAAAAGGAGTTTCTTTAACCAAAACAATCAGGGTCTAATGAAAGGTTTAAATGCTAATGTGAAAGGCAACGCAGGGACAGTGCATTCAGTACACACCTATTCTGGGCTTTAAAGTCTACACTTGCGGGCAAACAACAAGGACTCAGCGTGCGAGGGCAGGCCAGTGGGGCCAGAGTCACCTGGACACTACCCCGACCACCAGGCAGGGTAAGCCCTGAGGCCAGTACGTTCTAAGAAGGCAGAGAAACAAAATACATTCCCAAAGGACTCATCAGAAACTGCTTTGGAAGAAGCCAACACTCGATGGCTATGCCTTCCCCGACACCCAGAGTTCAAGAAGCAGTTTCCTTTTCGTCTCATGGACTCCTCCCCACAATGGCTCCTGGCACTCTCCTGCCCTACACTTGTACACACTCACTGACAGGAACCCCAAATCCTGGAGATGGGAATAACTCTGTAACATTCAGTTTGGAGTTACTGTTTGCAACAGACAAGCTTTCTCCTTAAACATAGCCCTCCCCCTGGACTCTTGTGCCCATGACAGGCCTGGGAAAGGAGCAGTGGCAGGCTCCAGGCTCTCCCAACAATCTACACTGGACCTCAGGCAACAGAGGAAAAGGTACTTAGTAGCCAACACACCACAGTAATGAGGTCACTGGGACTCAGCAGTTACAGCAACAACTGCTCAATCTACTGTGTGCCCTCAGGACAGCCAGACCTCAGCTCCCCTACTCCAAAGGTCACCTGTGAGTATTCCCACCCACCTCCCAGCTGCCCCCGGGCACACACAGAGGAGCAGACAGCAGTGGCCTGGGCTAAACACAGCTGCTGCCTCGCACTGCCAACAACCCACCTTGGGCTACCTCACCTCTTTACACCTCAGTTTCCTCACCTGTAAAATGAGAACAGCATCAGTGTCTGCTGAAGAGAGTGGCTGGGAAAGCTAAGTGCAACAAGGCCTGTAAGCATTTGAGAAAGTGGCCAGCCAGAGCTTGTCTCGGGCTAACGAGAAGAGCCAACAGCCTCCTCTGGAACCTGGGCCTGGAGGGGGCCTCTGGTGTTGCCTGCTCACTCCGGCCCACATGACAGTGATGTGGGCACACGTACTTCGTTAACTTTCACCAAAAGGTGCACCTGGTATGTGTGCACTTTTCAGTGTATATATCACGTTTTAAAACTCTCCCCCAGCCCCAATCAAAAGCACCTGATAATGAGAAAACCTGAATGTCCCCTCCCCTAACACCACACAGGCAGGAAGCTCCTGCCTTAACTTACACTCTGCTGAACACTATGAGGATGTAAATCACGCACCACTTAAGCTGAAACACAAATTTTAAAATGAAATGCTAGCTGGTAGCACAGGTGAGCCAAGAACTGTCATACAACAGGCAAGCACCTCACAGTCCCTGAGGGGCTTATCACCTTGGACTGACATAAACGTTAACAAGTACACACCAGAAACAGTTTCATCTTCAAACTTCCCCCAAAGATAAGAGACTTATCATATATGTACATTTTTTGGAACAACAAAAGGAACCGCTAAGTTGTTTCTCTTGAATGTAACTTAGCAAACGGGAATCACAGAAACCATGGTTTAGTCATTGAGCCACACACTCCAAACTGGGCAGCACCTGAATGTCAGTGTCCCGTTTCAGATATTCATCCTAACACAAGTAGACACAATCATGTCTTTTCATTCCAAGCACAGTTTAATGGGCTCACAATCCTAAAAGTTCAGACTGTCACTAAACAAGTTCTCAGTTGGTGATCATGACTATAAAACAAAAACATAACACACCTGTCTATGCCAGAAGTAGATTAATCTTCAGAACTGTAGCCAATAACTGTGTGAAATACCACAAGCTCATGACGCGGCACATCCTGCGGCCACCTGGGCTGTGACATCCTGCGCCTCCTGCTGGGTGGAGGGGCTGAAGCCAGGTACTCACCGTAGCCTTGTCAAGGACTTTGATGGAACACGGCTCAGCCACGTTGTGCTTCCGCAGGGCTTGCTCCAGCAGCTGTAAAGGAGGACGCTCCCATTTCCCGAAGACCACCAGGTCTATGTCACTGACAGAAGAAAATGCACGTCAGCCAATGCTCCCCTCGCAACAGCCACACACTCGTGTGGGGAGGATACGCACCAAGGCACGTGTGCCTGCATCTCCCCCAAATGCCAAGGCACGTGTGCCTGCATCTCCCCCAAATGCCAAGGCACGTGTGCCTGCATCTCCCCCAAATGCCAAGGCACGTGTGCCTGCATCTCCCCCAAATGCCAAGGCACGTGTGCCTGCATCTCCCCCAAATGCCAAGGCACGTGTGCCTGCATCTCCCCCAAATGCCAAGGCACAATCTCGCTAGGCTACAGCCCTAAGGAGGTGAAATGCAGTTCATGACCTACAGGAGGACTTCCATAAGTACAGAATAAGATGGAAAGCAAGATTAAATTATTCGACCAACAGCGCTAGGTGGGTGAGGGAATTCAGAGGAAAATGTCTGCCCCCACACCAGGCTGAAGCCCCGCTCTCCAAGTAGCTACGCTGGCACTACCTACACTGGATCATTCCTGTGGGCCCTGAACCTGTTCAATTACCCACTGTCCCTACCAACGTCAACCCCCAAATCCTGAGAGTATAGCCTCTTCGGCCTTCAAACGCTAACTAGCAGTGGGTTAACAGAAGTTAAACTTTTAATTAAGAGACAGTGCACAGGAAATTTATTTGGATATCAAGAATCCTTAATGAGAAAATACTATCATTTTCCTATCAGGTAAAAATCCCTAGAAAATACTGTTTAAACAGATTTTCGCTTGAATCTTCATTAAAACCTAAGATCAATTTTTCAAACACATGTTCTAAAGTATCAGCGGAATGTTTTCTATTGCGTTGGCTTCCCACAGTCCCCCCACTTGTCTTCTTCACGTTTCCAGCATCCAGCATTTTTGCACCCCAACAAATTAAGTGTGAGAGAAAAAATGCAAAGCAACGAATTCATCATAACACTAAATTAAATCTTACTTTCTGCCAATTTTCCCTCTGTAACCACAGTCTTTTCTTTTAGCTGGCATTTCTAACCTTAGACTCAATTACAAAGAATCTATTTGTAGCCCTTAATATTGCACAGATACATCCCAGCCCCCAAATAAGGACACACACTAGCCCATCCCCTGCAGCTGGGTACTCACCTAGTTGGAAGATAGAGACCTGTACTAAAGCTGCCAAATATCTGTACCTGAAAAAAAGAGTGATTGCATTAAAGTGTATACCACAATACAAGCAGTCACACTACCATTATTTCTTACGAAAAGAAAGCTCTCACTATACCCTTGGGTAAAAAATAAAACCACCTTGGAAACTGACAGAGGGGACCGCATAACAATCAGAAAATTCCCTTTAAGTTAAAGACATGCCCCAAAAAGGAATGTTTTAAAACTCAAAATTAAATTAAGAGGTGAAACAAGTTTTGTCCTCAGCCTATAACCCCCCAAAGCTGAGGACTTTTCAGAGCTAGCTTCAAACCCTGCAACCTCTTCTTAAACCCACAGCTAAGAGGCGGAGCAGGGCTTTGTCCTAGGGCTCTGAAGTTTAAAGCCAAACATATGTATCATTTTTAAAAAGGAGAAGAAACTGGGTTGTCCTTGCCCACTACCCACCAAGAGCAAGCATGCCCCTCACAGCTGGGGCAGTGCCAGCCTCACTGGTCCACTGAGCCCAGCCCCGGGGGCAGGCTTCACGCCACCTGCAGCAAGCATTCCAGAAGGTCCCACTCCACATGTCAGAAAGCACTTGTTCCTGCACTGTAAGAGTGGCGTGTGACAGTTTTACAAAAATAAACACATTATATGCTACCATGCGTGGTGGAAGGAGGGAAGCAGGAGTAGGGGACAGGGTGAAATTTCTAAATTTAAGAGAAACAATCACTTTATCCCCCCACTCCACCCCACCCCCAAAACAAATCCCTTAGCCGATGGTCCTCGCACTTGAGTATACACCAGTGCATCACACAGATGGCCGGGCCACCTCAGGTGTCTGAGGCAGCAGCTGCAGGTGGCCCAGGAGCTATGCATTCCTGGTATTCCAGGCCACGCTGGCCTTCTCAAACCACACCTGAGGAACTGCTGCCTTGGGCCAACGAGAAACAGGTCTGTGTGGACCCAGCCTACACATCATAACCACAAGGCATTTACATTTACTTGCAGGTGACATGCAGCATAGAACCCCAAAAAACATACTCACGTCAGCCGTTGGCCATAGGTCTTTAACCACAGTTTCAATCCGTTTCACCACCTCTCTTCTCATCGCTGCTTCTTCAGGACAAGGGGACATGAAGTTATAAAAGTCAATTATTTCCTCATGTAGTCTAATGGACAAAAGAGAAAACATACTAGAGTTACAATGAAACTTCACATTTCCTGTTTTTACATCAGGATAACACTCAAACATATTCCTGACCACTTACATTCAGTTTCATTTCTCCGCTGAAAGTATAAAATGAAACGAAAACTCAGTCCAACAAAATTACACAGTATGACTTAGCACCAGTAAACAACTGAATTTTGTCAATACCAAACATTAATAAATTTACAACTGGCCTTTAAAGACTTATCCGAAAAAAATCACCTTAGGGACTTTACATGGAAAAAATGAGAGAATTCCATCCAGGAAGTGTGAAAGCAGCTTTCTCATGAATGTGGCACAGTCGGGCACAGTTCTGAGGGCGGGACCCAGCTCCAGTGTTGCGCCAAGGCCCCACTGGCACCTCCCTGAGTGCCTCACACTAAGGAGCATGGAAGGGCCTGAGACGGGCCAAGATATGGGGAAGGAAGGAACACGCCAACAGGAAAAAAGGCACGTGAGTCCTCAGGGTCCCAGCAGCCCAGGTCTGCCCAAGCTACCTGGTGACCATCCACTAAATCCAAGTTTCATCCACCACAGTCTCAGCAGAGAGAAACAGGATCCCTGGGGGTAGAAAGCTGATCTAATTCAGTACTCAAGTATTTTCTCCTTAAGAGACCAACAAGGAGGTTAACACCCAAATGCTTGTGGGACCCGAGTAAGTAGGGCCTCTCTCTCTTAACCAAGCTCCAAAGCAGTGTTTTCAAGCACCAGGAGCACGGCCTGGAAGACGCCTCATGCCACCACCTCAAAGGTGCTGATCTCCTTTCACCCCGGGGGCTCTAAGAGCTGAGGTCAGCCCTGTGGCCAGTGGCACCAGGCTGTCAGGAGTTAAGGCCAAGGCCTACACCAATGACTGTGGAAAAGGTGCCCTCATTCTCTTTTAAGGGATTAATTAAAGATGGAGAGAGAGGAAGGCAAATTATCCAATCCTAGGAATTATAACAAACCAAACTGGCCTGCTTCCATTCTAAGAATCCTAGGAATTCCAACGAGTCAAATTCATCTACTTCCATTCTAAGTGTGATTAATAAAGCAACAGCAGAAGACAAAACAGGGCCAGCCAACAGCTGGCAAAGTGGAAGCATGCAGCGCCTCTTACATGAACTCCCAGTGGTGAGTCCAAAGGTGAGTGGCCCCACATCTGCCTACGGTTCGGCTCTTATGTAAGGTTAATTTCAACTGTCTCTCACCTGGAGTACTGCCGCTTCCCACCCCGCCAAAAAAAGTCATGTGGAATAAGCATTCCAAACCATCTAGAGAGGGTTTAAGGCTAGGCTACAAGCACACACGAGATTTCAGTAGCAGTAAATACCTGCTGAGCACCCTTGCTCACGAAGCACCTGCAAATCAGGCTATCCCTGGAGCCTAATTTTATCTATCACATTTAATTTTTAAAAAATAAGAAAAAACCTCATCCCAAGCATGATCCCAATTCAGCCAGCCACCAGTCCAGCTGTTAATGAATCCTAAAAGGATCATGTAACATTAAAATAATTTTTCCAAACTGATCAAACTACAAGAACTTGGAAGTAAAGCTTCTATTTTTTCAACAATTACTGACCACCAACTACATACTAGGCATTTAACTATCTTTTCTACCAGCTCAGTAGGCCTCTTTAAAGCCTGAGGTGTTACCTAAAATTTCCTACCACTTAGTAAAGTAAGCAGGACTAGATATGCCAAGTTAGCACATTAACATCCACCCCAGGGAAGAGCCACAGGCCAGCCTGTCTCAAGAGTGTCTGGGTGGACCCCTTCACCTTCACCAGTCACTATCATGGTCACTGCAGAGCTGGTGGCAGTTGTTGGGGCTGGTGGGTAGAGGTACAAGGAGGGTGGAGACAGCACTGGGCTATCCATGAGAACAGCACTGGGAAGTCTGTCCACCTAAACCACTACGCCACGTGGCCTCCTGCATCTTGCAGTCCTGTTCTGAGGATAATAACAGGAATAGGGAAATTTAGAGCGATTCTAATAAAGACGTGGGCTTGAAATTATTAAATAGTTGGCCCAAAGTCATGGAAGAAAGCCAAAGCTAGCATGCTAAAACTCTATCCACATCCCCCAAATTTAACTTATTAAAGCATACTGTAAACAAGGCATTCCAATTTGTCAAAATATCACTCCAGGTTTCTACCTGCAGAGTAGAATGTATTGTCAACTTCAGGCTGTACCTGAAGTAACAGTAACAGTAAATAGGTTTTAGGACCTGTACAGCCACATTCTACACCTTCAGAGGCATCCCCTACTATTAAGACATGCTCCACCCTCCAGGAAAGGACGAGCAGGGAGGTAACACCTGCTGCAGTCTGCCTCAGACACACAAAATCTGTGTTAACACAGTATCTGTTTTTGTCAAATGTCTGTTCACTCACAGATGTAAGAGTGGGTGCCTAGGTATTCCTCCCCCAAATCAGGAGAGATGAATGACAAAGTGTTGCCTGCCCATGCTCTTAGCAGAAGTGGTACTCAGGGAACACAGTCTCTAGACCTTGGCATTGTGTCCAAACAATAAGACACATTAATAGCCACACCTGTCTGAAATCTGTAACAAAATGGAACTAAAAGTGAGCAACTGCTGTAACAAATATTAGATAATAAGAGCCAAGAATATTTTTGTTTTGCCTTCTCAGAACAGAAGCGACACTGCGGAGGGACCAACCCAGCCATGCCTCTTAGATGAGGGAGTCGTACAAGAAGGCCCGGCGAAGCGCCCTACAGCCCTTCTTCCAAGACAGCGGGGACCAGCCAGGTGCCACATGACTCTAGAACTGCCCACAAGGAGGAATGGGAGCCTGATGATGGCCTCAGGGCATTGCCAATCGTCATCATAACGACCTCTGGGCTGACCAGAAAAGCTCCCAGGCTGCCTTCTGGTTGGCTCTTTGTGAGGCCCTCAGAGGGCGATGGGTGGGGGCCAGGTGGAACCCTGACCAAGCTGAGAATAAGTGCACAGTTAAGAGCTGCCCAGCCAAACCTACCCACATGAGGACACCGCCCTGCCGTGCCCACCCAGTGGCCTCCCAGTCCCTCAGCCTCCCTGCAGCCAGACAATTCTGGAGGCCATTTGTGGACGGACCCAACTGTTCATTGCTCCATCTCCAGTGCCCAGAATAGCACTTGCTGTGCATGGAATAAATTCATCAAGTTTTGCTAAGGTATTTTGCTGACCTTGTTGTCACTGCTCATGTGCATTCTCTTAAGATAACATCTAAAATTAACATTCTGAAAATATTTTACCTCTGCACTGAATAACTTGATTTGTTAGCAGAAACCACTTAAATGGCCAACTATCCATCCCTTTAAAAGTAACAACAGTCACTAAGTATTCTGGATGATCTCATTCAATACTAACATTGCCAGGACTTTTCACTGTCTGAGGAAGCTGCAGACATACCTTCACAGATAAACTCTGCTAACCACAGGCCACGCCGCCAGTGTCGGCTACAACACACCTCCTTTACTCATCTATGACTTCAAATACTCAATACACCCACTGGTTCAATTCTCCAAAAGTCTGCTGCAGAAGTATTATCAATGAAAACTTTTAATCATTTCTACTCAACAAAATAGAGTAAATTTATTCTTATGTTCTGACATACCAAACCTCCAGGGAATTTACAGCTGGCAAGACGTCTACATAAAACCACATGAAAGTCTCGCATCCACAGAGCAGTCACCAATACCTTTTAGAGTCAATTTCAGTTCTGCTCACTAGTGTTCAGTCTCCAAATGGAAGAAAGTTCTATGCACTGACCATCAAACAATAAACCCCTCTACAGTGGATCAGAGGTGGCATATCAAAGCCAGTAGGACACAGTGACAAACTTAGGCAGCTCCAGGGCCCTGCTGCCCCCAAGGCACGCCATCAGTCCCCTCCCCAAGGGAAAGGCTGGCAACACCTCGGGAAGCAGTGTCAACCAAAAGGCGGCCTGACAATCCTCCCTGCAGCCTCAGGCGCCAGTGAGACCTGGGAAGTGCCCAGGAGGACTTTCTCAGGCGGTTTTTTGGGGAAGGAGATCGCACATAGCCTTCTGGCCTTGCCCCCTACTCCTGACACATTAGGCTGCTGCTCTCCAGCTGCGGGCTGCTAGTGGCCCCAGAAACTCCTGTATGATACAAATCTCATTCTCAGCTGAGGAGCTAAACAGACAAACTGAGGTGGGGCCAAAGGACACAACGCCTGGAACACTGCACCCAGAACCGGGAGCAAAGCTTTCAACTGCTCCATGGTGGTGACTTTCAGCCTCATCTTAGACTTAGTCACCATTTGGAGTTGGCTGTGGTGTAGAAAAGGAGCGGGATCTATGAAGGAAGCAAGCCTCTGACGCTTGTCTCCATGAAGGGGAATCCTGGGACACTGGCAAGCCTCCTGCCCCACACAGAGCAGGGCAGCTTCCTGACAATCACCATGGAGCAAGCCCTGAATGATTCAGTTTCTGATTATCTTAAGAAAAAAGGAAATGGTGACAGCAAAGTTTTTCAGTGGATTTTCATTGTAATCAGGAAACTACTAGAAAACAGAATTCTGAAATATTATTTCCTAGTGTACATTTTCACTAAAAATTAGAGAATAAAGTGCATTGAAAAACAAAAGATAGGGGCCGGGCGCGGTGGCTCACACCTGTAATCCCAGCACTTTGGGAGGCCGAGGTGGGTGGATCACGAGGTCAGGAGATCGAGACCATCCTGGTCAACATGGTGAAACCCCGTCTCTACTAAAAATACAAAAAATTAGCTGGGCATGGTGGCGTGTGCCTATAATCCCAGCTACTCAGGAGGCTGAGGCAGGAGAATTGCCTGAACCCAAGAGGTGGAGGTTGTGGTGAGCCAAGATCGCGCCATTGCACTCCAGCCTGGGTAACAAGAGCGAAACTCCGTCTCAAAAAAAAAAAAAAAAAAAAAAAAAAATCACTCTCATTTATAATCACTACCTTGTAAGAGTTCAAACCCATGAAAAGGTAATGACTAACTTCTCAATTTAGTAAATTCCCAATTTTCTGCCCTTAGTACTAAAAAGCAAGATCAGCAATGTTTTTGTATTTTGGTGTCTGGTATATGCTTGCTGTATGTATTTATGAGACCCAACTAACTGAGCTATTTCAAGAGCAAAAGAAGGATCCTACAGTTAGAGAACAAAACTCTATTAGTCTATAGCTAATAAAGCTATTGATGAAAACAGGTGACCCATTTCAGGGGATGATTTTCAGCTTTAGAAGATGACCTAATGGGATTAACTGGTTTTCAAGTTTGTCTAAATTTGAATTAAAGCCAAAGCCAGGATGGACTGACTGCTTTTGAAGCTGAGGCCAAAGAGGTGAAGCAACTCTATCGTCCTCTACCTCACCCAGGTGGGGGCGCTTCCTATCCCTCCCAGGGCAGAGCTGGCTCCTCCCCCATCTCAGCCCCAAGGCTCTGCCCTGCCTTCCCCACAAAACGCAATTTCTAAGTTGTTCAAAAGTGATTTCTTCATAGTCAACCCAAGGAGGACAGGCAGCTGCACTGCAGTAGGTATAAAGGACAAAGGAACTAAGAGGCACAGAGGCAAAGGCCACAGCCCTGAAGCCAGGAGAGTTCATGTAAAATAAAACACTTGAGAAAGAACAGAGGAGCCAAAGAAACACACCAAATACTTCATAATGCCAGACTCTGCGTGGGGAACACACAGGAGCATGCTATGGGTTTGCCTGTCTAGGACGTTCCCCTAGATTTTAAATCCAATAGCTTCTTTTTAAGCAAAGTGATGGTCAAAGGTCAGACTTCATTCAATGGTTAAAGGAAAGGAAATGTCACAAAAATGAACATGCCCTCCTCTGATTTGGTTACAAGAAATTTCAAGCCAGGAGGGTTGGCCTAAGCCTGCGGTCCCAGCTAGTCAGGAGGCTGATGTGGGAGGACAGGCTGAGCCCCAGGATTCGAAGCTACAGTGAGTGGTGATTGAACCACTGCACTCCAGCCTGGGCAATGGTGCAAGGCCTCATCTCAAAAAAAAAAAAAAAAGAAAAAAAAAAAAAAGGGTGTTTCAGCACCTTAAACCCACTGAATATGAGCCGCACTCTGAAGAACTGGCACTTCCTGTCTTCCCAACTCACTGAAATTTCAGAACTCTCAACACTCAGGTCTGCAGCTCTGCCCATGTTAATTATGTGCCTCAGTTTACCTTTAATGCCCCATTAATCTCATCAATTCTGAATGCTAGGGAAAAAGTGATTTTAACAAACTGCATGTTAGTTCAGTTCCCAGTCTTTTCCATTACAACCTAAAATGCAACAGAAAACACTGGAAACTGTCATTAACTGGTAATTTATTCTCTCCCTCTCCTCCTCCAACTCTTCCTTCAAAAGTCTTAAAGTTAGTGGTTTCTCAGAAATCAAAGTTCCCTCTCCTCAGCTCCACAATGTTCCCTATGCATTTTTGCTTAAAAAAAAAAATGCCTTAGTGAAAATATTTGGAGTTAGCTACTGCAATTATGTAGCTTCTATAACATGCATTGATGCGCTTACACCAAAACAACTGATTCAGACCGCACCGCGCTGCACTGATGGGGTCTGGATTAGTATTTAACTTTAACTAGGAAGAGCAGGTTGCTAAGCAAATTACAAGTAGAGCATAATGAGGAAATGACTGCACTGCTTCTACTATTTTGGGGGATCGATGATCCTCTTTAAAGCATCCATTTACTGATACAGTAAATGAGCTAATTGTAAATCATTTTTATTTATTTTTAATTCTGTTACAAGGAAACTAATACCTGCACAAATTAGAAAATCCAGAAGCAGGTCTTCAAGGCTGCTTTTTTAAAATCAAGGCTCAAAAGAAGGAAAAGCACTGAAACTGTAAATGAAACTCTTCGTTTTCTAGGGCCGCCAGTAAGCTGCTTTTGGAGCCTGCCTCAGTTCCTCCCACTCTGGGCAGGGACCTATCGATGTGCCTATTTTTCTACACAGGGGCTGTGAATGAAGCTGCGGCCTCAGTTAAAGGGAAGGCCTGGCAAGGCCCCAGGAGAATATGCTTCAGACGGATGGGGTGCCTGACAGCTATAGACAGAGGAGGGGGCACACTCTCCTGGAAAACGAGCAGGAGCTGTGAGCCTCCTGAGACGGCCAATGCCAACTCAACCAAAAATGTTAAGGTTAAAACCGACTAACATTACAAAACAGCCAGGGCAGAAGGACTCTATAGCTTAGGAATCAATGCAGAACTCAGATCTACATGAATTCCACTCACAGCAAACGTAAGCCTTCTTTCCCTTTCCCTCTCACATCCCTCCTGGAATGAGCCACATAAAATCCTGGAGCAGGTGATGTCCCAGGGCCAGTCAGCCTCACTGAAGGGTGACCAGAGGGTGCCTTTGTGAGTGCTGGGGGGCACAACACTCATTCACCCAGGTAGAGCAAACCCAAGCACACTCCAAATGCCATGTAAAGGTCCTGGGGCCACTCAGAGGAGAAACGCCACAATCTTCTGTTCCCCTCAGAACAGAAAGAAAGAAAGGGCTTAGGTATCAGAAGCTTGTAGTAATTAAGCCACAGAAAAATACTTAACTTGGGACTCTGCATTGGTTCTAAGCCCACTGCTGAGAAGAAAATGCGGCACCAGACCAGGATGAAGCCCTGCATCTCACCAACTGAGTGGGCAGATACTCCAGCAGTGAGGCCAGAACTACTCAGAACCACCCCATGCCACACGTATCACCCAGAGCAAAACCAGGTGAGCTACCCTACCTGCTTAACATGTCCTCAACCCAACTTAGGGCAGAAAAACACCAAGGGGTTCAGTCTCCCAACACTGGAGTCTGAGGCACCCCACAGTGCAATCGAGAACCCACAGACTCTGCAAGAGATTAAGGAAAGACCAAGAAGGCACTTCCTGAGCCCCAGCTGCTGACTAGGCCACCTGCCACCCAGCCTGGCAGTGCAGCCACGGCACAACTGCTGACTACCAAAGGCCACCTCTGGGTGCTTCGAGGGAACCACGCCTGCTGTGAAACTGTGTAACTGCAGCTGGAGGCCAGCGCAGGCCTTGTTTGCTAGCTCAAGCATCTGATTGCTTTTGAAATGCAAACAGCTATACTTTGTTGTGTTTCCAGATATGCTTACACTGCATGAAAGATAAGTGAGCATCATCTTTTGCAGCAACTATACAAAATAAGAGCCAAGAGGCTAAAAACATGAATATCCTGGGACACTACACAACATCCACATTACCAACATGCACACTAGACCTTTCCAAATAGTCTCTGAGGCAAATACTACTATTTTCATTTTTTAGATGACAAAACTAAGTATTCATTAGATATATGGTAACTGGCCCAAGACCACAGACAACCAGGACTCAAGTCTTCAACCTGAACTCTGAGCCACTGGGCCGGAGGCCACACTCAGGAAGGAATCCTACACCGAAATAGGCCAGTCCTTTCACAAAGAGTGAAAAGTTGTAAATGTAACTCCAATTACTCAGAAAATTATGTACCTCTATACAGTATTTTAAAGTTGTTTAAAAGAGCTTTTTAAGGACATGAGAAAATGCTTACCTAGTATTCTTTTAAATTAAATGGTACCTTTGCTACATATTTAAAACAGCATTAAAAATGACATGTTCAAATGTTAATGGAAAATCATAGTTTCTGTAGTTTCCAAATTTTCTTCAATAAGTACACTACTGCTTTTAAAGGAAGCATAATCACTTCAGTTTTACTAATTCATACTGCAATTGTCAAAGAGTAGATATCACCATGCCTGCCTTAAGTCTTCTGTAAGAATCTGGTATCCCCCAGCTTTTACACTGAAGTCACACCAGCAGGGGCTCCCTCCCGGCTCTGCTGCCCAGCACCAGAGACCCTCATGCTGCTGATGCTGTGCTCGGCTCCTAGCCCCGCATCGTGAAAAGGCCCCCTCAGCCCTAAAGTTCTGGGTCTGGATTGCAGCCGTACATGTCCCCACCGTGTCAAAGGCAAGGGCCCTGAAAAAGCTATCCCACAATCCTGAACAACCTCCAGATGCAATGAGGTATGCGAGGAAAATGTTCTCTCGAGTACCCCAACCACACTAGTAAGGCCAATCAGACTCTCTTGAACATGCCAGTTCTCAAAGGCCCTGCTGCCAGGGGACTGTGCTGAGTAGGATTCCAAGGCTACTATACAGCCTTAGTAGAAAAAAACTATTAAGATTCATTAGTGATGATACTGCACCAATACTCATTAGCTCACATTTACCATCTGCCTCCTGTGCCAGGCACTCACTGTCTGACATGCTTTCCAGAGTCTGCTGAAACCGCCACTGCCACCCCACTCTACAGACGGCTCAGAGGCAAAGTACCTGCCCAAACCTCACAGGCGCCATGAGAGCCCACGCAGCAACGCAGGCAGCTCTGCAGCCCCTGCCCTCCGCAGTCAACCTCCTGAGGCCCGCCAAGATGGCAGAAAACAACTATTCAAGAAAGGACTACACAAAAGGCTGGAAATCGCCAATTACACAAAGTAAGTATGAGTGAGTAAATGAGAGAGAGAAAGAGAATAACTCACTGGATCCAAAGATGTACATCAATATTAATGCACAGCAAGCAGATGCGATTTATATGGGAGGTACAGGGGGCCTAATGGGGGAGATAAGTACCCAAAATAAACCAAAAAGGTGCTATGCAGAAATTTAAACTGGTAGCCACAACTGTAAACTTTAGGTTGGTCAGGGAGAGCTTCCCTGATACCAAGAGGCTGAGACTGAAGCTGAGATGGGAAAGGCAATGAGCAGCCAGCTGTGGAAAGACAAGGGGGCAGCACTCTGACATAAGGGACAGCAGGACGCGGCTGTGGGCCTCCAGGTGGGATGGACTGCGAGGGCACCAAGGGCACCAGCAGAACCCGAGCAGCGGAGTCTAAGACCAGGCCTAAGTGTTCCTGTCCCCATGGGCCAGCTACAGAGCAGAGTGAAGCCTGCAGGAGATGTAGGACGAACCCCTCGGAAAGCCAGGGCGCAGAGCCCAGGTGCCAGCAAAGACCCCACCGCTTCCCGCGGAGCCTCAGCACTCCTGAGACACCAGGCCCTCAGCCCATCTGCAGCCTGGAAGGGGAGAAGGTCCCAGGCGCAAGGGGGAAGGGGGATAAGCAGCCCTAGCAAGGGGTTGGTGAGCAACACCCATTAACACGCCAGCTGTGTGAGGGCAACACAGCGGAAAAGGGAAGGGAAGAGGGAGCCCCGCATGGACGAGCACCGGAGTCAGGGATCAGAGAGGAAGCCCGGGACGCCCTGCTCCACAGAAACACCTAGTAAGGACACACCAAGAAAGCACAAGGTAGATGGCGACAAGGAGTGGAACAAGAGGCCCTGAAGAGGCGACTGCGCTAGGGTGGCGAGCTGGGGGCCAGGTAGAGCCCAAATACTGAGAGAGCTAAGGTCACCCCAGGGAGGCTGGGCCAGGAGGGACAGACACTACCACCCATGGGAATATGGCACCAGTAACAAAGTATCCAAGACTCAACAGAAACACCTCCCACGCTAAGGCCAACCTCAGTCTGCAGCCGGATCTCAAGGAGCTGAGGCAGCAGTCGGGCACTGAAGGGAGGGTGCTCAGGACAGCTGGACAACCAAAGGCAACTGCCTGTCCCTGGGGACTGGGTCTCACCTCTGATTCCACACAACCCTGAAACCAGAGAGGACAGACAACATGCACAGGTTCTGAAGCAAAGAGTGGCCCAGTCACCTGCGACCCAGGCACACGGCAGCTTCAAGGTGTGCACCCCCAATCAGTTCTTATTCGGGAACTTTGACCACTCAATGCACATGACAAAAAGGCACTGACTGCGGCTATCTGCAAACACAGCGGAGGACAGTGCATGCCAGGTCGAGGTGGCACAGCACGGGTCACAGCCAGAGGACACTGCAGGATGCCCCGCGGGAGCACAGGGCCTGATCCCATAGAGCTGACCAGACGTAACGCTGGGGGTGTCACCTCAAAGAAACTCACCAGAAGCGTGAACCACGTTAGGAACTTAGAAATCTCGGGAAGCAGTTCTGGGAAGCCTGCTGGTAGTGAGTGTGAGGTCTGTGGAATGTGCTGCAAATCCTGGTTTCCCAGGCAGGGAGGGAGACTGCAGACCCTTCAGGAGCCCAAAGTGCCTGGGGTCAGATGATGTCTCAAGTGCAGCACACGGACGTGGCTACCCCACATGGTGCTGTGATGAGGACTTAATGAATCTTCACTGGTAAGTGCTCAGCACAGGGCCGGGCCCTCAATCGGGGCTCCCTGCAGTAGTGGTCATACATACGAACCAACCGTGAATGCTCAAGATTCATGGACATAGAAACACCACCACGCACCTCAGGAGGGGAGAAACATAGTGGCTGAGCTCCAGCCTACACAGCCCAAGTAACCAACACTTCATCAAAGCTTTTACTCTGATGCTTCTGTGCTTAGCCACTTAGGCTTTTCACCATGTTTTATGTTCTTAGTCTCAGCAGTATCTCTTAGAAACTAGTATTTCCATCTGAAGTTGGGACATTTTTCACTTTCAAGCAAAATAATTCAGCTAATTTTATGTAAAGGTAAGACTTTTAATGTAAGTGTTTCTGCTGACCAATCCACGTGTCCATGTACACGAGCCTAGAGAGAGGGGTCCTACGGTGGCAGCCACCTAATTGTGCTTCTGGGTGGTGGGACTGAGTGACTTTAGAGCTTTAAAAAACAAACCATGAATCAGTTTTAAAAAACAATGTCATTATTTTTAAGTTAGCACAAAGCACTCTTAGAAACAACCTCTAGCTTTAAAGCAATCAGCAAATGCAGCAAATGGCAGTGTAAGAGGGCACAGACAGCAGGTGGTCCCCAGCCTCACAAAGGAGCCTCTCTCCAACTGGTGGTGACAGCACCAGGTCTTCCTGTTTGGTTGAGAGAAGTCACCCTCAGAATCCTCTTGGGAAAATCAGGGCACCAGCTGTCCATCTCTGGAGTCTCTGAATCATTCGGAGACTGGGCAGGCCCTCAGATAGCATCGACATCTCTCCTGAGAAGCCAGACATCACTTCTGTGGACCCAGAGACTGCAACTCAGCATAACTGTTTTCCTCTTCATTAGCTTACCCCTTTGGACAATTCTTGCTTTGCTCAACATTTTCAGTGGCTAGGTGAGACTACCTGGATTCCAACGCCGGCTCTGCACCTACCAGCTGTGTGACCCCAGCCACCTCTGCCGAGAACAGCCTCTCCCGGGAGGGTGGCAGAGACACTGCATAAAGGGTGAGGTCTCAAGTCAGGCCAGGAGTGATTACTATGTGGTGAGGACTGTATACCACGCGCTTGACGGCAGCGAAGGAAAAGCTGAGGTCCCCACTGGTTAAGGGAGGCTCTGTGAACAGCAAGTCATCTTCCCCATCACAGGTCTTATGGCTTTATTCTAAAGCCAATCCTAAAACACCCTTTTCACTCAACAAATCTGCAGGCTTCAGTTCATTCCGTGCCTTCATCTCCCTGGATAGTTCCCACAGGTTTCCATCCTTTTGAGTGAGGTCTCGGTGTGCTTTCCTTTCACCCATCACGCTTCTACTTCAGCATGAACATGTCTCTTGTGAGTCAGAACCACAAACTCTAGACAGAGTCTCCTTCAGCTTTCTTCCATGAGGTAACTCGTAACGACACTCTAGAATTTCTTTGCGTTTCACAGGGCATGCAAGGTATCCTCTTCTAATTTTTGGCCATCATTTTATAGTTGTTCATTTTTTATAATGTTTTACATAAGTTTAGAGAAGATGCCTATAACCTAAATAGACTCTACCATGTTGTGCCACGGGCCCATCTCTGCCAATTCATAGATGTCTTGCATCGCTCTTCACTCCATCACACCAGCATCCTCTCTTCGGGGAAGTGGGAAGGAGCCTGGGTTTCAGCACCACACAGGCCGGCATCTGGGCACCAGTGCCTTTATTTTCTAGCAGCATCTTGGGCAAGACGCTTGAATCTCTTAACACTTAATTTTTCTCTCTTGAAAATGAGTTCTTGTCCAGGATTGTGAAACTGCATGTCAAGCCCCTACACAGCGGTGCCGACTCTGAGGCGACTATGTTGCCAGTCCTGCTTTGTCTTTCAACTGCCAACAGCGAGTAAACAGCTCATCAGATGCTCTGCTTCTCAGAGTGTGCAACTTCTAAGAACACTCCAGGTGACGGAAATCCCGCTCCGCACTGCAGCCTCCCTCCAGGCCAGCTCTGCAACACCTCGAGAAAGCACAAACCCCGAGCGCACTACCACGCAAGACTGGCTTCCCACCGAAATCCTCCCAACACTCCCAAACCCAGAGCTGTCGACTTTGTCCTCTAGTAGCTGTCAAAGCACCCCACCGTATCTGAATCTGATCTCTTTAGGGAAACAAAGTGAAAGGCCTCTACCAACCTATCCAAACCATGTTCCTAGAATGAGCTGCCAGGCTCCAACCCTGCATGTTGGCAATGTCTTGTTCAACTGAACACTTTCAGGAGTAAAGTGCCCAGATGTCAGCCCTGAACTGATATTTCCAAGTGCAGCACCTTTTGTCAGATCACATCAGCCTGTCAAGGCTTCAGTCTTCTGTGTACAAAACCAGGGTAATATCACTCATTTCATGGGTCAGCTCTGGGAACTCAAGGAGCAAACTCAAGGAGCAAACTCATGGAAAGAGCTAAGCCAAAAGAGCCCCAGGCACATGAGCCACCGTGATGCTGGGGACCAGAAAGACTGTTCAGAGAAGGAAATGATCGTCTGCATCATCATTAAACCACATGCAAAAATGCAAAAAAGCTGAGAGACCCATCACCCGCATGCTGGAGCAGACACTCTCCAGGTCACAACAGCTGCTCCGTGTTGTGCTCTGCTATGAACCTATTTCACGCTTCATGTGCTATTAAAACAGCAGCTTTTTGAAAAGGATTTGCACTGGAAACTCAAACAATTTCCAGAGCTTTCATACTGGTAACTTGCTGAGTAACACACTTTGACTGTTGTATGAGTTTCGATTTATTTCAGCATCAGTTACTGTATCAAACAGTTTCAAATAAAAAGAGTCTGAAGGTGCTGCAGTTCTGAGCTATCCAAATATATGGCTATTTAAATTTTAATTAAAAGTAAATAAAATTCAGCTCCTCAGTTGCATTTGTCACATTTCAAGTGCTCAAGTCACATATGGCCAGTGGCTACTGTATTAGTGCAAAAATAGAATTATTCCATCTGTACATGAAGTTCCACTGAACAGCACTGTTCTAGTTGCCTACTTACCATGCCCTGGCCCTTCATTTTGTTTTCCTTCACTATACACAAAACGCTATGTTAGAAGCTGCAAAGAGTTCAAAAAACACTTCATCCACTCATTCTACTATGTGCAGGGAATAAAAAAACCTTAACCAACTTTAAACGAATTACACAGAGCAGCACACACACCCCTGACAAAGTACATCAAGAGTACCCTTGACTCTGGGGAGATGAGAGTCTTATTTAAAGCTGCAGATCAGCGCTGATGTACCTTCACAACAGCTAAAAAAAAAAAAAAAAAAACTAGAACAGACATTACTGAGGCATTGCTAAATTTTTTTTTAAATAGAAAGGTATCTTTCACACCCCTCCAGCCCCCAACTCCAAAGACACAGAACATTCCATCTTTAGCAGTTTTCGTTTTGGTCTAAAAGTAAAAGTTGTATTTTCAAAAACCAAGAAAAATGCTTTTCCCGTCCAGCTGGCAACAAGAAAGACTTAATTTTTGGTTTCAATTTCCTTAAAGAGAGGAGAAAAGGGCAGCAGTGGCCTTTTTAATTTCTCACATGACAGTTCAGAGTGCTTCCAAATCTTGAATATGCCCTCTGAGGTGGGTGCCACAGGCTCTGCTTCACAGGTGGGGAAACTGAGGCTCAAGTTAGAACCCCCGGTGAAACCAGCCAAAGCCAGTCCTGTGAGTATGACATGGGCTGACCGAGCTAGGCTCTCGAGAGCCAAGCACATGGCTCCCAATGCTGCGAAATGGACTCCAGCCAGCAGGTTTGAAGCAGAAACATCAAAATAATTTGACTTTTCATTTCCCTTAAACTACTCCACCCTAGCCATTGCTTCACATCACAGGATTCCAGAAATGTTACAATGATCTGAAATCTCTTTCAAACATCGAAGGACAGAAACCACCTAATTCCCACATCCTAGCACTTGGAAACTAATTCCAATCTTAAGCCACAGGAGAGCCCAACTGGTTATGCAGAGCAGCTGATTTAGGAAAGAAAAAGATCACAAGCCCACAACAAAAGGCATGTTGTTGACAATCAAAGACATTCTCTGCCAACAGGGACCCTCAGAGCTGCTTCCATCTAGCCCACCCTGTCAGCCGAGAGATGGACGAACTTCTGCAGAGATCTACCCGAACCAGGCCCAGATGGGGCCCACCCTCTGGCTCACTGCCAGCAATGCAGTACACATCACCGGAGTCAAGGACACGAGGGACAGGCTCACAGAGCACCTACTAGGTGTTCCCAGTGGTGGACAATTCATCTCCATACTTCTCCAGGCTAACTTTTCACAGTTCGGTATTAATTTTTATAGTAAGAAACAAAGAGCAGTTAAAACTAAGTGATGTTTTTCAAATACAGACTTTTCTTGAATGTTTTCTACTTTTGCATTCCACGTTGTAAAACATAAAACTAGTTTAGCCACTCTCCAGGAAGGAAAGCAGATAAAACTGCAACAGACCTTATTTTTTTAGATTCTAACACAAACAAACGTTTTCCTCAGCATTTGGTTTACGAATACTCCATCGACATGCCGTCCCCCACCTGCTCGCCTGAGCTGGCAGATCCTCTTTCTGCTCTTCTTTCTTTGGAAAGTGGTACTCAGTGGCTACCATGTGCTTGGCACTAAGGATGTGGGCTATAATACAGCTCCTCATACAGCTTCTCCTTCCCTGAGGAGACTCAGGAGGGCAGTGGGGTCAGCTTTATAGGAGCAGCAATAACCCCACAAGAGCCAAAGGCAAAAAAAAAAAACAAAAAAAACAGAGCAGGCTCAGGAAGGGACAGAGGGAGAACTGGGTGGGAGTTTTCTTGTCCCTCCTAAAGGAGGCCCTGTGCTCTGAAGCCAAGGTTCTGGGGAAGCCAACATTCCTACAAACCTGGGCTGGCAGGACAAGTGTTGCCCACATCTTCTGCAAAGCAAAGAGGACTGCTATGACCTTAGAACTGGGTTCCAAAGGTGACTCTTGGGTGAGTCATCAACCACAACCTGCATAGGAATGACACCTTTCCTAGGCTAGCGGACGCAGGACACCTCATGAACAGGACACCTCATGAACAGAACTTTTCAATCACTGTATTTTCCTGTATTCACATGACTTTACTACAAACTTTTCTTAAATGATGTATTTTAAAGAACGTCCATCCGAGAGCAGTGCAGAAAGGTTCCAACGGCCCTCCTCATGATGGTGGCTGCCTGAGTTCAGTAGTAACCCCCAAGCCAGAGGACAGAATGAGCAATCTCCAAGACTCATTGTGATGAGCTGGAGTCCAGTCAGGGGAAAAGTGTTGGACAAGAAAAACCACAAGCTCCTCATCAACCGATTCCACAGCAGGGGAAGTCTACCCACAAGAGCCTCCTCCCCTCAAGGTCCTACACCCTACTTCTTGGAACCTGTGGCTCTGGTGAGGTTATTACACCATGATTATGCTGTATGACTACATGGCCTTAAGGGAGGCAGGTTATCCACAGGAGCCTGACCCAATCACACAAATCCATAGAAGCAGGGAACTTCCTTCAGCTGGTGGGAAATGTCAGGGAGATTGAAAGTAACTTGCTGGTTTGCAGATGGAATGCAGGTGGCATTAAGAAGCTGAGAGAGCCCTACCCACCTCCCCTGCTGCCAGCTAGTAAACAATTAAGGACTTCGGTCCTGTAATGAACTGAATTCTGACAATAATAGGAATGCGCTGGTAAGAAGAGGTAAGAAGACCCGAGCACCAGCTGAGAACACAGCTGGCCAACATCTTGACTTTAGCCTTTCAAAAGCCTGAGCAGAGAACCCAGACCCGCCATCCCTGATCTGACACACACAACCCACAAGACCATAAATGAGTGTTCTTCTAAGCCTCTGAGTTTATGCTAACTTGCTACACAGCAACAGAGAACTACTATAACACAGAAATCTCAAAAATGGGATGTTGTATTAGCGTATATCCCCAGTGTTGAGAGAAAAGGCATCCTGACCACCGCACTCGGGCACATATTTACACCAGGTCAGAGGTCCTGGACCCCTGTCAGCACTGACCAAGACCACCTGCCTGCCTTCCCTGAGGTGCCTGGCTCCCGAGGCAGGTTCGCAGTGGCAGCTTTCAGAGAGGGCGAGGCTTGCCATCCAATGCACTGCAGAGACACCATTGACAAGCCAGCCACACCTAGAAAGGGCCTCTCCACAGCAACACTGTGGCTTCTTTAATCTTCGAGTCTGGGTGGTCTGACTCTGCTACCCCTCCCCGCCTTTAGTCCAAATTCTGGTTGAATCCTCAAAAATCAAGTTTCTAAATTTGAATATCAAGGTTTTTTCTTAAACAACAACCTTTTTTACTCCACAACTACAAAATCAGATCCTAAACCCTATGACCTAACCGAGGCATCAAAATCCTTATTTTCCAACTCCTCCCACAGGATGCTTACATGAATCCCTTTAAAATGAAGATTAAAATCGCATGTTAAACAGTGACCAAGGAAAGTTTGAGACTTTACCTTTAGACACAAATCTTAGAACTTCTTACTTAAAAATATTTACTTAAAATTACTCTAATAAAATTACATCACAAACATGCGTTATTAATTATTCCTGAGAAAAAGCAAACTATGTTGTTCCATCAAACGCTCACAGCAGCAAGACAGAACCCACTTCACTCTGACTTCCAGAGCACGAGCATTAAGTGTGGGGGGGTGTGTGTGTGTGTAAGGATTGCAAGGCCTCTGATTCCCAGCTAGTTTAATCCTCCGACCCTCCTTTTCCAAAAATTCTGTCGTGCCCTCCTGGACAGCCCTTCTCCAAGTGTCAGCTGTCCTGACCTTGCCAGTCCTCGTCCATCAGTGGCCAAACATATGGTGCAAGCAGTTCTCCAGCACAACTTTCCTCAACCCCAGCAAGCCAGCATCTTGCCCTCGATTTTCAATTTCACCTTGTGGAGCTTGGCCATGGAACAACAGGCAGGAACAAGCGATGTTACTACTAAATGAGAGGAGTGTTGGAAGAGTTCATTTATGAAATTAACTCCGCCTCCAACAGTACAGGATCAAGTATCAGCTGCTTAGTGTGACCGTCCACACTTCTCTCTACAAGCTTATACCTCTGGGACTCTGAGAGTGAAACCCAGAAAGCAAGGCCCACACGTGTCACCACTGCCCTTTGAGGCAGGTTTTGCGAGAATCTCTCCCATGCGTCCTGGACACGCACAGGAAGGTATGGGAGGGAAAGGCCCCCGGAGTGATGCCCCCTCCGCCGCGCTCCGTAGCAGGCCCTACCCAGCGTCACAAGGATGCTTCGGGCAGGTCACACCTGCTCTACTTTATGTCAGTGAAGTCAGGCTGGAGGAAGAGTGGGATTCTGGTTGCGCCTCCAAGCTCTGATGCCTTCAGGAAAGTACTAAAAACCAACATGCCCCAGGTTGGAAATGACTCTCACCAGGGGCCCCTGGGGCACGGCTGACCACATCCCTACGGCCACATTTGTCGGTATCTCAGATTTCAAATTAAGAAGAGAATTTCCTCTGAGTTAATGGAAGATATTAAAAAGTGAGATTAAATAACATCAAGAAACCTGCAGAGAGGAAGCTGCATACACCTGCTGCACACTGCAGGCACACCTGAGATGAGACAGCCTTCGAAAGGCCAAACTCTGAATAGAAGCTTTTCAGGGCCCGAGACACCTGCATGTGTCTTCATTCAATTACACTATTTCTGGGTCTCTGTCACACACTAGTAAGGTCGTGGCCAGTATCTGAGGGCCACGCTCCCACTGTCACTTATCAGGACTTTTAACCCAAAGGTTTCCAAAGCTGCTAGAAGAACCATGGCAAAATAACAATAGCCCAAAGCACTGCTGGGTCAGAAGATGAGAGCACATGCCAGTGACAGCAGTCAGAGGCTGGGATGCAAAGGGACCAGGCCTGTCCACATACCTGCCCACGTCTGTAGGTCAAAAGCCCAGGTCAACAGCATGGCTCACACTAAGCACACCATTCCCAAAACAAAGGTTTGGGATTTCAATCAAACAATGTAATAAGATCAGAGCCAAAACTAGCATTTCACCTCCTCTCCTCTGAAGGTTCCTGCACCAATCCCTGTCCTTTCACCTGCTTTTTCTTCATCCTACTTCAGGCAGAAAGCAGACTGGCAGTCTCACAAGACCAAGCCATCAGGCAGTTTCCAAGGGCAGAAAACTCCTCCCCAGTAAAGTACAAATAGTGCGAGTTGCCACATGGGCTACCAGGCAAAGACCCAACTGGGTTCAGTCGATGTGCCACAGCAGGCTCACCCTCCCCTGAGAACTGCACGCTCCATTTTCAGAAGTGCACGTACTGGGATTGTGCCACAACCCCAAGCAGCCTCTCAGCAACAAGATCCTTTACTTTTGGCCAGGCCAGGTGTGTCTTTAATGCAGTTATTTCCTTCTCTAAGGCCCAACTGAAAGACTTTCTGGTGGCCTTTCCCAATACTCTGGGTGAGCTGGTGGCCAGAAACAAGTTCCAGACAGAACTACTTCTTCATAACAAAAGATTAGTTCATATAGGACCAACGGGCCATGTGGAAATGATCACCAGGGGGACCCTGCTTCCTCTAATCACAAGCCCCACTCCACCACTGCTCAGGTTTACTACTTCCTGTTCCTTCTGAAAGAGCAGCTGAGTAGCTGACCAAGCAGAGGTCACCCTGCCCTTCTAGGCACACAGCAGGTGATCCTCACAGGCCCCTATGGGCAGAGGTGGCAGGAAGTGATGCAGCCAGGGCCATACTGGAAGCATGGTACACACCACCCAGACAGGCAAGGAGATCTCCAGCAAAGGGGAAGAAGGTTCAAAGAGCACAACTGCAGTATGAAACCAGAGCTCATGGTAGACTTCAGAGCGCTCTTATGCCCTACACCATACTGCCTTACAGCTGGGTTCTACTAGGTGGACAAGGGCTGGGGCCAGGGGCCAGGACCCAGGGCCATCAGAGCAGTAGAGCCCTGGAGGTGTCGCTGAGTTTTAGGCTTTAGTCTTTAATGTGGGGGATTGAAGATGGGGGAGGTGCCATCAGAGGGTGAAGGGGAACCTGACCAGACCTGCTGGAAGAGAAGATCGCCCTATTGGCAGTGATGGGAAAGGACCCAGGCAGGGCCAAAGTGGATCAAAGGTACCTCTGGCTGCTGTAGCAATCTCTACAGAGGTGGCAAGAGCCTGCCTGAGGGTGGAGGATAAGGTGTGAAGAGACTGAAAGGGCCAAAGACAGCATCAGATGAGTGACTGGACACGGGGGATGAAGAAAGTGACAGGAGATTGCACAACTGAGCAGTCTCTTGTGCACTAGGCAGGGGGGCTTGTGGGCAAGTGTCAGGGTGGGTCAAGATTACGAGACTGTGTTTCCCATGCTATCCCTGCCCCAGAAAATTCCCAGATCCTAGCACAGCACCTGGCCCCGTGGGCTCATTCACTAACAAAAGCAACACCACCTACTGAGGCTGACTAGAGTTACCAGGAGGATCTTGGGGACCCCAAGTGAGGTGCATGGGGCCTGATGCACTACTGCTCTCCAAGGGCAGAGGTACAACAACCCGAGACTGACAGAGACCATGAGTCTTCCTATTCTTTCTAGCGCCAAGAGACACAGAGTCTATTCCAGTTACATAACAGGCTGTAAACGTAAAGGTCCACCCAAGCGAGTCCTTAGGTATGCATTGCTCTGCATCAAGAAAAAACTGCTCCCAACCACTTGCTCTCAGGAAGTTCTACAAGAATGAACCGGAGGGAGAGAGGAGAGGAGGCTGCACTCCCACCAGGGTCTGCAGTGCATGTTTAGGCTTTGGGGAATTTAGAAAGTAACACTTGGAGCCCAAGCCAGGTGAAGCTAGTTACAGAACATGCAGCTATTACAGTGTATCACACGCTTTAAACAAGTATCAACTTGAGCCAACATACAGAAACAGTTATAAGTAAAAGTGTACTATAAGAAGGAACTCCAACACCTAGCAATTGTGGGTATTTGTAGGACTCTAAGGCACGTAACCCTCATACTCGGGCAAATCTTTGTTTTTGAAATTGGCAAAAAAAAAAAAAAAAAAATTTGTAAGGAAAACATCATTTAAGTCTTAAAATACTGACACGCAACCTACATATAAATTATTTTCAGACGCTCAGAAAAGCCCAAAATTGCAAGGAGGCTGCGTAAATAGCATCACACCTGAGCAGCCTCACCTGGGACAATTCCAACCCCACACATCACCTTTCGTTTCACTCCCTGCCGTCTGTAGGTGCACTAAATTTAAGTAGAAACTCTAATTCCCTCCAGGAGGATGTGGAAATATTTAAAATAAAAATGGCATCTTCCAAAGAATCAGCATGTATGACAAATCGGTTTGTATTCTTTAAATAAAGCCAATTTGTATAAACTATAGATGATGCTTTTTGTGTTCATTGCAGCACGAAATTAAACCATACAAACCGCCCTCCCCCCCAAAAAAATCTAAGTTTACTGACGGTTAAATTGTATCACTACCAAAACCTCAGTTATCTTTTAAAGGAAATTTCTCAAAAACAAAGAAAGAAAGAAAGAGAGAAAGAAAGAAAGAAAGAGAGAGAAAGAAAGAAAAAGTTAATATTTACTTTCAATGTGATCTGAGTTCCTGGCAACGCTAAATTACTCTGCAACTTACATGAAACTCCACACTTATCTGTGCCCCACTTTGACAAGGAGTTGCCCACTTGCCGGGAGGTGGGGTGGACCGGGAGAGAGTCGATTTCCCTTTCCAGCGTCAAGAATAGAAAAGACAAATAACTGCAGGTCCTCTATTCGGCACCCCTTTCTTGCACTGTTACTTGCAAGATCTGGGCAAGTCACTCCATTATAAAGGAGTTTGATATTTAAAAATAATAATTAAAAAAAAACTTTCGGCGCAGAGTGGGGCCTTGGCCTTCGACACCCATCCTCCCAAGGGAGCCCGGGAGCCCGGGGCGGGTGTTTGCACCGGGGGCTCCGGACAGAACCACGGCCCCCGCCCCCTTGGCCGCCCCGCGCACTCACCCCTGGATGCCCGGGCTGTACGCGCGGCTCTTCCAGGGGGTCCCGGGCCGCGGCGCCTGGGCCCCGGGGCCGCCCCCTCCGCTGAGCGCGGCCGCGCGGCTGCCCGACAGCAGGTAGTTGAGGCCGTAGGTGCTGGCCTTGTTCTCGCGTTTCCGGCGGCCCGGGTGGAACTGGTGCTGCGGCGGGGAGCCGGCGGGCGCGGGGCCGCGAGGCCCGGGGTGCCCGTTCGCCGTGCCGGGGGCACTGGGCGCGCCGTCGGCGAAGCTGAAGAAGGCGCCGCCGCGGCCGCCGCCCGGCCGGCCCAGCGAGGCGCTGCTGGAGGAGGACGAGGAGCAGCCGGGGCTCTCGGTGCCCGACTCCGCGTTGGACGAGGACGACGACGAGGACGACAGCGACGGCGACTTGTGCAGGCGCCGCGCGCCCTCGGCCGCGGGCCCCAGCGCCGTCAGCAGCGCGGGGGGCAGCGCGGCGGGCGCGGCGGGGCCGGGGGTGGGCGGCGGGGGCGACGCGGCGGGCAGCGCGGGGCCCAGGCCGCCGCCGCCCCGCCCGGCCGCCCCCGCCGCGGCCGCCGTGTCCAGCGCCGGCGAGTTGAGGCAGAAGTAGGACGCGAAGCCCGAGCCGCCGCGGCCCACGCCCTGCGAGGTCTCCCAGATCTGCATCCACAGGGCATTGGCCGGCCCCTTCTGCTCGGGCTGGATCCAGGCCACGCGCGGATCCATCCACGCGCCGCCCCCGCGGGGCCCGCGCGCCCGCCCGCCCCGCCGCGGCCCCGCCCCCGCCGCGCCCCGAGGCCCGGCCGCGCGCGCACGGACGGACGGACGGACGGACGGGTCCGGGCCGGCGGCGACGGGCGGGCCGAGCCCCGGCCTCCTGCTCGCGCCGCGCTCCCGTCGGGCTCCGGTGCGGGGCTGCGGCGGCGGCGGCGGCGGCGGCGGCGATGGGCCCGTGCAGGCCGCGGCGGGCGGCTCCGGCGCTCGGCGCGTCCCGGCAGGCGGCTGCGGTCTCCGGGCTCCCGCTTCACGCGGCGCGGGGCGGGCGCGGGGGCCGCGGTGGCGGCGGCGTTCCACTCGGGCCGCGGGGAGAGGCCATCGGAGAGGGGCGGGCGGCGGGGCCGAGGGGGCGGGCCCAGGCGCCGCGCTGCTGAGGGATCCGCGGGAGGCGCCGCCGCCCGTGCGCCCAGCCCTCGGTCACGCTCGCGCCGCTGGCTCCGCGCTCCGGCGGCGGCGGCGGCGGCGGCGGCGGCGGCGAAAAGACACTCTCCGCGGAGACAGCCCGGAGGAAGGAGGGGGCCGCCGCCGCCTCCGCTCCAATGAGGGGCGGGGGCGGGGGCGGGGGCGGGGGCGCTGGAGGAAGCGGGGCCTCCCTCGCCGGGCCGCGTCGCCAGTACGCACGCGCGGCCGATTTCAAATCCTCGCTAGACACCGCCGCTGTAGTTACGGCGCTTGCGCGCTGGGGCCCCGTCGGGCGCTGGCCGGGTGGGGACGGCGTCAGAGGCTACGCGACTGGGAGGGGCTGGAGGGAGCGGCGGCGGCTTGCGCTCTTCCAGACTAGGCCGGGGTTGGGTGGCAGAGCAGCCGCTGGGAGGTCCGCCGCGGCGCGCAGACCGAGGCGTGCAGGACATGCGTGCTAGGGCCGGGGTCGCCTGCCGCCGCCGGGCCGCGCTGCGCGTGCGCAGGGGCGCGGCCGTCACCGACGCCGGTGGAAGTTTCCGTGCAGCCGGGCGGGGGCTGCGGGGGCTGCGGACGCCACCGCTGGCGCTTCCCCAGCTGGCCAGCCCTTCCCCTTGACGTAAGAGCGGGCCCGGGTCGCGGATCCCGCTCCAGTTCTCTTAAGCCGAAGGGCTGCGCAGCGGGTCACGCTGCGATCTCTGGGGTCCGCGCGCCGGCCCACGTGCTCCCTGCACCTCGCGGGTGAGCGGGCACCGCCGCTCCGGAGCCGCGAAGGACGCGCGGCGGAGACCCGCTCCCTAGCGAGTCCGCTCGCAGGCGTTTGGTTCGCTTTTTTAAATGATTTTCTTGGCGAAAAGTGAAATGAAATTTTCCAAATTAATTCCCTGGGAAAAATGGGCAGTGCCAGCTGTGAGAGGAGCGGCTCGTGGGCGGCGCGGCGCGGCCCGGGCTTGGATTTTTCCAGCTGCGCGGAGCGGGCCGGAGTCTGGGAACCCGCTCGCCGCCCGCGGCCTGCCGTTTGCCATCCGGGTGTCCCGAGCGCCGCGGAAGCCGGTCGTCGGTGGCGCTGTTCGGAATGCAGCGCCAGCCACGCGTCCTGTGAGGTCCGAAGCAAACACCAGCGTCGCTGCGGATGCTCGCGGTGCCCTGCGAGCCTGGGCGACCCCGCGGCTGCCGCCCTGCCTTCAGGGGGAGTCCCCGAAACTGCCTTAGCCCGGTGGCGCCCAGGCTCCAAGCCTTTTAAGTAGGACGGGACCGGGCCTGCTTAACCGGCGCGCTGGAAATGCCCCCTCGTCTCCGGCGCAGACGAGTAGACATTACTAAGCGTTACTAAGCGTTTGGCCCTCCAGATATCAAGGTCTGTGTATTGCATACAAAGGCTTTGGGGCAAGTGGAGGTGTTTAATAATAAAAATGGATGTTTCCGACGTTTTCAAGTACCTGCATATTGTACAGGTGGAAATCATGACCAAGGATTAGAACGTGCATTCAGTAAACTACGGAAAATCACGCACAAGTCTAAACAGCCGTTGTTCTGGAGCTCTTTGCTTCCAGTGGCTAAGTCCAAAATCCTTGGTCATACCTGGCTCCTCTCTCTGTCCATAATGAACACATCCCTTTGGCTCCACTGCCAGAAACATCCAGAACCCAACTGCTGCCCCTCCTCTTCCCTCTACCCCTCTTGACTTCCCTTCCTTCCACCCGCCCGTTTTAAAGCAGTGCCTCCTAAATGGCTTTCCACATTCCGCACAGCTGCTTGTATGATCCTTTTTATAAAAGATGTTACTGTTAAAAATCGGTTCATGCCACTCTTAGAATACTATACAGCCGCAGAAAGGAATGAGATCATGTCCTTTGCGGGGATATGGATGGAGCTAGAAGCCAGTATCCTAAACAAACTAACACAGGAACGTAAAACCAGAAATAAGTGGGAACTGAACAACGAGAACACACAGGCACAGGGAGGGGAACACCACACATTGGGACCTGTGGGGGACTGAGGGGAGGGGGATCATCAGGATACATAGCTAATGCATGTAGGGCTTAATGCCTAGGCGATTGGTTGACAGGTGCAGCAAACCACCATGGCACACGTTTACCTATATAACAAACTTTCATGTGCTACACGTGTATCCCAGAACTTTAAATTTAAAAAAAACTCATGCCACTCTTCTGCTCAAAACCATCCAGTAGCTCCCTTTCTCACTCAGCAAAATGGAACAACCTTACTATGACCTGCAAGTCCTTTATCTCCTGGTCCTTCCCCTTTTTCCCCCAGCCTCACCTCCCAGCACTTTCCCTAACCCAAACCATACCAGCCAAACACACAGCTGGCACACTCCTGCCTCAGGACCTTTGCACGTGCTGTTCCATCTGCCTGGCATGCGCTCCTCCCTCCCCATCTTAGTGAGGATGTCCAAGGGGCTCTTTAGAAGGCATACATAACCCGCAGCACCCGCTGTTCCCCTTCCTTGTTTGCTTTTTCTCTTAGCACTCATCTCCATTAGTTTGCTGGAGCTGCATAACAAAATATCACAAACTGGGTGGCTTAAAACAACAAATGCACACTCTCACAGTCTTAGAGGCTGGAAGTCCAAAATCAAGTTGTCAGCAAGGCCATGTGTTCTCTGAAGGCGGTAAGGGAGAGTCTGTCCCATGCTTTCCTCTCAGCTTCTGGTGTTGCTGACAAACCGCGGACTTCTTGGCTTGTTGGTGCATCACCGCACCTTCTGGCACGTGACGTGTCCTTGGCTTGTAGATGCAGCTGTGTGGATGGAATGTGGGAAACCCGCTAGGAAGCACTGCTTTAAAATGGTCGGCCCCATTCTCTGGCATCATCATCCCGTGGAGTTTTCCCTGTGTCTCTGTCTCTTCTCAGAAAGACAGCAGTGGCATTGGATTAGGGCTGCCCTCATGTCTTCCTCCTAACCTGATTACATCTGCAAAGAGTTTGTTTCCAAATAAGGTCACATTCACAGGCACCCAGGGTTAGGACTTGCACATATCATGTTGGAGGACACTATACCACCTCATATACATTGTATCTCATTTATCATCTGTGTCGTCCCCCACGCCATTAGAATGCAAGCCCCATAATAGGAATGGCCTATCCCTGCTGTGCACCAGCTCAAGGACTGACACGTTAGTCCTCAGTGAACATTGGCAGAATGACTGGCAGCTGATTGATTGGCCCAGTGGGAGTGGGCATGGGCAGTGGCCCTTGTCCAGCTTCCAGGATCTGTTACACAGGTTGTCATTGTTTACATATTTTTTTTCTTGATTGCCTCATGCTCTGTCTTTGCAGTTTGCTTCTAGCTAATCCTCCTTAATTTGATTCACCAGCCACCACACAACGTTTTGTAATCAAAGCCAAGGTTTTGTTATTTATATATGTGATCATAAATACTTTTATGTAAATTAAAAGCTGTATATATGTGTGTGTGTGTGTATATATATATATATATATATATATATATATATATATATTTTCCAGGCTAGAATGTAGTGACGCAATCCTGGCTTGCTGCAACTTCCGCCTCCAGGCTGAGAATCAAGCTGTTCTCATGCCTCAGCCCCCTGAATAGCTGAGGTTACAGGTGTGTACTACCACACCCTACTAATGTTTGTATTTGTAGTAGAGACAAGGTTTCACCATGTTGGCCAGGCTGACCTCCAGTGAGCCACCTGCCTCTGCCTCCCAAAGTGCTGGGATTACAGGCCTGAGCCACTGCACCCAGCTGCAGTATATTTCTTAATGCAATCAAGAAACATACTGAGCATAAAATACAGTTTTTGAGATGCTGGGCAAGGGAGATCTTTCTCTTTATTAAGTTCCGATTCCCCTTTTGGGCCAAAACCCACTCTTCTCTGTCTTCTGATGTTGGAGGAAGAGTAATATTAGAGATTACACAAGTTTTTAGTGATTTGTTCCTGTGGGAAAAAAATGGCTTACAAAGTGTATTCCATGGGCTACCCATGCCAGAATTAGCAATCCTGGTTAAAATGCAGATACCTGAAGCTCACCAGTCTACTGAAACTCTCCAGGAGCAAGCCCAGGAATCTCTATTTTAAGTAAATTTTCTGAGAAATTCTAAAACACAGTGAAGTTTGAAAACCTCTACCTAAATCAGGGTTCCCAAATTCAATTGCTCACAGGTGCCAAATTGGTAACTAAATCAAAGTGTGTATGTATTAGTGAGCTACTGCTGGGTAAGAAACCACCCCAAGCTCAAGACTTAAAAAGCGTTTGGTATTGCTCACAAGTCTACGAATCAACTAAGTGGTTTTGCTGCTCTGGGTCAACCAGCTGATCTTGCTGCACTCAGCTGGCCCATCAGGTGAAGGCTGGCTGGGCTAAAGTAGCCTAGCTGGCAGCTGGGGCACCAGAGTTGACAGGGCCATGAGTCTCTTGGTATCCGACAGGCTGACCCAGGCTTGTTCTCAGGTGGCTGAGAACAAGAATGCAAGCAGACATACACAAGGCTCAGAACTGACATGCCGTCACTTCCTTACCATTCTATGAGCCAAAGCAAGTGGCAAGGCCTTGACAAGTCAGGGGGTGGGAAAGAAGCCTCCACCTCTTGATGGAAGGAGCCACATCACATTGCAAGGTGAATGGGGCAGTGGAAAGGGGAGAATGGGGGGTGAATTATGCTAACCTCTACCTCTGTTATCACATGACATCCTCCTCTGTGTGTCTCTCTGTGCCTTCTCTTCTTAGAAGGACACCAGTCATTGGATTTGGGGCCTATTCTAAATCCAGGATGATTTCGTCTCAAGATGCTTAACTAATTACACCTGCAAAGATCCTATTTGCAAATAAGGTCTTGTTCTGAGGTCCTGTGTGGACACTAGCAGGTTGCATAATGTCCAATGTACTACAGAGGCTTCAATTAAGCAAAAAAGTTATTTTGCTCCCATAATAAGAAATCCAGCAAGAGAGGGCCATTGGCATAGTGGCCCAGTGCCCCAGGATGTCCGAGCTGACCTGTCTGACATTCCCCTGGCCTTTACCTAATGGCTTCTGTGGCTCCAACCCTCATATCCACAGAAAGGAGGTGGGGGGAGAAGGACAGTGTCTTCTGTCTGTGACCCTTTGTATCAGAAAAGCAAACTTTTTCCAAGAAACCTTGTGTTAAATTTGTCCTCAAATCTTGTTGACTAGAGCTGGTTTTAAGGCCACCCCGAGTGCCAGAGAGTCTGAGAAATTGAGACACAGGATGAGACACAAAATGATCATGAATGACCTAAACCAGTCGTGAGCCATTGTTTATGCTGGGCTTATGACCATGTTGAAAGGACCTGGGTCTGTTAGTAAAGAAGCAGGAAGTGGGTCTCATATAGAGCCAATGTCTGCCGCCCGCAGTCTCTTCTGAATTCAGTCTATACGAGTCTGGTTCTGAGAGCCTGCAAAGCCCCTGTTTCCAATAAAGTCTTGTTCTGAGGTTCTGGGTGAATGTGAATTTTGGAAGGACACTTTCTGGCCTACTACAGAGGTTTCAATGTTCTGATGAAATTCAATTTTCGATCTTGAATATAGAGTATCCCCACCAAGAGAGTGCAACCCACAAGAAATAGCCTCTTCTTCCCAACCACTCTGGAGCAGGATTGTCAACCAGAGCTGACTGTGTCTCCCAGGGGACATATGGCAATATCTGGAGACACTTTGGACTGTCAAGACTGGGGGTAGTTGCTGGGTCCCAGGGTCAAGCACACACAGATGATAAATTCGGTCTCTGAGTGAGGGCCCAAAGAAGCTCTCAGCGCAACAGATGGAGATGTGTGTGATGTACACGTGTGCAGGGTACTAGTGGGAGACAGAGGAAGGGGACACAGAGGTGTTGCCAGACTGATCCTAGAAGATACAGAGAATTAGCCTAACAGAAGAAGGATGTTCCAGGACGAGGAATGGCCAGAGAAGCACCCTGAGTACAAAAATGCCCTGGGCTCTCAGTGGCCATGGCCCATGCATGGCAGCAGAAATCGAATGTGAGGCTGTGGACCAAGGCCAGGCATAGGTAGAGTGTGCCACGTGACAGCACTTTTGCGGGTACCAGTAAAAACCATACCCCGAAGAGGGGTATGGTCTGACATGCGTTTTAAGAAAAGTTCACTTTGTCTTAACAGATGGAATTATGAGAGGGCAAGATTGAAGATGGAGATAAAGGTTGGGGGGATGGCTGGCTGAGAGGAATGTAAACTCAGTAATGGTATGGAATGGTATGGACAGTATTAGGTATGGAAAAAAATTATTTAGGAGAAAATAAATTAGGATCAGTCATTATAGTTGCTATAAGAAACCATCTCAAATCAGAGTGGCATGATGCGTTAGGAATTTATTTCTTATTCACTTCCCAGTCCACTGTGGGCCTGCCATGGGGCCTAGGGTATGGGGAAGGAGAACTCTGCTCCACACAGTCATTCAGGGATCCTGGCTCTTTCATGCAAAAGTTCTGCCATTCCCTTAGGCAGTGAAGTTTTCAGCTAGTTTTCTGCAGAGGATCAGCAAAGGCATGAAGGGAAGAAATAGGATGGAGCATCCTGCTGGAGGATTAGGGTTCAGGCCTGGGGGGGGGTGGCCAGCACATCACTCACACGCCTATCTTAGTGGCCAGAAATCAGACATGTGGCCCCATCTAACCCGAGGGAGGCTGGAATACGTAGCCCTGCTGAGAGCCCAGAACAAAAAGGAGCTGGGTCTGGCAAACGCACCGCACTGACTTTACCGTAGCATGTTTAGGAGGTAAAATCATCGGGGCTCTATAACTGATTCAGCATGGAGGACGGAGAGAGGAAAAACCAGAGAGCTTCCAGGTTTCCACCAAGGAGTTCGGAACAGGATGCCTTAGATGGTGAATACAGGAGCCACTGCCTGAGCAAGTAAGATGATGTATTCATTTAAAAATCACTGTATAGCTTAATACTCACTGCCCGTTTTAACGTGTGACCTGCATTCCATGTATTGGAGAAATGTTTCCTTTTCTTTTTTTTTTTTAAATGAATATAATTTACAATGTAAAAGGTTAAATAATGTGAAAGTAAAACAGAAAAATCCTCCCTTTTCAATATTCCTTTCTCATCTAATAAAGACCTCTTCCTTTCTTTCTCCTGGCTCCCACCTTGGGCTTAAAGCAACAACCAGAAGCCTTCCTGAGTGTTTACATGACAACACACCAGACTGCAGGCACCAACACCCCAGACACTTCCTGCAGCTCAAGTCACTAAGTTTGTCATGCCCCTAACTGAGGTCACTGGCAGCCCAGCACCAAGCCTCACTAGCACCAAGGGAAAGGGGTTATGGCTCCGCACAGATAAACAGTTCTAAGTAATGAAGACAAACCCAGACCATCCATGTCAGGGTAAGTTTGCTGGATTTTCTCTTTTAAGAGTCTTTCAACAGGGTGTACGACCCATTATCAAATTTAGATTTCTGTTTTTGTTAAGAACAGGGGCTGTAGAACCAATTTGCCTGACTTTACCGTCATTCTGCCGTTTCCTGACTGTGTGGCCTCAGGCACGCTGATTAACCTTGCTGACCTCAGAATGGGAACAAATTGTGGTAACTCATACTTGGGATTGTGTGAAGATGAAAAACAGGCATGTCCATGAAGTGCTTATGAGAGTGCCCAGCGCGGCGGACCTATTCTGTGTATGCCACCTGCCCACTGTTATTCCTCCTTGATTCTTAAGCTGGAATTAAAGTTCTTTAAGTCTTCTGTTCCTCTTCTTCCATCCTCTAATTGAGGGGAGGAGGCAGTCAGTGACTTCTGCTCCATGCTTTCTGCTCTTGGTTCGGGCTCCAACTTCTCCATTAATGGAATACAATGGCTGTCCTGCTCCCAGCTCTAATGAGCTAATTAATTTTTCTATTTCTCTAATCATTCTCTATTCCCTGCCAAACCCTCTGGGTGTCTGTTTTGTTCTATTGTTCAAGCCTGGACTTTGATGGCAGGCTGGGGGCATCGCTAGTCCCAATAATTGCTAACCTATGCACTTGGTCGTATCTTCTATACATGACACAAAAACCAGAGGCAAGCACAGCCTCTCGGGCCACAGAAAGGAAACCACAGACTTGTGCGCCTTCGTCACAGGCCAGGCTTTCCTTCCCCCTTGGTAAGAAGGTGAAGACCTGGAGATTTTTGAGTCAGGTAATCAAGGTCAAATTGACATACTCTTGCATGCCCTGTGGAACAGTACTGGGCAGCGACCCATCGGGCCAGGAGCCCAGCTAGGAGGCCGTGGCAGTCCTGCAGAAAGAGATTTGGGAGGCGGGGGTTAAATGGGGGTGCAGCATGGATTTGGATGCAGCATGGATTTTGAAGTAGAGCCTGCCATGGGGACCGAGTAGGTAGGAGGGCGAAGAGTGAGCAAAGCATTGGTTTGGGTCAGTGGCCTCAACCATGGATGAGTCTTGTTTCCTGAGATGGGGGATACTGGGTGGGACAGGAAGCACTCCTCTTTAGGAAATGCTAAATTGAAGACATCCCTCATACATCCTCAGGAGAGCGCTGGACATAGAGGCTTGCATTTAGAAGAGAAGCCGGTCTGGAAAGGGCTGTCAGGGAGCAAGCCCTGCCTGGCTGGCATGCAGCAGAGCTGCATGGGGTGAGCTCACCCGGACGGGCGGGGACGGGTGTGGAAATCTTGGAGAAGCAGGGTGGGAGCAGCCCGAGGGTTTGCGGGGTGGGGGCGGGGGGCGGATGGGGAAGTAGGATTGCCATTTGTCTATGAGAAACCACTGCATGGCATTTTAAACCCGTTCAAATTTCTGAATAGGTTTGAAGTGTGTGTTATAAGTTTTCAAGGCCCTGCTCAATAAAATATTTGGGTAATTACTACACTCGGGAAACTGGCGCAAGTCCACTGGGGCCTAAAAATAGCAAGTTTACAGACCTGTGGATTCTTTTCTCATGACAGGGAGGCCTCACAGGCCCTGCCAGGCAGCCCGGGAGGCGCAGGCCGCCCTTAGAGACAAGACAGAGGCTGGACACAGCCTGACTGGCCGAGACCTTTCCAGTGAATTCTGTGCCACCAGAAGGACAGGCGTAGGTGACGGCTGGTGCCCTCACTAGGTCACAGTGAGCTGTTTGTTGAGAAAAGTGCTGCTTGTAATTTTACTTTCCCTCTGAATGCTAGCCACTCCCTTCTGAATGTTAGCCATGACACAGACGCTGGCTAAAATCACAAAGGCCACAGCAGCGCAAAAGCCGGGGCAGGCAGGGGTGGGGAGAAGCACCGGACACACACGTTCCAAACATGGTGGCAGCCCTGAAAATGAGCGAGTGACCAGGGAATCCACTTCCGAGGTTTTCCTCACGTGCATGATCATCCGTTGTGAAAAGTGTTTCAGTACCGACAAAGACATGACCACAAAACCGCTGTTTAGGGAGAAATACAGGAGAGGTCATTATTCACGGCTGTTGTCCACTCGTGATTCACGGCTGTTGTTTACTTCTTTGAATCGGAAGAGCGGTTTTAGCTGTGAAATGCCTCCATGTAGCTGGGAGAACATGGGCTCTTCCATGCGAGTGTTTGAGGACCTCAACCCTGGATCCGGACTCTGGCTTGCAATTGTAGTTCAAGATGTCGGTGTTCGAAGGAGGCGGGCCAGGAGAACACGTCCACCTACACAAAGGGGTTTGCAGGAGCCGCGTCACTGCCGGAGGCTGTCCGCAGCGCACGCCCTTCTACCTGCAGACGCCTTGAAAAGGACAGTGCAGACTGGTCACTACCTGTCTTGGCGACATGTCTTAGGCCAGGCACAACGGCTGAGGCGGAGGGTCACTTTTTCCCTTTTTTGTTTTGTTTTTGGTTTTCTGAGACAGAGTATCACTCTGTCACCCAGGCTGAAGTGCAGCGGCGCCATCTCAGCTCCCTGCAACCTCTGCCTCAGGAGGCTGAGGCAGGGTTCAAGTGATTCTCCTGCCTCAGCCTTCTGAGTAGCTTGACTTACAGGTGTGCACCACCATGCCTGGCTAATATTTTGGATATTTAGTAGAGGCAGGGTTTTACCATGTTGGCCAGGCTGGTCGAAAACTCCTGACCTCAGGTGAACTCCCTACCTCAGCCTCCCAAAGTGTTGGGATTACAGGTGTGGGCCACCATATCCAGCCTCCTTTTTTTTTTTAAATAGAGATGGGGTCTTGCTATGTCGCCCAGAAGTTGGAGACCAGCCTGGCAACACAGGAAGAACCCAACTCTATAAAAAAAAAAAAATTAGGTGTAGTGGTGCACGCTACGTTCCCAGGCACTTAGCAATCTGCACCGGGAGAAGCATTTGGGCACAGGAGGGCGAGGCTGTGGTGAGTTATGATGGCATCACTGCACTTCAGCCTGGGCAACAGAGCAAGGCCCTGCCTGGAAAAAGAGAGGCGAGGCAGGGCGGGGCAGGGAGAGACAAGGTAAGGCGAGGGGAGGGGGAAGGAAAGGAAAGGAGCAGCCTGCCTGGCATTGCGGAAGATCCCATGCACCTCTCTGGAAGATGGGAAGTGGCCATGATGTATGAAAGAGCGTGCTGGCCCAGGATGTGCTTTGTTCAGCCCACTCTATGTTTTGTAATGTTTAAATGTTAATCTCTTTATTAGTTAGCTCTTGCTTATTTATGCTGCAGTAACACACAACCCCAGGACCTCAGCGGCTCATAGGAACGACACAGGAACATTGGTGGCAGCTCTCCTCCCAGGCTACGCCACATCTTGGCTCCCATGTTTGGGCACCCATCTCAGTCACATGGCAAAGGAAGGGGAGACATGCTGAAACCGCACATGGCTCTCAAGATTCTGCTGGATATAGCAGTGTCAGACCAAATTCCATATCATTGGCCAACGCAATACCAGGGATGCCCTGCAAGCCACGTGGTGAGGTGGGCTGTGTGGGCCTCTGACCAAGACGACAGACAGACGGCACCGGAGAACAAATGGGAGGCTCTGTTTCGTTTCTTTTCTCGAAGTCTTGATGCAACAGGAATGGGAGGTTCTAATACCATCCTCAAGAGTCCTTTAGACCAAGAACACATCTTCCACGCACCATGCCCCGCTGCCTCTCTCTCACCATGGCCCAGTCCACGCATGGTGGTCCCAGCCGGTGCTCAGGTTTGCAGCCCCTATGCTAATAAACGGAGTGCTGTTTACTGCCTCGGTCTGGCCAGCTTTAAACACAGCCACTAAGAAGGTGATTGCTTTTTATCATTAAAATCCTTGAGAGCATTGGATAGTCTGACCTCAAGATGTCCAAAAACAAGAGGAAAAAAAAAAAAAGCCATTTCAACACTCTCAAAAATTTTGCCCTTTGTGTCCAGCTCCCTCTTAGTTCTTAGATGGTTAAATTCATCTCCTTGTGCGTTTAATGTTCAGTTATTCAATGACTCTATCTGTGGTTCTACCCATGTGCTGGGTGCAGGGCATGTAGCCAGCAGTGGATGGCTGGAATCCAGCCCCAGGGTGCTTCCCATCACGGGCTCAGAATGAGGACTCAGGGTCGGACACCTCCCATGGCTCCAGCACCGTTCCTGTACCCGATAGCAGGCACAAATGCGAGGTTTTCAGAGCACATGTTCAATATTCTGTGTAAAAAATGTCAGCGTTACTAACAGAGCGAGCAGCGGGTAGAATGTGAGTCACCTAGGAGGGATGTTGGCTTTGTGTTCTTCTCAATTGTTCTGTAATAAGGGAGTTTCTAGAGACTGGAAACAGCAGAAAAGATGCACCATTGACACAAATGGTCACGTGCATTGCACGGTTTTTCATTCAGGGGTGTCTTCCACAGCCTCTTCCTCACCGTCAGTGGTCCAGCCCCTGCCTGGACACCTCCGTTGGGTCCATTTGTCACGATCCCACTCTCTCCTTCCACTCTACGTTCTAGTGTTGTCGCCACCTTGCTGGCACTCTCCCCCCGGCCACCCCGAGCCCCTTCGGACCCTCGGCTGCAGCCTGCTTCCATGCTGCAGGGCCTGAGTGCTGCCCTCTCTGTCTGGGAAAGCTGTCCATGAGCCGCTCAAGCTGCCCCGCTTCCCACCGTGTCTGGAATCTGGCTCAGCTGTCCTTGGGGAGCCCCTCTCTTGTGTCTCTGGTCCTTTGAGACCTTGGTCACGTCACTGCAGGTTGACTCACTTATGTCCCTGCTCTAGCTGCTTGTACCTGGGGACAGGGATTATGCCAACTCTGTCCACTCTTGTATGGAAAAGGTCAGCAAAGGGTCAGGCAGACAGCTGTGTCCAAAGCATAGTTGTTGAGTGAATAAAAATAAAGCCACTGACATTCCCTAATCTTAGACCTCCATCTCCAGACCAGCCTGATTTTTCAGCCACTCATCCACTTGCCGAAGCCCGGAACCTACCAGAGCTGGTTTGCCCAGAGTCCTGCACAAGCTACGGGCTGCGTTATCTGTGACCTGTGGCTCGGGGTGCACTGTCTCCTGGACGCCCCCCAACATCACTTTTGCCTCTCCCAGCGCAGTCCCAGTCTTCCAGACCCGGATCCAACCAAAACCTCTGAAACGCTTTCCTGTCCATATCACCCTTAAAATAATGAAATGAGGAGAGAGAAATTTGTAAAAATTGTGAAAATAACTATGGTGATTGTGAAAATGAATAATAGGGCTTTTCTTATTGCCTTGAATTACATTAGCGCTTATGCTTTTTTTTTCACTCTTTTGCTCAGCAGCCCCAGTGGACTCTAGGCTTTGTCCCTGCAGGAGCATGGCCTCCCAGAATCCGAGCCCTTCACGGGACCCAGCTCCATGGCCTGCAGGCAGGAGGCCCTCAGTGAACACGGGCTGGCGTGGTGTGAATTCACCACCCTGCCTCTCCGCTCTGTACTTCCCAGGAGGGGAAATACAACAGGCGTGTCCAGCATCACAGGGCAGAAACTCTCCACAAAAGCCTCAGACTAGACTGAGAGAGATGTTATTCCCTTTCCAATGCTCCAGACAGCAAAAGAGTGAGCCTGAGGACAAGAAAAGTATTCAGGACTGTAAATATTTAAGGAGCAACCGCTCAATGCCAAGGATGCTGGGCTCGGAGCCAAACCACATTCAGGAATAGACCAGCGTACAGCACAAAAGACTTAGGTTTTCACATTTGTTTGAAAACGTAAGCAGTTACTAAGTAAAAATTAAAAGACTGACTCTGTGTGGTGCCTCATCCCAGCACTGTGGGAGGCTAAAGCAGGAGGATCACTAGAGGCAGGAATTTGAGTCCGGCTGGCCAATATAGCAAAACCCTGTCTCTATTAAAAAATTTTTAAAATAGGCCAGGCATGGTCATGTGCACCTGTAATCCCAGCTTTGGGGGAGGATCGCCTGAGTTGTGTTTGCACGACTGCACTCCAGCCCGGGTGACGGAGTGAGACCTTACCTCAAAAGGAAAAAAAATAAAAAAAAATTGGAATAGGTTGCTTAATTAGGAAAGGCATATTCATGGCCCTAAAACTTTCAAAGAAACTGTCACATAGGGTACAAGAAGATAATTTGATTTACTTTGTCTTCGTCTTCAGCTCAATCACGTAATCTTTGTAAAATTCACTTTCATTCCTTTTGAATGGGATGTGTGCTTCTCAACTGGAATGATACTTTTCATTATAAAGTTAGAGAGGGATCTTGGCTAACTTTTTTTCCAGAGAAACTGACTCTTTTCTGGACAGTGCACTCAGCATATTTTAGAGACACAGATCATAGCATGTTTTCCAGAAGGCACACGGCTATTGGAGGGAGATGGGAGGAATTTTCACCTCTTTCTTTTACACTGATTCCTAAGAAGGAGTTGATGAAGTTTGGAGTGTCATAAGAAATACATGCATAAATGACCGTAATTATATTATTAGTTAAAGGCTTGATTAGTGACAGACAGATGAATCCATTTCAAGTCTATACAATAAAATGACAAACTGTAAAGGTGTTCTCAAATTTCTCCATGAGGGAGATAGAAAGCTGTGTTCTAAAAGTATTGTACTTGCAAAATGCCTGAAGCAAACAAAACATGCTGCTGAGGGAAAGTCATTTCCAGAATTCAAAAGTTTGAAATGGCTATGAACCTTAGCACATTATTTATATCCTGCTAGCTTAGGAGTTTTTAAAAACTAGGTAAATTTAATTTCAAATTGTAACTTCTTGGGACTGAAAGTCGCCTGATACCTAAAATGTGGCCTATAATTTCATTGGAGAAAAAGTGGTATTTATGGTAAATTTGAGCCCATTATTGGAAAAATCTTCTAAATATGTAAGTTTTTTTGTGAGAGAAAGACTTGAAGGCAAAAAAATGTTTCCAACTAGTGGATCATGAAACATAAAGTAATGGTTCAGTGGGTTAGTATAATATTTTAAGAATAATGACCAACCACTGTGAAGGGGAAAAATATTCATGGAGTACTTTTTCTGACCGTGAGTCATGCTTAGAATTTTCTCACCCAACCAAATACATATATTCACCATCTACCTTTACAATTCACATTTAAAATGTTAATGCAGTCAAGGTGCAGTGGCTCATGCCTATAATTTCAGCACTTTGGGAGGCTGAGACAGGAGGATCACTTGAGTTCAGGAGTTCAAGACCAGTCTGGGCAACATAGCGAGAACTCATCTCTACAAAATAAAAATCAAAAAATTAGCCAGTTGTGGTGGCACATACTTGTAGTTCCAGCTATTCTAGAGGCTGAGGTGGGAGATTGTTTGAGGAGTTCGAGACTGCAGTGAACTATGATCATGCTGCTGCACTCCAGCCTGGACAACAGAGAGAGACCTTGTCTCCAGAGGGGGAAAAGAAAAAACTTTAATGCCCTTTAAATTTATTTTGTGCAAAACATAAGATAAGAAATATATTTTTTTCTAAATGATAATGCATTCCAACACACTATTTCTCCAGTTACTGAGATTATGATATCATAAATTCTTACAGAAACTTGAATATGTTTCTAAAGTTTCTGTTGAGTACCAGTGATTGGTCTATTTACTCCTTGACCAGAAACATACTGATTTGATGATTAGATTGTAAATTTATATGTTTAATATCTAGTAAGAGTGTACTCCTCCTCCAAAATTCAATGTTATTTTACCAAAAAAAAAAAAAACTTGTATATTCAAGCAAATGTATTGTTCTAGATATATCAGGATAATTTTGGTAAGTTCAAAAACAAAACCCCAGTGGAGTTCTATAAATGCAAATGTATTATATTACATTTTTAGATTCTACAAATGGATTCTGTCAACTTTTGTTCCATATATGAGAGAATTAATACAGGAAATCCTAGCCAGAGCAATCAGGAAAAATAAATCAAAAAAGGATATTCAAATTGGAAAGGAGGAAGTCAAAACTGTCTGTTTATTGATGATATAATTCTATACCTAGAAAACTTTAAAGACTCCTAGATCTCATAAACAAATTCAGTAAACTCTCAGGTTATAAAATCAATGTATACAAATCCAGAGCAATGCTATACACCAACAATGACCAAGCTGAGAATAAAATAAAGAACCCAATCCCTTTTACAATAACTACAAAATAGCTAGGAATATACTTAACCAAAGAGGTGAAATATGTCTACAAGGAGAACTACAAAGTACTGCTGAAAGAAATAATAGATAATACAAACAGTAGTACGTCGCATGCTCATAGAGTGGGAGAATCAATATTGTGAAATGGCCATACTGCCTAAAGCAATCTACAGATTCAATGCAATTCCTACCAACATCGTTTTTTATAGAATTAGAAAAACAATCCTAAAATTCATACGAAACTTAAAAAAGAGCCTGAATATCTAAAACAATGCTAAATGAAAAGAGCAAATTTGGAGACATCACATTACCCGACTTCAAATTATATGACAAGGGTTATAGTAACCAAAACAGCATGTCATTGGTATAAAAGTAGATACATAGACCCATGGAACAGAATAAAGAACCAGAAATAAAGCCAAATACTTACAATCAGTTTTCTTTGACAAAGCACATAAAACATAAACCGGGGAAAGAACACCCTATTCAATAAATGATGCTGGGAAAATCAGCCACATTCACAAGAATGAAACTGGATCTCTATCTCTTACCATATACAAAAATTAACTCTAAATGGATTGAAGACTTAAATCTCAGACCTGAAACCATAAAAATATTCCAGGAGAAAACCTAGAAAAAACTCTTCTGGACATTGGCCTAAGCAAAGAATTTAAGACTAAGATCTCAAAAGCAAATGTGACAGAAACCAAAATAAATGAATGGGATGTAATTAAACTAAAAAGCATCTCCACAACAAAAGAAATAATCAACAGAGTAAGCAGACAACATACATAATGGGAGAAAACATTTGCAAAGTATGCATCTGACAAAGAACTAATATTCACAATCTATAAGAAACTCAAACAGATCATCAAAAAAATCCCATTAAAAAGTGAACAAATGCCATGAATGGACAATTCTCAAAAGAAGACATACATGCAACGAATAAATTTAGGAAGAAGTGCTCAACATCACTAATCATCGGGGAAATGCAAATTAGAACTACGGTGAGATACTACCTTAACCCAACCAGAATGGCCATTATTAAAAAGTAAAAAACTGCACTTACGTATTTTTTGTTTAACTGTGGGCAAAAGACTTATGGATAGGTGTAAAAAATAAATCCTCTCTTGTAACCCAGAACTCATTGTTCAGTATGGGTTTTGATACGTACAAGAAGGAATATTATGATAACTGAGACAGTTAACTGATGGGAGTATTAATAGCTGTAAAGGTTGCTTCCTGACTAGGCACAATGGCTCAAGCTTGCAATCCCCACACTGAGGTGGGAATATTGCTTGAAGTCAGGAGTTCAAGACCAGCTTGGGCAAGAAAGTAACAAACACCTCATCTCCATGAAAATTTAAAAATTAGCTGGGTATTGGGGCATGTGCCTGTACTTGCAGCTATTCTGGAAAGGGAGGCTGAGGCAAAAGGATTGAGCTCAGGAGTTGGAGGCTGCACTGAGCTTTGATGGCACCACTGTACTCCAGCCTGGGAAACAAAGATAGACTGTCTCTTCATTTCAAAAGATTGATTCTAGGACTGTAGAATGGTTAAAACAGCATGGGATATGAGAGAAATCCTCTGCAGTATTAATTTTGCATTCCAATTTCATGTTGACTTGATATAAGATGGCTTTTTGTTTTAAGGGCTTTTATCTTGAGAACATGATGTCTGCAGTTAAAGGTATTGGCATATTTTCATACATCTGTGCCATTCTTGAGTGTGATCACTTAGGAATAAATATCATTTGAATTCATTCATGTTAAGAGAGGGTGTCAAATTGAGAACCAGGCAGATCCACCACCTACAGTAAAAAGGACCCTAAAGTAAATTGGGTGAAGAAATCAGATCCCAAAAATTCTTGGTGAATTTTGAAGTCTTCGTCAGTGTATCCATATTAAAAGGAGGCGACAGAAGCCAAAATAAAAGAATTATGGGCTGACCGGACAGGTGGATTAAAATAAGCATCAGTTTCATTAAAAAGGGCTCACTTGAAGATAAATCTTTTCACTCCAGCTCTTTAGAGGATCTAATGTGACCTTGATGGGCAGTGGAAGAAATCACAACATGGAATTTCTTGAATAAAACATTATTGACTTTCAAAAATAAAATAAAAAGTCAAAAAACAATAGATGTTGGCATGGATGTGATGAAAAGTGAACATTCATACATTGTTAGTGGCGATGTAAATTAACACAGTCTCTATGGAAAACAGTTTGAAGATTTCTCAAAGAACTGAAAGTAAATCTACAGTTCAACCCAGCAGTCCCTCTACTGTGTATCACCCAAAGGAAAAGAAGTCGTTAAATCAAGACAGTTGGACATGTATGTTTATCAAAGCACAATTCACAATTGGAAAGGTATGGAATCACCCAAAGTGCCCATCAGACAATGAGTGGATAAAGAAAATGTGTGTGTGTGTGTGTGTGTGTGTGTGTGTGTGTGTGTGTGTATACCATTTAATACTCCTCAGCCATAAAAAAAATGAAATGTCTTTTTCAGCAACTTGTATTGAACTATAGGCCATCATCCAAAGTGAAGTAACTGATGAATGGAATGAAAAACCAAACATTGCATGTTCTCATCTATAAGCGGAAGCTGAGCTGTGGGTATGCAAAGGCATATAGAGTAGTGTAGTGGACACTGAAGACTCAGAAGGGGGAAGGATGGGTGAACGTGAGGGATCAATAATTACTTATAAGGCACAACATTCACTACTTGGGTGATGGATACAATAAAATCTCAGACTTCACCACTGTGCAGTTCATCCACATAACCAAAAACTACTTGGACTCCTAAAGCTATTGAATTAGAAAATTAAAGTTAAAATTTAAAAACAAAATTCAAAAAATAAATAGATGCAGGTTGATATTGATAATATGTAAATTGTTTTAATAAATTAAAATATTATAACAATCTGTTAGAAAGGAAATATGTAAATAAATCATGGCATATTGATACTATGAAGTACTATGTAGGAGTTAAAAATGAGATATAGCTATACAACCATAGAAACAACTCCTAAATGTGCTCTTGAATGGAAAGCAACCTGAGGAATAGTATATTCAGTGTGAATCTATTTTTATGCAAGCTATATGTTTGTGTTTAGATGTAAGTGTACAACTAAAAGTGTGTGAAGTTGCTAATGAATGTGAGCATGAGAGAGGCTTTAAAATCATATTTTGTTATGCAAATCAGTGGTTCTATAATTTTTTAAAAAAGAATTAATACAAGTGTCCAATCCAGAAGAGTGCTGTCTTACTCAAAAATGTTATGTCTTGAAGTAAAGTGTTAATTGCTTTGCAGTGACTCTGCACATTTTTTAAGTTTATTGCTAGTGTTTATATATTTTTAAATGAAAATATATAGTTTTTTTTAGCTTTTCAAGTTATTGCTGCCTTCTTGGAAAAATATTGATTTCTGTGTATTGGATTGTTAATCAACCATCCAATTAGAGTTTGTTATCAATTAAAGTAGTGTTAATCAATTGATTCCCTTGGATTTTTCAGATAGACAATCAAATCATCTGTAAAGACAGACGATGTTGTTTCCTACTTTGCAGTATGAAGCTTTATATTTTTCTTATCTTATTGCATTGTCTAAAATTATTAGACAATGCAAATGAAAATCAATGATGAACCGTATGAGTAATAGGCATTTCTCTTGTTCTTGATTTTAATAAAAATAACTATATTCTTAAAATTGTTAAATATTCTTTAGTTTCTGGTTCCAGTGGGTTATTAGGTTATAAAGAAAATGATATTCTAACCCTAGTTCTAGAAGCTTTTTAAAATTCAGAAAGAAGTATTCTCAAATACCTTTTTTATATTTATCAAAACATCCTATAGTCTTTCTTGACCTTTTTATCCATTCAAGAATTATAGAGAAGCTTTATTTATGTTAAATCACATTCACATTCAAGCAATAGAATCTACTTAGGCATGCTATATTATTACTAGACTATACTACCAGACAATATACACTAATATTTTATTAAAGGTTTCACTTCTGTGATACTCATGTAGTTTACATGAGTAGTTTGGCATTTCATGGCATTTGTTTCTTAAATATATCGTGATGATTATTTGTGAGAATTATCTGGCCATCCCAACAGTGAAGACAGATTTTTATAAATTTTAAATTTGCAGGAGCTCTTTCTGGTGTTCTATTTCTTAACAAATCCATTTGAATTATTTGCATCTTTATAACAAAACATCTATTTTATCAGAGATTTCAAGTTTATATAGCAGCTAGTGTGTTACTTTAGGGAAAATAAAATAATACAAATATTTGATTAAGGTAAAAGAAGTCATGAAAAGAGAAAAAAGGAGTACAAAGCAGGTGGATCAATCAGAAAGAAAATAGTAATGTGGTAAATATAAACATAATTATATCAGTATCTGCATTAAACATAAATGATCTAAACACTCCAAGGAAAAGATTTAAGATTGTCAGTTGAGACTGCTAAAGCCCAGCTACATGCTGCTTTCAAGAGATAGCACTTTAAGTATCAGGACACAAAAAGATTGAATGTAAAATAATGGGAAAAGATATGCCAGGAAAAAACAAATTAAGGCTAATATATATGTATATACATATACATATACATATGCTTTTTTTTTTGAGACAAGGTCTCACTCTATCATCCAGGCTGGAGAACAGTGGCACAATATGAGGTCACTGCAACCTCTGCCTCCCAGGCTTATGCAATCCTTCCACCTCAGCCTCCCAAGTAGCTGGGCCCACAGCATGCACCACTACATTCAGCTAATTTTTTGTATCTTTGGTAGAAAAGGGGTTTTGCCATGTTGTCTGGCTCGTGTAGACCTCCTGGACTCAAGTGATCCACCCACCTTGGCCTCCCAAAGTGCTGGGATTATAGGCATAGAAAGCCAGTATATTTATACTAATACCAGACAGAATTGACTTTAAGCCAAGAAGTGTTACTAAAGATAAATATTTGAAAATGATAATGCGGTCAGTTCACTAAGAAGACATCATAAATTTTAATCTGCATGAATCTAATAACAACTTCAAAATATATGTAGAACAAAACTAACAAAATATGAAGAACAAGTAAATACATTCACAACCATAATCATAGATTTTAACACATTTATTTCAAAGCAGATAATTTGAATAACACAATTAGCAAGGTTGGCCTACTTATCATTTTTAGAATACTGCACTCTAAACCCATAGCATACACATTATTTTTAATTGCACATGAAACGTTTACCAAAATTGATTATAGCTGGTCAATAAATCAAACTCCCAAAATTTCAAAAAATTTAAATAATGAAGATAATTTTATCTGGCCTCTGAGAAAGTTAGCTTGGGGAAAAAGAAACTGGAAAATCCTCACTTATTTGAAAATTAAGCTATACAGTTCTAAATAACCTATGGGTAAAAGAAGATATCAGAAAGATCAAGAAAGAATATTAGAAAATATTTGGAAATGAATGATAAAGACTATATGACATATCAAAAGCTGGCAAAGATTTTAAGCCATTGATATGGTTTGGCCATGTCCCCACCCAAATCTCATCTTGTAGTTCCCATAATTCTCACATGTTATCAGAGGCACCCAGTGGGAGGTAATTGAATCATGGGGCTGGTTTCCCGGATGCAGTTCTCATGATAGTGAGAGAGTCTCATGAGATCTGATGGTTTTATAAGCTTCTGGGATTTACCCTGCTGGCACTAATTTCTCTCTCCTGCTGCCCTATGAAGAGGTGCCTTCCACCATCGTTGTAGGTTTCCTGAGGCCTCCCCAACCATGCACAACTGTGAGTCAATTAAACTTCTTTTATTTATAAATTACCCAATCTCGGGTATTTCTTCATAGCAGTGTGAGAATGGACTAAAACAGCCATTCTTAAAAGAAAAATGCACAGCCTGAAATTCATATATTACAATAAATAAATAAAAAAGACTGGGACTATAGGCACACGCCACCATGCCCAGCTAATTTTTTGTATGTTTAGTAGAGACGGGATTTCACCATGTTGACTAGGATGGTCTCGATCTCTTGACCTCGTGATCCACCCGCCTCGGCCTCCCAAAGTGCTGGGATTACAGGTGTGAGCCACCGCGCCCTGAGGCTGAGGGAGGAGAATTGCCTGAACCCAGGAGGCGGAGGTTGTGGTGAGCAGAGATGGCGCCATTGCACTCCAGCCTGGGTAACAAGAGCGAAACTCCGTCTCAAAAAAAAAAAAAAAAAAAAAAAGACTGAAAGTCAATCTTAGTTTTCATCATAACCTCAAGGAACTGGAAAAAGAATAACAAATTTTTAAAAATAGAAGAAAGAATGCAATGAAAAACAAAGGCAGAAATCGATTAAATAGAAGGCAAATATGCAATAGAGATAACCACAAAGCAAACAATTCTCATTCTTTGAAAATATTAATAAAATTGATCAAGAAAAAGAAAAAGGGAAGAATATATATAAACAACATCAGGAATAGAGAAAGGGAAATTATTACACATCCTACAGCCACCAATCCTACACAAACACTTTCAGAGAATGAAGAAGAGACAGCTTCCAAGTCACTTTTGAGGCCAGTGTCACCTTCTACCAAAATCTATCAAGTATGTTACAAGAAAGAAAAAGTATGGGCCAATCTCTTTTAGGAATATAGATGCAAAAATCCTAAATAAAATATAAGCTGAATATAGCAATATATAAACATGATGATACATCAGATCTAATGTGAGTTTATGACAATATAAGATTGGTTTAATATTTGGAAGTCAATCTGTGTAATTTCCACATTAACAAAAAAAGGAGAAAAAATATATGATCATCTAGGTGGATACAGAAAAGTTTTTAAAACAAAATTTAACACCTATTTGTGATTAAAAAGAAAACACAAAAAACTAATGGAAATCAGAAACAGAATGGTACACTTGTAATTTCATTTAAAAATTAACAAACTAAAGTAAGCCTGTTAATGATAAAATATTAAAACTTTTTCTCATGAAATTAGAAATGAGACACAGATATCCATTATCACACTTCATTCACCCTCATATTGGAGGTCCTATCCAGTGTGATAAGCCAAGAGAGATGAATAAATAAAGGCAAAAGAATTCTAAAGAAATAAACAAAACCTATTATTTGCTAACATAATTGCACATATAGATAATCCAAAGAAATCTACACAGTATTCAAATAAGCAAATTTAGCAAGCTTACAGAATACAAAGTAGGCACATAAAACAATCAATTGTATTTCTGTATGCTAACAATAAATAAGTAGAACGTGGATTTTAAAATATATATTATTTACAATACCATAAAAATAAAATACATACAAATGGATATGTCAAAAGATATGCAAGACTTTTACACTGAGAACTTCAAAACTCTTTAGAGAAATTAAAGAATATTTATGTAAATAGAGGAATATATCATCTCCATTGACTGGAAAATCCAGTATTGCAATCTGTCACCTAGGCTGGAGGGCAATGGTGTAATCTTAGCAGACTGCAACCTCTCTCTGCCTCCTGGGTTCAAGTAAGTCTTCTGCCTCAGCATCCTCAGTAGCTGGGATTACAAGCGCCACAATTCCCTCAAATTGATCTGCAGGTTAAACACAATCCTAAGTAAAATTCCTACATTTGTATTGTGAAAATTAGCAAGCTGATTCTAAAATGTATATAGAAATGCAAAATGCTAAGATTAGCCAAGAGAATCTTGAATTATAAGAACAAAATTGTAGACCTCTGTTCCCAGCATCTTCCTTCAATTTCCAACCTGTTAATACCAATTTTTTGTAGGTATGACTCATAAATGGCACGTGTGTGTGTGTGTGTGTGTGTGTGTGTGTGTGTGTGAATGGTTGGTTTGTTTGTTTGTTTTCTGTAGAGATGGGTCTTGCCATGTTACCCAAACCAGTCTCAAACTCCTGAACTCAAGCAATCCTCCTGCCTCAGCCTCCCAAAATGCTGGAATTACAGGCACGAGCCACGGCTCCTAGCCACTTCCTTGTGCTTTGTTTTATTTTGTTTTTGAGACGAGTCTCACTCTGTCGCCAGGCTGGAAGGCAATGGCGTGCTCTTGGCTCACTGACACCTCCACCTCCTGAGTTCAAGCGATTCTCCTGCCTCAGCCTCCTGAATAGCTGGGACTATATACACGCACCATCATGCCCAGCTAATTTTTGTATTTTTGGTAGAGACCAGTTTTCACCATGTTGGCCAGGATGCTCTTGATCTCTTGACCTTGTGATCCACCCACCTCGGCCTTCCAAAGTACTGGGATTACAGGTGTGAGCCACCACGCCCGGCCTGTGCTTTGTTTTAAGGAACTTTCTGAAAGTTTTGTTTCTTACATGGCTAACTTGTACCATCTATGTTTTAAAAAATTGTATTGATAAATTTGTGCTTACTTCTATAATCTTGTTCTTTAGATTTTTCTTCTATTTCCTTGTTGTTTCATCCTTTCTCTTTTCATTAATTAATTTTTTGCTGGTGTTGAGGAGGGATTTTATATTCTCTACTACTTTGAAGTTATATAGCTTGGCTTTTAATTCTAGAAATGGTTATATTTGTAATTTTTAAATATAAGTTTCTTTCTTAATTTTCAGAATTAAAATTTAAAATGCTTTCTAAAATGTACCACCTCGTGCCCCAACCCACCCACTTTCCCATTGTATGCCGGCAATCACACACCCGTACTCCACACTGATTTTAACTGTCTTCTCCTTGCCAATTCTCCACATGTGTAACAGAATCTGGCATCTCATATGCAGCTATTTAATTGCAGTGTTATTTTCTTTACATTCCAAATCTTCTCTTTTGAGAATAATTTTGTTCTTTGTATTTTAACACTCTTGTGCTCACTCCCAGCCTTGTCTATAACTTTGTCCTTCTCAGGTGCTGGCTTTTGCTTTGTCTCAGCCAGTAGGAGCACATCTTCATGTAACTCACTCTGCTGAAAACTTGAGTATTCAGCGTACATTGGCAGAGTCTGTTATGGGTTGTTTTGGCTGCTTTCATTGACTAAAAATTAAAGTGGAATAAACTAAAAATAATATAAAATAATAGAATAAGTGTATTAAAACATTCAAAAAGTTTTAAAAATAAAAAAATTTAAAAAATAATGGGGGAAGACTTTACCTTCTAGATATCCAAAAATACTGTAAGAGTATTGTATTCCCAGAATCTCATATCTAGTAAATAATAATAATAATAATAATAATTATTATTATTATTATTATGAGATGGAATTTTTCTCTTATCACTCAGGCTGGAGTGCAATGGCACAATCTCAGCTCACTGCAACCTCTGCCTCCCAGGTTCAAGAGATTTTCCATTCTTGCCTCCTGAGTAGCTAGGATTACAGGAACCTACCACCATGCCCAGCTAATTTTGTATTTTTAATAGAGACAGGGTTTCACCATGTTGGCCAGTCTGGTCTTAAACTCATGACCTAAAGTGATCCATCTGCCACAGCCTCCCGAAGTGTGGAAATTAGGAATTTAAGAAATTAGGCTTGGATTACAGTCGTGAGCCACCACGCCCAGCTTCATATCTAGTAAATTAATAAGCACATAGAAAACATTAGAACAGACCCAGATAGCTGTGGACCCTAGTAGATGAAAAGAGGTAGTAATTCAGATACCTGAGCCAATACAAATGATTGGCTTTTCTTTAAGAAAAAAAAATATCCCAATGCACACACAAATTTCAGATATATTAGAGATTAAGATATTTTAAAGTGAAACTACAGAGTTTAGATGTAATTATAGGAGGATATTTGTTAGACAGTCTTGTTTTGATAGGTTTTTGGATTTAAAAAAGCCTTTCCTACTTCTGTTTTATTTCTTTTTCTTTTTCTTTCTTTCTTTTTTTTTTTTTTTTTTTTTTTTTTGAGACTGAGTCTAGCTCTGTCACCAGGCTGGAATGCAGTGGCACGATCTTGGCTCACTGTATCCTCTGCCTCCCGGGTTCAAGCGATTATCCTGCCTCAGCCTCTGGAGTAGCTGGGACTATAGGCACATGCTGCCATGCCCAACTAATTTTTGTATTTTTATTAGAGGCAGTGTTTCATCATGTTGGCCACAATGGTCTCGATCTCCTGACCTGGTGATCCACCCACCTTGGCCTCCCAAAGTGTTGGAATTACAGGTGTGAGCCACTGTGCCTGGTCGACTTCACTACTTCTAAGACATAAAATCTGAGCACATTTTCTTTCCAAAAGGAAAAAGTTAAAAGACAAACACAAAGGGGGGAAATATTTGCAATTTATCTGACATATAAGTAATATATTTAATATGTAAAGATCTATATCAAATCAATAAGAAAAAAAGAATAAACATTTCCAGTAGAAAAGGTGGGCAAAGGATGATGTTATCTATTGTTGCTCAGGTGTAGCCACTCTCGTGCTGCAATGAATGTGAAGTGCATTCAACAGTGTCTGTCAAACCTAGGCATCCTTCTACCGTGGGGGTCTATCCTGCAGAAACACAGCCACATGTATCCACGGCGACATGGATATGAGTATTCATTGATTATTTCTTTTCTTTTCTTTTCTTTCTTTCTTTTTTCTTTCTTTTTTTTTTTTTTTTTTTTTTTTTTTTTGAGACAGAATCTCACTCTGTTGCCCAGGTTGGAGTGCAGTGGTGCAATCTTGGCTGACTGCAACCTCTGCCTCCCAGGTTCAAGCAATTCTCCTGATTCAGCTTCCTGAGTATCTGGGACTACAGGTGTGTACAACCATATCTGGCTAAACTTTTTGTAATTTTAGTAGAGATGGGGTTTCACTGTGTTAACCAGGATGGTCTCGATCCCCTGACCTCGTGATCTGCCTGCCTTGGCCTCCCAAAGTGCTGGGATTATAACTTTGTGGGGTTTTCTTGTGTTTGCTTGCTTGCTTGCTTTCCTTATTTTTCTTTCTTTTCTTTTCTTTCTTTCTTTTTTTTTTTTTTTTTTGAGACGGAGTTTCACTCTTGTTACCCAGGCTGGAGTGCAATGGCACGATCTCGGCTCACCGCAACCTCGGCCTCCTGGGTTCAAGCAATTCTCCTGCCTCAGCCTCCTGAGTAGCTGGGACTACAGGCACGTGCCACCATGCCCAGCTGATTTTTAGCATTTTTAGTAGAGACGGGGTTTCACCATGTTGACCAGGATGGTCTCGATCTGTTGACCTCGTGATCCACCCGCCTCGGCCTCCCAAAGTGCTGGGATTACAGGCTTGAGCCACCACACCCGGCCTCTTTCTTTTCTTTTATTTTCCTTTCTTTCTTTCTTTCTTTCTTTCTTTCTTTCTTGCTTTCTTGCTTTCTTGCTTTCTTGCTTTCTTGCTTTCTTTCTTTCTTTCTTTCTTTCTTTCCTTTTCTTCCTTCCTTCCTTCCTTTCTTTTTTCTTTTTTTCTTTTTTTGAGACAGAGTCTCACTCTGACACCCAGGCTGGAGTGTAGTTGTGCAATCTTGGTTCACTGCAACCTCAACCTCCCGGGTACAAGAGATTCTTCTGCCTCAGCCTCCTGAGTAGCTGAAACTACAGGGATGTGCCACCACAACCAGCTAATTTTTGTATTTTTAGTAGAGATGAGGTTTCACCATACTGGCCAGGCTGATCTTGAACTCCTGACTTCATGATCTGCCTGCCTCGGCCTCCCAAAGTGCTGGGATTACAGGCATGAACCACTGTGACTTACCAGCTTTGTGTGTTCTTTAAAACTACATACTTTATATAATTTCATTTGCCAAAAAAATTGAGGTATATATATATATATATATATATATATACCTCAATTATATATATATATATACACACACACAGAAATGTATTATAATGTATTATAGTGTATGGTGTATTAATTTTCTATTGCTGCTGTAACAAATTACCACAAACTTAGTGACTTAAAACCACGTAAAGTCATTATATTATGGTTCTGGAGGTCAGAAATCCAGAATGAGTTTCGCTGGGCTAAAGTCAAGGTGTTGGTAGGGCTGCCTTCTCCTGAAGATTCTATAAAGAGGATCCCTCTCCTTGTCTTTTCCCACTTGCAGTGTGGCCTGTATTCCTTGGCTTGTGGCCTTTCCCCCCTCTTCACAGAACATCATTTAGTCCTCTGCTTCCAGCATCACGTGGCCTTCTCCTCTCCGACTGCCTGCCTCTCTCTTAAAGGACCCTTGAGATAACACTGGGTCCTCCTGGAAAATCCAAAGTAATCCTCAATCTCAAGATCCTTAATTTAATCATACCTGCAAAATTCCTTTTGCCATGTAAGGTCATAGTCACAGGTCCCAGAGGTTAGGACAATGGCATATTTGGGGCCATTTTTCAGTTGACCACATTTAGGAAGACCTCCATAAGCAAACCAGCAGCTATCTCAGAGGTGAGAGATTTGAAGTCAGGAGAAGTATTTAAAACCCTCCTTCAGTCTCTCTCTCTCTTTTTTTTTTCTCTCTCTCTCTCCCCCTCTCTCCTCACTTGCAATGAGCACACATCATTTTTCTAATAAAAAACATAAAACTCAAAAATGTAGAAGAAACAGAAAATGAACACTATAATAATGTGGTCTAGAGGCAGAGGTCACTCAAATTTTCCAAACATCAATGCCAGAAGCTCTAGCATAATCCCTAAGAGGTGGGAGAGCTGTGAGGGACATCTCATTTTCATCTGAGCCTGCTGTGCGTGTGAGGGTGTGTGAGTGAAGGTGTGTGTACGTGTATGCCTGAATATGTGCACGGGAAGTGTGTGCAGATGGGTGTGACTGAGTGTGAGTGAACATGTGTGAGCATAGGTATGAGTGTCTGTGTGCATGTTTGTGAATGTGATTGACTGCATGTGTGAATGTATGTGGGTGGCTGTGTTTTTGCATGTATTTTGGATGTAGAGACGAGGAGGAAATCGCTCCACTGAATTGGCATCATATTTGTAAAAGAAAAAAAAAGCATAAAACAAAGTGAAGGGAAACGTGATTGCATACTTCAGGTGATCCTAAAACCAAGGGTAGCTTTCTGCTAAGGCCTTTACATGCCAAGCTTCCAATCCTCAGAAACTCCCGCTGGCACATCCACATTTCACAGGCCAGAGGAGCGAGGTTCAGGGGGTTAGATACCCATCCCAGCGTTTCAGATACGGGCAGCGTGAGCCCAAAGCCGGCCCCTCACAGCTCTGCAGGCTGGCTCCGTGCTGGCTCAGCCCGGGGCGCTGTCCTCAGGGTTAGCCTCTCCGCTGTGCTGAGTGTGCAGGTGAATGCTATCAGTAGAAATGAGCTTTTAAACGTCAACGGACGCACTTTCATCTTTTCTCCACATTTCGGTTGTTAGCCTGTGTGATCTATTTTAAAATGTTTTCACATATAATAGTTATTCTCTTGAATCTGATGTTTCTGAGCCTGTTTGCCGAAATGCTTTATCGAACCTGGAATGTCGCTTTATTAGGTAGCCTGTCCCGGTCAAAGACCCAGGGGCGCTGTCCATGGTGTTAAAACACCTCGCTCAATACCTGAGAAAGTGTTTCTGCTTTTCAGAAGGGCTGTGTGCCGGCAGCAGGGAACAACTTTCAGCTTATAATTTGGAACTCACAGAAAAGAAAAGAAAATGTCTACTCTTTTAAGAGAAATCTGATCATCTGCCGGCGTAAATATTGGTTGACCTTGACTCTTCCTTTTGAATGCCAGGAAGCCTGAACAGGGCAGTTGGGGCCAGGACAGCCCAGAAAGGCAGGTTTGGGTGGGGCCCTGGCCTTTATAGAAACATTTTAGTGTCCATGGTGATCTTATTGGAGAGCCAGTGTCAAAACCTCTGAGCCCCAGGACCCAGGTTTCCTTGCCTCCATCCAGGTACAGGCCTGCGACCGTGCTGCTGAGAGCCAGGAGTAGTGGCACCTGCAAGACAGTGCAGCTCTCACAAGCTAGATATTTGATGTCACAGGAAGAGTTGCACCCAGACAGCTGAGTGCACCTGTTTAGCTAACCTGTTGCGGGCACTGGGAGGAGGGAGCATATCTGGCTGACCTTGAGGACAGAAAAGAACTCTCATCAAAATTACTTGACTAAGAGAACGTTCCAGGTGCCCAGCTCAAACATCATAGCAAATATTTACCAAGAAAGTAAGAAAAGCTTCTAGGTTACAACTGTGCTGGGTCCTCCCCTCATTTCCATCAAGCTTGGCCCAGAGCCCTGCAGTGGTCCTGCAGACCTCTCCAACCCTCCGCTTTGGAGCACTGTCAACGCCTCCAGAAGGCCAGGATCCTCCTGCCTGGAGCACTGGGTTATTTCCTGTTTGGAAGCCCCGGAGGGATTGGTTCCTTCCCAGCCTTCTCTCCTGTCCTGCCTCACCTTTGCTATGATGTCACTTTCTTGGAGAGGCCTTCTTTGATGCCCCCTGCACCTCCCCAGCACTGTGCCCTGTGAGGTTCGCACATGCATGAATTAATTGGATTATAATCGCACATTTGTTTTGCAGGTACTGGCTCATTGGCTTTCTCCTCTAAAAGCTGCCCATGAATAGGGGCTTCCACTGCCTACCCAGCAAGCGGCTCCATAATGTGCGATGGTAAGGCAGTTAATTTCCATCAGATATGAGGACTCAGACTGTAAATGTACACTCAAAAATATTCCCGCTGGGTTCGTCAGTTTTCTGGTTCCTGAATACATCTTGATTGATTTTCCAAGGCACACATGGCCGGTATCTGACCTGCTTCACACTGGCTATGGGAATTTTCATCCCTTTTGGAAATGGGAAATGCTGTTGTTACTTGCTTGAGTTTGAATCACTTTCCCCTAACATGTTCAACTTTAAGCTGCTTTATCATGCTACATATTCAATGTGTGTGTTTTGGAGAGATTTTTATGCTACCCTAGGAGATAATTTCTGATGACCCTGTCAGAAACACAGGAGTGGGGAGAAAGGTAAGCAGCCAGGATTAGGAATTAATCTTTTTAAAATCCATGCTATAGAAAAAGTCTTCAGGATCAGTATCCGTCTTTCCTGAGGCTACTTGTGACAGTTCAAAACTGTCACAAATAGCCTTGAGACATGTGTGGTTTGATCGTTATATATAAAGCTTTTGAAGGATTCTCAAAATTGCCTAAGGGTCACCTCCTTCCATAAGCCTTCCCTGACTTTCCCAGAGTGTGGGAAGGTCGTTCCTCCCTCCCCAAAAGCCAACTTTAGAGCAGCCAATGCCCTCCCTCCAGGCTAGTGTAGCTCCACAATCACCCCTCCAGTCTCTGTCATAGTTCTCCTGGCAGCCTCCCCCTTCAGACTGTGGGAGTAGAACCCACTGTTTCCTCATCCTCCCATCTTCAGGGCCCACAGCAGGCATGGCATGCAATAGGCACTTAATAAATATGAAGGATGAAGTGAATCCACCTTGAAAGGAGGGCAGCACAGGCACAGGGGCTTGAGGGCAGGAACACTGGCACCAGAGCAGTCAGCTTCTCTCCTGTCCCACCCCAACACACGGCACAGGTGGAAACCCAAGAACCTGTGTGGTTCACCTGGCCGTAGAGTCATGTTGTGAACACAGTAGAGCAGACACGGGCTGTGCATCCCATGCTATCTGTTTAGCGGGAAGAAGCATGTGTGGTGGCCTCGGAAGGGCCACCCACAACAGCCTCTGCACAGTGTCTATGCCTCCATCTGCCCAGAAGGGTCTCTTTGAGATGGAATCCTGCTCTGTCACCCAGGCTGAAGTGCAGTGGCACAATCTCGGTTCACTGCAACCTCCGCCTCCCGGGTTCAAGTGATTCTCCTGTCTCAGCCTCCTGAATAACTGAGATCACAGGCGTGAGCCACCATGCCAGGCTAAGTTTTGTATTTTTAGTAGATATGGCATTTCATCATGTTTGCCAGGCTGGTCTCGAACCAGGAGGGTCTTAAACCCTTGCTATGAATTACTCTCCACTACAATTAGTAATTTTTTGTATATGTCATGATATTTTCCAGTTTCGAGCCTTCTGAAAAGGGTAGGACACTAACTTGTAAAGGTTACTGTGATGGTAAATTTTATGTGTCAACTTGGCTAGAATACAGTGCCTCATTGTTTGGTCAAACACTAACGTAGGTGTTGCTGTGAAGCTATTCTGCAGATGTCATTAACAACCATTGTCAATCAGTTGACTTTAATGAAAGGAGATTACACCTGATAATGTGATGGGCCTCATTTAATCAGTTGAATGCCGTAAGAGCAAAAACTGAAGTTTCGCAGAGAAGAAATTCTGCCTCAGGGTGGATGGCAGCACCATCTCCTGCCTGGGTTGCTGGCCTGCAGATTCCGGACTTTCCAGCCCCAACAACTGAGTGAGGTAATGCTGAAAATAAATACATTTACCTATCTGTCTATCCATTCTATCAGTTCTATCTCTCTGGAAAGCCCCGACTGATACATGTACATATTTAAAATATGATAGAGGTATCAAAACACCTGAATTAGAAATAGATGAATGTATCCATATGAGGCATAACCTTTTTGACAGAGGTATCTGGTCGACTTTCTGGATCAATCAGTTGAATAAAGTCAATTGGGAAATTTCTGTCATTTCTGTTTATTTTATGCCTCAGGAATCTGGTTGAGAGGAAATCAAATCACTAATGTGTAACTAATGTTATTTAGCTACATATTATAATTTCATCATTTATAGAAACCTATTGATATACAACAGTATTAATATACGACACTAACTTTACATTGCCTATGCATTATGACACATCCGATTACTACTTGTTTTACAGAATAGTGTCATTTTGCAGGGAAAATTAATATCCTGCTGTTGTTATTGTACAGGGGATCTAATACCTGGGGATAAATCTCCTCTGTGAGGGTGAATCTAGGCAGAATCAAGAGAGGCAGGTGACACCCGCTGTGAGTGGGTACCTCACATCTCACAATCTACACCTGAGTTGCTGGTCCTCTCTGGGAGCCAAGCCCCCAGTTCCTAACCCCTGCAGCCTCCCCCACCTCTGTTAACAATGGAATCTTCATCCTTCCTGTTGCTCAGACCTAGGACATTGGAGTCCTCCTTTATTTCTCTCTTTTGGTTTTAACCCTTCAGCAAGACCTGCTGGTTCTCCTTCGCCACGAACCCTGCCCAGCCCCTCTCAGCATCCCCACTGCCAGCATGTTGCAGCCACCATCATCCCTCCCCAGAGTCAATGCAATAACCTCCTAGTGAATCTCCCTGCCTTGAACCTCACTCCTCCCTGGCTAGTTGCCATGCAGGAGCCAGAGCCACGCCATGAAAACCTACGCAGGCTCAAGGCCCCCCTCTGCTCAAAACCCTCTAATGGCTCCCAACTGGCTGAGAGGAAAGCCACGGTACTTACGGTGTCAAAGTCCTCTAAGGCTCTGCCCACACCAGTCCCTCTCTCTCTGTCCTCCAGACTCCCACCCCACCCCTGGCTCCTGCTGCTTCAACCGCCTTGGCTCCTTGCTGCTCCTTGAACCTGCCAGGCTCACTTACACCTTGTGGTCTTTGCCATGCGTTTCCCTCTCCTGGGATTCCTCCTTTCCTGAGGTGTCCCCTTGGCTGGTTCCCTCAGCCAAATACTGTGCTCATGTCTCCCCTTAGTGGCTGAGCCTACCTTGATGAACCCACTCTCCTCTCCTCCCTTGCACTCCTGCCCCCAAGTCCTGCCTAGCATGACTTTCAATTGTTTGCTACTCTGCCATCACATTTTTTGAGATGGAGTCTCACTCTGGAGTGCAGCGGTGAGATTCGATCTTGGTTCACTGCAGCCTCTGCCTCCCAGGTTCAAACAATTGTCCTACCTCAGCCTCCCAAGTAGCTGGGACTACAGGCACCCACCACAATGCCCAGCTAATTTTTGTATTTTTAGTAGAGACTGGGTTTCACCATGTTGTCCAGGTTGGCCTCAAATTCACTAGGAGATTCACTAGGAGGTTATTGCATTGACTCTGGGGAGGGATGATGGTGGCAGATCCTGACCTCAGGTGATCTGCCTGCCTGGGCCTCCCCAAAGTACTGGGATTCCAGCTGCAAGCCACTGCACCTGGCTCACTTATTTACTCTTCATTGTCTGTTTTCTATCTTCTTTCACTAGAATACAAGCTTTGTTTACTGAAGTTTTGCAGTATCTGAACAATGCCTAGAACATGCACATAGCAGGTCCACATTAAGTATTAGCTGAAGGAGTAAATAGAAGGTGAGTGAAAGTACCCGGGCCAGAAGGGACTTGGGAACTCCCAAGACCAATCCAGCTAATCAGGGGATGTTTCTACAACGGGGGTCAGATAGATGAACAAGAAGGCCTTGGCTGAGGCAGGAACGTGTACGAAGAAAGAATGGGTCCGAAAGAAAGCCTAAGAAGACGAAGCTGGTGTTGTCCAAGGGAGAAAAAAGGCTACCTGGGCAAGAGGCCTTTCCAGGGCCAGGCAACAACTTCTTTGAGAACACCTGCTTTTCACTTCATGCTTAGCCAAGAGATGTTCTGACCACTAGTGAAACCTCCCAGGTATCAAAAAGGGTGCTCAGAGGCCTAATCATCCTATGAGACAGCCAGGCCTTGCACTGTAAGTCCTTTGTGAATTCTAATTGACTTACCTTCCGTGGGTCTTCCCGTCATCCCACTGTGTCCCCTAAGCACATCCGTTGTGGTGAAACATTGCAGCCTACTTCCACCTACAAGGAGCCACAGGGCCGGCCTGCCTGGCCCCTCTCCACAAGCCCAGAATGTCAGGAGGCACACACTCACACAGTTACCAAGCCAGCTGCCCTAGGATGGGGTCCACTGTGTTCCAGTTACTTAAGGGGAGGCAACCCAAAGCCTAGCTCTGGTAGCCACCCTAGACCCTATGGTGGAATGGAGTCCGGCCACTTCTCCACTCTCTGAAGGTTTTATAGAGCCTTTCTGTTCTTAGGCCACACAAGCAGTGCAAACGACCATTTGTCCACTGCGTTGGACTGAGGCCTCAAGGCAAGCTTACCCCTGTGCAAGGACAATGACAAACTCAAGGTGGGCAGCTTGGAGCTGGCCACAGCCAAAGCCAAAAGCTCCAATGACATCTGCTCTGTGTCCAAAAAGGTAGAAGGAAAGGAAGGAGCACAGTATGCTAACTTACCTCAAATAAAATAATTATCTATTGGCAACATCAAATACGAGATGTGTAGCTATTCTGTGCCGGTTACAGAAAAGCTATATTGCTATGTATATTGCAGATTAGTTAACTTCCTAGGTTTTGACTAGAGAATAAAATTTATTTGTCTTCATTTCTAGTAAGTTTTATTTGTTGAAATATAGACTCTTAACATTCAAGACAGTGCTGGGTGTGGCACACGCGGGATAGCATGTGAAACGGTGTACAACACAACAGGGAAAAAAAATGGAAACCTGCTTTGCGGCAGCAACTTTTCATCTGCCCTTAGACAACGCACATTGCACGACTTATTTTGACAAGGATGCTCTTGTAGTCATTGACTAGGTCATCTAATTTGTAAGAATCTACGTTTTATTCCTGTAGGACTTCATAAAGCTTTTTCATTATGAATAAAAATGTGAACTGCATAAACATTTGTCTTTTTTTTTTTTTTTTTGAATTGGTCCTCTTAAGGGAGGTAAGGAGTTGTTTTTCACTGCTTTATACAAATATAAGGCATAGATCCATTCTCTTCAAAATATTGAAACAAAACATTTCGTTAATTATTGGCTTCTTTGCCTAAAAATGTCTTTATGACCATCAACAAAGGGAACAGCGTTTGCGTTTCAAAGTAAAATCTGTTTCACAAATCGCTAGGAGTGCAGCAGAGTCAGCCGCGGGAGTCTTGAGTCCTAGTGTCAGCCCTCTAGCCCCGCCCCTCTAGCCTCATCCCTCTAGCCCCGCCCCTCTAGCCCCACCCTTCTAACCCCGCCCCTCTAGCCCACTGCTCTAGCCCCACCCTTCTAGCCTCACTTCTCTAACTCCGCCCCTCTAGCCCCACCCCTCTAGCTCCAGCCATCCACCCCACCCCTGTAGTACCACGCCTCTAGTCCCACACCTCTAGCTCCGTCCCTCTAGTGCCACTGGTTGGCCCCTGCTCCTCTGAGGCTGCCCTGCTCCTGTGAGGGATTTGAGCAAGCCTTTGAATTTGGCTTCTAGGCCTTCAAGTAGCTCCCGCCCACCTGCTACTTGATTTTGGACTTTTCATGTTGAAGGTTAAAGAAGCTTATTCCCTCACTGTGGTATTAGCCAGATTTTGTTGACTATACACACACACACACCACACACACACACACACCACACAAACACACACACAAGATACACACTGCACATACACACACACCACACAGACACAGATACACACACACCACACCCACACATACACCACACAGACACACACACCACATGCAGACACACACCACACACACACACACATATACACCACACCTACATGACACACACAGACACATACACATACTGCATACACACCACACATACAGATACACTGCACAGGCACACAGACACACAGCACACGTACACATATGATACATAAACATTAACCACACACATACATATATACACATACAGTGACACACAAACACATACACCACAGATATATGCACACACCACCACACACACCAACTCTGTTATGGATGGAACATGTCTTCAAGTTCCTATATTGAAGCCCTGCCCCCAGTGTGACTGCATTTACAGATGGAAGCGTTAAGGAGGCCCTCAGGGTTAAATAAGGCCATGAGGGTGGGACCCTCATCTAATAGGACTGGTGTCCTTACAGGAAGAGGAGGAGACACCAGAGCCCACTCTTTCTCTGATCACACAGAGAAAAGGCCATGTGAGGATGCAGTGAGAAGGGGCCGTAGGCAGGACAGGAAAAGAGTCCTCACCAGAAACCAGCCCTGCTGGCACCTCAATCCTGGACTCCCAGCCTCCAGAACTGTGAGAAAATACATTTCAGTTGTGTCAGCTACCCAGTGTGTGATTATGTTATTGCAGCCTGAGCTAATGTACCATCTAAAGTATTTGTTCCTTCCTGATAATCAAATTCAACCTGCATAATTACAGCCATATAGAGGGCTGGTATTACATTTTCCAGTGTCAGAATAATCAAGTTCCCCACAGTCTAGATTATGGCAGAGTGAAGGAAGGTGAACATGACTCTGAGGCAGGACTGTGAAGGCGTATTGCTGGCCCTGCTGGGTAAGAGCAAACTCCTTTGCATATAGCACTTAAAACTGGAAAATAAATAGAAAGTATTTGTCAGATCAATCGATGTCTATCAAATACCAGGAGCTGTGATAATATTTTCCAATAAAGTTACAGAGGGTGGAAGAGCAACTGCTTTTGGAGTCACAGCCTATTTAAATTCATGGTAATCCACAGCCCATACCTTCTGGAAAGACTGCAGTAGTCTTTTAGATTACTCAAAGAGAGTAACCTGGTCAAAATTTACTGCAGAAATATTGCCAGTGCCACCATTCTTATATCTTTCAAGTCTTTGAGGATTATGCCAATTTCTGCAGCATACTCAGGAATATGGTATTACTTTGGGTTTATTATCCTAGAAGAAAGGGAAAGTTCCAGGAATTCTACCTGCTCTTTCCTCCCATACTAGCTCTTATTCCAAGCTAGTATGTGTGTAGCCTTCCCACTGCTGATGACATGCATTCCAGCTAATCTTGACAGGCACTGGAAAATAACAGCAAAGTGGACCTATGGCCAACTAGACCCATGTGGGGCTTAGGCAAAAGCTCCATTTATCATTTAAACAACATAAGCCTTCCCTTTCACTGGTGAAGCGCAGCATTATCATTATTCCCACAAATTAGCATCAACACAGAGCCGTCATCTAGCAATCCTCCAAAATCTGAAAATTTCCTTTTCTCCACTGCATATGTGTCCTACTGAATGGACACTGGTTTTTCGGAGGACACTTGGAGAAAGACTGAAAGAATAAATATATGACAACATTGCATGAATGTTAGTGGTATACCTAGTAGTTCGGTAACAGTACTGTCTTTTCCCTTGGACTCTAAGCTCCATCGACACAGAGACATGTCAGCTCAGCTCACTCTGACATTCTTATAACCTAGTACAGACCCAGACACAGAAGGGGGTTGTGAATACTTTCTGAACAAATGAATCAGGGATGGACTGAGCAAAAGGAAGCCACCAGATGCTGGGCCCCGCTCACACATAGGCGTGAAACCAAAACTCCAGCTGCTCATAGTGTCCTGTACTCAAACTTGTCATCAGTCTCCCTCAGGCTCCCCAGCTCATGAAAGCTTCATAGGACCGGTTTCCAAGTGTTCAGAATTCTGAGTCTTGACCATCTCAATCTTTTTGTGATTAGAGACAGCCTCTTTTTTCCTAGAATAGAGACTCGCTGGTCTCTATCTCTGGATTTAGCCATGTCTCAGCTCCAAGGATGATTCTGGACTGAGCACAAAAAGGATGGGAGAAGCACCAGCCCAATCTCTGAGCCTGAGTGTCAAGTCATCTCTGCCACTTGCCTGATTCTGACTCATGCTGTCTATGTGTGCATGGACATCTGGATGCTCCAGAATCAGAGGTCTTCCCTTAACAACCTGTGTGATCCTCCGATGGCTGGGATTTTCTTGGCCACCTTCATCTCCCTATTCGTCTTACCAGGCCATCCTCCCCTTCTCTTGCCAGGGGTCTTTTGGTGGAATTTCCTGATAGCTATTTAGATTTTCAGTTGGATCCCATGCTTTGCATTTTATTTTTTTATTGTTTTAATTTTATTTTGTAATAGTTTTAGATGATCAGAGAAAAGTTTCAAAATAGTACAGAGTTCCCATAAATCCCTAGGGCAATTATCAAATCAGGACATCGACATGGGTACTGCCCTCTTAAGTAAATGACAGATCTTGTTGAAGTTTTGACGGTTTTTCCATGAATGCGATTTTTCTACCCCAAGGTATGATACAGGATCCCACATTCTGTTTAGTTCTCTTGTCTCCCCAGCCCTCTCCAGGCTGTGATAATTTCTCATTCTCTTCTTGTCTTTCATGACCTTGAGATAGTTTAAGAACACTGGTTAGGTATTTTAGAATGCCTCTTCATTTGGGTCCTGTGAAGTATTTTTAAGTACAATATTATGTCATAATGTTTCTAACCTAAAATCCATGCTTCCATTATCACCTGCAGAATAATACCTTCAACTTCCCGTCGGGACATCTGGACTCCTTATCATGTGGTCCTGCTGTCCTTCCCTCCTCTTTTGCACATGGCCTTTGGAATCACCAAGTTCTGCAGCCATCCGGAATCATCCTGAACTCCCTCTGATAAACATGTTGGAGCACGGTTGTCCTTTCTGTGCCTGAAATACTTTTCTTACATCCCCTTGTCTAACTTGTGAACTCGCAATCATTATTCAATACTATGCTATTCATGTGAGTAATGTTAGAAGCTATAATAACTCCCAAGTCTTAGTGGCTATTTTAGTCAGGGTTCTCCAGAGAGACAGAGCCAGTAGGATATATGAAAAGGGGTGTTTTTAGGGGAAACTGGCTCACACAATCACAGAGGAAAAGTCCCATGATAGTCCAACTACAAGCTGAAAAACCAGAGAAGCCAGTGGCACAGTCCAAGTCCAAAGACTCAGAACCAGGGACGCCAACCATGCAGCCTCCAATGAGCCCTAAAAGCTCCCGTCAAGCCGCTGGTGCCAGGTTCAGAGTCTGAAAGCTGGAGAACCTGAAGTCTGATGTCCAAAGGCCAGAGGAAAAAGTGTCACTTTCCAGAAGAAAGAAAGTAAAGAGGACAAATCTTCCCGCCTGTTTGCCCCAGCTGGGCTCCAGCAGCTGTAATACCCGTATTACGTTGCTCAGAGCCAATCACATGGCTCCATGCACATGCAACTGGATGGGGTAATGTGGTCTCCTGGAGCCTGGGAGGAAAGTGCACAGTTTAATGAAGGCCTACCCAGCCACTATTCTGGTCACCAAGTTCTTTTGCTTCTCTTCCCATATGATAAAACTTGTTTCCCCTCTGCCAAAGGGAGAGAACACAGGTGCCCACCCAGTCACAGTATGCAGTTCAAGCCCAGGATTCTCCACCAGAAACTGAACTGCTCCAGTTGGTCTGAGCTCCTATGATCTGAACGATGTGCTATTTGCCATCCTGCCTTCCAGTAGGCAGTGATTGTTCAGGAACAGAACTATGTGTAATTCTTCCTTTTGGAATAGAGGAATGGAAGTCTCACGTGCATCTCTAGCCCATAGCTGCACTTGACTCCCGTAGATGCTAGATGCTGCATGGTAATGTTTCTCTGTTCTTAATGCTGGGGAAACTCTGATTAGATCCTGTTCTTGTGGCTTCAGAATTCACCCTCTGGGGGCTCTTCCTTCCTCATTGTTATCCACAGTCACCTAAGAACAGATGTTGGCCAATGTGTTTGGTTTGGGATAGTGCAGCTTTTGGAAGTCACTTTCTGTTCAGGAAAGATTGGGTACTCACAGATTTTTTTTGTTTGCTTGTTTTTTAAGATGGAGTCTCGCTCTGTCACCCAGGCTGCAGTGCAATGGCGTGATCCTGGCTCACTGCCTCCTTGAACCTCTGCCTCCCAGGTTCAAGCGATTCTCCTGCCTCAGCCTCCTGAGTAGCTGACATGAGGTACGCACCATCATGTCTAGCTAATTTTTGTATTTTTAGTAGAGACAGGGTTTCACCATGTTGGTCAGGCTGGTCTCGATCTCCTGACCTCATGATCCGCCCTCCTCGGCTTCCCAGAGTGTTGGAATTACAGGCGTGAGCCACCGCATCAAGCCTCAAAGATTGTTTTTAAGTCTCCAACAGTCAAGAAACTTTTTCATCCAGAGTTATGGTATTCTGGACAGTGCAGTTGTCTCAAAATCTTAGTGACTGCTGATCTGTTTGCTTCCAGTCAATTTTGTGTATCAGTGACCACATTTAAAGACCTTTCCTGAACATTGTTTTCTAATTTCCTTCGGATCCCACCTCTTCACGGCGTTCCTCCCGCTCAGTGGAATGGCAGCTTCTTTCATGTCACTGGCTTGAGTGGGAAGTCTATACCCTTACTCACATATTCGCTCTGAGTTACTTTAATTAGCTTAGAACGTTCACTAGATCTTTGTCAGCTCGAATAATTTTTTATTTTCATGTTTTACTGTCTGGGGACTAAAAGCAATTAACTTTTTCAATCCTATCATAGGGCCCGAAATTTCTGGCCTCTCTGTTACCTTTGGTTTTCTGTGTCCAAAATAGCCAATTATTTCTGTGCTTATTTCTTTCTTGTATTTGTTGCCTTTCCAAAGAGAATAAATTCTAATTAGCACACACTTCTGACATTCTGTTCAGTACCTCTGCCATGAGCTTGTAGTGATGGAGTCAGCCTTCAAAGTCTCTGCACATGACCGTTTGCCAGATGTCTCGTCACTATGTAACACAGATGCTCAGTCACCCAGAATGCTGTTTCCACGCCACTTCTTGCTCAACTGCTAAAAAAATGGCCACATATTTTTATTACTGCAGCAACCCCACTTCAGAATACCGATTTCCATAGTATTAAACGAATCATGCCAGTTGTTGCAAACGCCCTCCAAATTTTAGTGACTTAACAAAATAAAAGCTTATTTCTCATCCACCTAATGTCCAACAAGGATGTTCCAGTTGAGTCACCCCTCTCCAGGCAGTGGAGTGACTCAGAGATCCAGGCTCCTTGCATCTTGGGATACTGCAGTCCCCAACATGTGGCTTCACATTTGCTACGGGAAGAGAAAGGACTAGATGTAAGAGACGTTTCATGGGATAGCCTGGAAGTGTCACATATCATATTTGCCCACATATTCACCTTGGTCAGAACTAGTTTCGTGGCTCTATTCAGATATAAGGGTAAATGTGATCCTCCTGAGCATCCAAGAAGAGAATTAAATGGTTGGCAATAATTAGAGCTATTTCTGGACCATTTCTGCCATGACTGTTACTGGTGGCAAGTCTGAGTGGGCTCCCTTAGTCCTCGATCCTGGTCTCAGGAGAAAGAATTCAGCCAAGAGACAGAAGCAGATATAAAGTAGACATGACAGTTTATTGAAGCAAAGTGGAAGGGACCAAGTGGGCAACTCAAATAATTTGAATGCTTCACCCGATTGTTGGCTCAGGGCTCTTACAGCTTTATAATACCCTGGTTTCTCCCAGTCTCCTCCACTCATCTTTCCCTTTGGGTGGGCTGTTGGCTAATTGCCAAGTGCACAGTGACTTGCTAGTGTGTGAGGGCCACATGTGCCATTTGTTGGTTGAAGCTATGTGCACGCTGTCTTAGGGCAATTTCCCCTTATTGGTCTAGCACCCCCAGAGGAAGGCCATATATGGATCAAATGCTGCCATTTTGTCCCTTACTGTGCATGCCTAGACGTGTCCCAGAGGAAGATCAAACTCCACCATTTTAAGTTTTAACTGGGAAGATGTTGCCCAGAAACTTAAGGTGTCTCCTGTTTGTTAGAAATTTTCCCCTCTCTGCTGCCATCTCCCTGGCTGTCAACAATCACCCGACAGTAACCTGAAAGTCACCTGAGATTCTTTAGGGCTTCATGCTGCCCTCTCATATCTACCTAATTACGTACTCTAACATGACCACCTTAGGTGTCACCTGATTTCTTCGGAAACCCCATGTAGAATCAGATATTTCCCTCTCTGCTTATGTGTGTATTGTACATAATTTGTATCATAGCACCTAAAGTGTTGTATTAAAAATTATTTTTTATGCACTTATCAGGTAATGAGCCCCTGAAGGCTAAGATCTCCCCTGTATTCATCTTTACGGCACCAGTGCCAGGCTCCTTGCTGAATGAGAAAGTAAATGCAGAGATAGGAAGGAAGACAGGCTTAGGGTGGATCTGGAGTCAGTCCTCTCCTCAGAGAAAGATGGGGTTTCTCTATTAGTAAGAAAAAAATGGGAATTTTGTATACGGCATACCATCTAATAAAAATGAAAGCATCATTATTTTATTTTTCATTTATGCAAGAGAGAAGCCTGTTCCTCCTCCCTGCCCTCACACCTGCCGTTCACTAGGTAGTTTAGCATTTCCCAGTGCGTTATTCTCTACGTGATGAAAGTTCTCAGTAGAGGCCACTATTTATGTATTTTTGAATAACACCTCTTGTCCTGAATGAAACTGATACTTTTAGTAGACAAAAAGTCCCTAAAATATGGGTATTGGAAATTCTCAGAAACCCAAGTGGCTATTCAGTACTGGAAGTGTGGCATGTGAGCTTTGTCCTCTGAAGATTTAGGATTGTTCCCCAAAGCTTCTCTATTCAAGAAGCCCAGGATAGAAAAATTTCCTATTCAGGCAGAGCCATTTCCAATGAACTGGTGGAAATAGACGGAAATGAGGAACAACAGCACATTTGGTTGCTATTACTTTAAGGAACAGAGGGCTCGTGATGAACCTGCATGAAGGGATTCTGTACATCATCTTAGATGTCTTCTAGCTCCCAAGGACAGGGCCTGTGGCTGTGGAGGAGGCTTCCGAGTGGCCTGCCTGTCCTAGTGGATAGAGGGAACTGGCCACCAGGGGGTCAGATGGACCACCTGCCGTCAATAAGTGGAGGAGGATACCACGTCTAGGGGACGCCATCAGAGGTACTGACATCACAGCCTTGTATTTATCAAGACAGTTTTCCAGCAAATGAAAGTGAGTTGTCTGAAACATAAGAACAGTGTGACAATTTTCTGACAGGTAGATGTGAGGCATCTTCAATAAGAGCATCTTTTTAGGATTCTTCCCAAGATGCCACCTGAGCTTCCTGCAGCGAAGGGGGCAAGCCCTTCCCACCAGTCCTAACTTTCCCCTCTGACAGGGCCGAGCCTGGGGAAGAGATTACATTGTGAGGAGGAGTGGTGCTTGTGGTCTGAAATCTGACTCCAAGGAAATTGGCCTCTGGTTGTAGCTGACATGCTTGCCTTTGAGAAATCTGTCTGGCACAAAGGCACCAGAAGCAGCTCATTGAGTTACTGACCACCTCTCACCAGAGGCAATAGAGCATAACCACAGGAAATCAGAGCATGGGAAGGTGGACACCTCAGGGACAAGGCTGGTAGAGCCTTCTCCTGCCTTTAGCAGGTTTACGCCCACCCAGCTGACTCCATCACATGGAGGACGGAAAGTCTGCCCAATGAGCAAAATGCTCTCTTTCTAATCAGTTATTTTTTAAATTAATATATTTTATTTTTTAGAGTAGCTTTGTGGTCACAGAAAAAATAGAAAAGAAAGTACAGAGTTCTCACATACCTCCCTCTCCAACACAGTTTCCCCTATTAATATCTTGCATTAGTGTTGAACATAGTTACAGCTGATATTAACATAATCATAATAAAGTAAAAATTAAGTAGCATCTAAATTTAGTAATTAAATGACATTTTAGATAATAATTAAAATATGTGAAATAAATCATTATAATTAAATAACATATTATTGTTAATGAATATCCATAGTTTACATTAGCATTCATTCTTCATGTTGTATATTCTGTGTTTTGAAGAATGCATAATATTCTATATCCATTACAGTATCATAATGGTTTCACTGCCCTAAAATTCATCTTTTCATTGTCTCCATAGTTGTGCATTTTTCAGAATGTCATACAGTTGGGATCATATACGAAGTAGTCTTTGCAACCTGGCTTTTTTCACTTACCAATATGCATTAAAGTTCTTCCTTATCTTTTCATGCCATGATAGCACTTTGTTAGAAAGAAACTCTAACACTAATATTCTATTGTATGAATAGATTTTCCTTATAGAAATAGAATTTGATACAATTTATTTATCCACCCACCTATTGAAGGACATCTTGGCTTCTTCCAATTTTTGGCAATTTTGTGTAAAGCTGCTATAAACATTCATGTGCAGGGTTTTGTGTTTTCAACTCCTTTGGGTAAATGCCTAGGAGCAAGTCTACTAGATTGCATAATGAGCGTATGTGTACCTTTGTAAGAATCTGCCAGACTGTCTTCCCAAGTGGCTCCACCACTTTGCACCCTCACCAACAGTGAATGAGAGTTCCTGTTGCTCCATATTCTCACCAGCAGTGGTGATGTCAGTCTTCTGGATTTTGGCCTTTCTGATAGGTGTGTAGTAGTATGGTTGTTTCAATTTGCAATCCCCTAATGTGATATGATGCTGAGCATCTTGTCATATGCTTGGCACTCAGTTTTGTTTCCCTTTTCTTCATGGGCCTAATGGAGCTATTTCTGATTCAAAGAAAAAGGAACTGGCTTATTGTTATGGGAGAAATATGTTTCTAGACTGATTGCGCCAACATTCCCTTAATATATCTTTCAAAAGTGATGGAGAATGATACTAATGCCAATTATCATTTTCTTTTTTGGATGCTTTCAAATTAGACAAAACAATCAGTGCTAAAAACAATAGGAAATAATTGGTGCCCTCTCCAGAGGATCTAAATTGGGAATGGAGTTTTCCCAGCCACGTGAAGCCTTTGGGAGCAGATTTTGCTGCTTTGCAGTGGGGGAAGCAACCAACTCACACTGTCAAATACCTTACCAAGAGCTAGACACTAATTAATTTGAGATATTTCTACAATCCCACCTCCCACATGTGTATTTTAGACCAGATCAGCTAGATTTTAAGGAAGAAAGGAAAGTATTATTTTATTGAGAGAACCAGCTAGTTTAAAATTCTGTTGAATTAAAGAAGTTAAAATAGTGTCTGTATTTGCTCCAGCAAATTCTTCATAAGCCAATATTTATTAAGACACAGGAATTAACATATATCTTAAGGTACACCATGTCAACCACAGCAAGAGGTGCAAAGAGTGATGGTTAACTCCTCACCTTGAGCAGTTTACAGCTGTGTTGGGTAGACAGAACTGATACATAGACACCAGCAGGGATAGCCAACATCTGTAAGTAATAATGCCACAGTCAGGAGTACCAATAGGTAGCCCGACCAGGACACTTGAGCTGTTTCAATATCTAGTTTGATACTGATGACTGGAATTATCTGCTCAGAGGCGTGCCACTGAAGGAGCCACCCTTAGAGAGACTGCGTGAACAGAGGCTGGTGGCTACTGGTCCAAGATCCTAAACGAGAGCCTGCAATGGTCAGTGGATTCTTTGGTGTAGTCCCTAAAGTTCCCCCCAACTCACAGCATCAATTATTTTCTCCCTTAAGCACCAGGAAAAAACGTTCATATCTGCAAAATGTCTCTGTAAGTCAACATTTTCAGGAATCCAGGTTACGGTTCTCCTAAGTTCTCCTAAATGTATGGATCTCAACTACGGGTTCTGTTTCCCTTCATCCTAATTCTGGCTAATCACGACTAGCAACACTTGAGAAGCAAGACTGGGAAAGGAGACTATTTTAACATTGTCTAAAGTTTGTCTCTGCCCCCAAAGCCCTTCACCTACTACTGCTTTGACTCATCTCTGAGTATTACATAAAACTTTCCCAGTATTTCCTTTAAAACATAGAGTTTTAACAATCTCAGTCATACTTTTTTAACCAGCTCATTTGTAGACATTGAAGAATCCACTCTCCCAGTATAATCCACAAAGTAATCTGGTTTCCAGAATCTTCCCAGAGGGAATGTAAAGTTAAGGAGGCCCAGTGGAAAAGGGAGGCCCGTGGGTAGGTTTCTTCTACTGCATAGACACAGTCCTTGAGAGATGTAGACTCTCAACTGCTTTCTCCATTTGAAGCAGAAATGATGCCTTACAACAGGATTAGTTGCCCAGAGGATGCAAACCCTAAATCCTCAGCTCGATGTTCATGGCCCTCTCCACCTACAGTGCTCCTCTCCAGCTAGACCAATCTTGTCTCCTTACCATCCTGGGATGCCCTTCCTTTTCATTTCCTGTGGGATGCAGAGGCACACCAACCTTCTGAAGTTCAAGGGAATGGTGTTTAACACTTCATATTCTGCTCTATAGGCAGATACTTGCTGATTTTCCAGCAGATAGTATAGATAGACCACTAAATGCTAAGGAATATTTATATTGCTACATTAGATATATATTCATTTTATGTTAAAATTGACTGTTTTAGGAGAACCAGGAATTGAAGAAGTAACAGTACAATATTTCATTGGTATTATATTTGACAGAGATGAAGTTTTCATAAGTGAAAGGTGAACATTATGAAATATTACTCAGATTCTGTTAGTCATTAGTGGTATAAACACGTCTTCCCAGCTCTGTTTTATTCAGGGAAAAGTGGAAAATGTACTTTAAGAAAAAATAAAACCTGCGCAGTTTCTAAAATGGTTCACAGTCGATGGTGTTAAGTAGAATCTATCAATGTAGAAAAGGTTCTAGAAGTTCAGAAAAACTATTTTGCTGACTTAGCAGTTTCATTTAGTTTCTTCTGACAAGTCAGGTTTTTGAATGACCTAAAGCAGCTAGGGAAACATAACAGAGCTCTACTGCACTCACCACCACAAACAAACACGGCCTTGTAATAAAAGTAGTCTGGTTCTTTGGGAAGGACAACTGGTGCTGATATGTGGATATCTGTCTTGGCTATCTTGAAAAGCCTTTTTTGTCTCTAGTCAATTGTAGTTTTCAAACAACGCAAGCTATGATATTCTTCGTTATTGCATTAGTTACTTACAGCTGTACAATCATAGTACCACAAATGTAGAGGTGTAAGACAACACACATCTGTCATCTCACAGTTTCTGTAGGTCAAGAGTCTGGGTGCAGCTTAGTTGAGTTCTCTGCTCAGGGTCTTACCAAGCTTCAATCAAGGTATCAGCTGGGCTGTGGTCTTATCAGGAACTTGACTGGGGGAAGTGCTGTTTATGGCTGTTGGCAGTATTCAGCTCTTGTGGTTGCCAGAGTGAGGGCCTCAGTTTCTTGCTTGGTGTCCACTGGAGACAACAGTCAGCTCCTGACTCCTCTCCACAGGTACATTCATAGTGCAGCAGCTGGGTTCTTCAAAGCTGTCTAAGGTATGTGTCCCCCAGAGACAGGTGTTACAATCATATGTATCACAATCACATGCATTCTTCCATTTTTGCCATCAGATTTGTCCATTTTCGGGCCGTTGATAAAGACATTGGCTGGGAAGAAAAAGAGGTTTAAATGGACTTACAATTTCACATGGCTGGGGAGGCCTCAGCATCATGTTGAGGGGTGAGAGGCACTTCTTACATGGTGGCGGCAAGAGAAAATGAGGAAGATGCGAAAGCAGAAACCACAGATAAAACCATCAGATCTCATGAGACTCATTCACTATCACAAGAATAGCGTGGGGGAACTGCCCCCATGATTCCAATGATCTCCCACCAGGTCCCTCTCACAACACATGAGAATCATAGGAGTGCAGTTGAGATTTGGGTGGGGACACAGAGCCAAACCATATCAGCCATAAAAAGAGAATTACGCAAGACTATGAATGCCAGGAGGTGGGCATTACAGGGGCCACCACAGATTCATTCTGCTACAAAATACATCTTATAAAGTTATTAGAGCTTTCGTTTATGTGTAGAAAAATGTCACTCTCAGAGCATCAGATAAGAAGCTGATGGTACTCAGGAACTCAAAAAGAAATTGATATGCTAAGACTATGGTACAGCAGAGTATCTCTCAGAAATGGGTAATTTCAGAAGTATATGGGTACAGAGTTGAACGCCGCATACTGAGGCATTCAGTATGAGGGCCAAATGCACCAATAAGGAAATTTTTTTTCTTTTCTTTTTTTTGAGATGTAGTCTCACTCTGTGGCCAGGCTGGAGTGCAGTGGTGCGATCTTGGCTCACTGCAACCTCTGCCTCCCAGGGGTTCAAGCAATTCTCCTGCCTCACCTCTCGAGTAGCTGGGACTACAGGTGCGTGCCACCATGCCCAGCTAACCTTTGCATGTTTAGTAGAGACGAGGTTTCACCAGGTTGGTTAGGATGGTCTCGATTTCTAGACCTCATTATCCACCCACTTTGGCCTCCCAAAGTGCTGGGATTACAGGTGTGAGCCACCTTGCCTGGTCTTGCAAATATATATATATATATATATATATATATATATATATATATATAAATATATATATGTATATATAAATATATATATATATATATAAACATTTATTAAGTACATTAATGTGCCAGACAGTATCTGAGAACTTTCCAAATGTTATTCATTTAATGTTCACAACTGCCCCATGTGGTCAATGTTGTCGTTATTTTTGTTTTGCAAATGAGGAAACTGAGGTGCAGGACATTTAGGTAGGTGATTTATTCAAGGTTGCATGGATATGAAACGGTGCAGCCAGGACTTTGGGCAATGCCTTTAATTGCTCTGCATATTCTTTCACTCTTCACTAAGTTGGAAGCTAGGGCTAGGAGTCAGGGTGGTAGAAGATGTATTCTCTAATTAATCATTCATTCATGCCTCCTGAGACTGAGAATCATGGGGAAGGTTGGGACATAAGGGAAAATCAAGGGAGTGAGCTGGTGGCAGGAGAGGTGTTATGTCAGGGCTGAGAGAGAGGCTGTCGAGACACAGCAAGGAACAGCATGAAGCTGTGCAACCGGTGCTCGGAGTTTGGACAGATGCACCAGGAGCCTGGATGCCTGAAGACAGTGGCTCCATTAGAACAAGAGATCTATCCTAGTCACGGGACAAAGGGACCAGTTATCAGTGCACTTAGTCACAAAAGCTCCAGCAGAATGTCCAGGGTAAGACGGCATGGCACCTTTTCTTGTGATGTATTTGGCTAATGATGCCAAGAGGTGTGACCTCAGAGGGCCAGCTCACCTGGGTCCTTCAAAATAGCCCCCAACTGTCTCCAGAAAAAAAAGGGCAAGATGTGAGTTTATCTCTTATGAGTTCATCTTTTTTATCTGCATCATATCTGATGTCTTTTTTCTCCCGGTTGTTCTAAAATATACGTGGATTTTCAAATGAATCATTGCTTTTGGAATCTGAATTTCATAACGACTTGGTTCATGTGACTATTTTAGAGCCCAAAGTACGGTTTCTTCCTCCCAGTGGTGACTGCAAGTCTCAGAGCACAGGTTGCACGTGGGCATCAGGGATGGGCTTGGTCAACAGGAGTCCCCTCCCCACCAAGGATGGCCAGGGAGGAAACTGCCTGCTGGTGATGATCTCCCTGTGGGAGGGTGCCCATCTAACATCCAGCCTCCCGGCATTCCTCTTCCCTAATCTGTAATGTCAGGAGGATCCTACTCAAAAGACAGGAGGGCCTAGAGATGGGAGCAGTGGGATAGAGTGGTCCAACCTGCAGTGTCTCAGAATCCAGGACAGAATTCTACCCTGGATCCACTAGAGATGGAAGTCACTGGAGGAGTTCAGAAGGGATGCACTGTGATGTAGCTATGCCTGCTGCAAACAGGCAAGGGGAGCAGGGGAGGGCAGGCAGCTCTTTATGTCCCCAAGAGGCTCAGTGGTGGAGAGAGGGCCTGGAATAGGTTGATCAATATCTTTTTCCTCCTAAGTTATTGGGGTACAGGTGGTATTTGGTTGCATAAGTAGGGTCTTCGGTGGTGATTTGTGAGATCCTGCACCCCTCTCCCGAGTAGTACATGCTATACCAAAAATGCAGCCTTTTAACCTTTGCCCCCTCCCGCTTTCCCCCCAAGCCCCCAAAGTCCATTGTGTCATTCTTATGCCTTTGCATCCTCATAGTTTAGCTCCCACATATCAGTGAGAACATACGACGTTTGATTTCCCATTTCTGAATTACTTCACTCGGAATAATAGTCTCCAACAACAAAAACGGAGGTAAAGAGACAGGACTTAATTAAACTGAAGAGCTTTTGCACAGCAAAAAGAACAGTCAGCAGAGTAAACAGACAACTGACAGAGTAGAAGAAAATCTTTGTGATCTATACAGCTGACAAAGGACTAACGTCTAGAATCTACAATAAACTCAGACAAATCAGTAAGAAAAAAAATCCCATCAAAAAGTGGATTAAGGACATTAATAGACAATTCTCAAAAGAAGATAGACAAATGGACAACAAACATACGAAAAATGCTCAACATCACTAATAATCAGGGAGATGCAAATCAAAACCACAACATGATACCCCTAACTCCTGCAAGAATGTCCATAACCAAAAAATCAAAAAACACCAGATGCTGGCATGGATACAGCAATCAGGGAGCTCGTCTCCACTGCGGGGCAATGAAAACTAGCACAGCCACTGTGGAAAACAGTGTGGAGATTCCTTAAAGAACTAAAAGTAGAACTACCATTTGATCCAGCAATCCCAGTACTGGGTGTCTACCCAGAGGAAAAGACGTCATTATTCAAAAAAGACACTTGCACACACATGTTTGTAGCAGCACAGTTAACAGCATTGGCAATGACCTGGTCGATCAATATCATAAAGAAAGGTGAGCAAGCTTTGGTTACAGCAATGGCCTATGGAGGAGGTTACGGCTGCATCTGACACAAGTGAGGGTCCCTTCCCTTTTCCTTGCTTTTATTCTTGTCATTTTTTTCTACCCAACATTATTTTGGCGACTTATTTCTTACCTGTCACTCCCTGTGGGCCAGGACTGCTTTGTCTACCCAGCTGTCCTCAGCACCCATTGCTGTGCTTGGCATATAGGAAGTGCTTGGCAAATACTGTTGCATGCACAAATGCATGCCATTGGCCATGGAGATAAGGGGGAGGTGGGTACCACTACTGGTTTCTGGATTTTAGCTTTGGTCGTGATAGCAGTTAGCTGTGATCTTCCTACAGATAACAGCAGACAGGGTCTGGATGGAAGGAGAGAAATGGGTTATTGACTTGCAAGTTCTATCAGTGCTGGGTGACTGAAGCCGCGCACCGCGTCCTCTCTGAGGGAGGAGCCTAGCACGGAGCTGGTTTGAGTCAGACGCAGGTAAAAGGTAGGAAAAGAGAGAAGCAAGCCTCAGCAGCCTTGATGTCTCCACCAGGGAGAGGGCCAAGTCAAGCTGGGAGAGTCTTTAGGATTGTTGAAGGGGATTTTCAGTCCATAAAGGCAGAGGACCACTGGGGGCTGATGGGAAAGTGCTTGTTTTAAAACAAGTAAGGCAACTGGCCATCATAGCCTGGCTACCATTTCTGAAATACTGACTGATTTAAAGCCCTTCCTGCTAAGCCAGTTCTGCCTCCTCTCCTGCACCCTGCCCACCATCAAGGCTTAACCACAAGGTTGAGGTCAGAGAGACCTTGAAAAGAAGTTCTGCCTAGGCAAGGGAGGCCCAATAGAGATGTCTGCCCCGGGGAGCCCTGGGATCTTGTGGGAGGGAGGAGGAAGCTGTAGCAGGGAGATGCTGGGTTCTGAGCTCCTCTCTCCAGACCCCGGCCCAGGGCAGGGAAGAGGCATAGACAAGCTGAGGAGAGCACTGTGGGCCGGGGCTCTCGCCCCTATACCCGCCTGGGGTGGCCACCTCAGAGCAATCCCACCCCCAGCATGGACAGGAGGAAGGGAAGGGGACCCAGGCTGGGGAAGCAGTGGACCCACTTGTGCCCACAGACACCGAGAGCAGCTCAGAAGGAAGCTGTGCTGTGGCAAGGCTGGGGCTCACCATGCCAGGCCAAGGACTGGAGCAGGGTGTCTGGGTGCAGCAAGCTCCCTGAGAACCCCAAACCACAGAAGAGGGTGACAGGGGGCAGAGCGAGCTCAAGGCCACTGTCCCTGATGGGTTGGAGAGAGGCCAGATCCCCAGGTTGCCTGAGGAACAGGCTTCACACCCCAGCACTGCAGGGCCATTTCCATGGGAGCAGCCCCTTGCCTGGGACTGGAGTGTGATGGTGGGCAGTGGCACAGCCCCCTCGCCGAGTTCCTAAGGGCTGGCCACTGCAGGCGGCGGGTGGGGGACGTGTTTGGGTAGGAAAAACAAAGTAAGTGGGCCTGCAGTGTCTGAATGTTTGCGACCCCCACCCCCTCTAGTTTCAAATGTTGAAACCTAACCCCCAGTGCAATGGTGTTGGGAGGTGAGGCCTTTGGGAGACGATTAGGGATGAATGGGATTGTGTCCTTACAAAAGAAACCCACAAAGCTAGCTGGTCCCTTCTCCAGGTGAGAGCACAGGGAGTGCCGCCTGTGAACCAGGCACTGGGGACTCACCAGACACCACATTTTAATCTTGGACTTTCCAGGCTCCAGAACTGTGGGCAATAAATTTCTGTTGTGTATAAGCCACCTAGTTTATGGGATTTTGTCAGCAGCCGGAATGGACATAGGGCCCTCACAAAGCGACATTAGAGGAAGGCTGGAGGAAGCCAGGATACCCAACCAGGGTTAAGCTACAGGTTCTGGAGTCATGATTTCTTTGGCAATCTTGAGCTTCATCAGAATCCAGAGATAACCCTGTCTCATCAGTGGTGATGCTGGTCAGCTCTGAGCCAGCACGTTGAGAAGATCAAATAACAGAGTGAGTGAAGACGCAGATGTGGAGGCCCCAAACTGGCCTGGGGAGCTTTGGCTTTGAAAGTTGCTTCTACCCAGAAGTGGCCCCTTGGGCAGCCACTAATTTGCTTTCAAGGACACCGGGTTAGGAGGCTGTCACGGATCTGAAGTTACAGAGACGAGTTGTGTTTGGGGATACAGATCTGAATGACCTTCAACCAGGAACCAGTCACAGGCAAGTGCTTTTCCAGCCTTTCTATTGTACAGGATGCTCATTTCAGGCGTCTCTTCAGGATCCACACCCCTGGCTGTGTTTCCCTGTTGTCTACCTTGGTTTTCTACTTTGAGCGAGAAGCAACATGTGAGTCATTTTGTTGTTGTTGTTTAGCAAGTGTGCTTTGAGCCCTGACTGCATCCCAGGCCCCCTACCAGGTCTTAGGGTGGATGGGTCTTAGCAAATGGCCTGGATCTTGTTGCTGTACTCCAGCAGGCCACAGTGTCACGCGGCGCTGTCCAGAAGAAACGGAACGTGAGCCCCCCCTTGCTAATGTGAGCACCTGTGTGCCCATCCCCCAGCCTCTGCGGTCCCAATTAGCCTGGGGAATGGGAGGCTCCTGAGCTGCAGGTGACCTCCTGCTCATGGCGGCATCAGCATGCCATGCGGGTGAGGATTCTAAACACAAAGCACTCGCCTGCAGAAAATGGGAAGAAACGCGGCTCTCTGGATTTGACTAGGGAAGCCTCCTGGCGGCTGTTTATTTTTATGTGGGTGAAAGAAACAATGTTTTAAGTAAACACTCAGTGGGCAACCATTTATTAGCTGAATGGTTTGCTATGCTGACCATCAGTGACCTGCTCTTGTTAATATGTATAAGACAATTAGTGTCACACGGTCATTATCTTAATAACGTGCTACAGATGCTGTTGTGTGCTGGAAAGCAGTTTGGGGAGGGAATTCCACAGCAACCAATAGAAAGTAAAACTCAGAATTACTCTTTTTCACTGCGATTTGGAAAAGACGCCTTTTTGTAGAATGAAATAGTTTTTCGGACTGGATTTTTTGGTTATTTTTATTATTTTATTAATAAAAAGCTTAAATTTTTATTAGTCAAGGTCTTCGCAGCGCAGAGCGGTTTGGTCGTTGGTTGCAGGAGCGTCGGGTTTTCGCTGGGAGACTGCGGCTCTTCCCATCTTCCGCGCTGGGGAAAAGAAAACGGCCCGAACGAAGCAAGCTGACGGCTCCTAAGTCCTCGGGGAAAAGCCCCCCACCCGTCCCCGCTCCCCACCAACAGCCGGCCACGAAGGCCGCCGGGAAAGGGCCCCACCGGCGGCTGAAGCCTCCTGGCTCAGGCCCGGGCCCGTGGCGCTGGGAGAGACTCCCGGTTCTCCGCAGTCCACCGGCAGCGCATCCGAAGCCGCCTCTGCCGAGGCCGGTGCGGGAGATCGCGCAGGATTTCGAAAGCGACCTGAGGTTGCCCCGCGCAGGCATCGTGCGCTGCAGGAGGCGGGAAGCTACCCGGAGCGTCTGTTTGAAGATGCGAACCTCGGTGCCCACGTTCACACTGAGTCACCGTCGTGCCCAAAGACATCCAGCTGGCTCGCCGGATACCCAGAGAGAGCTGAAGTGAAGGCAGTTTTTATGGCGTTTTGTAGCAAATTCTGTAAAATACGTTGGTTTGTGACTTTTGTAAGACATTTGTTTATAATATGTTGCATTTGTGCTCAAGTCATTCCATCTTTCACCTGGGAGGGATGCAAAGAGTGACCGTCCACAGACCTCAGTGATGTGAGCACCGCTGCTCGTGAGTGACCAGCTGCTAATGTGCAGAAGCCCTGGGTGATATTTCTTGCTTCTCATGACGCATGTTTCTGTATGTTCATGACTTGTTGGGTAGCTATGAAGGCACTAGAATTGATCAATGTCTACAGGGTCCTTTTGCAATAAAACTGGTTGTAACAGCCGGGCGCAGTGGCTCGCGTCTGTAATCCCAGAACTTTGGGATGCCGAGGAGGGCGGAATACCGAGTCAAGAGATCAAGACCATCCTGACCAACAGGGTGAAACCCCATCTCTACTACAAATATAAAAATTAGCTGGGTGTGGTGGCGCGTGCCTGTAGCTAAAGGAGAATTGCTTGAACCCTGGAAGGGGAGGTTGCAGTGAGCTGAGATGGCGCCACTGCACTCCAGGTCACAGAGCGAGACTCCGACAAAAAACAAACAAGCAAACAAAAAACTGGTTATGACTTGATCCAAGTGTTTAACAATTAGGGCTGTTAAGTTTGACCATACCTTGCTGTGATAGAATGTGGGCTTTTTCAAGGGTGAAGATAGGAGTCTTAACCACAGTGTAACTTAAAGTTTCCTTAAAAAAAAAAAAAAAAAAAAAAAAAAAAAAAAAAAAAAAGTAAACCTGGTTGCTATAGAATACACTGTGCATTTACAATAGTTATTTAATATATTGTAAACATTAAAAAAGTTTTACATTTACAAGTGAAAAAAAGAGATGGTTGACATAATTTGGCTGTGTCCCTACCCAAATCTCATCTTGAATTGTAGTTCCCACAATTCCCACGTGTTGTGGGAGGGACCCAGTGGGAGATAATTGAATCATGGGGCAGTTCCCCCATACTGTTCTCACGGTAGTGAATAAATCTCATGAGATCACATGATTTTATAGGGGGTTTCCACTTTCCCTTGGCTCTCATTCCCCTGCCTGCTGCCATGTCAGACGTGTCTTCCACCATGATGTGAGGCCTCCCCAGCCACGTGGAATCATGAGTCAGTTAAACCTGTTTTTCCTTATGAATTACCCAGTCACAGGTATGTCTTTATCAGCAGCATGAATATAGACTAACATAAGCATACTCTTAGTTAACAATCTTTGCTTTTCTCTGGTCAAACAGGTTTGAATTTTAACTGAAGAACAGCCTTTTGAGCAAACATGAAGTTTTTAAGGGGTTTTAAACTATCTGAAGTAAATGTAACAATATTTAATGGAGGAAAATAAGCTATGGCTTATGAGTGTTACTGGGAAAATATTGGCATTTTGTGGAGTATCCTGTGTAGAAGTGTTAGAGTAAATTAAAATGGAGACCAGACCTGAAGAATCCCTGGGCAGACAAAAAGAGTCAGGCCTCATAAATGACCTCAACCTTGCTTGCTTTGCAAACAAGCAGAACTTAACTTGAGCTATTTGTTGTAAACGTCTGTATTGAAGAAAAACAGGGTTTAAACTCAACTGACCAGAGCAGGCAACAAACCTACATAACCAGGGACCTTCCAAGGGAACAGATCCAATGAGGCACGTGTAGCTGGAGCCACAGACTCTGCACCTGTCCTATGGAAGCCTTCCCCACGCTTCCCCCAGTGGAGCTCCTGAACCACATCTGGTTTGGAGCTGCCCAGTTCATAAATCATTGTTTGATCAAATACATTATTTAAAATTTAATTGTGCCTCAGCTTACTGTTCAACAGAATGAATTTTTAGAGATTTCAACATTCAAATCAGAGTTCTGTGAAAGGCTGATAGATGTGTACTGATATCTTATTAATGTTTCCCCAGAGTGACCTAAGACATGAAGCATCTTTGCATGTACTTATTTGCCACTTGTATGTATTATTTGGTGATGTGTATGATCATTTGCCCATTTAAAAAACGTATGCTTTATTATTGAATTTTGAGAGTTCTTTACATATTATGAATATTAAAACCTTTATCAGATATGTGATTTATAAATATTCATCAACAGTCCATTCCTTCACAGTGCTGAGTAGTATTACAGCATGCGATGTCCCACAGGAAGTGATGTCCATTCCCCTGTGGATGCTGAATCTCCCTGAAGTACAATTTCTTTTTAAAAACTCCCTTTGGTTCCTAGAATCATGTGTTCTTGAGAGGCATTCATTGCTCTTTTATGATGCAGATTTTTCTAAGTATCTGGTGCTTCTTGCTCTCTGGTTCACATTTTCTAAAAAGGACCAGAAAGGCTGAGCAGGAGCTGTAATTGTGGGGGCCCCATGCCCCCGCCGGGCTTCCCTGCAGCTTGAGGCAGGAGGTGACCAGCCATTATGGGACAGGATCCCTAAAGACCAAAATGTGGAGACTTTATTTTGTTTCCTGGGATGCCAATACCTCGTTGCTCTGCTTTTCCCCAATGAGTTAATTTTTGTGTTAGGAGAGACCGCCTCCTCAGCCCACCTTTCTCTTCCCCGGCAATGGGCACGTCACTCATTTCTGGGCTCTCCGTGTTCTCCGTGGGGAGTGGGAGTGCAGAGGACACTGCTGTCTGCTGCGTGCCCCATGTTTAGCTGGTCTCATTGTGAGGTGCTCATTTCCCTTCTGCCCTCTGTCAGCCCAGGCATGAGGACCCATGGTCTCAGCGGTGCGCCATGGCCCTCCGCCCTGCTGCATCAGGCCCGTCTCGACCCAGGCTGTGGTCCGTCTGCAGTGATGACTTTCTCTCACTTTATGGGGCTACTCCCCTACTTAAATTCCTTTGAGGTGATTTCAACTGGAGTCAGGATAGGGAGTGGAGAAGGAAAGGTGTATGTTCAGCTCATCAGATTTAACTGAAAGCTCTCAAGGCTACTTTTAAAATCATAAAAGCCGTTCCCAATAAGTTTGTTTGTTTTAAAGGAAATCTCCTTTCCAAATCACTGTAGATAATAAACAGCAGTTGCAAAAAAACAAAAACAGAAAACACAATGAAAGACTCTTTCCATGTAACAATTAGTAAAAGAATTTGAGCTAGCTTATTAAATGGCAAAGTCTATTTATTATGTTTTTAAAGACAGCTAAAACAAATGGCATTTAAAAACTTTCAGATGAGACGATAAGGCAAAGAAATGACCGATGAATTCATCAAGATAAAGAGTAGTATGGCAATGTGTTGATCCAAGGAGAATTTAAGTCATGAAGCATTCCACAGGAAGATTATTTTATATTGATAACAGGTACAGGCTGAGGGAGAAGCTTTGCAAAACCACAACAGCAAAACAGAAAGCAAAAATTATTAGAAGGAAGATTAGCTACAGAAGAAAAAAAAAGGCTGTTGAGAATTTTAACAACATAATTATTATGTTTCAATTAACAAAGAATAAAGAGGATAAATCTTAAAAAGTGGTCTTGTTAATTTACGGAAGGTGATCATTCTTTACACTATGAGAGAAAACTCAAAATCCACAAAGGAAAAATTTCACAGACAATAATCTCTACTATATCCACATGCAGGGAAGAGAACAAAACACTAGCTCTAGAGGACAAAGAGAAACCACCTGAGACCAGAGCATATTGATGGCGCATGGTGAGTGACCCATGGCCTAAAGGTGCCTGCTAAGGACCCAGGAGGCCCTTGCATGGGAACAGCAGCTCACTCCCTAGGAACCACCACCAGCATCCCTCCCTGCCTGAGGATGTCACCCGGTGGGCTGGGTTGGAACAAGTCCGGATGCCTTTGCTTAGCCTTGGAAGGACCGCGTGGAGCTTCCTCCTCTCCATTTACACACAGCAACTGGCATGAAGGCTGGAAGTTTTTCTCAGGCCATGACTGCACAATGGCTACCCCAGACCTCTGTGGCCTCCGAGAGAGGGCTCCAAGACAGATCTCAGCCCTATGGAGTTAGGAGGCAACACTGCTGTTGACCTTGAAGGGAGCACTGTAGGGGCTATAGAAGGGATCGTGACATTTGTTGCTCTTTAAATGCCATCAAAGACAGTGGTAAATTCTAGTCTCATACACATGTGGCAAGAGGTAGCCAAAGAGGTAAATTTAAAATTAGAAAAATTGTCAGCAGTTTTTACCCAGAGTTTGAAATTCTGACCTGTTATATGGTGGGATACTTCAATCTCCGTTTTTTGTGGGTTTTTTTTTTTTTTTTTTTTTTGAGATGGAGTCTTGTATTGTCGTCTAGGCTGGAGTGCAATGGCGCAATTTTGGCTCACTGCAACTTCCACCTCCTGGGTTCACATGATTCTCCTGCCTCAGCCTTCCAAGTAGCTGGGATTACAGGTGCACACCACCACACCCGGCTAATTTTTTTGCATTTTTAGGAGAGATGGAGTTTCACTATGTTGGCCAGACTGGACTCGAACTCCTGACATCGTGATCCGCTTGCCCTGGCCTCCCAGAATGCTGGGATTACAGGTATGAGCCACTGTGCCTGGCTGCTGCTTCTTTTTTTTAAAATTTCTTTTTTTAAATTTTTTTCCTCCAAGATGGCGTCTCACTCTGTTGCCCAGGCTGGAGTGTAGTGGCTCTATCTCAGCTCACTACAACCTCCTCTTCTCAGGTTCAAGCAATTCTCTGCCTCAGCCTCCCGAGTAGCTGCGATTACAGGCATTGGCTACCTTGCCCAGCTAATTTTTTTATTTTCTTTTTTTAGTAGAGATGGGGTTTCACCATCTTGGCCAGGCTGGTCTTGAACTCCTGACCTTGTGATCCACTTGCCTCAGCCTCCCAAAGTGCTGGGATTATAGGCGTGAGCCACTGTGCCCGGCCTCGTTTCAGCTTATTTAAAATGCTACTTTTTAGATAGCTTGCGAAATTACTAGGAAAAAAAATTCCTAGAGGACATCTTGAAAATGATGAATTAGCAGGAAAATTTCAGAGATGTGACTTAGTTATAAAGTCCCTGATAAATGCATTGGAAAGCTTCAAGTTGACAATAATTTCATTGAAAATGCACTTAAAACAAAAATGGAATTAGAACTTTTCTGAACTTTGGATACTCTTCAAAGTTCTGGAGGTACCACCTAAAAATAAGAAAAAAACATTAAAAAAGGAAATAATTCTGTCACTTAAACATTTAACAGATGCTAACAAAAGTGACACTATAATTCTTTATAAAATACTGAGTTTTTTAAATATAGTAACAAAAACTTTGGCATTTCATACCTATAGTTTGATTTTGCCTATAACATGAAGAATTAAATATGTCTAATCATAAAATATGATTTGGAAGAAGTAGCCCATAGAATTCACCTTTCTATCTGGAAGGAAAAGTACTGACATTTGATGAAAATACTGATCAGCACATTGTGGGGCTACCTTTTCAGCCCCCGGGGAAAGCATGCGGGCTGGAGGAGGGGCAGGACCAAGGAGGTGCTTCCTGAATCTCTGCTGGTGACTCTCGCAGTTTTCTCCCGCCTGTAGTCGAGAACTACTGGCCCAGCCCGGGGTGTGCAGAGTGAGTACCAGCACATGCCAGGGGGCTCCTGAACAGCTCTTAGCAAGGATTCAGTGAAATCTGGGGAAATGCAATATGGCATTGTCCACAATTCAGCCCTGTGCTCGAAGCAAACAGTATTTTCTGTTTTGATATAAATTATATTAACAAAAATGCTCATTTGTTTTGGGGGTAATAGTTGGGAAAGGTAGCAACTAAGTGGAGTAAAAATTAAAAATAGTTTGACAGGATGGATAAATGGTCATAGAAAGGGACTTTCTACAAACACACAGAGGAAGATTAAACAACAGACTAAAAATAATGATAGCAATTAGCTCTGTGTTAATGTGGTAGAAACAGATGAGGATAAGAAACAGAGTGAGTTGCTGGTCTTAGTTCTAAGTTTAACACCAGAATCCACAAATAGAGAATGAGAACATACTGGGCTACCATGTTTACTTTAGTATGTTCTGTGTCCCCAGAAACGCATGTAATAGGAACAATTCTAAGAAGTTGGTCAGGATTCCGGGTCAAGCATCATTTCCCCTGGCATGAGGCTTCAAGACTGCAGCCTTTCCAGCTGTGTGGCTCAATGGTGGTGCATGGACCCGAGAGTGCCCATCACACAATGTGGCCAAGCCTACCAGCCGGTGTGAAACCTGCAGAAGTGTGTTGCAAACATGTTCGCTGGTTAGGTGCTGAAGGTTTTCAGAGGCCTGCTGCGATCCAGGCCAGCTACCACCTGCACGTGCTGAAAAGCTTCCCCACGCTCCAGCGGCACAGGGCACCGCACAGGGACACGGAGGGGTGAGCTCCTCTCGCCCAGAATCTGCCTGTGGAAGATGGGTACTTTGGGCTGAAAAGGCGAGGGCAGAGCACACAACAGCAGGAGAGCCTAAAATGGACAAACACAAGAGGGTGGGCAGGACACAGGAGACACAGTACAGCCACAGGACCCCCAGAAGACGCCCTCCCCAGGCTGGGCAGCGAGGCTGGGCTCCGTGACAACAGAGGGAACATGTGTGAGGTCAGGATGTTCTCACACAGTGCAGGGATGTTGGCTGAAGCGGTTAAATGCATTTCACAGAAACCATTATATAGAAATAAATTATTTCTTGTTAAATGATTAAATGTGTCTCACTCCTTAGAATACCTTTAAATGTTGCCCTTAAAGAGAATATTTGTTAGCAACCCAGCACGGCTGGCTAACTGTTCCTGACCTAGAGTTTAACTATGAATGCAATCATTTATAAATTTAAATACTAATTATTATAGAAAGAATTTCATTGTAATACAATATTGTTTTTAGAACATTATAATCAATCAAATGGAGTGGAAGGCGTAGCTCCTTAGTATGATTTATTTTGGAATGAGCTTATTTGATGGCTTAATTCATTGGGTTTATGAAAATATTTTTTTAAAAGTAGTTTTTATTTTATTCGCAGCTTGTAAGCCCTTCATTTCTGAACATTCTTCTGCAAAACTGAATTGATTAATTCTTCAGACTTAAAACTGGTTTCACACTGACACCAATTTAAATAGCAAATGAATGACAAAGAGCTCTTTCAACTCATGAATTCTTCTGCAAAGAACACCTCTGGGTTTTCATTAGCAAAGACTTTCATTTAGATAACTGACTTGTTTATTTTCCATTTCTATATGTTTCATATTCAAATACTGAGAGGGGTTTTCCTGTTTTCATCTGAGAAAATATCTTTACCACTGACTTGGTAGGCCCTTGTTCAATCTTACTCTGATTCATGTTTTCTTAAAGTCAGTGTTATCTCATTTGTTTTTATTATTAGAAGTGAGCCACCGGTTGCCTCTTCACACCAAATATTAGGAATGTAAAAGAACGGAGTCTTCACCTGGAAGTGCGGCCCAGGCCGGTGCAGCACTGGGAGGAGGCGGGCAGAGGGGAGGCAGTCAGACTCTAGAATGTGTATTCAGAGCGGTAACGTATTTCAACCAAACCTGTGACAAAGTCGCCTGGCGGAGGACAGAAGAGAAGTCTTCACAAATCATACTCCTCTGCTCTTACTTTCCTAGTCGATTTTAAACGGCCAGAATGCTGGTGTATCAGCTCCCTGCAGCTGCTGGAACAAAGCTACCACACACTGGCCGGCTTATAGCAACGGCCATTGATTCTCTCCCAGGTCTGGAGGCCAGAAGTTGGAAATCAAGGCGGCGGCTGGGCTGCGCTCCCTCTGAAGGTTCAGGGAAGGTGCCAGTCCCATCCCCGCAGTTCTGGTGGCGCCACGTGTTCCTGCATCACCACTGCCTTTGTGTCCATCTTCCTACGGATCTTCCCATTGAACACCTGGTGTTCCCCCTTCTCAGAAGGACGTTAGTCATACCGGATTAGGCCCACCCTGCTCCACCTCATCTCAACTAATTAAATTCCCCATAAAGTTTCTTTCACAGGTACTAGGGCTTAGGACTCCCATGTGAACTTTCGGCAGGCACAGTCCCCAGCACAGAAGGCACATTCCTGGCCCACAGTGTTTTCTGCCATGCCTGGCATCGAGCCTCCTTCTCAAACCCTCTCTGCCTTCGGCACTTGCTCAACTTTCTGCAGACCCCTCTGTTTGTCTCAGCAGCTCTGGGATTTAGGTAGGTTGTGGCTCTCTGATCTCGCTCTCTCCTCACTGTCTATGCGTGAAACTACCAGGCCACTGGCCTGATGGAGTGTCTCCAAAGAATGAAGGGCGCCGCTCTTAGAGATCTCATCAGCTCTCGCATTTACACTATCACTTCTTCAAATGTTAGACAAAAAGGCCACCAGGCATGTTGGCTCATGCCTCTAATCCTAGCACTTTGGGAGGCTAGGATGTGAGGATTGCTTGAGTCCAGGAGTTCAAGACCAGCTTGGGCAATATAGTGAGACCTCAACTCTATAAAAAATATAAAAAATTAGCCAGACATGGTGGCATGTGCCTGTGATCCCAGCTACTTGGGAGGCTGAAGTGGGAAGATAGCTTGAGCCTGGAAGGTAGAGGTGACAGTGAGCTGAGATTGTGCCACCGCACTCCAGACTGGGTGACAGAGCAAGATGCTATCTTAAAAAAATAATTAGACAAAGAGATACTTCAGATCTGACTTTTCTTATTATCTCCAATAATCATCCTTTGCATCTGCAAACACATGGTGAGGCTGGGAAGTACACCTAGGTACCTTTCCCACTATCCCATGGTATCAATCTATTCTTCTTTTAGCTTTTTCTCTCTGTCCTTAGTCTCAAAAGAAACGGTAAACTCCATGAAGTAGGACAGCGTTATACATTTCTGCACACCTCGTAGCATCAGCAGCATTGGAGATTTCGATGAGTTGTTTTGAGTGGATGATGCAGGTGGCTCAGGGGACATGGTAAATGTGTACAACAGGCTGGCTGCTTGCTAAGCTCAGTCTCCATCATTTGTTGTCAGGGACATGCGCCAACATCAGGGCAGGTAAAGGTCCCATGCTCCTGCTGAGATCTCTTTCCGACAATGGGACGGAGTTCCTGGCTGGCCTCAGACTCTACTCCTGCTCCTTGAATCTCAGTTTCCTCATCCACTGGATTAGAAAGGATGTTCTGTAAATTTACTTCAGCCTTTACATCCTTTGATTTCTTTTTTTTTGAAAATGAGTCTTGCTCTATTGCCCAGGCTGGAGTGCAGTGGCACGATATAGGCTGACTGCAACCTCCACCTCCATGGTTCAAGCGATTCTCCAGCCTCAGCCTCCTGAGTAGCTCGGATTCTATGCACCTGCCACCACGCCTGGCTAATTTTTTGTATTTTTAGTATAGCAGGGTGTCACCATGTTGGCCAGGCTAGTCTTGAATTCCTGACATCAAGTAATCTGCCCACCTTGGCCTCCCAAAGTGCTGGGATTACAGGTGTGAGCCACTGCACCTGGCCCCTTTGGTTTCTTTATGAGTTTGTTGGTCAAATGGCTCGCAAGCACTTTGGAGGATCAGATAAAAGTCAAGGACCTGCTCTCTGGAAAATGATGTCATTTCAGGGGGTACACAGAGCCTCTGTAGCTCATCAAGGATCCCAGGTTCAGAGCCATGACCTAAGCCACCTCATAGCTAGAGAGCTCCTGTGTGCCCGAGTTCTGCCGGTGTGGGCTGACTATGGGATTCACCTTCCTCTTCAGGACTTCCTCGACCTGCAGCATTCACGATCCGGCCATTGGCTTTGCTTGGTCAGGGTTCTGTTTCATTCAGCCTTTTCCCATTCAGAGCGCTGAGTCCTCTGCATGGTGTCTAACTTGACCATTGACTCCAGCAATGTCAATTCAGAGAGGCTAAGGACGTAGTACAGAGAACAGCTGTGTGGCTGTGGATCTGACGACCCGTTAGAGCTGGGTGATTCTACAGCTATTGGTTTGGTTTTGTACTTTATTGGCGAAAGCACAGAATAAACTGGGATTCAGCAATTTAACTATTCAAAAATCTAGCCTGAAAATAGTAATAACATAGTCAAAGAACAAATTATAAATAGGAAAAGTGTTTTAAAACTTACTTATGATACCCTTTTGCTCTACCAGATAAAAAACAAAATGTGAAGAAAGCAAAAGCCGCGCCTTCAATGGACCAGCTGGCCAGAGCATAGCCCCACCACTCCACGATTTCTCCAAAATAGTTGGCCGCAGTTACGTATTCAAATAAGCCTCCTAGAAGAAAACACAGACCAAGGTAATGCATTTACCACAAAATGAAATACTGACTTCAGAGATGCTAGTGAATACTTACCTGGAGAACATAACATCTAGAACGGAAAAATATACCCTTAGAGAACGTTCAGCAATAAGACATATTCAGTGTTACGTGGTCTACTAATTTATATCACGACTTCTGATCATCAACTACATATCTATATCAATACCCATCTCCGTGAGAATATACACACATACAGTTCCAGTGGAAAATGCCAGTAGACCATGCACCTGCTGATGAATCATGCAAGCACAGAGAATACAGCAAAGCAACTGACAACGAACTAGCCACATAAAACGGACCTAGGTAGAACCCTTGAGCAATGAGTGATGACGATATTCATTTTCAAGCACAGATCCATTCATTCATTCACCACATCTTCACAAATGCACTGAGTCAGTATTATGGGCCAGGCCCTGCCCAGGCACTTGGACAGACCCCTCTCCACATCCAGAACCATAAACTCTAGTGTCATGAACAAGGAGGGCACGCAGCACGCGGAGGGGAGGAGCAGCGAGAGGCAGAGCAGAGTGAGGGGGCCCAGAGCTGGGATAGGGGAAGAAGGTCACCATCACAGGGTGGCTGGGAACAAGCCTCACGGGGAAGGTGAGGGTCAATTCAGGGCTTGCAGGTGAGGGCCAGGCTGGCAGGTATTGGGGGTGCTCTCAGGAGTGCTCCAGGCAGGGGAAGAGATGCAGCACAGGACCCAAGGCAGAGAGCAATGGTTGGTACACTCCAAAGACCAGAGGAGGGGTGGGAGAGGGGTCCCGGTAGAGCAGGAAGGCAGGAGGCCCCTCTGTGGAACTCATCCTTATGCTGTAGCTTTGTGGCCACTCAAGTGTGTTCTAGAGAGGCCTGGTGTGGTCTGCGCCAGGTTCTAATTGGGCACTATGTCTGCAGAGCTGAGAAAATGCTGAAGGCATATAAGCACAGAGCATTTAAAAAAAAAAATTAGGCCAGGCACAGTGGCTCACGCCTGTAATCCCAGACCTTTGGAGGGCTGAAGCAGGTGGGTCATGTGAGGTCAGGAGTTTGAGACCAGCCTGGCCAACATAGTGAAACCTTGTCTCTACTGAAAATACAAATGTTAGCCAGGTGTGATGGTGAACACCTGTAGTCCCAGCTACGAGAATCGCTTGAACCCAGGAGGTGGAGGTTGCAGTGAGCTGAGATTGTGCCACTGCACTCCAGCCTGGGTAACAGAGCTAGACTCTGTCTTAAACAACAACAACAACAACAACAACAACAACAACAAAACAACAAACCATTACACTCTAAAGTCATAAGACCAATTTCAACAAATGTCGTAGCAGAGGGTGGAGACTACATTACTGAGCACACTGCAATTTACATGCATGAGGGCTTTGGCTGGAGCTGAGATGGTCTACCTTTTATTTTTTATTTTTTTTGGAAACAGAGTCTTGCTCTGTCACCCAGGCTGGAGTGCAGTGGCATGATCTCAGCTCACTGCAATCTCTACCTTCCACATTCAAGTGGCACATGCCATGTGCCACCACACCTGGCAAAGTTTTGTATTTTTAGTAGAGACAGGGTTTCACCATGTTGGTTACACTGCTCTGAAATTTTTGACCTCAGGTGATCCACCTGCCTTGGCATCCCAAAGTGATGGGATTACAGACATGACCCATGGTGCCCAGCTTGAGATGGTCTACTTTTTAAAAAGAAAGACGACGGTTTTGCTGAGCCCAAGAGAGCAAAGTGTTTTACTTTTTCTTATTTAAGGAAGGTGGGGTGTGTAGATGTTTGCAATATTGGGCTCTCTACTACTTGGCTGTAAGCAGTCATAGCCATTCATATCAACCCAGTCCAGGATTCATATCCTTTGCTTTTTCATTTCCATCTTCTAACATGCTTCAGTGGTGTTTGTTTTGGTCTTGTGGGACTTTTAATTTAATGATTAAAAATAAGGAATGGACTATGAACATCATATCTCGTCTGATCTTGGAAGTTAAGCAAGGTCGAGCCTGGTTAGTACTTGGATAGGAGAAACTACAAATTTTAGAAGCATTTTCTTCCCAGAGTCTTCTGTGTCCCATGTCATCTGCACTGATGTCTGGCGTCACCTCCTGCTGCCTGGGCGTCACAGCCAAGCTTCTGCGTCTCCTTTGGCCTGTCTATTCTCAGAGATGCCATTGATGGCCACGGGCTGTCGGGAAGCTGGGGTGATTACTTGCTGCAGGAAGGAGGCTGTGCGTGGCGGGGAAACATGGCACAGAGGGGTCTCCCTTTACTGCAACAGGAATAAGCTAAGTTTGTAGATTGTGGATTTGTCATAGGTGTTCTTTAGTTGATGGGTATAGACCCTGCAACTGCTCCATTCACATTTTATTTTATTTTTAATTTTTTTGAGATGGAGTCTCACTCTGTCACCCAGGCTGGAGGGCGGTGGCGCGATCTCGGCTCACTGCACCCCATGCCTCCCAGGCTCAAGTGTTTCTTGTGCCTCAGCCTCACAAGTAGCTGAGATTATAGGTGCCCACCACCACGGCCAGTTAATTTTTGTGTTTTGTGTTTTTAGTAGGGACAGGGTTTTGCCACATTGGCCAGGCTGGTCTCGAACTCCTGAGCTCATGTGATTCCACCATTCACTTAGATCTTGTTCTCTGATGACGACTTCCTTTCTTGATAGTATACTGATGCATTTAAAAAGATTTTGAAAAAAATCCAACATTTTAAACTGTTTTCAGAGGAGGGTTAAAGTATCTATTCTATTATAATGCTAGAAACAGAAGTGTCAGACACTCCTCGTCAACCGTAAATTCTTCCTCATACTCTCTTTCCAAGCACAGATATAACTGGAGTTTCTGCTGTAATAACTGTTCAGTTAGCCAGATTTGTTTTTTCCTGTTATTCTAATAAGACAATAACAATAGCACTTGTTATTAATAATGATGACTTACACTGAAAACTTATAGCTAATAAATACGACTACTTCTTAGAGCTAGCAACACTAAAATAGTAAGGCACCATGCCACTCAACCTTCACATAAATTCTTCACTTTCAGTACATACCCCTTGGTATTTTGTATCCAGTGTCTCCTGGTTTTCTGAGATTCCTTAGGATATGATCTGAATGGATGTTTATCAACATGCCCATTAACCACAAGCCAAAACCTAAAGGAAAAAAAATTACAAGATGATTATGGCTAATAAACCATAAAATTTCACTATGAGCCCCAGCCTGGCTGAACAGTATTACTGTAACCCTTCATATTACCATTGGTAGTGCAACATATTGGCCATAACTGGTAGTAAAAACCACTAAACACTATTGTCTGGTAAGCTAAGGAGGGCTTTTTCAAATAATACAAATAAATTATCTAGTGTATTCAGAATACTTGGACCTGATCATCACAATCTGATTTCAGGATGACAGATATGGATAGAAATCTGACTTGGGCACAAGTCTCCTTTCCAGGGAGCATCAGGGAGCCAGCCCGGCAGATAGGCTCACCCTACTTATTTCTCACCATCTGTGCGCGGCAATGCTACCGTCTCTACCACATGCAGCAGGAGGGGAGAGGCACTCGGGCTGCTCTGTCGCCATGGGTTGCATGCTGCCTCTTGAGGGGTGGCAGCTCCCAGGAGCTGACCTCTGGTCTTCTTCTCTTACTTACAACCTCATTTGAACAAATTAATGCATATCCATGCTTCGCCCACAGCAGAACTCCTGCAGGCTCATCAATCAGCATTCCTCGGTCAGCTCTTCCTCCTCTGTTCCCAACAAGTCTCCCATGCTGGCTGCATGATTCTCCCCAGAATCCTGTGGTTTCCCCAGTTTTCTCTCCTATTCTTACAAATCTTTGGGAATTTTTTATCACTTAAAGGAGAGTTCTTAATATCACATCAATTAATTCCATCAAGAAAAGGCAAAATGCCAAAAGTGTTTTATAAAAGAAATACTGATAAAAAGAGGTTAACTTGATAGTTCTGAGATACTTTTTGAAAACTGTGAAAGGCAGATGCTGCTTAATGGTGGCATTCAATTTAATATTAAATAAATGTACACCTGGGGTATCATTATTATTTTATTCATCACATCAGACATTGAATACTTTTTCAAAGTTAGAACAAGGATATAGAATACCTGGTGTATAGCAAGCGTTCCACGATTTCTTCCTTCTGATTTTGCCACTGTAAGCAGCTTTTTAAGAACATTTTTTCTCAGCAGTTCATACCAAATTTTATAATAGGTTTTATAAGCCATTTATTGGATCCATACATTTATAGATGATTTGCTACCTTTTTTGGTATTAGTATTTCACCCCTAGGTAATTTGGCTTCCAATATGAGGTTCTAGAAAGAAAGCATGCTGTCTAAATAGCATGGCTACTTTATGTTTCTTCTAGGAGACAAGCTCCCTTTATTGCTTAGATTGGAAGAAAACTAGTACTTGTGTTCACCTAAGGTAAATATTTAATTCTATTTATAAGAATCTTAAAATCCGACTGGGTGCAGTGGCTCACACCTATAATCCCAGCACTTTGAGAGGTCAAGTTGGGTGGCTCACTTCAGGCCAGGGGTTCAAGAGTAGCCTGGCCAACATGGTGAAACCCCGTCTCTACTGAAAATACAAAACTTAGCCAGGTGTGGTGGCACATGCCTGTAATCACAGCTACTTGGGAAGCTAAGGCACGAGAATTGCTTGAACCTGGGAAGTGCAGGTTGCAGTGAGCCAAGATTGTGCCACTGTACTCCAGCCTGGGTGACTGGGTGACAGAGTGAGACTCTGTCTTAAAAAAAAAAAAAAAGAATCTTTCTATAAAATATTTTAGATTACCCACTTTTGCTGTTATGGAAAACCTTTTGTTAGAAATATGCTGGGCGCGGTGGCTCATGACTGTAATCCCAGAACTTTTGGAGGCTGAGGTGAGTGAATTACCTGAGGTCAGGAGTCTGAGACCAGCCTGGCCAACATGGTAAAACACCATCTCTACTAAAAAAAATACAAAAATTAGCTAGGCATAGTGGCATGCACCTATAGTCCAGCTACTCAGGAGGCTGAGGCATGAGAACCTCTTGAACCCAGGAAGTGGAGGTTGAAGTGAGCTGAGATTACGCTACTGCACTCTAGCCTGGGCAACAGAGTAAGACTCCATCTCCAAAAAAAAAAAAAAAAAAGAAAGAAAAAGAAAAAGAAACTTATTATTATTTGCTTAGTTCTTCATGGTAACTACAGTAGGCATACTTACTTATTGATGTAATTTCATGTATGCTTCCTCACAAAAATAATAAACTCTAGGCAATAAATGTAACACACAAAAGGTAACCTAGATTTTCTCCCAATTGGCAAATTTTTTCCTTTTCAAATCCTTCTGCTGAATTGTAGAGAAGTCAAGAAGTCTGTATACAATTTATTGGTGTCTGGAATCTCAACCAGCTTCACAGTCACCTCTATGTGATGCGACCCATCTGCAGAACTACTTTAAATAGGATTTAAATCCACAGATCAAAAGGATTTTTTTGTTGTTGTGGTTCATCATAGAAGTGAGTCCCATGAGACTCTCAGTAAACATTTAAAATCTGTATCTTTAAAAAGACAAAAGAAAGAAATTCCTCTTCCTCTTATTCCTGTTGCCACCTGTGGACACGCAGCTTGGTGAGGCGGTGGAAATCACCGCTCTGCTATTCACTGTATCTAGATGTCTCGGGCCAGCTGTGTAACTCTTCTGACCTTTCATGTCTTATCTGAAAAGGGCATCCTTTCTGTCTCAGAGAACATGGGGAGGCATAAATCGTGTGTTCTGCACAGGAACTCAAAAGCCTGTTCCTTCTCTTGACAGGTGGGGCAGAAGAAAATGAAGTAGTCAAAAACCAGTAAATGAAGAATATATTTGTGGTTACTGTACAACAATTTAGTCCAGCATTTCATGGAGGCACAGATTTCTGGGGCTAGAAAAGGATCTTAAAACACCTCTCAGCCAACCTTCCTTTCGTAGAGGAGGGACAGATGTCTCATTGTAACAATCCTCAGGTATGAAGAAACCCTGGAATAAGATTCTAATTCACCAAAAAAAAAAAAAAAAAAAAAAAAAAAAAGACTGAGAAATGTTGAAGGGGATCTCTCAGCCACAAGTACTATCCAAGTGTTAGTTTATTTCTGTGATTATAAATTAATACACATGAAGAAAGCAAAATGCTATGTAAGGTCACTTTATGTAGCTTAAGGTGAAACACTGCAGGGTAGTTTGCAAGTTTCATGGACTGACTTCAGAGTTTTAGCATGCTACCGTGGGGGTAAGCTACGCCTTAGTATGGTTTAATATCTAAAAGCTAGAATAGACCAAATAAATATACTGAAGAACCTTTGATTTTTGCAGAGCTAGCTGAGATTTTATTTCGGACAAAAGAAAAAAAAGCAATTGAATTATTTTGTAGCTGGAGGCATGGGCAAAGGGTGTCCCCAGGCAGTAAACTCCCTGCATGTGGGCTGAGAGCTTAGGCTGAGCTTCAGGTGGGTCTCCCTTTCGTGCTTCCCTGCTCAGCGGCCACAGGAGGGGCAGGCTGGGAGGGGCTTCTGCAGCTGTCCGCTTGGGCAGGACATCAGAGAACTCGGACACCAGCTTCCCAGCACAGGTCTCAATCTTCTTCATAACCACGGCCCTGGTAGAGCTGGTGTGGCTGAAGGAGCTGGAGCCCACACCAGAGCCAAAGCTGGGGCCCAGGCCACACCTACGGCTGGGGTTGTGAGGCCCCCATAAAAACCACCTGTCTAGCTGCTGGTGGTCTTCATATGGATACTCATGTTCTGCATCCCAGACTCCAGCCGGCTCTCCTCGCCTTCCAGCAGCTTCCTATAGGTGGTGATCTCGATGTCCTGGGCCAGCTTGACATTCATCGGCTTCTGGTACTCACGCAGCTGCTGCACCATGCCCTGCCTGGCCCGCTGTAGGGCGGCCTCCAGCTCGGACAGCCTGGCATTGGCATCCTTACCGGCCAGCTCCCCAAGCTGCTCAGCATCTGTGACGGCAGCCTCCAGGGAAGCCCTCTGGCCTTTGAGGCCCTCAGTCTCAGCCTGGAGCCAGCCGATGTTCCAGCTCCTCTCAGAGATCTCAGTCTTTGTATGCCGCAGGTCATCCTGTGCTTCCCAGCCAGCGTCTTGGTCTGGTACATGCTCTCAGCCTCAGCCCAGCTGCGGTTGGTGATCTCCTCATACTGCATCTTGACCTCAGCAATGATGCTGTCCATGTCCAGGGAGCAGCTGTTGTCCATGGACAGCACCACAGACGTGTCTGAGATCTGGGACTGCAGCTCCCAGATTTCCTCTTCCTACAGCTGCCTGAGGAAGTCGATCTGTCAGTCAGCCCTTCCAGGTGAGACTCCAGCTCTACCGTGTTCATGTCACCTCCATCCACATCCTTCATGATGAGGACAAATTCATTCTCCATCTCTGTAGCTTGTTGATCTCATCCTCATACTTGTTCTTGAAGTCCTCCGCCAGCCCCTGCATGTTGCCAAGCTCTGCCTGTAGCTTCAGCTTCTCCTGGCCCAGAGTTTCCAGCTGCCACCTAAGGTTGTTGATGTAGTTCTCGAACGGGCTGTCCATGTTGCTCTGAGCCATCTTCTGCTGCTGCAGGAGGCTCCACGTGGTCTCCAGCATCTTGTTCTGCTGCTCCAGGGACCTTCCCTTGTCGAAGGAGGAGGCAAACTTGTCATTAAGGGTCTTGATCTGCTCCTTCTCCTGGGTGCACAAGGCCTGGATGCTGGCGTACACCTCCAAGTTAATGGGGTTCAGCAGGCTCTGGTTGACCATGACGGTGGTGATGCCTCCATGCTGCTGGCCCTACCACAGCCTCCACCCAGGCTAGCCTGGAAGCTGCTGCTGCCCACTCGAGAGAAGCTTGAGGAGCTGAGGCGGACACGGGGTTCACTCACACAGGAGCAGCTGCTGAAGGCCCAGGGCCAGCGGTGGGCACCCTGGAGGACTTCTGAGTCACCCTGATGGACATGGTGGAGGCAGGAGTCAGAAGTGAAGGCAGGAGGGCTGAACCAGGTAGAGATTCCAGAAGGAGGAGAGAAGCTGCTTCTTGGAAAGAATCTTTCTTATATATAAGATTCCTGAGCTTTTTTTTTTTTTTTTTTTTTTTTTTTTTTTGACACAGAGTCTCACTCTGTCACCTAGGCTGGAACGCAGCAGCAGAATCATGGCTCACTGCAGCCTTGACCTCCTGGCCTCAGGTGATCCTCCCACCTTAGTGTCTGTGAGTAAGCTGGGACCACAGGTGTGTGTCACCATGCCCAGCTAAATTTTTGTGTTTTTTTTTAGAGATGGAGGTTCACCATGTTGCCCAGGCTGGTCTTGAACTCCTGGACTCAAGTGATCTGTCCACCTCAGCCTCCCAAAGTGCTAGGATACAGTGTAAGCCACTGCACCCAGCCAGATTATAAATTTTTAATGCTCTTGCAGATATCTTTTATGGCTGTTTTATTTTCATTTTGCTCAGGTCTTATAAAGGTCTAATTAGAGGTTGAAAAGGTACATGAATTCACATTAACTGACACAAATAAAAAAATTCAACAACTTCGTAAACGTAAAAGTGATTCAGGTTCACAGAATCACAAAAGCTGCCTTGTAGGAAGATAACCCAGTCTGTTTTTTTCTCACATCACAGAAGAGACCACAGGAGTTTGGGGCCCATCTTAGATAGGGTGGTCAATGAGTGCTAAAATCGTCTCAACCTTTAGTCCCTGCTCATTCTGCCACAGCATGCTGCTATTTTCGGGTTCTCAGTCTGACCAGGCACCTGTGCTTCAGCCCAGCACCTGTGTCACCTCCCTGTCCCCAGCTGTGCTGAGACAGCCTGGCTCTCCCATGGGGATCCTGGGGTCCTGCTGCTCTCTCTGCTGTGAGTCTTTGTTCTCACAGGAACCTTGGACTTTGTCAAGAAAAACCACTGGGACAGCAACATAAAAGCAGTGACGTGAATGAGATGGAGTTGACTGCTGTGGACACTCACCCATTAGAAACCGGGGATCCCTCATCCAGTCATCAGCATACACCGCACAATGGCTTAAGTATCTGCTTTGCAAATAGCCATTACTGGTACAGAACATGATTGCCAATATACATGGAAACAGTGGCATAGGCGTTCCTTCTCGAATCAGAAATGGGTAAATTAAGGACCTGAGGAAACAAGAAACAGGTACACGTTTTTGAAAAATTAAAGATCATCATTTTTGTAATCCTATCTTAAATGATTTGAGTTTTAAATCTCACTTTCTTGTACAAATGTCATCCTCAGTAACATTCATACTGATTTATTATATTTAAGCTGAAAGTGGATTTTGATTTTAATTTTATTTTTTTGAGAGAGGTTCTTGCTGTGTTGCCCAGGCTGCAGTGCAGTGGCGTGATCATGGCTCACTGCAGCCTTGAGCTCCAGGGCTTAAGTGATCCTCCTATCCCAGCCCCAGAGTAGCTGGGACTACAAGCATGTGCCACTATATTTACTATTATTATTACTTTTCTTTTGTAGACACGAGCTCTCACTTTGTTGTCTAGGCTGGTCTCAAACTTTTGCCTCAAGTGAACTTCCTGCCTTGTCCTCCCAAAATGTTGGGATTACAGGTGTTAGCCACTGTCTCCAGCCAAAATGCAGATTTTTAAATAAAGCACTACCACATTTCAACCATGTTCACCACAGTGCACAAACTCCAGATTCTACTTACATACAACATAAAACAGAATACACTGAATTAGGAAAACTAGGGTCTTCAAGAAGGTCTCAAAATTTCCACTATCCTAAAACCATTAACCAGTCCTAGGCTGGGCAATAAGATTTGGAACACCCCATCACGTCATCCATCACCATTGCAACGGCTCCATTCCCTGAGCATTTTCACCTGCAAACCACTCCCAGCCTCCAGCTAACCAGGCGGGAGGCACTCTTATCCACATTTGACAGAGGATGAAATGACACACAGTGGTTAAGTAAACTGCTCAAGACCACGGGCTACTGAGTGGCTGAGTTTAAATGTAAATTGGGGCAATTCAAAGATCATGTTCTGTTGTACCACACAGGCTTAGGTGCACTTTACTGAAGGTTTAATGAGACAAAATAAAAGGACAAGAAATTAGAAAATTATAAAGAGAATGCAAAATGTTATTCTGTGTTCGAATTTTCTCTTTAATATCAATGTACAGTACATTAAAGGAGGGGACATCACTACATATCCTACAGACCTTAAAAGGATAATAAGGGACTCTTTTTTTTTTTTTTTTCCAATAGAGGGTCTTGCTCTGTCACCCAGGCTAGAGTGCAGTGGGGCAATCATGGCTCACTGCAGCTTCAACATCTTAGGCTCAAGTGATCCTCCTACCTCAGCTTTCTGACTAGCTGGGATGTGAGGCACACGCCACCAAACCCGGTTAATTTAAATTTTTCTTTGTAGAGATGGGGTCTCTCTACATCTGGTCTTTAGTTCTGGTCTTGAACTCCTGGGCTCACATGATCCACCCAGGTAATAAGGGACTATTATGAACAACCATCTATCAACAAATTCGACAACTTGATGAAATAGACAAACTCCTTGAAAGACACAAATGACCAAAGCAGACCCAAGAAGAAAGAAAGGTGACATGAATAGCACTGGTACCTATGAAAGAAACTGAATCTAGCCTTAGGAAATTCTAGAAAGGGCAAAATGAGACTCGGGGGAGGTGATTAACCGCAAAGATTAACTTTCCCTTTTTGGGCAATATTACTGCTCTCTATATATTAATAGATTATGAACTTGAATTTAGACTTATGAAATCCAGAAAAGGCAAAAATAGAGTCAGGGTGGAGCCTGGCTGCAAAGACATACAACAGGAGTTTTTTAGAGGAATACAAATCTCTTGATTTGGGGTGATGATTACACAACTATACGCAATCACCAAAATTCATCCAACTACAGACTTAAAATGAGTGAACTGTATTATTTGCAAATTATACCTTAACAGAGCAGGAAAAACCTTAAAGCTTGTTATTTGTTTCCGTTCTGACCATTTGTGCCAGGGTGAAATCATAATTAGTCATTAGTCATGGTTATGAACGTGGACAGTGATCATGTGATGAGCAGTATAATGCTGGCTGTGATCAAGTCATTCTCTCCCTAGCACTTCCACTCAACTCCTGGCGAAGACATTCACGTGAGTCCAAAGCAGCCTCCAGGGTTCTCATCTCATTCAGGCCAGGACCCCTAGGAAGACTCCACACTGATTCACCGCAAAGCACACTTTGGCCAGTAAGTGTACATTCGGATGCTGTGCCATCACTGGGGTGTATTCTCCTGGAAGCTGTAGTGTTGGCAAGCAATGAATAAGAACGAAGAATCCCAGCAATTGCTCTCTGCTTCTTGGTAACATGATTCAGATCTGGGCAGACAATGGGTACCGTGGGGTGGCATCTGGGATGCGGCAGGTACACTGCGAGAGCTTGCATACCAACGTTTCCTGTGGAAAAAGCAGAATCTGCTTTTGACGGAGATAAGAGGGTGCTTCTTGGACTGGCACAGGCTCTCTTAAACATAGGAGGCGATTTTGATTTGTGACCAGACATCTTTCCTGCCTCCACCCATTTGTCAGCCAGAACAGGAGGCCTTGTGTTAGACCTGGACGAACAGAATTAATGACATGAGACACAGCAGCTCTCACTCTACCCCTGAGTGTATCAACTAGAGAAGCACCAGGAGCAGGAAGCCCACTTCTGAAGTCAGCTTAGGAGATTCTCAATGCAGCGAAGAGCAAAAAGGGCACCAGCATGAGAAAGTTGAGAGAAAACTTCCCTGAGAGTGATGGCCTCACGGTATTTCCCAATAGGCAAACTGCAGGTGGGGAATATAAGGCTTGGATTTGGTTTAGAAAGATTTCTGCTAAAATAGAGAGTACTCAGTTCATAAAAGGTTAGGCCTCTGGACCTGAAAAAAGTCCATCCTAAATTCAATACTTGATAACAGGAAGGCAAGGTCAAAAAGCAGAAGGAAAAAATATTAGCACGCTTGAAATACACAGAAGTGAAAATGGTCTAAGAGACTTCTGCACTGGATGTCACCCATTTAAACAATGGACAAATGCAGTGTGAGAGAATCTTTCCTTCCAGGATGTGAGAATCACACACAGCAAACTTTGACCCATTTCTCTCAATTTGGTTTCAAGTTCTGGGTTGAATGCTCAACAGGCAAACGTCAGCTGGTGATGACGCTAGAACTGTGTCAAAAGAATATCATAGAGGATAAATTACCTGACTCTGCACTCGCCAACATATTCCCAACTCACAGGAAAGCACTGGTCAGAGAAATCAGACAATGTAAGATAGAAGCTCATCACAACAGGATTTCTTCACAAAACAAAGGAAAATGAGGCTGCAGCTGAAGTCGATTCTCGGCGGCCCATTGCTTAGTGAAGCAAGGAATGCCTGCATCAGCGGTGAGTTAATTAACAGCAGCAGCCACAGAGGCGCGTCCAGAGAACACACCCGTTTTCATGATTAGCCTTTCAGGGAGACCACCTGCTGGAGGAGCAGGTGAACACTGGGAGCAACATCCACGGCCAATTAAAACAAGGCAGGCCCAGGCGCCGTGGCTCACGGCTGTAATCCCAGCACTTTGGGGGGGCGAGGCAGGCAGATTGTTTGAGTTCAGGAACTGGAGACTAGCCTGGGCAAAATGGTGAAACCCCCTCCCTAGAAAAAAATATAAAGATTAGCTGAGTGTGGTGGTATGTGCCTGCAGTTCCGGCTACTCGGGAGGCTGAGGTAGGAGGATCACTTATGCCTGGGAGGTGGAGGCTGCAGTGAGCTGAGATTATGCCACTGTGCTCCAGCTTGGATGACAGAGTGAGATCCTGTCTCAAAATAATGTTTTTTTTTTTAATTTTTATTTTTTTAAAAAAGGCGGAGGATGAGCAGTGTTTGTCAGCTCTGGGCGAGTCTATGGATATTACTGACATGGCTCAGTTGTTTATTTGAGGAGTTCACATCAAGGTTGAAGTGAATGAAGTGTTAGGCTCTTTAAATAGTCTGTGTAGAATAACTACTGGCAAGAATACTTTCAAAGAAGTTGAGAAAACATGAATTTAGTAGAACCCAAAGTGGAATCCGCTAAGCTCTTGCAATTGACGGTGGTAAAAATGTATGGAACAGAAAAACAAATTACAAACTTACAAAGCTTGTCAAAATGTAAGGTGCTGCAAGCTATTCCTGTATCAGCAGGTCTTTCGCAGAAAATCTATTATGTGTGATTGAACCCATAGTGACAACAGTGAACGCCAATCCCTCTCATGGACTCAACCACCATCTGCTCTCTAACTTTTCATCAGAAATAAGCTGACCATGCCGATGTGTCCCACCATACACCAGTTTGATGGCTTAATAAAGTTTAATCCATTGTTTTGAGCTCAGAGCTGAGACTGAAACTTTTCTGAACAAGAACTGCCCTCACCACCATTACTGAGTTCGGAAGGGCTTTGGAAAGTAGCTTTCACTGCAGACTTCATAATGTATCCTAATAAATTTAACCTAAAACTGCAAGGCGAAACAGTGCTCATGTGCAAAACGCAGATTCTGTTAGAGTCATTTGGATGGTAACTGACACTGTCCCAATCACAAGTCACATCGAACTGCGTTCCGCACTTGCCATGCTAGTCAAATTAAAGGGAGTGAGAGCTCCATGCTCACCTCAGTTTGCAGTGGCTATACATTCTCACTTTAAACTACAGTGTGTTTGTGAACCTGGATTTCCATATTTCAAAGTCCATTTAGCTGTGCGGTGGAGGAGCTGTCATCTAACCTTCCACAGGAAGATAAGAATCTGCAGCGTAATACCATATGGAAAGGCAAAGATCAAGAGAAGAATCTAACCAGATTCCATGAGTGCCTTCCAAGTGATGACCACGCTCAATTAAAATCATATACACCTGGACTGATGTCAACGCTTCCATTTACAGAGATAAAATAACATAAAATCTAATTACAGATCAACATTAAGAGAGGAACATTTAGAATAGATGTTGATAATAGGAAACACTTTGAATCCCAATAAATGAAATGTTTTCTCTCACCAAGAAAAGAATTCTATTCTTCTCACTAGACACATATTACAAAAAACACACAAAGATATTTTGAATTTATTACTAAAACCTTTGTGAACATTTGTTTTCTCTCATCATAAATACCTACACAGTATCTTGGCCCACAAAGCCTAAGGTATGCATTACCTGAATAGAATAAGACTTGCTTTTCATCAGTTGTTTGTATAACCCATGAAAGTTGCAAACCTTGGTGTCTGTGAGGCCACCAGGAATGGGAGACATGTTTGATGATGGAGACGAACTGCGAGTATTAAGGAGCTAGAATTTCTTTGGTGCATTAACGGCCAGGATGATTTGCAGTTGCCTTTTGGTTGAGTTTACAAGCTTAGATATAATATAAAAGTGCACCTTATAGTTTCTTATAGAAGTGTCTCTAATAATTTCTAATCCTATACTAAATGCCCTTTTTCTTACACTGCAAAACTGTGACTATTATCCCTATTTTACAGATGAGAACATGGAAGCTCACAGGAATACAGTGATGTGGCCAGAGGACATCACAGTGGCAGGGCTGGCTGGCACTGTCCCCTTCCCAGGTGCTCCAGCCACCACACCATGAGGACCCGTCAAGAATTGAGAATGTCTGGCCCAAGCATATGAAATCGTCACTGTCAGTCACTTTCATTAAGTGTTTCTATTAAGTCAGAAGAAATACTTACCAACTGTCAAAAGTAGGTTACAAGATGTTTTTTGTATTTGTCTGTGTGTATTTTTACTGCTTAGAAGAAAACTTACTAAAAACAATGAAAGATAAGGGAAAATATAATACTGCAATATTGTTAGCTTTATCTCTAAGATGAAATTATAGGCACCTTTGAGTTCCCTCCTTGAATTATTTTCTAAATTTTCTACAACAAGCATGTATTTCACCTGTAAGTTTGTTCACATACAATACTGACAAGTATCTTGAGTCCTGGCACCTAACACATTCAGAACAGATGGAATGAGAGACATGGAGAAATTCTATTTCTTGGGCTAAAGACTCACAGTTGCTGATTGAGAAGGCTTGGAGAGAATCAGGCAAAATTAATAAACAAGCAAACACAGATCATCCTCTAAGGAAAAAGAGAGTACCCTATAAGCACCCAGGAAGAAAAATGGATTATTGAAAAGCATAAAATCATCAGGGCTGGCCTCCATGTCTGCTCCTACTCTCTGCGAGGGCTACGGGGTGGCACCCACAGAAGGGCACCGAGAACTCCGAACTTCCCAAACATCTACTCCTAAGCAGCACTTGAGTGATTTCTCCAGCTATTCAAACCAGCAGAATTGCCCACAGAGTATTAAACCCAAGAAACTGGTAAATAACTGTTCATGCTCATCTGCTCGATATGATCTGCTCCAAAGGGGAAAGACTCAACATCCAATACAGTATGCGTTCCAGAGGATGAAAATGCAAGCAACTACTTGGAATAACTATTCTTTAAAACATTTAAAGTAAGATTTTTGGGTTTTGTCATCTTGGAAGCAAGTTCTATGCCTGTTTAATTCACACGGTGAACAAAGGAAGTATGTCTTGGAATATTTTCCCAACAAACTGGAACAATAATCCTTTGGTCTACTTGTGATGACAAATAAGATATTTATTCAGCAGATGATCTGACTCTCAAAGCAACTGGACATCATCTCTTAGGAAAACCTATATGTTGCATCCTTAAGTTTGGGAACAATGAAACAGCAAATTTGGTTATCTGGGAGTAATTTAGGCCATGGTGGATTTAACCATTTTTAAATGTTTAAAACGGAGAGTGGTTAATTTTAATAATTGGTTTATTACTTTTTTCCTTAACAACTTGAGGCCATTGAAATCTACAGCACTTCCTAGATTTGGGTCTGTTCCTTTCACCTAGCTTTTCTTTCTGTACAAGACTCATTTGAAATAACGGTCAAACTGCACAGCTGCCAACAAAGCATGCTTAAAATCAGTGCTTGGCTATCAATATTCCACCTTTCATCATTCTACCCTTCTGCACATAAGTTTTTCTTTTCTCAGATTATTTCAATCTGTGAGGCAAGGACCAAGGATTCAGTATGCCCTTGTTTAAAAAAAATTAATTAGAAGTCTATTAGGCTGAGATGGTGCCTTGTGTTTCACATAAGCACATGGAAGTCCAACAGTGGAAGGAAATTTAAACCAATCAGAAACTGCCAAGTGACTTCTAATGAGAGATTCTGCCAATCAGAAACCACCGACTAACCTCCAGGACTTTCCACTCTGACCAATCAAATGCTTCCTTTGTCTTGCCTATGCAAACAGGACTTACAAAATCGCTTTCTCACACACCTTCCAGGTGGAGCCCACCCTACTTGTGGTTTGGTACTGATTCACGAATTGCTGTCCCCTGCAAAAACATGCTACTATATATATATATATATATATATATATATATATATATATATGAATTTCACTCTTGTTGCCCAAGCTGGAACGCAGTGGCACGATCTCGGCTTACCACAACCTCCGCTTTCCAGGTTCAAGTAATTCTCCTATCTCAACCTCCTGAGTAGCTGGGATTACAGGCATGCGCCACCATGCCCTGCTAGTTTTTGTATTTTTAGTGGAGACAGGGTTTCTCCATATTGGTCAGGGTGGTCTTCAACTCCCGATCTCAGGTGATCAGCTCACCTTGGCCTCCCAAAGTGCTGGGATAATAGGCATAAGCCACCATGCCTGGTCATTTTTTTTTTTTTTAAGATGGAGTTTCACTCTTATTGCCCAGGCTGGACTACAATCGTGCAATCTCAGCTAACTGCAATCTTTGCATCCGGTTCAAGTGATTCTCCTGCCTCAGCCTCCCAAGAAGCTGGGATTACATATACCACCGTGACCAGCTAATTTTTGTATTTTTAGTAGAGATAGAGTTTCAGCATGTTGGTCAGGCTAGTCTCGAAGTCCTGACCTCATGTGATCCACCTGCCTCAGCCTCCCAAAGTGCTGGGATTACAGGCATGAGCCACCACATTCGGCCTAAACAACTCTACAATTTTAATGTACCTAAGTTTATCTTTTAACATAATTTACCCTGGAAGTTTCCTGCTGTGTTTCAACATTACACACAACACATTTAAAAGTGAAGCTGGGCCAGGCTTCCTACAAGAGCCCATTAATAGAATTACAAGAGAGAAATAAGAAATCAAAGTCAGTGTAGTTTATTGAGGCACCATCGTCAGCGATAAAGATGGAAGCAAAGTCCCACAAGGTCAAGGACCTGGCTGAGTACAAACCCGGGGCAGGTGTCAGAAAGAGGAGGTCTCCGGGCATCTGACTGCCTCTCTGGGCACCATCCGGCCAACAGTCCTAACAAAGGCAGTCACAGAGCTCCCGTGGCGAGGAGCACCTTCTGCTCAGGCTCCTTGGAGTGAGCTGTTAAATGGAGGTGCAATGAAGAGATAAGCCCTCGACTAACTCACTGCTGATGGTGGGGAGGGAAACTCCACGAGCAAAGCAGACTGGGTTCAAATAATACCAAGCAAACCTGCCTGGGTGGAGAGAAAGAGCCTGAGGTCAGGCAGCAGTCTGCAAAGCCCCCCAGTGACTCCAACACAGTTCAGAGCTAATGCCCTTGACTCCAGGAGACCTCTGCTGTGTCTAGCAAAGGAGGATTTAAGGGCAATGGTAGAGAAAGACCAGTGGGGTGGAGCGAGGAAGCCCAGCAAGTACCAACACAGGTGACAAGGACCTGGATTATGGCTCCAGCCCAGGGAGACAGAATAGAGGGCTAGGGACAAAAATGATGGCCAGGTAACAGGATAAATGTGGGGGGTAAGGGACATCCCTGTAACCACAGAGTGGAAGGGAAAGGTGATAGGAGTAAGCACAGGCTATGGAAAGCCCTAGGGAGGTCTGGCAGGAGGTTGGCACTGTGCCAGATGCCACTTCATGTGCTACCTAAGGCCCCAATAAGACGCTGCTGCCTCTGCCCCCAAGAACCCAAGCACCCTGGGATAGAACAGGAGGCTTCAGCACAGATAGGGCACAGGCAATCCTTGCCGCTACCTCGAGCCCTAAAGATGTTCCTGACAATGTTGTTTGCCATCCTGGGGGACCTGGTCAGGACCCTGGCTCATCCTGCGTCACGGCTGTCTCCCCACCCCAGCCCCATTCCCTTCCAGGCAGCCTGTCTTTCCCTCCCTGGGGTTTGTGTCCAAAAGACCCCGTAGCTTCTGCAACCTGACTTTTGCTCCTCAACTCAAAGGGAATGTGTTGTCACCATATCCCCAGCACAACGCCAGGTCCAGAAATCCTCACTGGCACATGAGTCCTCAGTAAATGTTTGAGGAATGAATACAAGAAAGCACACCATTCCCTCCACCCCTTTTACTTTTCTTCCCTTTACTTTTCCTCCTTCCTTGAGCTGTCCTGTACTCATAGTACCCGGAACTGTCAGTTGCTCTGCCAGGAGCTGTATCTCTGCTGCTGCCCTCAGGCCTCACGGACTGGGCAAAGCCCCTGTACCTTGCTCTGGTTCTCACCATTCCCAAAAGAGGCTGTAGCTCCAAGCAGGGCCCCGCCTCACTCCTGTGAAACCTCACAGCTCAGCACAGGGCCTGTGTGGACACCTGTCAAGTTGTATAAAGTGCTACTGCCTGGCCAGCGCCTCCTCAGTTTCATCTTTCTCCTGCCTCTCCTGAGTCATGCTTGTACCCACAGCCTCCGCCCACTGGGTCTGGTGTTCTCTGCAGGACCCTATGCAAATAAGGGGCTCCACGACGCTTCCAGGGACTGCTGAGATGGTTTGTGTTGAGTGCTCAATGCTGTTTCCACTCTGGTTCTCTTCCAAGTCCTCACTGACTTAGGTCAAATGACTGTTTAATAAATCAGTTGCTTGGGTAGAATGGAAAGTGTTTATCTTTTTCTATTTGGAAAATGTAAATGTCCCCAAACCACATAGCTATGTATACAATAACATGTACAACTGAAAAAAAAAAAAAATAGCCCAGCAGTTTAAAAAAACTGTACCTGACCCAGCCAATTGGCTTGAAGCAGCTTTTAAACTATTAGTGTAGGAAGTGGGCTTTCGTCCCAGCAGCTCCTCATCCAACCGTCTCAGAGAAGACACCAGTATGCTCCGTGTTCTATTCTGCATGAATGAGCTGTTCAAGATCTATCACTCAAGGTGACTCTGGCCCTTTGGGAGGCTGCATTCATTCTTCTGCTTGAATGAATATAGGTACAATTAAACATGATGTCTCTGGTTAAAAAGCTTCCACTTGGGATTTCACGCAAAACTTTGTGAAACTTTGCTCCCTTCATTTCCAACACCACAGTTTGGCTGGCCCACGAGGCTGGCAGCAATGTACGTGAATGACACACAGAGTGCATGCCTGAACGCGCATGCACGGCAATGCAAAATAGTGCTAGGTATCGTGCATTGAGCACCCAGATGCGCCAGCACCATGCAAACACTTTAGGGAGTTGCCTTTGCTTAAAATGCATGTGATCCCACAGGGCAGTTCCACCACTGCCCATTCTACAGGGGGAAACCTTGCTGTGGGGCAGCTTGGTAACTCATCCTGGGTCATGAGCAATGGGGCTAGGACAGCACCAAATACTCTGACCTGAGATTGCTTTTAGCCATAAAGAAACAGACATACAGGTATATTTATGAAAAAGTATATACAAACAGCAAAGTCTGACTAATATTCGAATTGTAGAAATGCTTGATCCCATTACAAAAAAAAAAAAAAATTCAAGCAGACAAAAACTTTGTGTAATGGTAAGGAGTTTCAGGCACACAGTACTCATTAAGCACCTGATAAATGTTGACTTGTCCCTGTTTAAACTTTCTGTTTAAAGTGTCTGCATTGAAGCAAACTGAGGACACAGACTGCCCCAGACACCAGGTACAGGGTAAGGTGCTGGCTTTCAGGGAACTTAGGTACTGAAAACTGTACTGGGTACAACATGGTTCCAAGCAGTGGAGCTGTGTACCTTCTCTTCGCTGGAATGCATGACCCCAGGAGAAAGAAGAGAGGCTTATAAACACAGTGAGTTCTTCCTGTCTCTCTGGGAAGTAGGTGTTTTAAGATGGGACCCCAAATCAGAAAGGTTGGGTAAACTGCCCATAGTTACACAGCTAATGAGTTCCATTTCCTTGGGTGCAGAGACACCCTTTTAATTATGAAGCTTTCCAGAGACTGAATTAAAACATTGAAAATTGGATTTTGAACTTTTGACCAGCCATTGCAGACACAGCCGGTTTTCAAATATTAAAACAACAACAACAACCCCCTAAACCTTGAAAGATTTAGAAGTCATCTTTAAGACTTCATTTGTTTAAGGTTTAAGGTCATTGCCTGGAAAGCCATCCCACAGTCCTGAGGTCCCCTGCATAAGGTGGAGGTAAATGTCTCTGAAAGTGATCAAGCCTTTATGGGGAAACTGCTAGGCAGTGTTAGGATAACAGGTTTCCAGTTGCAGCTGATCACTTGGCTGGGAGAAAACAGCTCCACCATCACCAAAGATACCAAAAGGGGAACCAGCATAAAGGTGCAGAAACCAGGGGCCCTCAAGACTGGAGAGCATCGGCATTAGACTATAGGCCCTCCTGCAGTCTTGATCTAAGGGAATAAAATCTAGTCTCCATTTTCAGTTTGCGTCACTTTTTACTTTTTAATTCTTTATTTTTATTTATTTAATTTTGAGAGAGTCTCGCTCTGTCGCACAGGCTGGAGTGCAGTGGTGGGATCTCGGCTCACTGCAGCCTCCGCCTACTGGGTTCCAGCCATTCACCTGTCTCAGCCTCCGAGTAACAGACAGGTGCCACCGTGCCGGCTAAGGAAACCAAACCTGGGACCACCGAGTGGCTCTTTCCAGATCGGTTTCATCCCGTTTTTTCCACCACTCCCTTCCAGTCCTTTTCTGTTTCCCGCCCTTTCTAGACGAATCCCTCCTTGTTTCTAAATCCCGGAGCCGGGGGACCCGGGGAGAGCACCCCAGGGACGACAGGGGAAGGGGATCCGTGCAGAGGAGGGACGCTCCGGAGGGGCCGGCAGGGAGAGGGCGTCTGGGTGGGAAAGGCTCCCGGGAGAGCGCACCGGGCAGTGACGGGAGGGTTGGTGAGGACGCCGGGCCGGGGGCCGGGGACGTTACCGTTGTACGTAGTGCACGAGGAACATGGCCAGGAGGATGCGGTTGGGCGCGTGGCGGAGGCGCGGGGCGGACTCGCTGGCGCACTGGTAGAGCGGCAGGGCCAGCGAGGGCAGCTCCTGCACGGCCCAGGCGACCCGAGCCGGCACGCGGAGCCTGCACCTGGGTGTCGCCAGGCGGCCGTACGAAGAGTTCCTGTTCTGGTCCAGCCCGAGGAGCAGGCAGCCCGCGGCGCACTGCAGGTAGACGAGCGCGGCCAGCAGGCGCTCCTCCGCCATCGCCGAGGCTGGGCGCCGCGCTCCATGCCCCGGAGGACGCGGCGGGCAACATATAGGGCGGCGGCGCGGGGGCGGGAGGCGCGGCTACCCGAAGCCCGCACCGCCCGGCACGGCAGGACCGGTCCCGGATTCCGGCCTCTCCTGGGCAGTCGGGGCTGGGGGCGCGGCCCCCGGGGGCGGGGCGAGCACCCTCGCGGGGTGGGACCAGCAAACGCCCCGCCCACGCCGGGGCCGCCGCAATCGCCCCGCTCTGCGCATGCGCAGTCTCAGGCTGTCCAGGGAGATCCCTGAGCCTGCGTGGGAAACCCGGGCGCTTCGCACCAGAAGCCTTTGTGGCTACTTCTTGGAGCCATTTTTCCCCTCGGAGCTGTCCGCGGTTTTCCCTCTCATGCTGTTTTTCGGGAAGATGGGTTGTGCGCTTTGGGCTTATTTCTGGACGGTCCCCGAAGGCCCCCGAAAGGACCAGGCCCGGACACTTGGGGCCTTGGGTTCCGGCCGGAAGTGGAGCTGTCGGGCCCCGGTTTCGGTTGTGCCGGGCCGGTTCCTGCGTGCTGCGTGCGCGCCCGGGTGGGCCATGGGGCGGCGGTCGCGGTGCCGGCGGCTCCAGCAGCAGCAGCGGCCTGAGGGCGTGGAGGACGGTGCTGAGGGCGGCGGAAAGCGCGGCGAGGCGGTAGGAGCCGGGACGCGGCGGGCAAGTGGGTCTGGGGCTTCTCGTGGGCCTCTCGGACGCCGAGGCCTGAGAGGCGGCTCCTCGGGCCTCGGGGTAGACGTCCCTTTCCTTCCTCAGGGCTGGGAAGGAGGGTACCCCGAGATCGTCAAGGAGAACAAGCTGTTCGAGCACTACTACCAGGAGCTGAAGATCGTGCCCGAGGGCGAGTGGGACCAGTTCATGGACGCCCTCAGGGAGCCCCTCCCGGCCACTTTAAGAATTACTGGTTACAAAAGGTAAGGGGGCAGTGCCTGGTTTTTTAGCGAGTTGGGGGCCAGCATGCTCCAGGTGAAAGGCGATGGTGTTTTCTCTGACAAGTGTTACAGTGCCAGAGAACCGTGGCGTTTCAGCGGTGTTAATTCAGGAAGCATTGAGGTGGGAGCACAGGGTTCAATGCAGTGGTCACGGAGGTATTGCAGGTGCAAAGTTAGAAGAGGAAGTGAAAATGGGATCTGAGGAATATTCGGCTCCTGGGGATTGGTGAGCTGAGGGTCCTACCTTTTCGAACGTAAGCGAGTTTACAGAGAATGCATAAAACCCCTTGATCCTTCCCCTCCCCCATCTTTGTAGGTACCTCTTTCTAAATGAGTCGCAAGTAAAAAAACTAGGTATACTTGGGAGAGAAGGAATGCAGTGTTGCTCTTAGGATCAAACAGTGTGAATTGCTTAAATTTTGAAAGGGATACAGTGTAAAAGTAGTGACTAAAGACTGTTTTGTCTCCGTGCAAAGTTGGCTTTAGTTTTAAAACGTGCAGTTTTAAATTTAAATGATACAACGTATTAGCTTAGCTTCTTAGATCAGTTTGAAACTTTCTTGTTTTTCAATAGCCATGCAAAAGAGATTCTCCATTGCTTAAAGAACAAATATTTCAAGGAATTGGAGAACCTGGAGGTGGACGGTCAGAAAGTTGAAGTTCCGCAACCACTGAGTTGGTAAGTACCACAGTGCTTCATCTCGAATACTTGTTTGGGGTCTCAGTCTCTGTCACTTGAGTTGTATTTCTTGGTACTGCATTTGCTGTTAACATGAAAGAGCCTGGGTTTACTTTGCAGACATCCTAATATTCTAATACCTGGTGCTTTTTATCAACATTGCATTGGTATGCAAGTTTTCATGAGATTTGCAGCTTCATGAGTCGCTCAGTTCAGCGAACTCTTCCTAGTACATCCAGCCTCTTCCTTTATGTCACCACTTCTGCCAGCTCCATGTTATAGCCCTTGCTTTTTCACATCAAAACTGCTGCAAAGTGGCTTCTTTGCCTTCAGGAAAAGGACACACTTAGCTGGACGACAGTTTCCTGTTAGGTGGTCTCCTGGTATTTTCCATTACAGACAGGTTACTTCTGTCTGCTGTCAGGTTATCTCCTTGTACTTCCCAGTAGAGACTGCCCTAACCAGTATAGCATTTCCGAGTCTCAGCACCTGAGTGTACTGCTGCTCCGGGAGCTACCTCTTTCTTCCCCTGTCCTGGAGGTGCCCTCTGGGTTACCTGTTCCTCATGGCTCATATCTAGTCTCAGTTGTATGAAGGTGATTCCTTGTGCTGACAGCGTCGTGTAAAGATGCTTGTGGTACTCCGGAGACGCCAGTCCTTTGGTTAACTTATAAATGGAAGAGTCATTAAAGCAAATTGTTATAGTTTCATATTTCAAGTTATTAACTTTGAGGTATTAAGTTCTCAGAAAAGAAAAGCATTATCTTAAATAATGCTATAAAAAGGCGAATTAAGCGTTTTGTATTAGCTTTTGATGCTTTGACTATTCCAGTACGTGATGTTATCTTTCCTTTTTAGAAACCTTTAATGTTTGCAAATCACAGTCAAATTTTCATTAATCATGGGGTACAAATTTGCTGGCTTTTCTTTCATTGGCTGCTCGGAATTTCATTGTTCATATCGCAGATGTACGTATCATATACATTCAGAGGGAATGTTGACTTACCAAACATTAAGTCGGTATTCAATCAATATCAAGACCAAATATCACCATCATGGAATGTGTTTCTGGGATATGATAGTAAATATGACCAACATGGTGAAACCTGTCTCTACTAAAAATACAAAAATCAGACGGGCATGGTGGTGCACACCTGTAATCCCAGCCACTGGGGAGGCTGAGGCATGAGAATCACTTGAACCCGGGAGGTGGAGGTCTCAGTGAGCTAAGATATAACGTTAGATTTTTAAAAGTTTGAAGGGTACAGTATAGGAACATTTTTCTATTCAGGTGCTAGGTTGCTGTTAGTGGTCACTAATTGTCCACTGTAGTGAGGTCAGTGGAAGGGGGAGATGTTTTTCAGCCTCTAGTTACGGCGTTGCTGAGATGAGGTAGCCTTCATGGGATCAGGCTTTTCTCCCTCATAGTAACTAGCCTGTGGAATTTTCTCAAGTGGTTTGGTTTGAAGATTGGATGACACTGATTGTGTTCTGCTTTAAGTAGAGGTCTGATGTTGTAGTAGTCCATTTTCACGTTGTTATGAGGACATACCCAAGAGTGGATAATGTATAAAGGAAAGAAGTTTAATTGACTCACATTTCTGCATGGCTGGGGAGACCTCAGGAAGCTTACAGTCATGGCCGAAGGTCTCTCTTCACAGGGTGGCAGGAGAGAGAATGAGTGCTGAGCAAAGGAGGAAGCCACTTATAAACCATCAGCTCTCCCCCTGAGAACTCACTCTTGTGAGAACGACATGCGGAGGGGGCTGCCCTCATGATTTAATTGTTTCCACTTGGTCCTTCTCTGGACATGTGGGGAATATTACAATTCAAGGTGAGATTTGGGTGGGAACACAGGGCCAAACCATAAGACAGGATTATGATTGACCTTGGGCACATTTGTATTTTTAGCAGTGATGTGTGTGTGTGCTGCTTCACACAATCGCCTGGAAAGACTTGTCTCTAGATCCTTGTGTCTAGAAGCACAGTGATGGGATAAGAAATGCTTTTAAGGTGAAGACATCCCTGTCCAGCAGGACATGCCTCTGTAGGGAAGAGATGGGCTCTCAAGGCACATCAGTGTGGGCATTTTCTTCTGCAGGCCCCAACAAACTAGGAGAAACCATGCGATGTTAATAAGGCTTGCTATTTGTTATTATTCTCTGCAAATTACAGTTAAACTTTGATTTGATCAGTCCTTTTAACATTTAATAGCTGCTTTTTCATCTCGTTTATTGAACAACATGTCTGGGTATATGACAAGGCAATTACCAAACTCTTAGCATCTGCAGGTTGTCCGTAGTTGAAGAATGGAATTGAATCACTCTCTGCCAGAAGCCAGCTATGTTTATGTTTGCTTAAACTTTCTGAACACACAGCTGAACAAAACATTGTATGATTTGGGTTCCTAATACTTGGCTTTTCCATTATCAATGATGGTTTTTCTATTTTATTTTGAGACAGGGTCTCACTCTGTCACCCAGTCTGGAGTGCAGTGATGTCATGATGGTTCACTGTAGCCTTGACCTCCCAGGCTCAAGTGATCCTCTCTCCTCAGCCTCCTGAGTAGCTCAGACTACAGGTGCATGCCACCATGCCTGGCTAATTTTTATATTTCTTGTAGGGATGGCGTTTCACTGTCTTACCCAGGCTGGTCTTGAATTCCAGGGCTCAAGCAGTCCTTCTGCCTTGGTTTCCCAAAGCGCTGGGATTACAGATGTGAGCCACCATTCTTGCCCAGTGCCAGTTTCTTGGCAGCTTTATTCTCTAAACATTTATTTATTTAAATTCACCTGTCAGTTGTAGGATACTAACTCAGCAAGCAAGTAAAGCAGAAGCTTTCCAGGACTTGGTGGTTTTCTCTATTGCTCAAGATGCGGAAATAGATCATGAAATATTCTTCCCAATCCTCTAGTACACAGTGAAATATGATTTAGGAAAGTGTTTTTCGGAGCTACATTTTCTGGAAGGAAAGTTATGAATAGGACCATAGCTTGGGCTAATTTCATTTTTTTTCCTACTTTCTATAGACTCAGAACAGTGAGGAGTTATCCTAAAGCATTCTTATAAAACCATTGTTTTGACAACCAGTTGTTCAGAGAGCCCCTTATTGTTATTCTATTTACGTGCTGTTTTTATTTATTTTATTTATTTTGAGACAAGGTCCCTGCCACCCAGGCTGGAGTGCAGTGGCATGATCTTGGCTCACTGCAGCCTCCACCTCCTGGGCTCAGGTGATCCTCCCACTTCAGCATCCCAAGTCGCTGGGACTGCAGGCCCACATCACTACACTCAGCTAATTTTTTTATTTTTTGTAGAGATGAGGTTTTGCCATGTTGGCCAGGCTGGTCTTGAACTCCTGACCTCAAGTGATCCACTCATCTTAGCCTCCTGAAGTGCTGAGATTAAAGGCATGAGCCACCACACCCGGCCTGTTTATATGCTTTTTAATGTCTAGATTGAGGATGGTTTGTCATAGATGTTGTATGTATTTACAGAGTTCTTACAGCCATGTTCCTTGTGCCACAGGGATATCTCTGAGTGTTGCCAGCTGTCTTAGAGGATTGAATCGGAGCAAGGAGAACAACATCCCAAGTCTCATTTGGCACAACCGCTACAAGCACAGAGTTGTCAGCAGACACTTAAGTATTTATAATCCATCAATGTTTTGCTTTCTTTTTGTTCAGGTATCCTGAAGAACTTGCCTGGCACACAAATTTAAGTAGAAAAATCTTGAGAAAATCGCCACAGTTGGAAAAGTTTCATCAGTTTCTAGTTAGTGAAACGGAATCTGTAAGTTGATTTCTTTTGATTTGTTAGATTCCTTAAAGCTGGAAATGCATAGATGTATCGAAGTTCTGTTTTTAGGTTCTCGTCACTAGAAGCAATAGGTACACGTCATACACAGTAAACATACCTGCAGTCTGTGCACCACCTGTGGTTTCTGATTATCTGTATATCCATTGCCATGTTTGGTTTATCTAAGCATAACATTTAGTAAGGGTATCAATCCCAGCTAGTTAATTTATTGTTTCTTCATGCTCATGGATTTGGGGGCTGTAGGATTAGGGTGAGCACTGTACTTCATTTCCTTCTTAGGTACACATTTTAGATTCCCGTTATACATATAAAGTGATATGTTTTTAAGGCCATCTTGGTGGGGAATAGGTTTTTGGTTTTGTTTTTTAAAAATTGATTTACTGAAAATGAAGCTTTTGATTTTAGTTTTTACTATCTATTTTTTTTTTCTTGGCACGCATTATTCTTGGATTTTACCTTTGCCAGAACCACAGAACACCTAAGTACAGCTTTGTTCTCACAGGATGGCATCCGTCTTCACCTCTTGCCACCCGCATTCCTTGAGTGCAGTTCAGGTGCTGAGCTTTTTATTGTTAGCATCAGACCATCCCCAGAAAAATAGCTATTTGCTTATGTAGTAAATAATTCAGTGAATGCTCATAAAGTTTGGGTATTTGGTTTTTTTGGAATCCCTAGTCTCATATTTAAAATCTGAGGTTTCCTCCTTTCAGTTTTCTAGACTACTACTTTCTAGTAAATCTGTGTGTCACCAGATTATGGTTTTTTTCACTTTGAGCTCCACTGTGGCTTTCAGTCATCTAGGTAACTGGCTAAACTGAGCTGCTGTCTGTCTGGCTTCTCCTTCCTGAATAGTAACAAGAACCAGGAACTAAGTGCTGCCACATACCCCATTCCATACTTGTGACCAGTGCAGGAAAGGATTCTCTTGCTTAACTTTCAATCTAGATGGAAGGCCAAATAACGATGAGTAAGCTGCTAGAGAATAGCTCAGGTTTGCACTTGGAAGAGAGCATGGGGTTTGCGGGGTGTGATACACGTGTATAAGTTGGAAGAGCCAGGTTTTGGCATGTTGGGAAGATGGAGGAGGTGGGAGTTTAGTGTGGGTAGCAGGTGTTGCAGGGAGCTAGTGTAGGTTTTTGATTAGGAGTCAGCATGATGAGAGCTCTTGAGAGGAATGGCAGTACCCTCTGGGTTACAGAAAGCTAGCCATAAAACCTCTACACGGGGTGATCATGAATCCGGTGACTGCTGGGATGTCTCCATCTTAATTAATGCTCGAATTGAAACCTTGGATGGAGACAGAAGGCAGGCATATCAGGATCACACATATAACTCAAAAGCTTGGAATCAGTGTGCCTCGTGATTGAATCACTACAGACTCATGCTAGCCAGAAACTCGTGAGGTGAAACTTAGCAACCATCAATGTAAAAGCCTGTATTTAAGGCTCTGACAGTCAGATGCCCGAGTTTAAGGTGAGTGATGGCTGCCTGGGTAGCTGTTCATTTCCAGAATTCCTACTTTTGTAGGGTTGTGGTGGAGCAGAAGCCTTACCTTCAAGGCAGTTAAAATAGAGGTGTGGTTGAGGCTAGTGCTGGGCCAGGGCAGGAGGATTTTGTCTGCATCCGAACAGTTCTGCCTTCTAACAGATGCCCTGTGCACTAGAGACGGCAGAGGACAGGGAGCGTGGTGAGGGATTTTAGATATCGTTGGCCTAAAGATGGAAAGTGGTGGATGTCTTCATCTCTTTGAAAGGTAGTTGTGAGAAATAGAAAGTGAATGGGCTGTGTCTGAAAAAGAGAAGGACTAAGAAATAGAATTTTAGGCAAGAAGGACAAACCATCTGACAGTCACTTCTGTCCTAAGGTGATGCTCTCTGCTGCTGAAGGTATTTGTTTAAATATTCAGTAGCATTTCTGTCTTTGAAAGCTGCCCCTCCAGCTTCTGTGCTCTCCTGCGATGGGGATCTGGGGCTCTGTAAGCTTCGAGTCCCGTTTCCTTCATGAAAGTTGGTGTTATACCTGAATTTCTAATACTGGAATCGTATAGCAGCCATTTGTCCGCTAGCGTACAGACCCGTCTTCATTTAGTGTTCTGTGTGAGTTCTCTTGTTTTATGGAAGATTGTATGGGGTTTGCCTGTTGCCTTTGAAATGATGCCAAAGATTGAAATTCTCTGCCTTCTTTTTTTTAATTGTTGCTGATTTTTTTTTCTCAAGGGAAATATCAGTCGTCAGGAAGCTGTTAGCATGATCCCACCACTGCTGCTCAACGTCCAGCCTCATCATAAGGTAGCACACAGCGACCGGAAATGTGTGGGCGGGCAGCTTGTTACCAGTGTCATGCCTGTTTTTTTCTGTTGAAACCACTTTTTCTTAATTAGTCCTTTTTTTCTTCTTTTCACTTTGGATAGAGAGTGATATTATGTATCTTATTAGTTTCTTTTTTTTTTCTTTTGTCCTACTTAATTTTTATGGTTTAGGAAACTGTTTTCTCCCCTTTAGTTTTATTGATTTGTTTACTGTGTGGATTATATTCGGTGATGCTGATTGGCTAAATTAGGTTGAAAATGATAGTGAACATGTATCAAGAGCTCATTGTATGGCAAGCATCGCTTTGCACTCTTTTTTCTTTCTTTTTTTTGAGACGGAGTTTTGCTCTTGTTGCCCAGTCTGGAGTGCAATGGCGTGATCTCAGCTCACCACAACGTCCGCCTCCCGGGTTCAAGTGATTCTCCTGCCTCAGCCTCCCGAGTAGCTGGGATTACAGGCATGTGCCATCAAGTCCTGCTAATTTTGTATTAGTAGAGATGGAATTTCTCCATGTTGGTCAGGCTGGTCTCGAACTCCCGGCCTCAGGTGATCGCCTGCCTCAGCCTCCCAAAGTGCTGGGATTACAGGCATGAGCCACTGCTCCTGGCTTTGCTCTGTGCTCTTTAGGTGACTTAATTTGCTTTATTATTCACACAACCCTCCAAGGGCAGATACTGTCACCATCTCCATCTTTCCAGATGAGGAAAAGGAAGCAAGGAGAAGTGAAGTAATTGACCCCAGGTTACAGAACTAACAAGTGGCTGAGCTGAGATTTGAGCATAGGTAGCTCTGTTCCTCAGTATTATGTTCTCACGATTCTTTCTCGCTCATCTGTAAATTTAGTTCATCTCTAAACTGGCTTCCGGTTCCATTCTGTTCCCATCCTCTTTGGAGACTGTACCTATATCATTCTGTGATTTTGCGGCAGTATATTTTATGGAATCCCATAAAAACTAAAATATGTCATGCTTTAGATTCACTCTGTAAAGAAGTGTATTTAGATCTTGGAATAGAAATTGAAAAACTAGAATGACTCATAAAATTGCTTTAAACTAAATGTAGAATATTTGATTTTTTTAAAAACATGAAACAGTTTCTTGCTTTGTTAATAGATCTTAGATATGTGTGCAGCACCTGGCTCAAAGACCACACAGTTAATTGAAATGCTACATGCCGACATGAATGTCCCCTTTCCAGGTATGCATTGGACTTGCGTTCAGAAGGGTAGGAATGCCACTTTGGCAGATTGTAGACAAGGAAAAGACTCTAACTTTGCCTGCTGATTTGGTCCTAAAGTCTCCTATGACAAGCAGATGGGTTTTCTTGCTACCGGAAGTAGAACTGGACATTTTGTGTACCACTGTCAATAATTCTCAAACCAGCACACTCATACCTTGGGGTAGCTTTATTTTAGAATTATGTGTGTTTTCTATAAAAGTAAATGGTGTTTCTTTATCAAGCCTACTTACAGAAGATGGATTTCACTGTTTGAATTTTTAGTAGTAACAACTTCCCCTCTTCCCTTACCTTTATTATTGTTATTATTATTACGTACTGCCTTATGTGAAGGGCAGTAGTGTGTAGTTGTTAAAAGCTACTGTCAAAACAAACAAACAAAAAAACCTACTGTCAGACTCCCTGGGTTCAAGTCCCACTACCAGTTAATCGGCAAGTTACTGACAGTGTTAGACATCCCCTATGAAATGGGACGTCAAGTGTGTAGCCTGCAAGGTGCTCAGGAAATGGTAGCTGTTATAGTTAACACTCACGCCCCTTTGTCTTAAGTGGAGACAAATACCTCTCGTGGTGTTTTAGAGTCAGCTCTCATCTCGTCCTATCTTTGTTCAGGCAAACTTCTCTAGTTCTGTTTTAATAGGCATATTTGTTTGGTCTGTTTTTTGAAGTCCTCTTTTTTACATTATTTAAAGATAATGCTTTGGCTTAAAAGCCTACTTTATTTTTCCCTGTTTTTATTTTCTCCACACTGGCAGTAAAGAACCTTGATGTCCCAGCAGCAGCAGGTTCTCCTCTTTGTATTATGGATGTTTTGCGTTTCATATTGTTTTGAAGAGTGGCTTTGATCATAAATGTTGTCGATATATTTGCCTTTTTGCTGGGGGTGTGGGAAGAACCAGAAATGAGCAGAGGCACACCCAGTAGAATTCCCAGCCTGTGGAGCCTCCAGGAACAGCTTCCGCCTTCAGGTGCTTGGGCCCCGCCCTAGGAGCCTGACTCAGTCAGAGCAGAGTCCCGACCCATATTCAGGATTTCAAAACATTCGTCAGGTGATTCTATTGTTTCTACACCTTTCTCCTCATCTTTTTTTGTAATTAATCATTACTAGTAATAGAAAAGACATTTTTGGTTTGGTAATTGGCACAAAGTGAGTAATTGCTGAATAGATAACTTTTGAGGTTTTTAAAATTGAAGTGTTCATAAAATCCATGCAAAGCCACCTGGTTCCTTCTTTTGAACCACTTAACGTACTTGTAGAAAACCTTGACTGTGCGTCTCGTTTGGTGGATTGCTGTTTCTCACTGGCTGATGTTTAGAGGTTGCATATTTCAGGAAGTGACTCCACTTAGGCTCCATTTCATCTGACACTGCACTTCTGTCTCCAGAGGGCTTTGTTATTGCGAATGATGTGGACAACAAGCGCTGTTACCTGCTCGTCCATCAAGCCAAGAGGCTGAGCAGCCCCTGCATCATGGTGGTCAACCATGATGCCTCCAGCATACCCAGGCTCCAGATAGATGTGGGCGGCAGGAAAGAGATCCTCTTCTATGATCGAATTTTATGTGATGTCCCTTGCAGGTATTTATCTTAGTGGCCAGAAAGCCTAAAATCCACTAAAGAAATCAAGTCCAATGAAGACTAAAATGAAATTGTGTGTGAACATGACTCAACTGTATGTGAGTCTTGGAGTACAGAGAAAGGTTGTGTGAGCCTAAACCAGAAGGCGGACACGTAGAGTCTGAATGAGAAGCAGCAGGTGCTGGACAAGGAACAGAAAGGGGTGGTTGTGATAGCCTGCGGAAAGATCCAGAGAGAACATCTCAGAGCAAAACAGAATCATAGACTCTCATTGTGGTGTATTTTAGAATGTGATTGCTTGGAACAATTTGCGTGCCCTACTTATTTTTTATTAGTTCGTCCAGTGAGTACAGTATATAAAAAACTTTGTCATAGAGTAATATGTAATCACATTGGGTTTTATGTTATTTAATTAAATGAAAGAAATTTCGGAGTTCAAGATGTTAGGAAATTCATTTTACTTGTGTTTTTATACCTTTCTTGAGATAATAGGTGAACATTTTAGATATTTAGAGTTTAGATATAAAGTAATACTCATGGTATAACTGAGTAACGGTTTTCTGAAAAGGAAAGAAACACAATTAGACCTCATCTGTTCCATTCCCATAGGAGATGCATGGATGCTGCTCCCATGTGATAATGCCTTGTGAGTGACATAAATCTGTCGCAACCAGAATTCAAAAGCTGCCACAAAACTTGTTAGCACAGAATACAAGGTTTGAATACATTCCACATTATGGAAGAATGACATTTTATTTCAATAAGTGGCAGATTTACTGCTCATGGCGGAACTCAGTATGGAAGTTGCAGCTGGTGGCTAATATCTGGAAAAACTCTTCAACGTAAAATTTAAAATACGTCATGAACTAAAGTTTTTTTTCCTCTTGGTTGCAGTTTTTCAGTATTCCTTGGGGTCTCATGTTTTCCCACCCGTTTTTTTTTTTATCAGAAAGATAACTTGTTCCTTGTATCATACTCTTGAGATCTGAGAACACAGTTGCAAGCTGACGAAATTTCTGAAATTGTGGTGGGATTTCTACCATAGAAGCCACTAGTATACAGCCAGGGATGCCACTGGAAAGTGGGGATTAGCTCTCATGGGACACTTCTGTCCTGCAGACCTGGTACCTCGTGTACACGTGGCTAGACCACCAAGGAAAATGAGCATTTACAGAGAAGGCCACCAGAAACAGGCATTACCTCTAGAGAAACAGGATAGATAGAATTAGACATAGACAGAAGGTAACAGTCCAGTCTTACTATAACATGTACATGGAAATTGCCTCTATTAACAACAACATGAAAATAACCTCAATTAAATAAAATTAGAAAATCAGAAACGTTTAACCATGATTGTAGGAAAATTTAGCTACTATATGTTACTGTGGAAAATAATTTATTAGTCATTGAATTATTGTGATTAAAATGCCACTGTTGATTAACTGAGTTTTCAGTAGTGTTTTATGTTCTGAAAAACATGAAAATTTTTATTTCATTTCCATTAAATAAAAGTAGAAAGTCAGAAATGTTCTTAACTGTGGTTGTAGGAAAAATTTTGCTAATGTATTAGCTTAATTGCAGTTACTGTGGAAAATTTCTTATTAGTTATTATTCATGTAATTCTGATTAAAATGTCATTGTTGATTAGCTGGGTTTTTCAATAATATTTTAGGTTCTGTGTCCTAGGTCTACAAATTAGTCTTGCTAGTATTTTTTCCAAATGGAAGCACATTAATATCTCTTTAGACAGTGAATGGAGTTTACTGTTCAAATCTGTTCTTTTCTGTTTGAAAATTGAAGTAAAGTATAATACATTAGAAAATCCCTAAAACAAAGTTGATTGTAGTTTGTGAAAATGTAGATTGTTTTCTAACTGATATTTGTAACACTTGTTTTGTGACTTAGCTTGAATGTGACTTATCTGTTAAAATGCAGTCATCCACCCATACAGAGTTTTACACTCTTTAATACCTTTTTCCCCAGTGGAGACGGCACTATGAGAAAAAACATTGATGTTTGGAAAAAGTGGACCACTTTAAATAGCTTGCAGCTACATGGGTAAGTAAAACTTCGTCACCGCTAACACTGTGTGACAAGTGGATTTGCAGAGGTTTATTGTCGCATTATGTAACTGAGCAGCCGATCTTTAATTATAGAGCTGTCCACCTTCAACGGTTTTATCAGAATTTGTTTGAAAACCTTTTAAGAGCAGTAACTGCAAATTGTATATATTTCAGATGACACGTTTATTAAAAATGCCTTCTAAAAAAATTTCTTATTTCAAATATGTATTTTTCCATGAAATGACCATTTATCTCTTGGTGTATGTCTTACCTTTTCCTCTCTGTTTTTGTTCTTTTTTATCATTGTTTTGCTGAGACAGTTTGATCTCTTAGATATATTTTTCGGTCGGCTTTTTATGATGGGGAACTACTCATTAAAGAACATTTGGAAAGTTCTTAAAAGAGAAATGTTACAACACGATGATAATGTCTGTTAATGTTTGGTGTATTGTTTCTCTGTTTTTAGGAATTTTTAAAATGCTTTTTTTGAATACTTTGGATCATGCTGTCTATAGAGCTTTGTATCCTTTTTTTCTTCTGACCTGACAAATGCCACGGTCTTGCATGCAGGTCTGTCCTGTGCATGAGCAAAGAATACTACTCAGTATCCACCACAGCTAGCTACAGCAGGAGGCCTCGCCTCCATAAAACATGTTTACTGTTTCCTGACACAGAGACGAGAGATAGGTTGGAATGTATGATACCAATTTTTCATAGAAAAACCACAGATTTATAAAGTATAGAGGCTTTTTGGTAGTGAAATTTCATCTGGTACGTTGAATTTTGTTGTTACTGAACTTTATGCTTTGCTGGTTGACATACTGGGAAAGGTTAATAGACCAATCAGAATAGACTTTTTTTAATTAACATGAAACACTTTATATAGGTTCACTCTAACTTCACTTAGATCCCTAGAAGGTTTTTTTTTTTTTTTTTGAGTATAATTGTGTTATAAAACTTGTAATGAATGTGTGACATAAGCAGTTGTTTCTATATGTGCACTTCATGGATATGTTTAGCCTTACAGTCATCTGATATCGCTATCGCTCCTTAGCTTACAGCTGCGGATTGTAACACGTGGGGCTGAACAGCTGGCTGAAGGTGGAAGGATGGTGTATTCCACATGTTCACTAAACCCTATTGAGGATGAAGCAGTCATAGCATCTTTACTCGAAAAAAGTGAAGGTAAGCATGCTTGCTGCATCTTTTATTAAAAGTATATGCTTTTCAGAAACGTCCTGTGGCACTGATGGAGATTTCAATTTCATCATCCGATCTGAAACCTTTCTTGATTATAGGTTTTCATCAGTCTTTCTGATTCCAGACTGGCTGGTTCCTTTTCTTGTATTTAGAATGCTACGGCTGGTTTTCTGAGTGAACGCTTGCGAATCTTTTCAGACTTCACCAAATTTGTAGGCTTTAGCTGGCTTAATTTCTGACTATACGTGTGTTTGCGAGGTAGGAGGCTTTTTTTTTTTTGATATGGAGTCTTGCTCTGTTTCCCAGGCTGGAGTGCAGTGGTGTGATCTTGGCTCACTGCAACCTCTGCCTCCTGGGTTCAAGCAATTCTCCTGCCTCAGCCTCCCAAGTAGCTGGCATGTACTACCACACCGAGCCAATTTTTATATTTAGTAGAGACGGGGTTTCACCATGGCAGCCAGGCTGGTCTCAAATTCCTGACCTAAGGCAGTCTACCCACCTCAGCCTCCCAAAGTGCTGGGATTACAGGTGTGAGCCACCATGCTTGGCCTGGGAGGCTTTCTTTTGAAAGCCCAGTAAATGATGCCCTCTTTCCCTGTCCAGGTTTTGAACCAGTTGACAAATAAGATCATGGAGCAAGGCAGACCGAAGCCAGAATTGCACCTTTATTACCAATAGAGCAGATTGTGTGCTTTCAAATACTGATCTTTAAAATGAGGCTTATCCCCTCATTATCACAGTCTCAGAAGGGGTTAGACTGTGATGTACAGTTCAACTTTGCTGTTAGAGCAAGGTCCACTGTAAGACTTGGAGAAACAAAGCCAAGAAAGGAGAGTGTCTGCTCAGGTTCTTTATACACATTGTGGAATCATTTTAGCTTTCTAAGATGCCAGGGGAGATGCCTTGCGGGTGGAGGAAGTTCTTGGTCAGGGGCTGGCTTGTGCCTCCACATAGGAGATTTCAAAGAACAGCCAGTACTGTTAGGCAAGTGGGTTTTATGTATAAAGGCGTTCATATTTAGAAAAAAAGTACATGGATTCTTTTCCTTCAAGTAACTGCATTGCTTTTTGCGTCTTGTCTTCTAGTCTTCACCGTGTTGGATAGTTCTGATTGCATTGTGTATGTCTACATACCCTACTTTTTCACTTAGCATTTCAGTATGTTGTAGTAGTTTTTCCTGTTAGCAAGTGTCAAAAATGGATTAATTCATTGAGTGAGTCTCCTGTTCTGTAGTCATTTTCTTACTGGACAGGTGGGTTTCCAGCATGGACCTTTGGACAGCATGATGTCACAGCCAACTTTGTGCCTGTGGTTGCCTTCAGACCACATTGTAGATGCTTCCTCCCGTTCCTCTGTCAGAGGCGTGTGCATGGATGTGGCTTCATCCAGAAAGGAACAGACCTTGACTGAGCCTCCGAGTGGGTGGTTGCTGGCAATTTTGACCGGAGGGGGTGTGCGTTCCCCACCCAGAAGTGCTCAGTGACTTTACTGGAGAAAGGGCAACATGGGTGGCATTGACAGCTGCCAACCCAGGTGCTGAGGGGAGGTAACACCTGAGGCCTGCCCTGTCATTTATGAGGCCCCTGGGCACTGTGATAGAAGCCGGTCACTGTTTGCCTGCACTGTCATTTAGTGTTAGCTTTTCAAAGGAAGAAGATTCAGAAACGACAGCAGAAGTCAGTACGGTGCTTGAGTCCAAGGTTTCCTGTTGTCATCCCTCCACCTTACGGATTCCTTTGCTTTGGTTTTGTGATTGTCCATTTTCATAAGTTTTCTGGGAGCTTTGTTGGATTTCTCCTTCTGCTGAGAGGTGGTCACATCAGTATCTGTGCTAGTAGCTGCTCTCAACGGTTTCCTGTAATGGCCTCACCTTACAGCTTCCCATTGTGTCACTGGTATGGACACTTAAGGCCAGTGTGTTTTCACAGCTTTTATCGCATTGTTTTAAAATTGGACTGTGTCCTGATGGACAATTTTAGGAAACTTCCTAGGACCACAAACTTTAGGTTTAAAAATTCCGGCAGTTCGTTTTCAGCATTGCTGTGGGGTATTTGTCAGACAGGACTTCATGAAGACGCCCATCATCATCCTGGTGTGCATTGGAATGGGGGACAGAGTGGGTGCCCCGCAGCCCAGCCTTCTGGTTGTCTTCTTGCAGAGTTAGTTTCACGTTCATGGCGGACTCCTCAATGCTGTGTCATTGTAACAACTTTATTGAGGTGTTATTTACATATTGTCAGCCTTTGCTGGCTATAAGTGTACAGTTCAGGGATTTTTAGTAAGTTTACCCAGTTGACGGCTCCTTACCACAGTGCAGTTTTAGGCCATTCCCATCACTCCAACAGACCCTTCGTGCCCATCAGCACTCACTCCCGGTTCCAGCCGAGCTCCATGAGCCACTCGTCCACTTTCTGTTGATAGCTTTGCCTTTCCTGGACATTGTCCATAAATGGAATAATATATTATGTGATACGTGTCTGGTTTTTCCACTGGGCATAGTGTGTTATATTTTTTTGAAAGGAAAAAAAGAAAGACGTCCATGCTTTTGCTACACAGGTGCTTTGGAGCTTGCTGATGTGTCTAATGAACTGCCAGGGCTGAAGTGGATGCCAGGAATCACTCAGTGGAAGGTAACCTTTCCTCACTGACTTTCATACAGAAGAGTAGGTGTGACATAACTAATTTAGAGGCCACATTCAAAGCATTCACGTGTGGGTAACTTGAATAAATACTCATCTGCTTATGCAGATTAGAATCAATTGCAGAATGTTATTTCATAACAAATTTCATGACAAATGGCATGTTTATTTGTGGCAGTGGAAAGGTTTTCTTTATTCCACTATGGAAATTAACTCTTTTATCTCATCCCTGTAAGGGTAGCTTTGCTTTTTTTTTTTTTTTTTTTTTAAATGGGCTGGGATTCAAGCCTTTTTTCCAGTATAAAATAATTCATTGAAGTTGTAGGCCACAGGTGCCTGAGGCTTGTTTAAAAAGAAAAAAAAAACTAGATGGAAAATTATTTTATAGTGATTGTTCTGCTTTTTAGAGTAAATGTATTTCATCTTTGTTTTTAACAGAATTTATATATTAATAATTTGGGAATTGTCTGCAAAGATTGTTGTGTTTTGTGTTGGCAAATACTCTTCCTGTCTTTGGAGCGAATGAGAATCACTATTTGTCACCTTTGAGAGAACCGACACTCTTGCCCTGTGGTTTTTGTTATTACTGAATAGTGCTGGTAACCTGGAATGTACTCTGTGGCTCTGCAGGTAATGACAAAAGATGGACAGTGGTTTACAGACTGGGACGCTGTTCCTCACAGCAGACACACCCAGATCCGACCTACCATGTTCCCGCTGAAGGACCCGGAAAAGCTGCAGGCCATGCATCTGGAGCGATGGTGAGCTTGTGAGGCCTCCGGGTGTGGGGATTAGGGAAAGTTTAGCCCCTCCCTCATGAGCTGGTGGGTCTTGTCGGGGTGAGTTGGTAGCAGCAGATGACATTGCTGTGAGGCTTGGGCTATGCCAGGGTCAAACCCATGTGTGTGAACTTCCCAGCCAGTATGGCTCTCATGCCTGTTAGTTGCTGGCATCACGCATTTATTAATAGGGAAATTGGCTAAAACCTCTAATGCTTATGATACTTCATGCACTTTTTTTTTGAGACAGAGTCTCTCTGTTGCCCAGGCTGGACTACAGTGGTACGGTCTCAGCTCACTGCAACCTCTGTGTCCTGGATTCAAGCAATGCTTGTGCCTCAGCAGCCTCCCAAATAGCTGGGATTACCCGTGCTCATCACCATGCCTGGCTAATTTTTGTAGCTTTAGCAGAGACAGGGTTTCACTATGTTGGCCAGTCTGGTCTCAAACTCTCGACCTTGGGTGATCTGCTCACCTCGGCCTCCCAAAGTGCTGGGATTACAAAAGTTTGAGATCAGCATGGACAATGGTAAAACCCCATCTCTACCAAAAAAAAAAAAAAAAAAAAAAAGCTAGTCAGAGCGTTGCATGCCTGTAGTTCCAGCTAATTAGGAGGATCGCTTGAGCTCGGGAGGTGGAGGCTGCTGAAGTGAGCTGAGATCACACCACTACGTTCCAGTCTGGGCAACAGAGCCAGACCCTGTCTCAAAAAAAAAAAAAAAATTAAGGTTACGTATCAGCCATTCTATGAGTGACGGCTGAAGACATGATTTTTCTCTTGCATCATTTGCATTATTTGTCTTAATGCTAAAAAAATGCATTTTTGATTAGTTAAGAAGTATGAATTATGTATCTATATTTAGCCTTAGGATATTACCCCATCATCAGAATACTGGAGGGTTCTTTGTGGCAGTATTGGTGAAAAAATCTTCAATGCCATGGAACAAACGTCAACCAAAGGTGAGCTTTTCTTTTTCCAAAATGACATAACATTTGATCTCATAAATTTAAGATGAAAACAAACTGGAGTTTAGTGGAAGTGCAGAGAAAAGAGGAGCTTCCTGCTGTGGGCAGCAGGAGAGCTGAGCCTGAATGAGGGGAACTCATTTAAATACCAAGTGTTCCAAAAAGCAGAAATTTCTCGTAGGGGATAGGTAAGTGGAGAAATCAGTGTTTGGGGGAATGTATTTCTGCCACACTGTAAATCCAGTTATTTAAGAGACACTGAAAAGATGCCAAGATTGCCGTGTGGCTCTGAGTCGGAAGCCGCCACGTTTCTGTGCTCCGGTTTCCTGTGAGTGGTTTATTTCAGTTGATTACAGATAGCAGAGCTCTGTTGACCTCAGGCCAGCCTGGCTTCACCTTTCCCGCGAGGAATGATGACAAGCCTTGTCCAGCCCTGGTTAGAAAGGTGCAGCCTGGCCTGTTTGCGATGGATCTCAGCTGCCTACTGGTTCCTTTCTAAGGCGGACCAGGAAGCAGAGTGGAGAAGAAAGAGTATCGCCTTCATCTTGACAGGCAGTCCTTTGTAATGCATGCTGTCTCACCTGTATCCACTCCAGCATTATTTATTAGTTCACAAGTCAGCCTTCTGTGATTATAGAACCTGGCCTGGAATCAAAGTCTGAAAGTCTCTATTTCTTTAAGATGCATGCTTGAAAATCAGGACAAAAAATGCTTAGCCTTTGGACAAACAAAAAGGAAACAGTTCTGCACAGAGCTCCAGCCTTTTTCTGGGGCACAGCTCATGCAGATTAACCTCGGAACGTACAGACTCAAACTGGCAAAGGGGGTGACTGTACTTCTGCTGTCACCAGGGTTTTTCTGTCAGGTTAGACAGTGTTTCGCCTTGGGCTAAAAGTCTCACAAGGTATCATAACTCTGCTGGAATGTTATTTTCTGGGAATCAGTATAAGAAATTATATTGTGATGTATTAGATACTTTGCATTCATTCATACTAGGTTTCAGTAGCTTGTGCTTTAGACTTTTGTCACATTTTAAGTGGTCAGTGGCCACTGGCTCGTGGCTGTCCAGCTGCACAACACAGTGCAGTCACAGAGGATCCTGTCTTGGAGACATGTGATTTAGGTTGGCCTGCGTTGGGGGTTACATTGACGTTTCTGGTGTTCATACTTCTGTAGAAAGGTTTTGATTTGTTTTCAGTTTGCCTCTGATGTATTGTCTTACATTGTAGGACAACTTACTGTCATTTGCTTATTTAAACAATATGAGTACTTCTCTTTTTCTGTTACTTTGTCAGTTTCTTATTCATTTAGTTCAACAGATCTAGTGCTAGCATGGCCTGTGTTGCCATTGGCCCCACTGGGACCACAGGTAGAGTCTCCGTGGTCAGGATGCCGTGATCTGCTGCAAGCACTGGGCTAAAAGTCACCAGGGAAGCTCACACTGACCTTGGTATTTTAAGGTCACAAAATGTGGTTGTTGAGGTAGGACAGAGATGGGAGAACTTGCTCTTAGAGCTGGACTCAGGAAAAAGGCCCCACTTGGAGGAGCTGAGGTTGGACATGAAGGGCATGTGCCCTCACTCACCTGCTCACAGACTTGGGGTTCATCTGTTTTGTTCTTTGCTTTTTTACATTATATTAACATGGAAATACAGTGTATTCCCTGGGAGGCTTCTGGCTTCTCTGCTCAGTAGCTTTGTGGCTTTGAATAAAATGAACTTGTCTGTGCTGAAATATCCTATTTTTTTTTTTTTTTAATTTTATTATGTTTTAAGTTCTGGGGTACATTTGCAGAATGTGCAGGTTTGTTACATAGCTATACATGTGCCATAGTGGATTCCTGCATCCATCACCCTGTCATATCCATTAGGTATTTCTCTCAGTGATAACCCTCCCCTAGTTCTCTATCCCTTGCCAGGCGCTGGTGTGTGATCTTCCCTTCCCTGTGTCCATGTGTTCTCATTGTTCAACACCTATGAATCACACCCTATGTGAGAACATAGGGTGTTTGGTTTTCTGTTTTTGTGTTAGTTTGCTGAGAATGATGGTTTCCAGCTTCATCCGTGTCCCTGCAGAGGACATGAACTCATCCTTGTTAATGGCTGCATAGTATTCCATGGCATATATGTGCCACATTTTCTTTATCCAGTCTATCATTGATAGGCATTTGGGTTGGTTCCAAGTCTGTGCTATTGTGAACAGTGCTGCAGTAAACATACATGTGCATATATCTTTATAACAGAATGATTTATAATTCTTTGGGTATATACCCAGTAATGGGATTGCTGGGTCAAATGGTATTTCTCATTCTAGATCCTTGGTGAATCACCGCACTGTCTTCCACAATGGTTGAAATAATTTATACTCCTACCAACAGTGTAAAAGTGTTCCTGTTTCTCCACATCCTCTCCAGCATCTGTTGTCTCCTGATTTTTTTTAATGATTGCCATTCTAACTGGCGTGAGATGATATCTCATTGTGATTTTGATTTGCATTTTTCTAATGATCATGATGATGAGCTTTTCTTCATATATTTGTTGGCTGCATAAATGTTTCCTTTTGAGAAGTGTTTGTTCATATCCTTTGCCCACTTTTTTTTTTTTTGAGACGGAGTTTTGCTCTTGTTACCCAGGCTGGAGTGCAATGGCGCAATCTCAGCTCACCGCAACCTCTGCCTCCTGGGTTCAGGCAATTCTCCTGCCTCAGACTCCTGAGTAGCTGGGGTTACAGGCACATGCCACCATGCCCAGCTAAGTTTTTGTATTTTTAGTAGAGATGGGGTTTCACCATGTTGACCAGCATGGGCTCGATCTCTTGACCTCGTGATCCACCTGCCTCAGCCTCCCAAAGTGCTGGGATTACAGGCTTGAGCCACAGCGCCCGGCTTCCTTTGCCCACTTTTTGATGGGGTTTTTTCTTGTAAATTTGTTTCAATTCTTTGTAGATTCTGGATATTAGTCCTTTGTCAGATGGGTAGATTGCAGAAATTTTCTTGCTTTCTTTTGGTTGAATGTTCATTCTAGTGATAGTTGCATGTTCACTCTAGTGATAGTTTCTTTTGCTGTGCAGAAGCTCTTTAGTTTAATTAGATCCCATTTATCTATTTTGGCTTTTGTTGCCATTGCTTTGGTATTTTAGTCATGAAGTCCTTGCCTATGCCTGTGTCCTGAATGCTGTTGCCCAGGTTTTCTTCTAGGGTTTTTATGGTGTTAGTTCTTATGTTTAAATCTTTAATCCATCTTGAATTAATTTTTGTGTAAGTTGTAAGGAAGGGGTCCAGTTTCAGCTTTCTGCACATGGCTAGCCAGTTTTCCCAACACCATTTATTAAACAGGAAATCCTTTCCCATTGCTTGTTTTTGTCAGGTTTGTCAAAGATCAGATGGTTATAGATGTGTGGTGTTACTCCTGAGGCCTCCTTTCTGTTCCATTGATCTACATCTCTGTTTTGGTACCAGTACCATTCTGTTTTGCTTATTGTAGCCTTGTAGTATAGCTTGAAGTCAAGTAGCATGATGTCTCCAGCTTTGGGGGGTTTTTTGTGGGGTTTTTTTTTTTTTTTTTTTGCTTAGGATTGTCTTGGCTATACAGGCTATTTTTTGGGTTCCATATGAAATTTAAGGTGGTTTTTTTTTTTTTCCCAGTTCTGTGAAGAAAGTCAATGGTAGGTTGATGGGGATAGCGTTGAGTCTGTGAATTATTGAGGTAGTATGGCTATTTTCACGATAATGATTCTTCCTAACCATGAGTATGGGATGGATGTGTTTCCATTTGTTTGCATCTTATTTCCTTGAGCAGTGGTCCTTCACAGCTTTTGTTAGTTGTATTCCAAGGTATAAAATTGTAGCAATTGTGAATGGGCATTCACTCGTGATTTGGCTGTTAGTCTATTATTGGTGTATAGGAATGCTTGTGATTTTTTACGTCGATTTTGTATCCTGAGACTTTGCTGAAGTTGCTTATTAGCTTAAGGAAATTTTGGGCTGAGACGATGGGGTCTTCCAAATATACAATCATGTTGTCTGCAAATAGAGACAATTTGAATTCTTCTTTTCCTAATTGAATTCCCTTTATTTCTTTCTCTTACCTGATTGCCCCAGCCAGAAACTCCCAATACTATAATACTGTGTTGAATAGGGGTGGTGAGAGGAGACATCCTTGTCTTGTGCCAGTTTTCAAAGGGAATGCTTGCAATTTTTGCCCATTCAGTATGATATTGGCTGTAGGTTTGTCATAAATAGCTCAATTATTTTCAGGTATGTTCCATCAATACCTAGTTTATTGAGAGTTTTTAGCATAAAAGGCTGTTGAATTTTTGTCAAAGGCCTTCTCTGTATCCGTTGCGATAGTGATGTGATTTTTGTCTTTGGTTCTGTTTATGTGATGGATTATGTTTATTTATTTGTCTATGTTGAACCAGCCTTACATTCCGGTGATGAAGCTGACTTGATCGTGATGGATAAGCCTTTTGATGTGCTGTTGGATTTGGTTTGCCAGTATTTTATTGAGGATTTTCGCATCAATGTTCATCAGGCATATTGGCCTGAAACTTTCTTTTTCAGTTGTGTCTCTGCCAGGTTTTGGTATCAAGATGATGTTGGCCTCATAAAATAAATTAGAGATGATTCCCTCAGTAGAATTCGGCTGTGAACCTGTTTGGTCCTGGACTTGTTTTGGTTGGTGGGCTTATTAATTGCTGCCTCAATTTCAGACCTTGTTATTGGTGTATTCAGGGATTCAACTTTTTCCTGGTTTAGTCTTGGGAAGGTGTAAGTGTCCAGGAATTCGGGATCGGTGGTGATACCCCTTTATCATTTTTTCTTGTGTCTATGTGATTCTTCTCTCTTTTCTTCTTTATTACTCTGGCTAGCAGTCTATCTGTTTCATTGATCTTTTCAAAAAAAACAGCTCCTGGATTCATTGATTGTTTTTGAAGGGTTTTCCGTATTTCTGTCTCCTTCAGTTCTTCTCTGATCTTAGTTTGAAATATCTTAATTTTTAAACTTATGTCAGAGAGACTGAGGAATTACGACTTTGATCAATTCTGCGACTTTTTAAAAAGGACACATATTTTTTAAAGATCTTTAACATAACTAAAACATTTTGCTCATTCCCAAAGCAAAATTTAAATTATACCATGGCCTTAATTCAGAGTTCATTCTTGGGCAGACATTTCCTTTGTGCCTCAGACACTCTTTCTCCCAGTTTCTGTGGCAGTTTGTCCAGGTGCTCAGAACAGTTCCTGCCCTCCTTTCTTGTTATTTATGTATTTGTCTTTTTGCCCCTGCTGGGTATCGTGGAGATCTTACTTGAGGCACTTTGTGTCCTTCACTGTACCTTACCCAGAGCAGGTGCACAGTACGCATTTTTAGATGAGAACTAGCTGGCGTTATAGGGCTCTGCTGAGAAACAGGCTGTATATTTTGTTTGTGAGATGAAGGTAGAATCAGCTTTAACTCCAACGAAACTGTCGATAAATTTTGTTTATAATAAGAAATAAATTTAAAATGACACTTTAAAAACTTCTGTTGTCTTTCTCCACATATAATGCAGTAGAAGAAAAGTACAACTGATTGATTTTATGAACTTGGTATTTTAACTTTTCATCGCAGCACAGAGACTGCTACTCTTTGTGTGTCAGTGAAATCGTTCTGTCTGACAGCTGCAGGGTAAATCTGCAGAGACCAGAGGAAGCACCCAGCTGAGCCCTGCAGATCCCTCAGAAGGGAAACCCGCAGATCCCTCTAAGCTGGCAAGTCCGTCAGTCACAGGAACTGGTGACACAGAAATAACTCATGCAACTGAGGATTTAGAAAATAATGGCAATAGGAAAGATGGCGTATGTGGGTAAGAAAAGGGGTTACGTTTTGACCTAACACTCTAGTGTCTTCACAGTCCTTTTAGATTAAATGGGATCCCAAGCCACTTCTTGGTGGGTTTGAGGGCACAGTGCATGTATGGTCTCAGACACATGCAGTGGGAGGGCTGGAGTCTATGTGGAAGCTGGAAGGTTTCAACATCTGCTGCCTGGTGAAGATCCGTGCTGCAAACCTCGTATTGCACAGAACTGACGCAGGCACCGATGGGAAAGGAAGGATGTGCTTTTGGTGTTGAAGGTTGCCACCCATTACAGATTGATGTATCTCATCCTCATTCCCTTTTTAGTCCTCCTCCATCAAAGAAAATGAAGTTATTCGGATTTAAAGAAGACCCGTTTGTATTCATTCCTGAAGATGACCCATTGTTTCCACCTATTGAGTAAGGATTCAGCCTTTTCCATTACTCATTTAAAGAAATCTTCTCTAAAGTAACAAATATACAACTGATTACATTTAACCATTTTGTCTGTAATTCTGTCTAGCTTTTTTTTGGGGGGTTGCGGGGGTGTGGATGGAGTATCACTCTTGTTGCCCAGGCTGGATTGCAGTGGCACAATCTCAGCTCACTGCAACCTCTACCTCCTGGGTTCAAGTGATTCTCCTACCTCAGCCTCCCGAGTAGCTGGGATTACAGGCATGCACCACCACACCCGGCTAATTTTGTATTTTTAGTAGAGATGGGGTTTCTTCATGTTTGTCAGGCTGGTCTTGAACTCTTGGCCTCAGGTGATCCGCTCCCTCGGCCTCCCAAGTGCTGGGATTACAGGCATGAGCCCCTGAGGCTCACCTAGCTTTTTTCCTCTTAACCTTTTTAATTGCATATTAGAACAGGATGAAACTTCAGAGGTTATTAACTCAACCTTTCGATTTAAGGAGAAAGTAACCTTTACTTTGTGAACATGATAGATTAAAAAACCTGGGCTGTGACTATGAATGTAAATTACTCAGTTGTGATCCTGAACCGAAATTGTTCAATTGAGTGTAGAGACCAAAGGCCAAGGCTGTTGGCCTTGTTCAGTTCCTGTAGAAGAAATGAGTGTAGCATGTGTGGGGGTTGATTAGGGATGGTGTAGCTAGAACATAGAAGAAGAGGGTTCAGGGTAAGTCTCACATTCATCTGTTTCTTACTCCCTGAATTTTAGAATCTATTTGCCGGAGCAGTCGCTTACTGTCTTTTGCATAACTGGTCCTTTGCATACATTTGTAAAAGTCTGTAAGTCTCAAAAGTTGTGTTCTCAGGTCATTATCATTGGAGTAGCAGCTGAGGGAGGGAAGCTGCACTTGTTAATGTAGGTTTCTGATCGAGTTGTGCCTCAAATAAATGTCACGTGGAGGTTTCAGGTGAAAGTGGACAAAGTTTAAAAGCTGGGAGTCCAGAACAGAGCCCCATGCCCTTGAGCCACACTGCAGTTTTAGAGATTGAATTCTGGAGAAGATCTTTACAAACAAATTACCTGATTTTGAACTGAGTATGTATAAACAGCACTGTTTTTGTGTACAGGAAATTTTATGCTTTGGATCCTTCATTCCCAAGGATGAATTTGTTAACTCGGACGACAGAAGGGAAGAAAAGGCAGCTCTACATGGTTTCTAAGGAGCTGCGGAACGTGCTGCTGAACAACAGTGAGAGGATGAAGGTGCCGACCGCACAGGAGCTGGCTGCTGACCGGGGATGCGCGTGGCTTTTCACAGCTGCTTAGATTTCATTTGGCGCAGATGCTGGCGTCTGCCCTCCCCACCTGTGGCATTGGCTGCAGGTCCCTGAGCCTGCCCTGCGGCTTCAGAGTGGTTGACCAGCACAGGGCTGAGTGGTTCCGACCAGAGTCCTGAATCTGGTGGCTGGTGTCTTTTCTTTGCTCCATTCTCACAGCTGGGTGAGCCTCAGCGTAGTTCTCACAGCTCGTCCTCCTGGGCAGAGAAGGTACTGAGGGCCTGGAGGTTACAAGTGCTGCTGCCCCCATCCTTGGGATTTGTCCTTTGAGACACTTCTCTTAGAATTTGGCCATTTGGGGGCCCCTCTTTCATTTGCTTTACTGCCCTCCAAGTCACATAAACACAAGTTGTGAGGACCAGTTGGTTTTGCCGGGGTTTCTTGATGGTTTCTGCTTCTCCTCCTCTTTCCTATTCCATGACGGCTGCTCTGTGTGGCCCGGTGTCGTTAAAGAGGATGGTCCTGTGTTCATCTCTGTGTGCTTCATCTCACTTTTACTTACAGGTTATTAACACGGGAATAAAAGTCTGGTGTCGAAATAACAGTGGCGAAGAGTTTGACTGTGCTTTCCGGTTGGCGCAGGAGGTAATTTTGGAAGTGCACTTGAACAGCGCTGGCGACAGATGAGGCAGTCGGGAGTTGATGGGCTTTCTGGCTGCCAGATGGTCTGAATGGCTTACGGTTTGGCTGGCCCCTACTAGCCACTTGACCCTTACCGGTTGTTGAGCTCTCCAGGGGCTCATGGTGGGCTTGGGGTGGGTGGGGGTTCCACACCTGTCCAGGGGAGGGCCCATAATGAGGGCCCGAGGCGCCACTGAAAGCCTCTGAGAGCAGTCTGTTGTCATTCATGAATGACATCATGGTCTCTGTTCTCTTTATTCACACAGGGAATATATACATTGTATCCATTTATTAATTCAAGAATTATTACTGTATCAATGGAAGATGTTAAGATACTGTTGACCCAGGAAAACCCCTTTTTTAGAAAACTCAGCAGTGAGACCTACAGTCAAGCGAAGGACCTAGGTGAGTAGTTTGAAATGGATAGAGACATAACTTGTATTCTCTTTAAAAGGACAGCCAGAATGCAGGTGGTATCTTTGGGGCATATTTATCAATCATATTTTTCAGTGCAGTCTGGTTGCCTCACTTTCCAGAGGGCTTTGTAGAACCCTCATGACAGTTCAGAATGCTAAGGGGCAAAGGCATCTTGGGGTTGCTCTACTTCCCCAGGCCCTGGTGGCCCCCCGCTGCTTTCCAGCAGCCCACGGTGTGTCTGTGTGGCTTGCAGGGCAGGCCTTCACTCAACTTGCTGGACCCAAGAGTCCGGAGAATGAAGGGCTTGGCCTCTGAGCAGCCCCAACCAGCCCTCCAGCCGGAGCTCTTGACCCACTTGCCTGTCAGCAGGTCGCGGGTGGGTAGAAGCAGGTCTCTGTGCTTGGGTTCATTTGTGTTTTAAGGTCCACAGCCTCATGAGACTGGCTAACATGGGGATCTGGTTCACTTAGCGTTTTAACCACCTGTGTGAGAGCAGAGTAAGAGTCTTGCCAGCAGTTCTGACTTTTTTGCTAGCCGGCGGCAGTAGATTATTTGGTTTATTTGCTGGTTTTATATTTTATCAACTTCCACTTCAAATCACTCCAGTGACGTTTTCCCCTAAGCATAAAAATAATTTCTCCAAGCTATTCTAATTTTGTTTTTCTGATGTCTTCTTTCTTGTTAATTTTTTAAAATAACTTGCCGTTTAATATTTCTGGCTCAATTTGATCAAAACTCTATGAATCAGTTCTTGCAGTTATGTATAATCATGTCTCTTACTTGCATTTAAAACTTCCTGTTGTGTTCCTCCGCAATATCAAACACGTTCTGTGGCGTCTGTCTCCCGCTGCCGTCTCAGCCAAGGACCACAATTGAAAGTAGAGATTCTTGTAAAGCATAAGGGAGCTGTTTGTTTTCTTTTAATCCTGCACTTACGTGATTGCAGTATTAGACAGTTTTTATGTATTTCATGCCATTCTGGGAGTTGGTGTTATAGTTTATTTAATCTTCAATTTGGAGGAATTAACTAGCAGTTAATCCCAAGAAGTAAGCCTCCTTGCTTCTCAGAGTGGTTTGTTAGGTGACGTCCCTTGAAGTCCCTGAATCGCTTTTGCCTGCATCCTCTTCCAGATCATCCCTACTGCATCATTTGGACTTGGTTTATGTCTCCAGAAGGCTGCTTTTCACCAGCTAGATCCTTGAGGCCAAGAATGTAGATTATTTGTTCTGTTTCTTCAGAATACTTGTCACTAGGTGCATAAATGTCCTCGTCGCATGCATTCCCTACCAGGATAACCTGGCAAATGTGTGTCTGTTTCTCTTCCAGCGAAGGGAAGCATCGTGCTGAAGTATGAACCAGATTCTGCGTAAGTCGGTGCAGGCCCTGTCCTTCTGCACACACCTTGTCATTAGCTACGGGTTCTTGTTGGTGAGAAAGGTGACTTGGGAAGGTGGGGACCTTCTTCAAGCCTTTTATGATTGTTCCTCTGGAAGTAGTTTTGTGAAAACTTAGAACCCAAATATTCCTGTAAGTCATCATGAAGATACTGTTTTGTAGAACACTCAGCTCAGGCTAAATGAATTTTTACTTACAGAGAATAAAGTACATAGCGCTTAGTTTTTAAATATTAGAAACTAATGAAAAGTTCTGTCTTAAACAGAATAAGCATAAAGTAAAGGTGGGACAGTTGAGCGAGGTTCCATTATTTCGTCCTCATCACTGGTTCAGCCGTGTGCGTTGCTGACATGCTACTGCATCAGGAGCGAGGGCTGGAGCATGGGGTTTGCTTACGTTCACTGTCGCCATGGGCCCACTGCTCCACACTGTTTGCATGTATTCACCCTGCATCCTCATGGGCCTGGGGGAGCAGATGCTGGTGTTGGTAACACTTGCCAGACAGAGGAGGAAGTGGGACAGAGTGAGGTGGCTTGCCCAGAGCGCCTCAGCTCACTAGTGGCAAAATTAGGATTTCATCTGCAACAGCTCCCTCTTGGTGACATGAAACACCATTTCTGAGAGGAGGAAGTAAAATGGGGCCCAGGGCTGAACGGAATTTGGGGGAGTGAGTAGGTAGGACCACTGTACAGGTTTCTTTGGGAAGTTAGCGTTGGACCAGGGATCCAGGGCTAACTTGAAGGAACTAGGGAAGTGCAGACCCTGGGGCAGGAGCAAGTTGGGAGTCAGGGCGTGCCCAGCTGAGGACGGATGGAGGGGTCAGGGAAGACACTGGCAGGGAGGCCAAGGGCCCACGTGTCCTCAGGATTCAGGCTGTCTGGCTGCCCTATGGAGAGTGGACAGGTCGGTGCTGAGGTGGGAGGAGCATCAGAGGGGAGAGGACAGCAGGCGATGGGCTGGGGAGGTCAGCGAGGCCGTGCGCATGGGCGCCTGGGGACCTGCTGGAGGCAGATGCTGTCTGGGCGGTGGAGGGGCCGGAGCATCTAGTCACTGATGGCTTCTGGGTGTTTTTACAAGAGTTTGAGTAAAGACCCAGGAACGGTTTTTAAATAACAGTCTCATGTGGCCCACATAGAAACACTGGGATATTTTAAGTTGTGGATTCACTTTTCCATATTTAAACACTCGTTTTTACTTGTTGAAATACACAGGTGAAAAGTCAGCCTCAGGAATAATGTTTTTTTTTTTTTTTAAGGAAGGTGGGAGTTGGGAATTTCCTATATTTTCCTCTCACTTCTTGAAGCCAACTTAGTGCCCTGCTTTAAATTAGGAAAAATGGAAAGGTGATTAAATAGGGCCATTAGGAGCCTAAAATCTAGGTCAGAGTCCCCTAGGAAAGAATTAGAGAACTCGAGAGAGGGCGTCTGCAGGTTAGAAATGGTGGCTTCCGTCTCTGTTGGGGAAGGGAGTCGATGCCACCTGGTTGGACAGGTGGCGCCTGGAAGGTGGGGAGGGACGGAGCAGGTTCAGAGAGGCAGGGGTGTTCTGACTCTGGGGAACACAGCATGCTGGAAGTGGAGGTGAGCACAGCAGGGCTCAGATTGCCGCGTGGGGTCCCTAGAGAACAAACGATGCGAAACGCTGAGTATCAAAAGGGTGAGTGGTCCCGGGTCCTGCTCTGGCGTCATCTTCCAGCCTGTAAGGAGCCTCAGTCACTTAGGAAACTTGGGGGTGAGGTGAGCTGTGAGGAGCCTGTGGAGAAATGCTTCTCATGTAGTGGTGAGGTGACACGGGGTTGGGGGCAATAAGTTAAGTTTGAGGAGGAAGTATTAGAAATCTCAGCACTGCAAGTGTGTGTGACATCTGCAATTTGGGGCCTACCCCATTGTGCACGAAAGAGGCAAGGGGAAAGTGAGGGTGAGGCTCCTCCTCAGGGCTGAAGGAGGGAGCTGCGAAAACCTGCCCCTCGGATCACAGATGAAAGCGTCCTCCGCGTGGTTTGGGGGTTTGTGGGTGTGCGCTCTTTGTGGCTTTCTTTTTTGAGCAGTTGCATATTACATCTCTTTGGATGCAGTTATGGGAATGTTTAATGTTCTGCGTGAAACCACTTTCACTTGTAGGAATCCAGACTCTCTGCAGTGTCCCATCGTCTTGTGCGGATGGCGGGGAAAGGCCTCCATTCGAACTTTCGTGCCCAAGAATGAGCGGCTTCATTATCTCAGGATGATGGGACTGGAGGTATTGGGAGAAAAGAAGAAGGAAGGGGTTATCCTAACAAATGAGAATGCAGCCAGCACTGGACAGCCGGAGAATGAGGTGACTGAGGGACAGAGAGCAGGAGAGACCCACAGTCCTGATGCCGGAGAGGCCGACAGCCTGGAGGTGACAGCAGGCTGTGACCTGGCGGAGGCACAGCTGCCCCGGTGAGCAGGCCCGAGGCAGTGAAAGCCCACACCCCTCACACACAGACTGGCCTCTTCCGGGTCACAGAACAGCCTGTGGCCTGTAAAGCTGTATTTTTAACGGCTGCAGACTGGTGGGATGATAGCGTTCTGAGTGACCAGGGCTGCTTTCTTATGGAGCTGATGAAAATGTATTCTTTTAGCGTGTTAGAAATGACTCATTTTACTTTGTTTCTTTGGCCACACTGCGTCTAGTATCTCTTGCTGGGAATAGACTTTCACTGTTAAAGTTGTGCTTCTATCAAGAAATAAAACTGCCCTTGCAGAAATTTCAGGTCTCTTGTTAAACCTGTATTGGTCTTAAGGTCCAGTATTTTTTAAATTATTATTTATAGGAAGAATCTATAACTCTCTGAATTCTTGGGGAGCTGTGTTATAAGCTTTAATAATTACACCAAGTTGCACATTAGCCGTGTGACATTAACACGCAGTTGGGTTAATACCTGAGGCCTCAGATGACTTTGTGCCTTTTGGGATAGAGGGTAAAATAAACTCCCAGAGTAAGAGCTGTAACGTGAATTGTCATACTAGTTATTGAGGGGGACTTATGTGCTTTTATTGAATGGAGTACTTTGCAATTTTTATTTTTAAATGGGGTTGGGTTCCTTGGAGTATTTAAATAAAGTTATTAATCATAAAGTGTATAAATGTGTGATTCTTGTTTTTGCTCTTAGGAGGCAGAAACAACAGACTTACTTTTGGCTGAACGGCAGTGTTAGAATAGATCCTGATTTTCTCCAGTGAAAGCAGTTTGCCTGTGAAGGCTGCAGTCTTTTTCTGTCTTCCTGATTTTGTGTATTGGTCTGTACAAACAGCGGTCACACACTGCCTCTGCTGGATTTGTCTCGAGTCTCCATTCTGTGTTCAGGCCCTGTGATGTGAAGGGCTCCTGTTTCCGTTTCACCCGAATTCTACCCTGAACATGGCACTCCGTTTGCACCTGCGTCTTCCGGTGTGCTTGCATGTCACTCATGCGTTGTTTTCTGGACCCTTTGACAGTAAGTTGCAGGCGTGTTGCATTACCCCCTTACTGCCATTGTGTTTCCTAGAAACAGCCTCTTTATAGCTCATGGCATTGGCGTCAGCACAAACGTGGATGCAAGGTCACCCTCTAACCGGCAAGCTCGCCACAGCGGCCTGGGAATGTCCCTTGCAGTCACAATGTCCAGTTTTGTCAGAGGCAACCCCTGTTGCCTTTGGCTGTCTTGTCTCGCGTTCACTCCAGTCTGAAGCAGTTCCCAGTCTGTCTTTTATGATTGAGACAGTTTTGGGGGGCGGTACAGGTCAGGTAGTTTGAATGTGCTTCAGTTTTGGTTGGTCTAATCTCCCAGTGATTCGTGTATTTTCAACAAGAGTACCACAGAGGTGGTGCTGTGTTCTTTTCATCGCATCATGTCAGAAGGTGGCTGATGTTGGTTTTTCTCTTTATAGTGTGGTGAAGTGTTTTTTTGATCAATATGGTGTCTGCTTGCCGAGTTTCTCCATTTGCAAGAAGATATTTCAAGACTGTGTTCCTCTCTCTCTTCAAACTTCTGACTACCAGCTTTAGTATTTCTTGACTGTTTTGGCCTTAGCCAGTTTTACTGTGGTAACTGCAAATGATTTTCCCCCTTTTTTCATCCCTTCTACATTATTAGTTTTCATTCTCTGTAAAATAAGCACTTCTCTCTCATCTGTTTACTCCTTTATTCGTTTCTATCAGTATGGATTCAAGGATCCCATTTCATTCAGTCATTTATTTTTACTCTCACTTACTTTGGTTCTCACATTGTCCCAGGATTGGCCAGTGGGAACTGTTTCCAGTCAGTTTCAGTGTCCTCTTATATGCCTCCATCAGCCTGCTTGCTGGCCCAGGCCCTGGACTGGAGACACCAGGTGTGGTGGGGACTTGGGGCCACACAGGTGTGTGGGGGTGGGGTTAGTGCTCTTGGCATCCTTCTCCTCCCTTAGCCCCAGAATGTTTAGGGAAGTGGGATCTTGGTCTGCGAAGAGGGTTTTGGAAGATGCTTCTCTGGGGAAACTGTCCAGCTCCAGAAAAGCCATAAAGATGGTGGCCTTAGGGTTCCTGGGAAATAGCCCACTCTTACCACCCCGTAGCGACGCTCAAAGCTGAGTCACTCCCGCACTCAGCACTGCCTGTGAGCACCTTGCCTCATCAGAGGAGACAACCCAGGGTGACCAGACACCTGAGAGCAGCCTCCAGCACTGGGCGTGGGGGTCAAAACCAACAGAACAGCGGTGAGCAAGTACAGACCACACGGGGAAAAGGAAACTTAGAAATGGATAGATAAGGTGGACAGTGATTGTGGTGTATGGATAAGCCTGATGAAATGTTCAAGAGAAGGCTGTTCCTAACATACAGGGTTTTATCCTGAATGAGCATCTTGGTAAGGGTCTTCTGATTCCCAAAGAGTGTACTGCAGAAGAAAAGGCATTACCTGAAGAAGGATTTTTCGCTTCCACCCAAACAGGCTTGTCTGTGATGAGGGCCTCTCTGAAGTAGCCCGTTGGGCTGGGAATAGCGGTTGCCTTCTGGTGGGGGTGCTTAAAAGGGAGAAAAACTTTTTACTGAACTCTTGTTTCCTTTGAACTTTGAAATACCTGTTGAAAAGATGAATAATGTAAATTTCCTTAAAAAACATGACAGCTTTGACCCAGCAAGTCCACTTCACAGGCCTGCAGATGAGTCAGATGTGTTTGCAGAGTCATTTGATGCAATGTTGATAACAGCAGAAACCCAGAAGCCCCTCAGCGTCCATGACGAGGCACCAGGACAGAAATGGTGCAGAGCCCCCAAGTGGACACTGCGGGCAGCAGAGGGGCGGAAGCAACTCATTGTGTCCTGGGGTCCAGTGACCTCCAAGAAAGAAACGCCAGATGTAGAAAAGAATGTGCATTCTGCTGCCATTGTGTAAAGGGGGGAAGTACACACGCTTAGAGACAGAGGTGTGCTTTCTAATTTACGTAAAATAACTGGAAGGATGCAGAAAAAAATTAGTGAATAATGATAAAGTGGCGCAAAAGAGATGTCTATGTCTGTGAGCCCAGAGGACACAATTCTGAATGGGCGTCTGCAAGCCCAGGATGGCAAATGGCACTCCACTCTCAGCACTTCTTAGGAAGTGGGTTTGGGCCATCTCTGTTCTTGCTCTCTTCAGCAAATGCTGAGTAGCCTGGGGTGGAGGGTGAGGGACTTGACTCCTTGTGGCCTGTGTGCCTACCCAGTGGCCCCTCTGACCCTGCCTCCGGGATTCGTGTCCTGGTGCATTTTCTGTGTGCGTGGGCTGCATCTCGTGACTTGCTTCCAGTGCATAGAATGACACCGCGATGGGACGTCACTTCCCATGAGGTTACATAGAGGACTGTGACTTGCATCTTGGTGGCGATACTCTCGTGCTGTGTCAGGGTCCCCAAGGCCCACACCTGGGTTTGGTGAGGACTCCCAGGACAGCACACACTCCTACTCTGCTATGGTTTATTACACGGAAGGCTTGTAACGGCAGCAAAGGGAAAGGCAAAGGCAAATGGGGTAACATCTAGAAAAGAAACAGGTGCAGGCTTCCAAGAGTCCTTTCCCAGAGGAATCACACAGGACACACTTGATTCACCCAGTGAGTTGTGCCTCCACATGCAAAGGGTTGTCTTTTAGGGAAGCTCATTAGAGCCTCAGTGCTCAGAGAGTTTACAGGGGTCATGTGGTCACCTGTCTGGCACCTCCAACGTTCCAGACTCCCACAGGGAAAGCAGGCATTCAGTGTCTTGTTTGCATAAACATTTTAGGCATAGTGAACCACTCTTACCAGTTGGGCTGGTGGGAATGCTCCCAAAATCCAAGTTCCCAGGCACCAGCTAAGGGCCAGTCTTGCCACTCAGGCCTTTCTGGGGATAGTGGCCTTGAGCCTGTTGAGTAAACTGCTCACACCTGCCTTCCTGCGATAGTGAGGTGCAGTGTTAGAGAAGCAAGGAACCGAGGCCCTTAGTCCGGCAACTCCCTTGGACCCTAATCCGCCCACAACCCGCATGTGAGCTTGGAAACAGATCCTGCCCTGATTGAGGCTTGAGTCAACCCACTTCTTGAGAGATGTTAACTTTAAAAATACAAAACCACTCATGCTACTAATAAAGATATACCCGAATCTGGTAATTTATAAAGGCAAGAGGATTAATTGACTCACAGTTCCACACGTCTGGGGAAGCCTCACAATCATGGTGGAAGGTGAATGAGGAGTAAAGTCATGTCGTACATGTTGGCAGGCAGGAGAGCTTGTTCAGGGGAACTCCCATTTATAAAACCAGCAGATCACGTGAGACTTAATTCACCACCACGAGACCTGCATGAGAAAGCCCTGACCCCCATGATTCAATGACCTCCCACTGGGTCCCGCCCACAACACATGGGAATGATGGGAGCTGCAATTCAGGATGAGGTTTGAGTGGGGGCACAGCCAAACCGTATCAACCACAATTTATAAAATTAGAGAGGAGACTATTTCTTGCAAAGGGTTATGGCCTGCAAGGTGGCCATTCTGCAGCCAGGAAGCACAGCTCCAGCCAAGACCAGAGACAAGCACCTGGGGGGAAGAGAAGCTGGGGCAGGAGCTTTATGCTGAACTGGTCGGCTAAACATACAAATTCAACAGGTGGCAGGAGGAGCTGTAAATATTCATGATGGTCCTGACACACACCGGACAAACATTCATGCAACATACAACCCATGTTCACTTTGGGCTGTAGACTTTAAATGTATTACAGTTAGGTCCTACATGTCAAAAGGTCTTTTTAGGACATGAAGGCGTCCAAGTGTGCAGCCAGCCAGGACCAGTTCACGGTCAGGAGAGTTACTGAAATCAATCTCTTTGTACTACAGGCTCTTTGTAGTACTACAAAGTAAGTTCAAATCAAAGCTGCAGTTATGGCTGGTGGAACGGGGTCAGCTAGTAAACATCTCCGAGTTGGATGAGCTGTAATTGTTTAATATTTTGTATCTCGAGGCCAGTGCTTGTTAAGTTGCTAGAGAAAAAGAAAAACCTATGACAGCGTGAAGAAAGGGTAGGGATGTGTGACTTAACCCCTGCCTGGCATGGCCTTGAGTTCTGTTTATAATCTGGTATCTTACTGCTACAGTGAGTCTATTTGCCAGTCTTAGGATCTCTGTTATAACATTAATGCTGGTCAGTTGTGTCTAAACCGCAAAAAGGTGGGGGTAGAATGAGGTATGTCTGACTTCACATCCCGTTATGGCTGGGAGCTCAGTTTTAAGGTTTTTCTGGGGTCCTCTTGACCACAAGGAGGCCATTCAGACAGCCAGGGACTTAGGAGTTTATTTTAGTTTACAGAGACTCTGAAGGAGAAGACCCAGTTAATAAGCCTGCCAGCATCCCTGACCTACAGAAGCTGTGAAGATATTAAATATTGCTTCAGGCCACTAAATTCTGGGATAATTTGTTACAAAGCCACAGATGACTGCCACAGTTGCTTGCTTCTCAACTGTGTGACCCTGGGCAAGTTTCTTAGCATCTTTGGGCCTTTATTTCCTCATCTATAAAATGGGCAGATGGTAGCACCTGCCTGATGAGGCATGCTGAGGCCTGAGTTAGTGAATATGTGCAGTGCACTGAGAATGGCACCTGGTAGCTAGTGTTCCAAGGTGGGGCTGGTTGGGGTGTGAGGTGCTAAGACAGCACATTACTGATAATCATTTACTTCTCGAAGTGGGGGGGGGGATCCAAAGATGAGATAGGTGAAGCATGCAGAGCTTAAATGTCATCTTTGCTCACGTATTCAGCCGCTACAAAATCCTCAGTACTAGCAGAGACTAACATAGTCATTGAATCAAAGCCCTGAGAACCAAGCAGCATCACAGTTCATATGTTCTTGTTCTAATTTCCTTTTACTGGTCTGGGGAGGAGGTGCCTTGTGCCCTGCTGCTGAGCTGTCAGTGGTAGGACACCCTGAAACTGGTTGCAGCAGGAAATACAGAATTGCATAACAGACTGCTTTTTAATGTCAAACACAAATTCCTATTGCCTACTTCTCACGTCCTCAATGCCAAACTTCAGTATCAAACATTAAACTACCAAATGAAAAACTAGTAAAAATGAGAAAACACTGGCCCTGCATGACGAGTATCCAAGCACCTGGGAATTGATGCAAATTTATGTTCTAATTAGGTGATTAGGTTATTTATAAGATTGTCGTTGGTGTCAAGAGAATGACTTCACTTTTTACAATAAAAATAGAAATATCTGTGGTATGCTTGTCTAGGCACATTTTGGTTAAAACAAATGACATTTTCCAGTATCAACATGTGAGGCGTGGACCACCACCTGCAGAAGTCTGGCCTGCAGACCCTGACTCAAGGACGGATGAAGGAATGCATTCTTACAGCATTACATGAAACAAGTGGGCTAGGGATGGCCGTTTTGTACGATTGGTGAAATGCAACCAATCGTACAAAACTCCCTGTTTATCCACACTTTTATTCTGTAGACTTTACAATAGACATTCTAAGTTAACACACTTGTGGGTACTTACCATGGTTAAGAGAGTGGTTTTATGACTGATAAAAGCTTTAGATTCCGGGACTCAGAGTAAACACTGTTAACAGGTAATTTTCCTTTGACCTTCCCCTGAGAGGGCCACCCAGCACAAAATTTACATGAATAAACCGAGTGGAGACAAAGGGATGTGGGGTAAGCAGACTTGACCTGGGACGGCCTTTGATTGTCTCTCTTTCCCATGCTAATATTAATGAGGCAGCTGCCTTCAGCATGCCTCAAAGCTTCTGGCCTTCCAAAAGGTTTGAGATTATAATCTATAAATTTTCCTAATATTTAATATTTTGGCAGCCACCCCAAGTGAATATCAACAAAGATCTCTAAAATTTTAACCCATTTTAAACAATGACAACAATATAAAAGGTCCAGAGAGTGTACTAATGGGATATTACCAGAACTAACATACAGATAAGCCTCTTCATAAAACTGATCACACTTTCATGATCACACTGCACATTTGTATATTATGGTGTGTGTTAGAACTTGTTAGACAAGTCAATCTTTGGAAGCCAGGTTCCCTGGGAAACACTCTGCTCTAGAGATCTGGATGCAGGAAGTTTGGATCATTCCCTGAAGTCATGTGAAGGAAACAGGGTTGGGTGGATGGGGCTCAGGGAGACACAGGGCTGTGTCACAGGCATGACGGGCCCCAGTGGGTCCCTTGGGGAGCCCTGGAGCTGGATGGCTTGGCAGAGTTGGGGTGAGAGTTGACACTGCACCTCCAACATCAACCAGTCGTTAGATGTGGGGTGTGGGCTGCCCTGGGAAAAAGCGTGACCTGGGGCAGGAAGAGTTTCTTCAGCTGGGGGAGGTCCCCACGAGTGGCTCAGCTGCCAGCACTGGACAGCTTCAGACTTGAATACCTCTGTATCTGCTCCACCACTTCAATACATCTGTTCACAAGGTCAAGTAATGATTAGAAAGACATAAAGAGGAAGTATATACCTCCAAACCACTAAAAAGTCACAAATTGCATCAGTCTAAGGAAAGAGAAGGGGAGAAAAAGGGATAGAAATAGCAAGAAAATATAGGAAACAGAAAATGCAAAACAGCTCACAAAATGGAAATGGGCCTGACATAGGCAAATACTAATGGAAGATGCAGGTGTGGATACTTAATTAGGTTCTGAGTAGTGAAACACTGAGTTAAAGATTTGAGAGACTCAGCTTGGTGAAATGCTCCCTCCCACTCCCATGCCCAGCCCCATCCTCCATGGGCAGCCAGCAGTAACATTTTCCTGTCCGTCCTTCCAGATACTCTGTGCAGATAGGTAGATAGGATTTTTCCCTGTTAAACATCTTTTTTGAGACAGGTTGTTGCTCTCTTGTGCTCACTGCAACCTCCGCCTCCCAAGTTCAAGTAATTCTCCTGCCTCAGCTTTCCCAGTAACTAAGATTACAGGCACATGCCATAGCACCCAGCTAATTTTTGTTTTTTTTTTTAGTAGACATGGGGTTTCACCATGAGTCTGGTGTCAAACTCATGACCTCAAGTGATCCACCTGCATTGGCCTTCCAAAGTGCAGGGATTACAGGCATGAGCTACGTTGCCCAGCCCTGTTACACAAATATTGACATCTATTCAGAATGTTCTGTTCCTAGGATTTGTTTTTGTTTAATCATAGATCTGGCAGATCATTTCTTATCAGTACATAAGGAGCTTCTTTCGTTCCAGAGTGGCAGAGGGTCCCTTGTTTATCTAGACCCCTGTGCATATTAGATGAACGAAACTAACTCCATCTTAAATATAAGCCTGACTGACTCCATCTTGGCTTCTCCCCGCCCCGCCATTTCTCCCTTGAGTGCATACCTGGGCCATATGCTGGGTCATGTTGTGCTTCGAACTATAGAAACATAACCATCGTAATCATACCCTGCTTCACAAGCCCACCTGCTGTTGTGAATAGCCCCTTGATTGATTATATGGAAAGTACCAGATGCTCCCCCTTGGTAACCAGCAATCATGGGAGCCACCTGTGTATACCCTCCTTAGTTAATCAACAATCACGGGAGCCTCCTGCCTCCTAGTTACCAGCCTCCTCCCCTAACTTGCTTATTCTGCTTCTGTAAAATTCTGCTTTGCCCCCTTACCCTGAGCAACATATGAAAGAAAATTAAACCCCTTCCTCGGGGCTGAGAGGTTTTGAGTGTGAGGTGACTTGGTCGCCAGCAACAAAGGACTCATAATCAGATTTCAGAGCTTGGCACTTTCCTAACAACTCTTTCTGATATAACACATACATATGGATTGCTTCTAGTCCCTTGTTATTACCTACAAAACCTGCAATGAATAACGTTGTACCTTTCATTTAAAATACTACACACGTGTGTGGGTTAGAATAAATTCTAGGAATCACATTTATTGGTCAAGGAGTATGTGTGTTTTAAATTATGATAGGTATTAGGTGTGTCAGTATATATAAAAAAAATGACAAGACACAGTGAATGAGGAAATAGGGAAACTTTCTACATTTGATATTTATAAAAGGAATAACCTGCTGAGAACATGTGACAACACTTAACCTTAAAGAAAAAAAATGAAAAACTTTAAAAATCACCTTACAACAAAATATTGAAAAAAGCAAAAACTGTTATCAATATAAGAAACAGACAAGTCTATGATTATATTAAGAAATTTTAATACTAGCATCTAACAGAAATTGACAAAATACAGGGATTTGAGTATCAAATAATAAGCTCAAGTAAACACAGAATAATGAGCTAGAACACCCAGTAGGGGTGATCAATAACTCAGAAGCGTATTCTTTTGAAAAGACCAATAAAATAGACAAATCTTAGTTAATTGCTCCAAGAAAAAAAAGAGAGAAGGTCGTTACACTAATGGAGAGGCACTTAGGCTTGCAGGAACATACTAAATCCATGTGCACACCAGTGGGTCTGAAAATATACAAGAAGTAGAAATATTCAAGTAAGCACAAGTTACCAGCATTGTTCCAAGAAAAGAAAAGCCTGAGTAGAGATAATAATCATAGAAAAAAGCAAAAGGCATTGGAGATCAACCCACTTTCATACCCTTCCTCTCCCAGAAAAGAGACACTGGGCCAGAGAGGTGTCCAGGTAAGTGTTACCAAATTTTCAAGAAAGATCTATTTTTGACGTTAAACTTATTCTATAGAAAGAGCTAGAAATTTCCCCTTGTCGTTCTGTGATGCCAGCAAATCCAGGAGACTCAAGGTGGATGAGGGTACCCACAGAAGAAACACAAACACTCTTACCATCACCAACACAAACAGGACTCATAAAACATCAGTGGCACAAATTCAGCACTGATGAAGAAACTGAGCCTGTCATGATGCATTCGTGAAACCTAAAGAAGTATACTCTTATATAATGACATGTTTATAAATTAATGAATCATTTAATAAAATATATATGAATTTACATAATATGATGTAAGGAATTATAAGGAATATGAAATTAAAGAAGAAAATTTTTAGTGTATTAAAATTAAATTATAATTATTGATACACTAATATCCAAAATTCATTCCTTATTTAAAAAAATAACAACAAGAGCAAAAGAAAACTTTTTTTTTCAGATGGAGTTCTGATCTTGTTGACCAGGCTGGAGTGCAATGGCACAATCTCGGCTCACCACAACCTCCGCCTCCTGGGGTCAAGAGATTCTCCTGCCTCAGCCTTCCAAATAGCTGGGATTACAGACATGCACCACCACACCTGGCTAATTTTTGTATTTTTAGTAGAGACAGGGTTTCTCCATGTTGGTCAGGCTGGTCTTGAACTCCCAACCTTGGGTGATCCACCCGCCTTGGCCTCCCAAAGTGCTGGGATTACAGGCGTGAGCCACCGTACTTTCCCAAAAGGAAACTTATTTAACTTGGTAAAGAATATGTATCAGGAATCCTATATCAAGCATCAGACTAACTGTAAAATATTTTAATGTTAACATTTTAAATGTATTTAAAAATAGAGACAGGGTTTCTCTATGTTGGCCAGGTTGGTCTCAAACTCCTGGCTTTAAGTGATCCACCTGCCTCAGCCTCCCGGAGTGTTGGAATTACAGGTGTGAGCTATCATGCCTGGCCATGACAGTAAAATCTTAAAAACAGGAACAAGGTAACATATTGCTGTCACTATTCCACATCTGAGGTGCAGCGTCGGGAAGATGAGACTAACATTGCCCCTATTTGCATGTCAGATAATTATCTATGTAAGAAAATAAACTGAAAAGTCATAAAAACTCACAATAGCTTAGTAATTTTATAAAGATGAAAGATATCATAAACAAGGATTTTTTTAAAAAAGTGAACTGGAAAAAATATTTGCTGTGGATGTTAGGCACTCCACATTCATAATATATAAACAGCTTCTGCTAATCAATAAGAAAAAGATGAGTCACTTGAGAGAAAATTTGGCAAAGGAGCAATTTGCAAAAAAAATAAAAAATAAAAAAGGACATACAAATGGCCAATAAACAGCTCCACCTATGCTAAAATTTAAAAAAATGATTTAAAAAATGATAATATGAATGAATTTCAAATTTTCACTCTTCAAAGTGGTACAAGTTTAAGGAGTAGTGTCATTCAGCCAAGAGGCTGCTACAGGGATATGGGTACTTTTAGATTCGCTGGGTCTTCTTGGAAGATCGGCTTTCCATGTGCTTCTGATTGGCTTCCAGAGGGGTGGTGGTGTTCGTGTTTGATGAAGCTGCTGACACCACTGTGCTGACATCTGACGAAGTGAAAGTATGAGTTCAGAGAAGGTGGCTGCTCTAGGACTTTGTCCGCAGTAGTGGCAAAAAGCCAGTGAATCAGATGGATGATGACCTTCACTGACAGCAGCTGGTCAACGACCAAGTTCATCCTTGGACCCGGCTGTTCTGGCTGTGACACCTTCAGAGGTGACAGTCCTGGCAGAATCCTTCACTAGTGCAAGATGCACAAAGAATCAAAACAAAAACTGTGACGATGTCCTTAAGCATCACCTGAAAGTCCGAGACCAGGTTTTTTGCCTGGTGTCTTCCGCTGGCTGGAATTAATTCTTAGGACAACATCTGCTCGTTATAAACTCACGCAAGAGGTTAGCATCCTCCCTTTTCTGTATCATGCTCTATATTGACTTGTTTTGTTTGCTATCTGCCTCCTTCCCTTTTGAAAGCAAGCTTCATGAAGACAGGGAGGTTTGTCTCCATTCCCAGTGTTGCCCTCAGTAAGTGTTTGTTGAATGAATGTTAGTGAACAAATCTCCAGCATCTAGTGTTGTGTGATCCCAGACTTCCAGGGGAAGCCTTGGTTACTTGTCCCTGCCACAGGAGGCTTCTCTGCTGTGCTGATTTTTTCTTTTTCTTTTCCAAGACAGAGTCTTACTCTGTTGTCAGGCTGGAGTGCAGTGTCGAGATTTCAGTTCACTGCAACCTCTGACTTCCTGGTTCAAACCGTTCTCCTGCCACAGCCTCCCAAGTAACTGGGATTACAGGTGCCCACCACCACACCTGACTAATTTTTGTATTTTTAGTAGAGATGGGGTTTCACCATGTTGGCCAAGATGGTCTGGATCTCCTGACCTCATTATTTGCCCACCTCAGCCTCCCAAAGTGGAGATTACAGTTTGGAAGGAAGGAGGTGGGACCAGGGCTCTGGCCATCCACGTGAGAGGTGTGTGTGGGGTCTTTGATTTGCCTCCCTCCCCTCACTTGTCACAGGACTCCGGGAAGGGCTCTTGACTGACCCCGTTGGTCGAGGACACCTGCGTAACCAGAGTAGCAGACTCTGATTTAGGCAATGCTGCTCACCGTCTTCTACCTGAGCCGCAGGTCCCCCCTTGGAGTCCCCTTTTTTTCTTAGCCAACATTTGTCGAGGGCTCAGTGTCTCAGTTCAACATGGAAACACGCTATCATGACTTGGCTCGTCTTCCATGAAGAAGCTGAGGGGCAAGCAGAGGGGTCTGCTCGAGGAGGAGCTGGGGTTTCTCTCCTGCCTCACAAGGACACTATCTGGAGCTGGAGGTGGGCTTGGCCCCCAATCTCCTTGGACGGCACTGTGGCTTTCCCAATGGCTAGCAGGCACATCCTTTACTTTTATGTTCACACAAGATCTGTGAGGTGCCTTGGGGAAGGAGTTTTCATCTGACCCAAGAAAAAATCAGGGTCACTTAAAGATCTGCATTTAGGGGCAGCCCAGTGGGAAACCAGGTTTCCTGATTTGGAGCTCGAATTTTTCTACCAAAACGCGGTGAAGCAATTTTTAGAGGAAAGTTGATGGAGAGGAGGCGATCAGGCCATTCCAAGCAAGCTCAGACTCCTTGCTGTGGCCACAAAGCCCCCACCGCGACCCCAGCGCCCGTGATGGCCCCACCCACTGGCTGGCCTCGCCCACACGGCTGGCCCCGCCCATTCCCTGGTGCCACGTCCCCAGCCGGCCACGCGAAGGGGCCTTCTGACTCCGAACCGGCGACTTTGCACATGCTGTTCCTGTGCGTGGAAGGATCTCATCCCCTCACGCCGCCCCTCGCATCCCCAAAGTCACTTTGCCGAACTTCCAGTCGCTCAGGTTTCAGTTTAAGTTTCGCTGCCTCCAGGGGCCATTGCTGAACCCGTCCACACTGGGTTCCTCTGGTTCTTTCCATCTGGCAACTTCTGGGTTTCATTTACCGGACTCACTGCAACTCGCCGTCCAAAGCCCCCGTGTGTGATGACCTTCTGAGGCGTCGCCCGGCACTGGCGCACCAGCTCCATAGGCACGTTCTGTCCACAGAGCCTTCCAGGTGCCTCGTGTTTGGCGAGGTCAGCACGGGGTGTTCAGGAAATACTACATAGTAAAGGACGGGGCCCCTGGGGGCTTCTGCATGGATGTGATGAAGGCTGTGCTTGCCTGTGTGGCCTGGGGTCAGCCGCCGGGCCGGGCTGGGCAACCACACGGCAGCCAGGATGGGAGCCTGACCGGGCTGGTTGAGGTGCTGGCTGGTGGCAAGGAAGAAGGAAGTATTGATGCAGCCTCTGCTGTGCGCCAGGCACTCTGGGGTGCAATGGTGAATCCATCTTACCCGGTGAACACAAAGTCTCTTAGAGGACAGCGTTAGATGGCGCTCAGTTCTCTGAGGGACAGAGCCTTTTCCTAAGAGAGCCACAGCCCCTAAGGGAGCTGACCAAGCTGAAGCCCTGCCTGAGGAGGAAGGGTAGAGAGTAGAGAAGCAAGGCTGAGCGAAAGGGAGCTGGGAGAGAAGATACGGGTGTGCCTGAGGGTTGGGCGGGGTTTGAGGGAGAGGGAGGGCTGGGTAGCAAGCAGGGGGCGGAGCACCCACTATCCGCAGCCCTTGCCCCACTCTGCTGAGTCTACACTAGGACGCTCACCGGCTCTAACACGGCACACCTGCGAATGTCTTAGAAGCACTTTTCATGCTGTTGACAGATGAGGAACCTGAGGCTCAGGATGGGCCCCGTGCACCGCGCCGCCTCAGCTGGCCCAGTGGCAGAGCTGGAGTGCACTGCCTGTGAATGACTCCAAAGTCACCACACGCTGATCCAGGACTTGATGTTCTGTCTCCACCACCCAAGGCAAGGTTTGGCCAAACAACCTTCTTTAGAGTGAAGTTTCCGGATTTCCTAGGAGTTGCAAAAAGTGCACTCTCTGAAATCATTGCTTTTTACATTCTGCTTAAAATCCACATTTTTAAGCAATTCCATATTGAACTGGCTTAATTGCATCCCCTTTCAGGACAGAAGTGGGCGTCAAGTGGTTGCTTTCCCTGTGAATTTCAGGGTTGGATGACTTTTCTCCCAAGCCCTTCAAGGACTGGCCAGTGCTCAGGAACGGAGTCCGGTGTGTGCCCGGACAGCAGGAGAAGGTGGCTACCTCTCCGGAAAGGAGGGGGAAGTGACTCACTTGGAAGATGGCTTGGGATGGGCCTGCCCTTTTCATCGCCTGCCACCCCACCGTTTCCGTCTCCTGGGGCTGCCATCACAAAGCAAAGATTAGAAACTTAAAGAACCAAGACAGATTGTCCCTCTGTTCCGGAGGCGGGAAGTCCAAAGTCAAGGGGTGGGCGGTGCAGGGAGGAGTGGTTCCAGGCCTCTCTCCTCGGCTTGTCCATGGCCATGTTCATGGTCACATGGTGCTCTCCGTGTGTGTGTGTGTGTGTGTGTGTGTGTGTGTGTGTGTGTTGCCACATTTCCCTTTTTTTTTTTTTTTTTTTTTTTTTTAAATAAGGACATGGGTCACATGGGCTGATGCCTCACTCTAGTGACTCGATTTAACTTGGTAAAGCCCTTCCCTCCACATGAGCTTCCATTCTGAGATGCTCGGGGTTAGGACTTAAGCACATGCATTTTGAGAGGACCACAGTGCAGCCCATTACACGTGTCCTGGGGCCAGGTGCAGGGAGCGCATAGCATTAGATGGAAGATGGACACGGCCATGCTGAGCAGCTGGGCAGGGTGATGTGGAGGACCGCCCGCAGGCCAGGCTGATGGGCTCTGGACCAGCACAGCTGCACAGGCTAAAGGGGGTTTGTAATGCTGACAGTTGTGATGCTTTGTTCACAGGAGTCCGGGTGCCGGCTTTGTGGGGAAAAGACATTAGGAGCTCAGCACCTCAAGAAGGAATTGAACCAGGGATTTTTTTTTTTTTTTTTTTTTTTTTTTTTTTTTTGTTTTGTTTTGTTTTTTGCATCATCCTAAAGCAGAAATTGCTGATCATGAGGGCCGGGCGCTGCACGACCTTGTCTCTTGACCTTTTAGGTCTTCACGGCAACCTGGAAACTGAGAGACACTCAGAGTTGCCACACCCTTGGCCTTCGAACCACCAAGGCTGGGCAGAGTGGTTTGGATTAAAGATTTGATAATTAGGAAAAAATTGAAGTCCAGCTCATCTTCTCCTCTTCCTCTTTGAGGGAGAACATGGAGAGGACTGGGCCTGGACAGAAGAAGCTGAGCATGTTCTGGGGTACCAGCCACAGCCCCCCAAGGCTCACCAACCAAGGGGAACTGCGGGGAACCAGCTTCGTGGAAAAACACCCCCGCCCCTTCCTTTTCCCCCTCCTTCTCTCCCTCATTACTCCCCTCCTGTCTGCCAAGCCCTCCCTTGCAGCACACACAGTCTGGATGCTGGCAACATCCTTAAATACAGGCCTTGCCCTCGAGTGGCTCCCCGGGTAATCAAAGTAATTCTCAAATCAATATATCATGTATCATGTGCATACTGCACCACAGATGACATGTGTGATGTGTATGTATATGTGTGTAAGGCAACATCCAATGATATCATGGAAAGGCAAGTCCCTCACTCCCTGCTGACATTTTTAGCTGCGATGTGACCCCAGGAGTGGGGACTGTGCAGTGGGGTCTAATTCCTCAGGGGAGAAACTCCCTTGTGCTTTTATTAGGGGCTACAGTTTAAAAGCATATGCATTTAGCGTTACGAATATAAATTCTACATTTGGAAGAGAAAACTAAAAACTTAGAAAAAATAAACTGCAGAAAATTAAACTCTGATTTTTTGTGTGTGGAGCTACATAGAAGACCCACCTTCTGGGGTGACGGCACCCCACTTGCCCTCATTTACCCCCATCCGGAGCCTATAGCGGAGGTCAACGTGGGGAGAGAGATGCTCAGCTCGGTCCAAAGCGATTTCAGGGGGTCTCGGAACCCAGGGCTGCAGACGCAGAAGGCGGGGGTGGCGCCCACACCCGCGCCCCGCAGCCCAGTGGCTCTCACCAGGGGGGCCCCTCCTTCTCCTCTGTCACCTGGAAGGGACAGAGCACCTGGCGCGCACATATGGGACAAACGCCGCAAGTTTCTGTGACGTGAGTTCTTCGCTGGCTGCCAGGGCTTTCCACGCACACGCGCACGCCCTCTGCGCCCCCCACGGCGTGCACTCGCGGCTGGAGCTGGCGCCCCTCAAAGCCCCCTGCCCCGGAGCCCACAGCGCGCCGGTGGAGGAGCTGCAGAAAGGGGCCCACGCCGCAAAGGCGCGGGTGTCGAGGACCTCGCGGGGTCCCGGGGCTGGAGCTGGCGAGCCCCGGCCGCGCCGCCCCCTCTCCCCGCCCCGCCTCCCGCCCGGTCCCCCCGCGCTCCCCGCGCTCCCCGCCTCCCGCGGCTCCTCCGCCCAGCGGCCAGCAGGGGGCGCGGCCGGGCTCCGAGTCCGGGCACTGGGCGGCGCCGCGGGGAGAGACGCGAGTCGGGGCCGCAGCTGCCGAGGGCCGGGGGAGGGCGCTCAGCGAGACGGGGAGTCCGGCGGGCGGGGAGGACCCAGCTCGGCCCTGGAGGCGCTCCGGCCTAGTCCAGGCCACGCAGGTGTGCGGGGCAGGGACCGGCCACACGCCACGTGCACCTTAATATGCAGCGAATAAAAGAGCAGACGGGCCTGGGGTGGACGACGCGCTCTGAACAAACCGTCCGAGCCCACGCACCGTTCGCCCCTCCTGAGCCTGTCCCGTCGGCGGGAGCCAGGCCGGGGAATATCACGAAGGACTCTTCCCCACCCCACCCCCGCGAGGACTTGGCTGACCTGCTCGGGGCGCCAGCCTCCCACGCGCAGGTGCTTCGCCCTCCCCCGGCCGGAGTTAGGGTGTGTGTCCACGCTCTGCGCGCTGCGCTCCGGGAGGTGCCCACCGTGTCAGCGGAAGGGCGCGTCAGTCCATTTCAGATCGGGTACCGAAGAGCTGCGGAGCTCGGCTCCTTGATGTGGAGGCATTAGGAAGCGAATCGCCTCCTTGGGATGGGTGATGAAGGACTCCACTTTACAGAGGAAGAAAGAAAACCTTGCCAGCAAATCAGTCACCTTCCGACTCCAACCTAACTGACCAAACTTAGGTTATTGATGAGGTTATTGATAGGCTGGACACCAGTGAGCTGAGAATGACCAGTAATTAATTCCCAGTGTCCACAAAGAGCCTGACGGCGACCGTCCCTCCATGTCCCCTCCCTGCCTAGGGGCCAGCCAGACACCTGGGCACTGTTCACTGGGTTTTCCTGCAGGGCTGCGTGGGGGTGGGCACAGGATGGCCCCTCTCCTTCCCGAGCCCTTAATTTCTCATTGTTATATTGTTATATTCTAACAGGGAAAGCTGAACCCAGGAAGAGCTTATTCAAAAGTGTGTTTTTCTATTCCCCTCAAAAGGAATTGGCAGGAAACGTGTTTCTCTTTTTTACTCTCTGGAAATTTATCTGTATCTTGAAATTCTTGCCAAAACCCACAATCAAAAGCAATGCATTATGTAAAAAATCAATTGAATTTCAACTAGAAATGGAATCTGAACATTATAAAGCGGAAACTGCTCTTCAGCTCTTCTCCTGGGTTCCCAGAGAAACCAGGCAAGGAGATGACCTGGGGGCTGGGCAGAATCTGGGGGGTGGGGGGGACAAAGGATAGGCTTCCTGGGGCCTGTGCTCCCTGGGACCAGTGAGCTGGGTGACCTCAGGAGACACCCCACAGTGTCTCAATTCTCTCACTGCTGAAACTGGTGGGTTCGACCTATGGATCATCCATATCCCTTCCAGCTCAGATCTGTCATTCCACGTGTAGGTGCTGAGAGTGTAGAGGTCCCACTTGGCCGCCTTCCAAGTTACCTGCCTGGGGAAGATTTCATGATCATGACCTGCATCCTGTCCTTGAGTAAAGGTTCTTCTCATGAGTTCCTCAGATCTCATGAGCTCCTCCAACTGTTGACATACAGATCAAAATGAAAAAGGACACCGATTCATTTCTATTTATTATTATTATGTTTTGGAAATGGGGCCTTGATCTGTAGCCCAGGCTGGAATGCAGTGGCACAATCATAGCTCACTGTAACCTCTAACTTCTGGCCTCAAGGAATCCCCACCTCAGCCTCGAAAAGCACTGGGATTACAGGCAGAGCCAGTGCGCCAGACCCGGATTTGTCTTTGATTCATGATGTTTTGCCAGTTGTCTTGCAGATAGAATGCTTAAGCCTGTGTGTGTGTTGTAATCTGAAGCTAATGATTGTAACCTCTTTGGGACACCCTGGTACCTTCCTATGGAAAGGACAATTCGAATGTAAGGAGTGCCCTCCCTTTCCTGCTTCTCAACTTTCCCATAGAAACATTCCAACCCTGGAACAGTCCTCACATTTGGCTTCCAGTAAACCTTTCTCAACTTATTTTTGCTTCAATAGCCTTAATTTTGCCTGAGAGTATTAAGCAGCTTAGCTGCCGTAGAGTTAAATTTCTTACCGTATGTGTGTGTGAGAGGGGGAGGTGCGGGGATTTAAAGTCAGCAGACTTACAATCTTGGAGCGGTGAAGGCTTTTAAAATTTTGACCCCCAAACCCAGATACATAAATAATCATAAATTCATCTGCACAAAAATTTACTGAATGAAAAAAGACCCATAAAATAGTCATAACTAAAAAAAGGTATCCCAAATCAAAGGGCTAATTTCTTCTTCAAAAAACAAGAGTGCCTCCAAATCAAATGGAAAAAAGATCAACAAACAGAGAAAGAGGTAAAAATATATATCTCTCTATTTACACTAGTGGCCGATAAACATGTGGACACATGCCCTGTTTTATTAGAGGGCGCAAATTTGAACAATGAACTTCCCCCCCATAGCTGTATTGGCCAGGCACCCTCCTATATTGCAGATGAGATTATGCATTGATTACATCTACTGGCTAGCAATAATTATCAAACTAAAAATGCTCATACCTTTTGACTTCGGAATTGTACTTCCAGGAATTTATCCAACACATCTTTTGGTAAGTGTTCGAGGCAGACATGCAAAGTTAACCACACAGCATTGAAAGAATGAAGGATCCGAAACCACCTGCTAATAGGAAACTGACTGAATACATTGCCACGTATTCACAAAAGGGAATGACATCGTGCACTTGCTGAAAGAGTTGGACAGCTCCGTGTTTGCCGATGCGTGCTGCTAATATATTTTGGTGAATGCAGAAAAGCAAGGTGGTGCTGACCGGCAGAATCTCCGATGTCTGTCTACATTACATGGATCTCTCTGGAAAGACACTCAGGGAGCCTGATCCAGGGCTCATCTCTGCGGAGGAGACTGAGAGCCTCGTGAACCACAATGAGAGCGGAACCTTTAACTTTTGTTTCACGTCCGCATTTATCTTGTTAAAAATAATAGTGCACTTAAAAACAGTAAAGTAAACTCCTGTGATGGAACATTTGTGTGGCCAGAATGAAGGTGTGGTGGCTTTTACACTGGAATTGGAGTGGATCTCCCTCCCCAGGTCAGCCTCAGATGAAGGAGTGGCTTGTGGTGAGGAAACCCATCCTCACACTCTGGCTGGGAACTGGGACTGCCCGTGCACAGCAGCAGAGGCTGCACGTGCCACCTCACCATGGAGGCCTACTCATGACTCCCATGGTGGCAGGATTGCCTGCTCTGTGGAACTGGTTCCCATGCCTTTTAGAGGGACGTTGAATGTGCATGGTGAATTCATGTTCTGTGTGTCTACAATCCCATCTGGGCCTCACCAAGCTCAGCGGAGGAACAAACCCCCTGGCCCCTTGGGCCTGGCCTGCGGCAGAGCTGCTGGTATGGTTTGCCTGTGTCCTCATCCAAATCTCATCTTGAATTGTAGTTGACACCATCCCCAAGAGTTGTGTGAGGGACCCGGTGGGAGATAACTGAATCATGGGGGTGGTTTCCCCCATACTCTTATCATGGTGGTGAATAAATCTCATGAGAGCTGATGGTTTTATAAGGGAAAACCTCTTTTGCTTGATTCTCCTTCTCTTCTCTTATCTGCTGCCACATGAGACATGCCTTCTGCCATGATTGCTAGGCCTCCCCAGCCACGTGGAACTGTGAGTCCATTAAACCCCTTTCTTTTGTAAATTGCCCAGTCTCAGCTACATCTTTACCAGAAGCATGAAAACAGACTAATACAGCTGCCTAAATTTATCCACAAGCCTCAGGGCTCCTCTGTGGCCTCTGCACAGCCCCAGCAGCAGGTGTCATCCATGTAAAGTGGAGGTGGCTCTGCCCAGTGAGACTATAGACTGACTAGACATTGTCCTGAAGGGAAAAATGTGGATGAGGCCACTGAAGAGACATCAGAACTTGCGCATTCCAAAGGCACTGCCTTCTGCTTCAGTCCACTTAGGTGATGCCCACAATCTTCCCATCAGTGGTCACCACCAGCCCTTGCACAAGATCTCCACTTGTGCCTGCATGCCAGGTACTTTCAGGAGACTTTCCTTCCTACGGTAGAAGGTAACTTTGTGTTTGGCTGGCATTTCTCCTAAGAATAAACATGTACCAACATTCTAAAAGCTTACAAGATGTGCGGGAACTACCAAGAGGATTGATTTCTTTGGAAGGCAGTGCAGTGGTTTATGAGGTGTGCTTGCAAATATTTGGAATGCTCCCCTTGATCACACCACCTCCCCACTGTGGCATCTGTGGTGACATGGAGGTGACTCAGAGGTAGTGTCACTTGGGTCATTCTTTCCCCAGCCCTTCCACGCCTCTCCCACTTCAGAACCATTGCTGTAGGAAGCCACGGGCGGCAGAGAACTCTCAGACGATCCTCCCAACAGTCACAGAAGCTCTTTCACCAGGCGACAAGGATGGACGAGGGCACAGACACCACAGGCATTGTGCAATGTATTTCTAGAAACTGCTTTGGAAAGCAGGCAGCATTTTCCCAGAGGAACAGTGGACATAATGGATGGTATAAAGTGATTGGGATTGCCTGTCACACCGAGGACATGGCAGCAAATAAATCACGCGGCTAAAACCGAAGAGATGTCACAGACAGAAAAATATAACAACTATAAAATTCTGTAATCACAGGAGAGAATAGCAGTATCTGCCAGGAAACAGAATTTTAGGGCTCAATTAGTCCTCCCTGCTCATTTTAGAAGATGGAGGGGGAAGGGCATCCTGAGTCACAGAGCTGGGACTGCAGGGCAGCAGCTTGCCCTTGGGTAGCCTTCCAAAGCTCATGGGACCTGGCTCCCAAGTAAAGGGTGGGGTGCAGAAGATCGGGGGCCCTCTTGTCACCCCCCTGTATACCCCACCTGAGCACAGAGGCACTGTTCCTGAGGATTACAAATCCTAACTTATCTGAAATCAATACCCTGCTATAACACATGAGAAAGTTCGATGGATCTTTTCTTCTTGATTTGATATGGATGGATTTTGAGGTGAAGGGAGTTGGGGAATTATTTGAATAATCCTTGTCTCTTCAAACTTAACCGGAGTCAAGGGGAACTGGTGGCTGTAGTCACGTTGCATTTGTCATCATGTGCACAGTGGTGTTTTCAAATAGCATACGGGATGTGGGCTTGATGGCCAGTTCTACATCTGCCACTACTTGGGAGCGTCACATGGACTCCTGCTCAGGCCTCCTCTTTCCAACCGTACATGGGGCTGGACAGGGAATGAGAAGAGCTGAAACCGTCTCTTGAGTTCTAAACCTATGCTCTCTTGTTTTGGCTGGGAGTTTTGGAGGACAAGGGTCTCATTTTTGTCCATGAACATTCGGAGGGGCCCATGGGGGCTGAGCACTCACTGTGTGTGTTGCTGTCTGCGGATGACTCAAACACCAATGCCCTGTGCTTCTGCAGATGCCAGTCAGCATCGCCTGCCTGGACAGCCCACAATGGCAGGGAGAATGACGCATGCTCTACTCAGAAGGTTAGTTCTTCCTTTACTATTTTTTGAGACAAGATCTCACTCTGTTGCCCAGGCTAAAGTGTCCTGGTGTGGTCACAGCTCACTGCAGCCTCCACCTCCTGGCCTCAAACAATCTTCCCCACTCAGCCTCCCGAGTAGCTGGGACTGCAGGCACACACCACCATGCTGGAAAGTTAATTCTGTAGTTTGCGATCATCAGTTTCATGGGTCAGCTTGGGTAAGTTCTCATATCCACTTACATAATCAAACGCTAATTCAGGTGTTGCCTTGAGGGTATTTTGTAGCTGCAGTTAACATTTCCAATCAATTGGCTTTGAGTCAGGGAGGCTACCCTCAATAATGTGGGTGGGTCTCATCTCAGAAGAAATTCTGCCTCAAGGTGGCAGCACCAGCTCCTGCCCCAGAGTTTCCAGCCTGCATTCCGGAAGGCCTGCCCTATGGATTTGAACGTGCCAGCCCCGATAGTCTAGTAAACCAGTGCCTTTAAACAAAGCTGTTTCTGTCTCCTGTCTCTCTCTGCACACATCTTAAGGGTTCTGTCCTGAGTTTCTCCACTGCAACCCTGGATAAGAGTGTTCCTAAAGTGATGAGCATTCAATATCCATTTGTAATTTAAGGTCCATCCTGTTTATTTAGTTTCTTTCTTTTTCTTCTTTATGTAGCATTTGACATCATTTAGGAGGAGAGAGATATGGGAAAGGCAAATGTTCTTTCTCTTCTTGTTGTCATGAATCAGAAGAAACTTTGCTCAAGGAGGAAGTGATTGTAGAGAGAAAGAAACATTGCAAGGAACGCTGGCCCTTGAAGGATGCCAGGGGAGGACGAGATGGAGCGACTGGGTGAGGCTTTGAGAAGAAACTTTACTTCTGAACGTCCGGTGGCTAAGATCTGTGAGAAACCAGGACTTTCTTGGAGCACTGTTCGGGTCTTTGACTAACGATGTTGAGGGACAAACCAGCTCTGCTTCTAGGAATTTTGCAGTACACTCTCCTCACAGCTGGGTCTTACAGGTCCCCTATCCACCTGCTCTGCCGTTGAGGGAGGGCTCAGGTGAGGCTGGGGCCCAGGTCCCCTGCACTCTCCGGGAGATGACTGCCTGGCTTCTCCTCTCATCAGGCCCTCCCTGGAGACACTCCAGTGGGCTGCCTCCTTTCCCATCTGAATTAGGGTTACCTGAGAGGACTTTCTGCCATGGCTACTCTCCAGAATAGCGCATACTCCTCTGGGTTTTATAGATATGGAAATGGCACCATCACCGGATGTGAAATGTGGAACATGTCAGCAATCAGCCTGGTTGTGTCGCTCAGGACACCAGAGAGGGCAGCAACCTTCCCAGAGGGTGGGCTCCAGCCAGCTGCTGCCTCGATACTGCTCCAACAAGCTTTCCTTCCTTCCCTTCCCCTGGCCCTTCCTTCCTTCCTTCCTTCCTTCCTTCTTCCTTCCTCTCTCCCTCCTTTCTTCCTTTCCTTTTGCTTTCTTTCTTTCCTCTCCTCTTTCCTTCTTTGGATGGAGTCTTGCTCTGTCAGCCAGGATGGAGTGCACTGGTGTGATCTCAGCTCACTGCAACCTCTGCCTACTGGGTTCAAACCATTATCTTGTCTCAGCCTCTGAGTAGTGAGATTACAGGCACATGTCACCATGCCTGGCTAATTTTTTGTATTTTTAGTAGAGGCGGGGTTTCCACCATGCTGGCCAGCCTGGTCTTGAACTCCTGACCTTGTGATCCGCCGGCCTTTGTCTCCCAAAGTGCTGGGATTACAGGCATGAGCTTTGCACCTGGCCTGCTTTCTTTTTTAAAACGTCATGTTGGTATTAGAGGGCAAGACAAATACTAGTCTATAGATAAATTATAATGCCAGACTTTTACTGCATAATTTTTTTTTTAAACATGGCTTGATTTGCAGTGTATGCAGAGTGCGGTAAACACAAGCATGTTATCATGGGGCCTGAGTCTAATTTTAAAATATAGTGGGTATGGCCAACGATTCACTGAAGATTCATTTCACTCAGCGATGAGGGGAGCAGCAGGATGGTAGAGCTGGTTTAATGGGCATTTGATTTATGCAGCTCATCAGGAAAGAGACGCTGGGATATCTTGACCACGGACATGCAAAATTGGGCCATCGCCTACTGAGAGTAACGGCATGGCCTCTGGGGTCATCTTTTCTCCTGGACAAATGTATTTGCAGTTTATCAAGTTAATAGCTGTCATCACAGGGTGTGGGCTGTGATCAAGTCAAAAGCATTCCCTAAGCACAAAACACCACCCTTGGCAGGTATGCCAAACAGGACTCGGTCTTTTCAAGCATGGAGTCATTCTGAGCAGGTCTCTCCACCCCAACCACCTTCTCAGCTCACAGCCCTTGATGCCTCAGGACAGGAGAGGGGAGGGAGTCTCTTGCTGCCTGCAATTTACTCAGTCTGTCATACAACGGGGGCACCTACCAAACAAGGTGGAAAGAGCATGCGTCCAGCCTGGCTGTGTCCTCAGCTTCCCCGTCTGGAATGAGGGGGAAACGGGAGCACACGGTGTTGCTGTGAGGATCGGATTCATGAGACATATGTGACCATGGGACTCTCAGGCAGTGGCAGGACACCTGTCCCCAGCTTTGGTGACTTTTGAGATCACACATGTGGTGCACACTTCCTGCCAGCTTCTTGAGCTGGGTCTCCATTGGGGCCCCTCCTTTGGCAGCCTGTGGTGTGTGCTCACCCCGAGCACTGCCACAGCTCCCGGACCCTCCACTCCTCCTTTGACATCTTGGGGATAGCGGCCCTGCTGCCAGGAGCTATTCGTTCATCATCCCTGGCCGGGCAAACGATGCCTCTTAACATCCTACGAGGAAACCGGGGAGCGCTGGGAGGAGTGCCTGTGAGTGACACACAGAGAAGGCTGGGCAAGAGACGCCCACATGCGGAGTCTGGATGTGGCAAACGTCTGGCTGGGGACACCAGGGGCGGCCAAATCCAGCAAACACAAATACAGGGTCCCCAGCTCCGTGCGACTGGCAGACCAGCAGCACAAATATGGCTTTAAAGTGTAATATGTCCCATGCAATGTTTGGGGTACACTTTTGCTAAAAAAAGTATTCATTATCTGAAATTCAAAGGTGATGCCCAGCCTGTATCTTATTTGACACCCCCACCTGGGGGACAGGTAAGGGCAGAAAGAGGAGCGGAGCCACGGGACCGAAAGGAAAGCAAGGGACAGAGGCACTTTGAGAGGATTCCCCAGGGTGGGGACGTGGGGCACAGGGTCAGAGGACAGTGTGACCTTCAGCAGCAAGGAGAGGGGCAGGACAGAGCCGTGCCAGCCAGAGCCGCCCCACCGCGTGTGCAAGGCTGGAGGAGAGCAGTCCGAGGGGCAGAGTTGTAGAAATAAATGAAGACCAACCACAGGCGAGGAGTCGCGGCTACTGAGGCAGAGCCCGCTGTCTTCAGGGCTCAGCGGCTGCCACCGTGTTTGCGATCCCTCACTTCGCTCTACGTTGTATGTGCCACACGAGGCACTGTGGGGCCCGCTGGGGACACCAGCAGAGAATGCAGCTCTCGCAGGCATTCCGATTTCACAGGCCGGGGCAGTTCTCAAAGGCAATCCTGGAGACTGAAATGTGATTGCCAAAAAGAATCGTGAAACACGGCTTTTCTGGATCATCAAGATCTTCAAGAGAAAAAGGGCCATTTCACACCAAGAGAATAAGATGTGCTTAACCTGGAAATTCAGGGCAGGCCTTCCCCGAAAAAGGACAGTGGGCGGCCCTCCTCCTCACGTAGCTCGGTCTTTATTTATCTAGTCCGCATCAAACGTGGTGGCTCTCCACCGGGGGCATTTTGCCCTGTGGGGTAGGGTGACGGCTGGAGACATTCTGGTTGCTACAGCTTGGGGGACGGTACTGTTGGGATCGGGTGGGCAGAGGCCAGGGATGCCCCCGAGGGTCCTCCCGTGCGCAGAGCACACCTGGGGCAGCAGTGCCCAGGGTGAGAAACCTGCTCAGAGGCCAGGAATTGGGAGCCCTGGCTCCACTCCATGCGCTGTTGCAAAATGTGACACCGTTCACCAGCCATCTAAGCTGTTTCCCCAGGGCCTTTGGAGCCCTTGCGAGCAGAAGGGTGTGCAGCAAACTAGGTTTGCCATGAGCATCGCTAAATAAAAAGAATCTGGGACGGCCACCTGCCCTGAGCCAGGGATGCCGTGCACAGTCACTGAGCTGTGCCTGGCAGAACTTTCTGGAGCGCGGGAGTGACAGGTGCGCGCAGCCACCCGTGACCTCAGCAGCTGAGGTCAGCATAGGCCCAGGGACTAAGTCTCCGCCACTGAGAGGCTGGTGATAAAGCCCACAGGGAGGCGGTCAGGAAGGGAACCCCCTAAACACAAGGTGGGACCCCACGAGGGTTAGCTGGGACCCTGCAAGCCAGGACCTCCTGAGGATGGACTGGGACCCACATCCGTCCCCGCTGCCTCTGACCCTGGTGACAGGGTGTCCTGCAGAGGCTGGGCCTTCAGCACGGGGCTCATAGCCTGGCACAGGTGTGGGAGAGCCAAAGGCCGCTGGCGAGGGGTGCCGAGGGAGCAGTTCCAGATCCGGCTGCCGCTTCAGACAGCAAACTCCAGGCAGGCAAGCTACAGAGAGGCTGACTCCCTCCCTCCCTCCCCTAAAACTCTCAGGAGACCATATCCCTTGCTGTCCGCCCCCAGGGGACCACAGGAGAAGGAGCATTTTGGGCGGTGTAGTCCAGCACAGCAGCTTGCTTGCCACAGAGCTGTCACTCCAGGCTTCTCCCGTGCAGGGTCGCCCTGTGTGCACTGGGGCTGATGGAGGCCAAGCCCTGTGTCCCTGTGAGACCAGGCAGCCGGCGTGCTATAACCCAGTCATGAAGCCAGGAACTGCCACCTCCAGGTCTTGGCATCCCCCTTCAAGGCTCAGGTCTTCCCTGCTAATCTGAGGCCTGCATGTTCAATATTGCAATTCAAAGGGCTTTGTGTTTTCTTTAAAAAGTCTTCTGTGAGGATCTCTTGAGCTCAGGAGTTCAAGACCAGCCTAGGCAACATAGGGAGACTCTGTCCCTGTCTCAAAAAAAAAAAAAAAATAATTAAAAAGGTACAAAAATTAAAGAATAAAAGGTCTCCCATGGAGAATATGCCATAACCTCCGTTAATGACAGACAACTTCCTTTCCATCTCCCTCCCTCCCCTCTTGCTTCTCTGCCTCTTTTCCTCCCTCTCTCCCCCCTCTCTCCTCCCTCTCTCCTCCCTCTCTCCTCCCTCTCTCCTCCCTCTCTCCCCACTCTCTCCTCCCTCTCTCCCCCCTCTCTCCCCCCTCTCTCCTCCCTCTCTCCCCCCTCTCTCCTCCCTCTCTCCCCCCTCTCTCCTCCCTCTCTCCTTCCCCTCCTTCCTTCCTTTCCTCCCTCTACTTCCCTTCCTCTTTCTCTCTCTCTCCTCCGTCTTTCCCCTCCTCCTCCCTCCCTCCTTCTCTCCTCCCTCTCTTCCTTCCCTCCACCGCCCGTCCTGCGTCCTCAGCACTGTGATGTGTGCTCAGGACGGCTGCTGGGAAAACAGGCAGGACCTGGGGCCATGAACATGCCACTCACTAGGGGTCTCCCAAGCATCTTGAACTTGGCTTCTCCCCTGTTTCCACAAGAGAAACCCACTTGTCGTCCGTTGGGTGCCCCATGGAGAAGCAGCCGGCAGGTACTGGTTCGTGCTTCCCAGGCCTGTGCCTCTGCTGTTAGCCTTGGCTCAGGCCTTTCTTTGTGACAGTCCACTGTGTTCTTTGGGAATGTGAATCCCCAAACTGGAAACGTTTTCCACAAGGGCTTGAGCAGACTTGGTAGGAGGAGAAGCTGGGTGCTTGTGTCAGTTCACCTCCTTTCTGTGAACAGCCATTGACTCTGGGCTGCATACTGTGCCAAGTCCTGGGGTTCAGGCCTGTGGACCCTGAGGCTGCTCCCTGTGCATGCTCTGTCTGAGGGAGGCACACACCACACGACCGTCTCCACGTCATCGGCCAACAGGCTGTGGCAGGGCCCGCAGCCCAGCGCGGGGTTTGGTGGAATTCTGCTTTCTAGACTTCTATGTGTGCCAGGTAGTACCGTGCACAGTTGGAAAAGTTCAGAATTGCTAAGGGTTTATACAACAGTTCTCTGTTCCACTCTGAACTGGTACCTTTTTAAAAATGTGTATATACCTTTAACATTTTAATTGATGTGTGTATTAGTCAGGGTTCTTTAGAGAGCCAGAACTAACAGGGAGTTTATTGAGTATTGACTTACATGATCACAAGGTCTCACATGAGGTTGTCTGCAAGCTGAGGAGCAAGGAGGGCCGGTCGGCATCTCAAAACTGAAGAACTTCGAGTCTGACGTTTGAGGCCAGGAAGCATCCAGCATGGGAGAAAGATGTAGGCTGGGAGGCCAGGCCAGTCTCTCTTTGCATTTTTCTGCCTGCTTTTATATTCTAGCCATGCTGGCAGCTGACTAGAGAGTGCCCACCAGATTAACGGTGGGTCTGCTTTTCCCAGCCCACTGACTCAAACGTTAATCTCCTTTGGCAACACCCTCAGACACACTAGGATCAATACTTTGCATCCTTCAATCCAATCAAGTTGACACTCATCGAAATATGTTATTCTTTTGTCTCTTGGTTTATTAATTTAATTCAGTTAAGTGTCTGTTATGGAAAATTTCAAGCATACAAAAATGGGGACAATGGCACAATGACCCTTCCTCATGCATCTGTCATCCAGCTCCAAGTGACAACATTTGTCTAATCTAGTTATGTCTATGCAGACTGATCCCCTGATGCACACACACATGCACACACACACATGTACACACGTGACACCATCGTTTCATTCATAAATTTTCAGGATGCGTTTTCTCTTAACACAACTGTGGTGTGATTTTTCTCACCTAAAGGAAAGTGCCAGGCATGGTTGAATTCTGCTGTGCTCCAGTTTACAAACAAGTTCAGGATCTTAGCAGCTTTAAGGGCATGTTGTGCTGCTACTGTACGTTTCCAGGAGACTGCCAGCTCCCGGAGGCAGGGCCCCTGTGGATCTCGTGCACAACTGCCTGTCTTGGCACCCTGCACTTGGGAGTACTCGCTACACACACATAGAATGCATCTGGATGACCTGAAACAAACCATTTCCTCCCCATTTGCACAAAACCAATTTCTTTCCAAAATGCATTTCCACTCCCTGCAGGGCTCTGCTTCTTGCTCTAATAAACTGAATACCCCTTCGACAAAGTTAACTGGTACTGTAATTTTCATCTCAGGAGAAGCTGTTTCCCAAATGATTATCCCATCTACTGGTTCTCTACCCTGGCTGGCCATTAGAATCACCCGAGTGGCTTTGAGAAAACCTGGGCCCATCTTAGAGAATCTGAGATGATATATCTGCATGGGTGGGTCCCTGGGTGGTCTTGATGGGCAGCCACAGTGGAGAAGTTACAGCCCAGCCCATTCTCAAAACACTGACAGTATCCAGGGGGCAGACAGGCTGGTTAGTGGAAATAACTGCTCTGGATGCCTGAAATAATTTGCTTGACCCAATTTTCTTTCTTTCAAGCTCAGGCAACAGCTGGGGCTGGACTATTAAGCCAGTGAGCTCAGGCTAATTGGAAACCACCAGGGACCCCATTGCCCAGTGAGATGGAGCAGCTCACGCTGGCCCTTCCAAATGCGCGTCTTATGAATGATGCTCCCCAGGTCTTACACACAGGCAGGGCCTTCGGAAAAGTCTAGACTTATTTTCATTCCATCAACACCCCAGACTAAAACCTTCTTTCCCTTGAGCCTCCCAGGTTAAGTGGAGAACTTCAATGTGCACCTGTCCTCACCTGGGTACTTTCGGGTAAATGAGATGCAGTGGGACTTTTAATGTGCATGGGAAGGTGTGATGAGCAGCGTTCTAAGATGGCCTTCAGGATTCCTGTGCCCTGGTGGGTATGCCCCGGTTATTCCCCTTCCCTGGGTGCAGGCAGTCCTTCAGAGTGTGATGGGCCATCATGCCTATGAGAAGGTTGCCAATCAGTTGACTATGAGTTATCAAAAGCAACATTACCCTGGTAAGCCCATCTTGACCAGGTGAGTTCTTACAAGGGACAGTCCCTTCCTAGAGTGAGAGGTGGAACATGTGAGGAACCCTTGCCAGGGACCACATGGCAGGGGCCTGGGTGGGCTTTAGAAGCTGAGAGTGGTCCCTGGCTGGCAGCTAGAAAGACAACAGAGACCTCAGTCCCGCTAAATTCCCTACAACCCCAAAAGACAGGAGGTGGCTCTTTCTCCAGTGAAGCCTCCCAATGAGGGCACAGTTTACTGACACCTTCATTTCAGCCTGTTGAGCTCCTGAGTCCCTGGCTCCACAGATGCCACGAGATAATAAATTTATGGGATTTTTTGTTTGTTCAGTTTTGTCATTGTAGTTGTGTGCGTGTGTATATATATATATATGTATAAATATATATGTATACACATATACAAACATATATATTATATATGATTTATCAGTTTAATTTTTATTTTTTGAGATGGAGTATGACTCTTTCCCTTAGGCTGGAGTGCAGTGACATGATCTCGACTCACTGCAACCTCTGCCTCCTGGGTTTAAGTGATTCTCCTGCCTCAGCCTCCCGAGTAGCTGAGATTACAGGCATGCGCCACCGTGCCTGGCTAATTTTTGTGTTTTTAGTAGAGATGAGGTTTTGCCATGTTGGCCAGGCTGGTCTCGAACTCCTGACCTCAGGTGATCTGCCTGCCTCAGTCTCCCACAGTGCTGGGATTACAGGTGTGAGCTGCCAAGCCCAGAGCAGTTTAATCATTTTAAGTGTACAATTCAGTGGGGCTAAGTACATTCATGATGTTGTGCAACTATCATTACCGTTTCAAAATATTTTCGTCATCCTAAACTGAAACTCTAGGCTATTAAACAGTAACTCCCCATTCCCGTTTCTGCCCAGCCCTGGTCACTGCTATTCTACTTCCTGTCTCCATGAATTTGCCTGTTCTGGGTGTCTTATATAATGGAGTCACCATATTTGTTTTTTGTTTGTGTGACTGGCTTATTTCACTTAGTGTGATGTCCTCAAGGTTCATTCCTGTTGTTGCACGTGTTGGAATTTGACTTCTTTTTATGGCCGGATAATACTCTATTGCATGCTGCCCTCAACCCAGAATGACTCTGCAAGTCCACAGGCACCACCCATGCCCAGGGGGGCCTGGTCCTGGGCTCCCCATGGCCTTATGCTGCAGACATGTTGAGGCTTAGCTGCACATCTTTAACAGTGAGGACACAAACATTTTATAGTGAACATCTGGGGAAAGTTTGGAATGCAACAGGTACTTTGCTAGAAATATCATTCTTAAACATATATTTTAGGTTGTTCTATTATGTCTTTATTTGTGCATGACAAACTCAGTCTTGGGAAGATGGAGGAACTTGCCTCAGGAGATGGGCACTGTATCTGAGAGATCATGTTGCCATGGCTACAGCCTGGGTCACTCCATGGCAAGTCACACTGGAGCAAACTAGACCTGCATTTCTGGCTTCTAGTTCTAGGCTAACTGGACTTTGTTCAGTTCTTAATGTGAAAGTCCCATACAAAACCCCTGCTCCTCTGTGCTGGAGCCACAAGGGGAAACATTTTTCTTGTAACAAAATGCCTTTAAATAAAATAAACCTCTATGTAGCTCTTTCTTGTTATATTTTGTTTTTTTTTTTTTTTTTTTTTTTTTTTTTTTTTTTGAGACGGAGTTTCGCTCTTGTTACCCAGGCTGGAGTGCAATGGCGCGATCTCGGCTCACCGCAACCTCCGCCTCCTGGGTTCAGGCAATTCTCCTGCCTCAGCCTCCTGAGTAGCTGGGATTACAGGCACGAGCCACCATGCCCAGCTATTTTTTTTGTATTTTTAGTAGAGACGGGGTTTCACCATGTTGACCAAGATGGTCTCGATCTCTTGACCTTGTGATCCACCCGCCTCGGCCTCCCAAAGTGCTGGGATTACAGGCTTGAGCCACCGCGCCCGGCTTCTTGTTATATTTTGTAAGTTTTAATTGCATAAGAAATTCCAATGCATTGCAAAGAGGCTGGGAAAAAATAAAAGCAAATGGAAATAATTCTCATTTTCTTATTCTATTTTAAGTTGACAAAAATAATTGTATATATTTATGGAATTCAGTGTGATGTTATAATATATGTATACATTGTGGAGTAAATAAATCAAGCTAATTAACATATCCATCACCTCACATACTTACCGTTTTTTTGTGGTGAAACATTTAGCAATTTTGAAATATACAATTTGTTGTTATTATTAGATCACTAAAACTTATTCCTCCTGTCTAAAACTTTGTATCCTTTGAACAATTCTTCTTTTTAACACAGGGCAATTCATACTGTTATTTGTTCTTTATCCATTTAACTTTTTTTCTGTATCAAGATATGTTTCAAAATGTGATTGTAGCACCTACTGTTTCGTCATCTGCATGAACACTAGATCATTAGCATCTTTTTGTAGCTGACTAGGTTTCATTGAATAAATGAGCCGTAATTTATTCAATAGCATATTGTCAACTGTCTGTGTTTATGCTGTGAGCAGCATCATGGTTAACATACAGATGGTTTTAATCGATTGTTCTCTAACTGGATCCAAGGTGGTCACTCTTTCTTCCCAGCAAGCCCGTACATGGAGGCAGGAACGATATCATAGCAATTCCATCAAGCCTGTTATGTTTCCAGAAAGATGCCAGCAGTTGGCAAATGCTCGTTGGTTGATAAACTGATGGACTGTTCATTATAAGACGACAGACAGTATGTGAGACTGCTACATGGAAAACCATTTCTAACCCTGGCTGCAGATTAGATTCACTCAAGAGGCCTCTTAATAATTACAATGACTTGGCCCAACTTCCCCGAGATTCAACATAATTGGCCTGGTGGGTCCCTCATAAGCATTTAAAAAAATATTTCCAAGTGATTTTAATTTGTGTCCTGGCTGAGGAACACTGACATACTCAGCCTCTATAAAACATGTGCTCGTAGCTGGGCACGGTGGCTCACACCTGTAATCCCAGCACTTTGGGAGGCTGAGGTGGGTGGATCACCTGAGGTCAGGAGTTTGAGACCAGCCTGGCCAACATGGTGAAACTTCATCTCTACTAAAAATACAAAAATGAACTGAGTGTCATCGTGGCAGGCACCTGTAATTCCAAACACTCAAGAGGCTGAGACAGGAGGATCGCTTGAACCTGGGAGGCGGAGGTTGCAGTGAGCTGAGATTGTGCCACTGTACTTCAGACTGGGCAACAAAGAATGAAACTCCATCTCAAAAACAAAAACAAAACAAGAAAAAACCACTTCTTGTGCATATATTAACAACTATAAAATGCCCCTCTTGTTCTATTTTGAATTCCTTCCCATCTTGCTCACGGGGATGAACAGGTTTGTTTGAGGAGGCCAATAAGCTGATTTAGAAAACTTAGTTTATTTGAGAGAATGTTCCTCCCTCATTTGATGAGCCAGGTTTGACCTTAAAACCCAAACTAAACAAGGACAGAACAAGAAAACGAAATTGTAAGCCCATTTCACTTATGAAGATGGATGGATGGATCCTAACAAAACAGCAAACCACACCCCACAGGGTGGAAAAATGAAAATTAACATCTAGAAATTGCCCAGGAAATCAAAGATGATTTAATGTTGGAAAATGTAAAAATTGTTACTGTTTTGAAAAAGGAAATTATCTCAGTAGATATAGGAAAAGCATTTGATAAAATTATCCATTCAAAATGAGAAATAAAAACTTCTTTTGAAACTAGGAGTAAGAACAGTAAATGTTCCTAATCTGATAAAGAATTATCTAAAAATATACAATCATTATAATGATAAAATATTGGAAGCACCTACTTTAAAAATCGCAAGACAAAGATGTCCCATGTTACTATGCTTCTCTTTGACGTTGTATATATAGGAAAAGAAATTAATAGCATCTGATAGAAAAGGAGGGAATTTGTCACTACTTGAAGGGGATATGATTTTCTATAGAGATAACCTAAAATTCTATAAATTATTCTTAATACTATATATTTATAAAGATGACTGGATATAAACTCAACATACAAAAGTCAATAGCAAAAATATTATAGAATAAAATGCTGCAGATTGTCTTGAAATAAATCTAAGAAATCATTTGTGAGACCCACATAGAAAATCTGTATACACAAAGACTTTAAAGAAGTACCAAATAAATGGATATGTATCTCATGCCTATGAGTAGGGAAATTTAATATCATAAAGATAATTCTCTTCTAAGATCTCTAGATTAAATGAATGCCAGTAAAAGTCACAACAGAATTCTCATAAACTTGACACCTGGATTTTAACATGTGTAGGGAAGATCAAAGGGATAAGAATAGCCTTGAATCTTCTAAAAATGAGGAATATGGAGAAGGAGGACTTGCTTATCAAACTCAAGACCTATTTATTAAGCTGCAGTAGTTAAGACAGTGTAGTGTTGGTATAAGGATAACAGATCGAGCAATGACACAGAATAGAAGCCTAGAAACAGAACCACAGAGTAGGACCACTGGACATATGACATCAGTGGGATGAGAGATCATTGGTTGAAGGGGAGACTGTGCATTCAATGGTGTGGGAAAAGCTAGTTTTCCATTGTTTATGTAGAAAGAAGTAAACTGGGTCCTTACCTTACAACACACACAATAAAACTTCAAAATATTAAAAACAAAGCATAAACTTTTTAGAGGAAAATATAGGTGGTTATTTTCCTGACCCTGGGATAGGAAAATTTTTCTTAAGAGAGGTGCAAAAAGCCTAAACTCTGAAACATTGATTTAGTTTTGCAAGCTAAAGAAAACACATTTGCTGCACATAGTACCAACACAAACTATATAAAGCAAACTTACAAAAATTAATTTAAAAAGACAATTGAATTTTTAAAAATTGGGTGAGGTACATGAACAAGCACTTCAAAGAAGAGGAAATACAGGGAGCCAATAAGCTATGAAGAAGTGACACATCTCACTAGTAATCAGGGACATTCTAGCCACACACTAATATAGCATTGCATACCAAATTTTGATTGGCAAAACCAAGGAACCTGATAGTAGCAAGTATTGGAGAAGAAAGAATCAAGAACATATTTATTGTATACTTTACTGTGGGAACTTCAATTAGCACAATCATTCTGCAAATCAATCTTGTACATTTGAATGTTAGCATACCCTGCAATCTGGCAATTCCATTTGTAGGTATGTACCTAAGAGAAATGCTTGCAAATGCGTGTAGGTTATGAACAAGAATGCTTGTAGCAGCTCTGATTTTAATAGCAAAACCTGGAAACATCCCAAAGGCCCATATAGACTTGAGTCTATTCATATAATAAACTATTATACAGAATTGAAAAGGAGTGAACTACAGTCAGATACAACCCATGGATGCATCACAGTAACATAATGTCACATGAGAAAGCAGGTCCCAAAAGACTCATATAGCATGATATTCTTTCACATAGGTTTAAAAACTGTGATAAGAACACTTAATATAAGATCTACCCTCTTAACAAATTCTTAAATGTACAATACAATGTTGTGAAGTGTAGGCACAACGTTATACTGCAGATCTCTAGAACTTCACCCTCATCAAATAGCAACTTCCCATTTCCCTCTTCCACCAACCCTGGGGGTTGCCATTTGTTTTAGTACATTTTCTGTTGCTTATAACAGAATATCTGAAACAGGGTAATTTACAAAGAAAAAAATTTACTCCAAGGTCGAGGGTTCGTATCTGGTAAGAGATTCTTGCTGGTGGAGGCTCTGTGGAGTCCCAAGGCAGCGCAGGGAATCCCATGGCGACGGACTGAGTGTACTATCTCAGGTCTTTCTTCCTCTTCTTTTAAATCTACCAGTTTCTCTTACATGGTAACATTAACCCATTAATCCACTCATTCATGAACGGGTCAAGCCCTCATGATCCAATTACCTTCAAAGGCCCCACCTCTCAATATTAAGCTTCAGCTTAAGTTTTGGAGGGGATATTCAAACTATTTCACTACAATTGTCTATGTGTTTGGCTAGTTTAGATGCCTCAAATAAATTGAATCACGCAGTTTTTGTCCCTCTGTGACTGGCTTATTTCACTTAGCATAAAGTCTTCAAGTTTCTTTCACGTTGTCTCATATGACAAGATTTGTTTTTCAAAAGACTAACTAATATTCCATTGTGTGTGTGTGTGTGTGTGTGTGTGTACATATAATTTCCTTTTTTATTAACATTTAGGTTGCTTCTACATCTTGGTTATTGTGAATAATGCTGCAATAAATGTGGAAATGTAAGTATCTCTCTGAGATCCTGATTTCAATTCTTCAGGATATATACTCAGTAGAGGGATTTCATATGGTGTTTCTGTTTTTCTGTTTTTAACTTTTTGAGGAAACTCCATACTGTTTCCCCTAGTGACCGTACGATTTTACATTCCCATCAATGGTACACAAAGGTTCAAATTTCTCCACATTCTCACCAACACTTGTAATTCTTCATTTTTTTAAGTAACAGCCATTCAAATAGGTGTGAGGTGATGTATCATTGTGGTTCTGATTTGCGTTTTCCTGATGATTAATGATAGTAAGCATCTTTTCATACACCTCTTGGTCATTTGCATACCTTCAGTGGAGCAACGTCTATTCAAGTCCTTTGCCCAGTTTTTAGTTGGATTATTTGTGTTTTTGCTATTGAGTTGAAGGAGTTTCTTATATATTTTGGATGTTAATCTTTAACATATATAACTGTTTACAAACACATTCTCCAATTCCATAGGCTGCCTTCTTACTCTGTTGTTTCCTTAGCTGTGCAGAAACTTCTAGTTTGATGTAGTCCCATTTGTCTATTTTTGCTTTCATTGCTTGTACTTTTGGTGTCATACCCAAGAAATTATTGCCAAGATAAATGTAATGAAGATTTTCCTCTGTTTTATTCTAGGGGTTTCACAATTCCAGCTCTTACATTTAAGTCTTAAATTCACTTTAAATTGATTTTTTTGTATAAAATAAGATAATGGTATAATTTCATTCTTCTTCATTCAGTTATCTAGTTTTCCCAGCACCATCTGTATAGTTTGGACACCCTTGTCAAAGATCAATTGACTGTATAGATGGGGTTTATTTGGGATTCTCTACTCTGTTTCATTGATTATGTGTCTGTCTTTATGCCAGTACCATACTGTTTTAATTACTATAACTTCGTAATATATCTTGAAATTAGGCAGTGTGATGCCAGCTTTGTTCTTTCTCAACATTGTTTTGGCTATTCAGGATTCTTTGTTGTTCTAAATGAATTTGTAATTTTTTTTTTCCATTTCTGTAAAACATACCTTTGGTATGTCAATAAGGTTGCACTGAATTTGTACAGCGCTTTGTGTAGTATACATGTTTTAGCAATATTTAACCTTCCAATCCATGAACATAAATGTCTGCTCATTTACTTGGTCTTTTCTTTAATTTCTTTCATCTATGTTTTGTAGTTTTTAATGTACAAGTCTTTTAGCATTTTAGTTATGTTTAAGTATGGTATTCTTTTTGGTGCTCTTGTAAATGAAATTTTCTAAATTTCCTTTTCAGAGAGTTTAATGTTAGTGTATAGAAATTCAACTGATTTTCATATGTTGATTATGTATTCTGTAATAAATTTGTTTATTAGTGCTAGCAGCTTTGTGTGTGCACATTTGTGTGCATGCAGTCATTAGGTCTTCTATGTATAAGATTGTACCATTTGCAAAACTGACAATCTTACTTCTTTCTTTCTGATGTGGATGCCTTTTATTTCTTTTTGTTTTTTGCCTAAGTGCTCTGGCTAGGATATATGTTTTTGAAAATGCACAGCTAAACAAAATATGCTTAGGCATATATAGGTATACCATAATGCTTTTAAAAAAAAAAAAAAAAAAGAAAAAGAAAAGAAATAACAATCCCCAAATTCACGATGGTGGTTGCCTCTGGGGAAAGGGCTTAAGTGATCAATGGGGAAAATGCACATAGGTCTGAGTTACCTGCCATGTTCTCATTCTTGGATTGGCTGGTGGGTTCAAGAATGTTTGTTATGTAACATTCTTGATAGACAGATGCACCTACTAAAGAGAATAACAATGAACCAATGTTGATATCATAACCTGAATTAAGGATTATGTTGACCCCAATTCTGTGCATCTGAGGTCCAATGTAAAAAAAAAAAAAGAAAAAAGAGAAAAAAAATCTCTTATTTTAATAAAGCTGTCAAGAAGCTTAGGAACAAATGATGCACTGCTGATTAATCTGGTGAATTGGCTTTGCTTTCAAAATCCATCTTCCAATATTGACACCCACTTCTGATTCAAGGGGTGTATGATAAAAATTTTAAAGGTCTTGCAATACAATGCTATGTAAGTCTTGTAAACAATCCTGATTACCCCCACCCCAAGCAAATACATCTTTTGTTCTGCACTCCTCCTAGGTTTAGATAGAGAGTCTAAATAAAGGCCTCATGTAGCTACCAACAACTTCCCTGAACCTGTTGTAGTTTGTCCTTCTGGCAACAGGAAGAAATATTATATTCTCAAGGGCTTGGTATAGTTAAGGCCCAGTGCTCTTGCTTTGTAAATGCTCACCTTTTGAGGAAGAGACTGCCAACATGCAAAGAAGTTTCTTTCCAGACAATTAAGCTGCCCTTTGACTATTCCTTGGTATTGGCTGGCATGTTCTGATCCTCTTTAAGGAGTTTTGAGGTGACTGACTTCCTGCCATGCAAAAATTAACCTTCTTGGCATCAGGTGGTCTTTTGCACAGTGATGCTATTGACCTAGTTCATTTGCATTCATGTGTGCATGTTTCACTCTGACTTACATTCTATATGGAAGTTGTTTAATGATTAATTATTAAAGCAACCCTGTTCATGCACAAATATTGGGTCCTTGAGCAAACAGTTTTATGTTGCTCAAAGAAAGGATCTGGTGGAAAATACTGTGTTAATGACCAAAGCTCATAGACTCACTTAGATATTTATTATGAGTGGCCTTTAGGGCATATTTGCAAATGGACATTTTAAAATTTAAAGACTCTTTAAATGATCTAACTTCTTTCCACTCCAGCACACAATATTGGTGATACCTAGTGGTATCTCTCAAAAGAGATTCAAACTGTTTTTTCATAAGAGTAGAGTGGTTTTGCTAAGAAGAGGTTGCTTTCATACAACCTAGTATGAAAGTGGAGTACCTGAGTAGCCTTATTCAAAGAGGGACAAGAGATGAACTCCATTTCAGTTTCAGCAATGCCTATTAGTCTGCCTATTAGTATCACTTCTTACTGCGGAATATCTCATCTCTCCAAACTTAGTGGCTTAAGGCAAAACAATAATTTGATCATTTTTACTCATATTATTCCCCTCTTGTAGGGAGTGTACTGAGTTTGGTCCTTGCTTGGAGTCTCTTGTGTGATTATAGTCCTGTGATAATTAGGGACGGGCATCATCTCAAAGGCGTCCTCACTTGCACACCTGGTGGCTGGTGCTGGCTGTTAGCTAGGATCTCCACCAAGGCTGTTGACCAGAGGACTTCCGTGTGGCCTCTCCATGTAGCCTGGGCTTTCTCAGAGCGTGGCTGCTGCTGGATGCCAAGGTACAGGAAATAGAATCTTCTTTATTTTTTCTAAGGCTTGTGCTTAAAAACTGGCCCTAGGGGTCATGCCGTGGCTCCCTTGACAGGAACTGAACACAGACAGAAGGAAACAAGTGCACTCCAGGGAACAAGCATTTCCAAGAGGGTTCAGGTGAGACGTGGCTTTAAAGTGGGCCGTGCAGGGGCCTCCGCTTCTGTCTACTGAGCGACTTGAATGCCTGACATGGGGCTCAGCTGCGTCACCTGCCCCTTTTGAGGCTGGTTCCTGGTTCTCTCCAGCTCTCTCACTTGCCTCCCGCTGAGAGGTCAGAGGCCCTGGTTGACAGCAGAACAAGGAGACTGTCGTGCAGTTGGGCGTTGAGGAGGTCAGTGAGGACAGTGAGCCGCACTGAAAGTGACCACCCATCCTTTATGCACTGACCCTGACAGGCACCGGCTCCTGGGGTTCGTTTTATTCCCCCCCCCAAGAGATGTACCAGTGAGGGTCAGGGGCACCAACACGGATGGGGGGATTTTCTCACGGCCCAGGGATCCCACACTAAGGACTCCTCCCTCTTCATGGACCTTGCGGTGGGAGAGGGGAAGTGGAGGGGCTAAGAGTGGAACAGTTCCGAGTTAGCCTGGAGAAAGTGCCTCGGCCACGGTCTCTGAGGAGGAGGTTTTGGGTGGAGGAGCTTGGGCGAGGAATTCCGGTCTGCGTTTGAGTGTGTCTGGCCCTGGGGGCCTGAATCCTTGGCCACAGTACCCCCAGGAGAGTTCAATGTGCCTTCTGTGTCCCACACTCTGGGAGGGGAGGGCAACTGTCCCCAGCAGGCTCCTGGTGAAGCCTCATTGCTGGCTGTGGTTGGGCCTGAAAGAGCACACATAGGTTCTGGCCCGAAACTGGACTACTCAGGGACCGGAATCGGCCGCGCCAAGCGGAGGCTGCACAGGACAGACTGGGAAGGCGCTCCGGCTCCAGTGAATCCACAGCACTCACCTGCTCCTCAGGCAGGAAGTGGAGGCAGGCGGGCCACATTCCTGTCCTCCCCAGCCACCTGCTGTCTTCTGGGTGTGACTTAGCAGCGCCCCGCACTGTCCTCGGGATTTCACTCATCCATGTTTCATCTCCCCAAAGCCTTTTGAACGATCTGCCCAGCTTCCTCCCCACACCAAGTTACAGCGCCCACTCCTCACCGTCCTAAGGAGACAAATGCTTCTCCCCATCCTCCAGCTCTTGCTTTCCTTCCTCTGGCAACACGGGGCATCCCTCGCTTTTCTGCCCACCCTTCCTGGTCACATTCACTCCGTGGCTCATGCAGCCCCGCGGCCCTGGCCCCACTGCAGCATCAAGGGTCTCCCTCTCCTTCTGAGGGGCCTTCTTCACGGCCAGGGCAGAAGCTGCAAGCCTATGCAGGGTGCACTCCCCCTTCCTTACCAATGGACCCCCAACCTCCTTGGAGGCAACTCGGTTTCTGGTGAAAAAGTGAGTGTTTCTGGTGCCCCTGTGGCTGGGAGAAATGGGTGCTGACCCCTTGTGAGCGGCCCCTGGGAGGAGCCTCGAGGCTTGCCGGGTTCCACCATGAATGCCAGCAGGTGCTGCCCAAGCTCTCATAGGTCGGAAGCTTCAGCCCAAGGGCCCCCTGAGAATATCCCTGTCTGTTCGCGCAGCACCATCTTGGAGGAAGTTTGGCAGCTAGGCAGGTTTTATCTCTTCAATTCATTGCCATCATGGACTGTCTAGGCCAAGGCACGGTTCCCAGGGAAACCCAGCTTCTGAAGGCTGCTGGAGGGAAGCCCTACGAAGTGAGTTTGCAATGTCAATTGCTGCAGAAAGGCCATTCTTTTTCATCTTTGCCAAGAATGCCACAGGCTCTTTTGGAAAAACAGTTTCTGAAAGGCTGGTCTTGGCCAAAGCTCTAGTGTCTAGACAGCCAGCTTGCCAAGCCCCAGAGCCTGCAGCGAATGAGAGGGAGATGGCAGATGCAGGCTGGAAGGCTTAGGGAGCTGGTCTAGGTGCTGACTCACTCCCCAAACTCCCCAGGCAGGGAAAACAATAATCTAAGTATGTACTAAGGAAATAAGATTGAAGTAATGAAATCAAGAACATTAGCCTTTACACTTAATCAGAGTGGAGCAGTTTCTACCATTAAAGGTACCATTAAAGGGCAAATTATGTGATAGAGTTTAAAAACAAAACCCAAGAAACACACTTAGAATGGTAAAGTTTTGACTGGGTGCGGTGGCTCATGCTGGGCGCTTTGGGATGCCGAGGCAGGAGGATCACTGGAGCTCAGGAGTTTAAAACCAGCCTGAGCAACATGGTGAAACTCCATGTCTACAAAAAAGTACCAACATTAGCTGGGTGTGGAGGCATGCACCTGTGGTTCTAGATACTCAAGAGGCTGAGGTGGGAGGATTGCTTGAGCCCAGGAGTTTCAGGCTGTAATGGGGTGTGATCACATCACCACGCTCCTGCCCGGGTGATAGAGTGAGATCCTGTCTAAGAAAAAAAAGAAAAAAGAAAAGAAAAGAAAAAAAAATGTGAAAGTTTTGAGATAAAAAGATGGGCAAAAAGATATTAGAGACTTCTAGCTGAAAGGAATCAGAAGTGATATCATTAATAATGAATGGATGATCCAAAATATCAAATTTAAAAGCGCTACATGTGCAAAGATAAACACTAAATGCTATGTGAAGATAAAAGGTTTAGTTGATGAAATTATGTAATAATGTAGTGAACAACAGAGCAGAAATACATAAAGTAAAAATGCTTAAAGATGCAGAAAGAACCTGATGGAAAAATACAATGGAGATAGTATCACATGACACTGGAAAAAGAGAAAAAGAAAAATTAAAAAAAAGAAAAAAAGAAAAAAATACAATGGAGAGTGAAGAATTTCCATTTACCTTTCTCAGAATTATATCTAATTAATACCAAAAACAAGCAGGATATTGAGGATTTGAAGAATGCAATTAGTAAATTTGATGTAATAAGTAAAAAAGAGCCACATTTTCTCCCCCTAGGTCCAAGGAACACTTATAAAGACAGTGTTTTGCCAGAAAGAAAACTGTAATACATCCTGAAAATTAAAGCATGCAGGCTGCAGTCTCTCATCGTAAACCCTTGAATTGGAAATAGGTCGTGATAAATAACTTAAGATCGTTGGAAATAAGAAACACATTTCTTGGTACCTCTTGGGTCAAAAAAGAATTAAAAGGAAAATTGCTATGTAGAAACCATAAAAAGAGAAAACTTCTTGCTAAAATCAATGGGACAGAGTGAGAATAACACTTTCAGGAAACGTGTCATCTCTAATGCTTCACGATTAAAGATGAGAAATAAGAATACCTGGAATTCATTTTACAAATTTTGCAAAATAACAATGTAAACCTTAAGAAATTAAAAGAGAGAGGATTAATATAAGACTCAAATGAAGGAAATGGAGAACAAGAAAGACAATTCCAAAAGCTGCGTGGGGCTTTTTTCAGTACAGCGCAATCTCTTCCACCATGCAAATTTGTATATTCATGCTTTCCACGCCTGATGTTCTGTGGGAGGTAGCGTGGCCCCACTTCCCCTAGGAGACCCTGGCATCCTGGGCTCCACTCTCACCCACCGGATCTGAAAAGAAGCCAAGCTCTCTCCAAGTGTTTTAGGGTGAGCCAGGTGAGGGGCCCTGGTCCTGCTGTGGAAGAGGGAAAAGCATCCTGTACCTGTTGGGCATCTGGAAGTGAAGCAGAACTTGTGGGTGCCCACGTCTCTAGGAGAGGAGGACTCCTAAGGAAGCTGAATCCAGTCTCATTCATTCACAGCACTGAGCTTCTGAGCCAGAGAGGAGGACAGGGCCAGGCAGGGCTGGGGGCGGTGGGGGGTGGGAGTGGGGGAATGTCTTGCCCGGCTGCAAGGAGTGTCTGCAGATCTTGCATGCAGCTTGGTTCTGCTCACTGGTGTGGGTGTGGAGACGCCGTCTCCTCCTCTAGCCTTGAAGAGACCCCAGTCCTGCCTCGTGAGATGTGTGAAGCCAGATGTCCCTGCGGGGACCCCTTCAGCAGGCTTGATGTCATTCCCTCCCTCCTCCCTCCTTCCCTCCCTCCCTCCGTCCCTCCCTCCCTCCTCCTTCTTGGAATTCTTATTTTCACATGTGCACACAGGTTTTTATGATTCTATACTGATCTATAAATGTGATCGCATTATATCAATTGCTGTGTGTGTGTGTGTGTGTGTGTGTGTGTGTGTGTGTACACAAAATCTCCCTCTCACACTTTGGGAGGCCAGAAGCTTGAGACTAGCCTGGCCAACATGGCGAAACCTCCTCTCTACTAAAAATACAATTAGCCAGGCATGGTGGCGCATGCCTATAATCCAGATTGGGGAGGCTGAGGCATGAGAATCACTGGAATCTGGGAGGCGGAGTTTGCAGCGAGCTGAGATTGTGCCACTGAACTTCATGCTAAGCGACAGAGGGAGAGTCTGTCTCAAAACAAACAAAAAACCTCCCTTTCAGCTCTCTTCACGCTCCTTCTCCCTCTGCAAGGTCAACCAGCCTCTTCCCGAAACCAACATTCATAAGGTCCCTCCCTGCCTCCCTCCCTCCGTTTCCTTCATGCCCTCCCTGACTTACTTCCTGTGTCCCTTCTCTATCCCCTTCTGCTCTCATCGTTTTCCTTTCCCTCCTTCCCCTCCCTCCCTCAACCCTCGCAGGATGCCAGCATTGCTCAGCCCAAGGGCGCTGGAGGGTTGGAGTCTCGAGAAGATGAGTGCCTTCTCTGCATTTTTAGCAATCCCTCCGGAATGACACTGTTTAAAATGTTTATTTATGAGCTGTCATTTACTGTTGGGGGAGCAGTGGAGAGCCGTGACCGTATTCAGGGCCTGGCCATGTCACTCTGCCTGGTTCCCCGCTGTCCACCGGCCATAGTGACATGGAGCTCTGAGCACAGGAGATAGCGGATAAATATTGAACACATTTATTGACTTCTCTTCCTTTCCAGACAAGAGCAGCTATTGGGGAGTTCAGGGGCGTTCATTTTTCTGGATAGAAAGTGTAGAAATGTTCCAACTGTGGAGTTAGGGGAGGGCTAGAGCCTGTCCGGCCTCTGGCTCTTGACCCTGACCGCACACCGGGGAGGCGTTATAATGCTGATGCCCAGGCCCACAGAGAATGGTTCTCTGGGTTAGGGAGGGCTCATAAGCTCCCCAGGTGGTGACGCAGAACAGCGCTCATAAAAACCGCTGATGCCCAGACACAGACCAATGCGGATGCCCAGAGAACCCCACTGCAGGTTGGCGTCCCTGCCTCAGCAGCTCTCAGCAGCCCCAGACACAGGTCTGGAGTCTCACGTGTGGCCCTGGGACGGGTGGGTACAAAAGCACCCCTCTCCCAGGCCATCGAGGCGAGCATGTCAGACAAAAGAGGTGTCTTCAGCCTTGGCTTCCTTTCAGCTGACTGCAGAATGCCTGTTTTTAACCAATGGTGAAAAGAAAATGCAGTGTGGGGCCAGAGCTGAAAGTTGGTCCAGAGCTCTGAGCCTGCAATTGGATGATGTTGGCTGGGCTCAGAATGAAGGCCGTGATGGCTTCCTGAGCCCTTTTTATTTTTTATGCTTTTACTGATTTTGCAAACAAGGAAGCAGATGGCAGAGACCAGCAGAGAGGAGGCTCGTGGCAAAGGGGCCTACCTGGCTTTGAACTGGCGACATTGCCTGCTTGCTATGTGATTCACTCAGGTTTCAAACCCTCTGTGCCTCGGTTTCCTTATTTGTAAAAGGAGTCTAAGGTGAGTACTGCAGAGGGCCACCGCCTGTGTTGAATAAGAATCTGTGTGAAGTCATGAGCAGTTGGCCGGTGTCATGTCCTTGTGACCATGAGCTGTGGCCCGAGCCACTCCTCTGCTCCTCGTCAGCCCTTTCTGCTTCACTTCTGGAATCTTCTTGCTAAGAAGTCATTTCCCTGCATCTGTCTGTGCTGAAGGTCTCCAGATGGCAGAGTGTGATGGGCATCCTTCACAGAATCACTCATTAGGCGCCTGCGGTATGTGCTGTGGATATGATGTTTATGGGACACAGTCGAGGACCGGTGCCTGTGGAGGAGCTTCCTTCGGCATGTGGGCAGGGGCAGGGAAGTAGGTGAACACACGAGAAAGAGCACTTCATGCCAGACACCGCACAGAGCCTGAGGAGGCCATTCAGTGAGAGTGGCTGTTCCAGCTGGTGCAGAGGAGGCCAGTGAGGCTCCAGCAAGGTGTGCCAGCCTGGCGGACGATGGGGCTTCCTGGGCTGGGGAGGGGCCGGCACAGTGTTCTGAGCATCCAGCCAGGGGACAGGCAGTGAGCTGAGGTTGCCAGCTGTTCAGCCTTGGATGAGTCACCTGTTGTGTAACCTGGGCCAAGCCTGTGGTCATGTTCGGAGTCAATCCTCATTGTGCCACGCGAGGGGGAAGCTGGGACCACAGACCCCTCCCACACCCAAACGCCAGGCTTCCCAGATCATCCCCAGTCTGCCCATCAGCCGCTGAGTGGCTCCAACTGCAACCTGGAGCTCCCTGCAGTGGAATGCAACACAATAAATGTCTGCTGCAGACCTACTGTGCTTGCCCTCTGAACCCCGACAGGGGATGATCCACAGGACACAGTCTTTACCCCCCAGGAGGCTGCTACGATATTCAGGAGAGCAAAAACTATCTTGGCACCATGACATATTTGTGCAATACTGTTTAAGGACACATAATCAAAAGCCCAATGGTGCAGTCGGAATTGAGAGGGGAGGGGTCATTGGTGGAGCAGTTTTGTGACTCCTCATGGATGTGGAATGGTGTGCGCTGGAACAATGAGGGGAGCAGCCCTTGATAGGCAGAGAAAGGAGCAGACTCATCCAAGGGAGCCAGTGAGGGGCTGAGCCCAGAATAAAGCTAAGGAGCAGCCCAAGGAACGCACACTGTGGTGGCCAGAACCCCTACCCCGTAGAGAGCAAGGATTGTGATCACTTTTGGGGAGCAGGTGTCAAGAAGGCATGAGAGGCTTCTGAGAGGCTGGGAGTGGCTTGCCCTGGGGCATGACATGGGGACGTCGGGTATGGGCTAGAGGCAAAGGCACATGCTGGGGAGGAGGTGAGCTGGGAGGGGAAGGTTTGCTGTGACTGGATGATGGAGGCTTCCTGGTGACAACAGTCACTCTACCCTGAATATTATTCAGGGGTTGCACCAATATTGATGTGGGGCCAGCAGGATGGCAGCCCAGCTCCTGGTGTGGACTGCAGGGGGAGAATCTGGAGCCCAGAACAGCAGTCATGAAGTTGGAGGGCCTGGGCTTGGATGGTAGCATCAGAAATGAGTATTTGGCATAGTTAAAAGTCATTTCCACTTTGGGAGGCTGAGGTGGGTGGATCACTCGAGGCCAGGAGTCTGAGACCAGCCTGGACAACATGGCAAAACTCCATCTCTACCCAAAACACAAAAATTAGCCAGGCATGGTGGCGGGCTCCTGTAATCCCAGCTGCTTGAGAGGCTGAGGCAGGAGAATCGCTTGAACCTGGGAGGTGAAGGTCGCAGTGAGGTGAGAAGGTGTCATTGTACTCCAGCTTGGGCAACAAGAGTGAAACTTGTCTAAAAAAAACAAAAAGAAAACCTAAGTCATTTCATGGTGAGATCAGAATCCTCATACACTGCTGGTGGGAATGCGGAATGGCGCAGCCACTTCAGAAAACCATCTGTTGTCTCCTCCAAGGACTCAAGACAGTTGCCATATGGCCCAGCAGTTCCCCTCCTAGGTACAAGCCCAAGAGAAATAAAAAATATACGTCTGCACAAAAACTTGCACATACTGCAAGTTACAGCAGCATTATTCATAATAGCTAAAGAGTGGAAGGAACCTCAGCGTCTATCACCTGATGGTTGTATAAACAAAATGTGTTCTACCTGTACAATGGGATAGTATTAGGCCTTGAAAAATGAAATGCTGATACGTGCTACAACATGGACAGACCTTGAAGACGTTAAGCAAACAAAAGAAGCCAGTCAGAAAGTGACAAACATTGTGTAATTCCATTTGTATGATGTGTCTGGAATAGTGAAATCTACAGAGACGAAAGTAGGGCAGTGAGCGCTTAGGAGTCGGAGCGGCTGAGGGGCTGGGGGCGTGGCTAAAGAGAGAGGATTTCTTTTCTTGAGGTGATTAAGTGTTCTAGAATTGATTGTGGTTGCACATACCCGAGAATACTAAAAACTATTGAATTGTGCACTTTAAGTGGATAAAGTGTATTGCGTATCTCAATAAAGCTGCTTTTAAAAAGTCGTTTCAAAGGCAGCATTCACCGAATTTTTGGACAGACTAGATAAGGGAGATGAAAAAGAAGGAAGAGAAAGCCCGCTAGGCGGTCGGTGCGGCGTGTTGCCTGCAGGAACGCACCTGTTCTTGTTCCAGCTCTTCTCTCTTTTCATTAGGATGGGTTCCAAAGTCAATCACGGTGCACAGAGCCAGAGGAGAGAGAGCCACGCCCAGCCAGGACATGCACAATCGTGACATTACCGCTGAAAGGTAATTGTGAGACTGAGGTTTTGGAGGAAGAAGGCAAGCATTTGGAAGTCGGACTGGGAGAAGACATGCCGCCTCCGCTGTGAGAACTGCTCAGGGTACGTATCTCAGGCCATCCGCATTCGTCTGAGAGGTTTTCGGGATCCGGGCAGGAATACACTTTGAAAGTGGCAGTAGACTAAATGGCCTGGAAGGGATAGAGCCCAAGTCCGGCTTTGTTGCTGCTTGCTTTATGACTTGGAACAAGCCATTTCATCTTCTACCCATCGCTCATAGCTACATTGGAGGTCACAGACCTCATAGATTTCTTTGGAAACTTGTTCGTGCTTAGAATGCAATAAAAAAGTTGTAAAGTATTTATATCCATGAGGTCTTTGAAAAATGCTGAGAACTCATAAAATGGTGATGTCAAGGTTATAGAGCTTCCTCTCTGATGATACATTTTACAGAACAGCCACAGAAGAAAAGAGAGAATACTTTTATTAAAAATGAGACTCTTAAAGGAACATGCAGGGAATTTTCCCCCAACATTTTCTGTAGGGAGGAAACCCCGCAAGAGCTGAGGCAAGAGCCTGAAGCCTCAGCCTGCTCTCAGATAAATGTAGAATTAGAAACAAATTAGAGACACAGTTATATAGTTATTCCTATATATAGTGATAAATAACTGCATAGCTATTCATAAGTAATCACAAATATATACACATATATAATGATATATATAATGATATATATATATGTGTATATATTTATACAGGCCAAGAAGCATGGGACTGAAGTGGCATTGGAAAAGAGGTGACCCTAAGGCAAGATGCTCTAAGTCCTCTGTCACGCCCACATAGGGGCTGCTGGAGGACGCCTCGGCTGGGCGACAGTGTCCGTGCTGTGAAAACGCCCACCGTTCAGCCAGCCAGGGAAGGAGGTGTCCAAGATGGCAGAGACATCTCCTTCCCCGGAGGAGTGAGGAGAAAACTCCGCTCCTCCAAGCTCTTGTGGTAAGCCTGACAGCTGTCAGGGAGGCCCGCAGACACCCTGGGACTTAACTGTCTCTATGTGACACTGTGCTTCAGCGATCATGATCATGTTCCATGGCGACTCTCAGGTTCTGCTTCTGCACCTGGTTCCTCTTTTTATGAGAAGATAAGAATTAGTAATAGTAACGTAAATCACAGTGACCTTGCGATTTCTTGACAAGTAAGAAAAAAGTGCTGACGCCTTAGGTTTCCCCCCCCACCTCGGCTTCTTTAAAGTCTTGGGCCCCCTGTCTCCAAGACATGCGATTTACCTGACCCTGTCACTGACCACCATGACCTCATCCTACCTGTCCTGCTCCCTGCTTTGTACTCAGTAAAAGTCAAAGTGTCCAGGCACTCGGGGCACTGCTTGTCTCCAGGCTTTGGGTAGCAGTGGACCCCGGGACCAACTCTTTTTTCTCCATCTATGTGTCGTGTGACTTTATTTTTAACTTCTCATCTCTACACCAGCAGGGAGGGACTCACTGGACCCTATAGGGCTGGACCCTGTGATTTTTCAAATTGCAAGTTTCTCTTTCCTACTGTAGCTATGAACAAAGCCCAGTAAGTGAAGTGAAGATCTTTTCTTTTTGGGCAAACAGAGCTTCCTTTTGATATGATCTTCTTATTTCTCTAACACACCCTTTGATGCTGGCAGGTGGAAAGGCTCAGTAGTAATCAATATTCATTGACACCGCCCCCTTCCATGGACAGGAATATTGTGGGAGGCAGGAACATAGAAGGCCTTGCTCATCTCTCTTGTTTTCTTCTCATGCACCTTGGAACAGGGGTCTGGCTAGACTGGCGGATTACCTTGTTCTCGCACTGATGATAACGACATATCTGAGACTGGGTAATTGATAAGGAAAGAGGTTTAATTGACTCACAGTTCCACATGGCCAGGAAAGCCTCAGGAAACTTATAATCATGGCAAAGGGGAAGGAAGACACATTTTACGTGACAGCAGGCAAGCGAGAATGAGAGCCAAGTGAAAGGGGAAACCCCGTATAAAACCATCAGATTTTGTGAAACTTACTCACTGCCATGCGAACACTATGGGGAACACTGACCCCATTATTCAGTTATCTCTCACTGGGTCCCTCCCACAACATGTGGGATTATGGGAGCTACAATTCAAGATCAGATTTGGGTGGGGACACAGCCAAACCATATCAGCTGGGGTCATTTGGCAGGTATCTGCTCTAGGCCTTGCTTGTGGGCCGGCTTCCACCTACATTTAATGTGACAAATGAAAACCAAGAGAGAAGCCAGATGCAAGAATTCCTTCATGTGAATTCACCTGGGCGGGGAGATTAGAGAAAAAAAAATGAAGCTTCAGATTGCCAACCAACAAAATCAGTGCAGATCATTCTAGACTCAGTGGAGGTCAGAAAAGATGAAACTGACCTGGGCCATTCGGTTGACCTTTCTGTGTCATAATGCACCTCCCGCTGGGTCTGCCTGGCTTTTCCCTTCCTCCTCCTGACTCCCTCTTCCCGTCCTTCCCAGGATGATTGTAAATGACCTGAAGTCCCCCCAACAATGAGGACATCAGGGAGACCACAATCTGTGAGCTGGGAGTGCAGACACTCACTATGCTAACTGTGGTGGTTCATACTGGAGGTTGGGAGCCTTGGAGTTGGGAACCTGAAAAGAATGAGAGTGAAGGAATTTAGGAGCTCTTAGGAAAAGACCAGAGTAGCTACAGTAGACAGATGGGAATTTAAAGAAAGATGGTCTCCAAGGACTGAGGCCAGGGGAGGCATGAGGTTGGGTGCTGGGCAGTGCCAGGGCCCAGTGGATGTCCCTGGCTGTGAGGTTGAATGAGCCTGGCATGGTGAGTGCTATTTTTCTAGCTATATTCAGCTGCCCAGACATAGGAGCAGAGTTGGGGAAATTGGATTTAACTGACTTGGGGATTTGCCAGGAGTGTAGACGTGGGTGATGACGTGGGTGCTGATGTCCTTGGAAACTGTGGAGGAAGTGGCAGTGTGCATGGCACATAGTCTGCAGGTGCAGACCGCTGGGGCCTTGATACATACAGGTTCTGAGTGTCAGGGCTGAGGCGGGGCCTGAGACTCAGCATTCTTCGCCGGCTCTCGGGAAGGCTGCAGCTGCCGGCCAGGAAGCCCACGTCACACAGCAGGCTGCATGGGACAGCAGTGGCAAGAGGGCACAGAGCTCCGAGGGCCTGGGCAGGGCAGGGGTCTTCGGGGGCAGCTGTCACAGTGAAACTGCAAAAGAACTGACATAACAAACTCCATTTTTGTCTAAGGGATCTCTACCCATTCCTGCGTGTAGGCTACGATAATTTTAGAGCACTGAGATAATACGCAAAAACAGCCGTCCAGGAGTTCTAAAAACTACCTCTGGGGTGAAAGGGAAAGTATGTAAACAACTGTGTTTTGTGAAGGGAGCAGGGTGACGGACCAAGCACAGATGCGTTCCCCCACTGCTCGGACCCTCCCTGCTGCCCCGGGCTCTGCAGCTGTGAGTTCCCTTTTGCTCCCAATCCCCAGTCCCCGCGCCCGACCCCCTTAACCTGCAGAGAGCCTGAAACATGAACTGATTTCCAGTGGTGCTTTTAGACGCTGTATGGCCACCATCTTGCTTTTCTGGCAGTCTGAATAAACCTGCTTTTCCTCCCACCAACTCTTATCTCTTGACTTTTGGCTTTTGAGTGATGAGCAGCTGAGCCTGGGTTCAGATACACAGTGAGAGGTAAGGGGCCCCACTCCCCCTGCACCGGTGGAACTGGGTGTGGGAGAGAAAGGAGGACTCCGGGTGACGCGACGTCTTCTAGGAACAGTCAGCTTTTCATGACAGATGGAGGGAATGAGGCTTCAGAGCACAGGTTGAGGTGATGGAAGGTCCCGCTGGAGCTCCAGCCTGGGAGGTCCTCGGCTCAGTGGGAGGGGCGCTGAAGAACCCACAAGAGGGCCAGGAGAGTGTGGGCTGCCGAGGCCACAGAAGCAGGGTGTGGGGTGACACCGGCCTCCACTGACTCCACAGCTTGTCTGCAGGATGTGCCAGTGCTGGCGCTGGGACACCCATGCCAGCTCCTTTGGAGACGGGGTGGGTAGGGGTGGAGACGGGCTGAGGGAGGCAGGCCAGGTCAGGGAGTTGGGTGAATTGTGCCTCGGAGGTGCTGGCACTGATCTCGTGGAGAAGGAACCAGGCCTCGCAGGGTCATACAGCTTTGCATGGAGGACCCTGCAGGGATGGCGGTGGCTGGGTGAAAGGACCCCAGCAGCGGGCACATGGCCAGCACGGGTGTGGTGTGGGTGGCTTGAGGGACATGGTCTCAGGAGCACCAGAGGCTCTATGTCCCCCAGATGTTTCCGCATTCCCACGTTACTTGTTCTTTGGTGGAGGTGACTGACATTCTGATGAATGCACCGATAATGACACAGAGCGTGACTCAGTTTCCTGGGGCAGCTGTAACCAATGACCATAAATTGGGTGACTTGAAGTCATAGAAACGTGTTCTCTCACATTTCTAGACCCCAGAAAACTGGGATGGTGGTGTCAGCAGGCCTGTGCCCCATCTAAGGGCAGGATGGGGGGGCCCCCTCCTCCTCCTCCGGCTTCTGAGGGTGTTGGCCGCCCTCAGTGCTCCATGGCTGTGGCTGCAGGGCTCCCTTCTCCACCCCCATCTTCATGCCACTTCCCGTCCTGTGTCTCTGCCTGCAGACCTCCCTCTCCTCTTAGGACACCAGTCATTGGATCACATGTCCAGGATGACACCCTAACCTGATGACTATTTCCTAAAAAAGGTCACATCCACAGGTAAAAGGGGCTGAGACTTCAGCATATCTACTGGGGATACAAATTGTGTCACACTACAAATTTGCCCACTACAGAGGGGAATTATGTGAAGCAGCCAGAGTCATTCACCCCGGAATTCACCACCTCCCCCTTTAGCTCTCCAGCTGGTTACTTAGACCCCAGGCGGAGGGCCTACTGGGAAGGGCTACGGAAAGAAGGCAACCAGAGCCAGGTATGGAGGCCAGGAAGGCACTGGAGGGAACGGGGCTGGGGCTGGGACTGGGGCTGGGGTCAGAGACCAGGCCCCAGGGGGAAGTTTTGTGGCCTAGGAAGGGGGTGAACAGGTGCTAAAGATGCCTGTGAACTCCATCCTGGGTGGACTGTTGGCTCTTTCAGTATTTCTGGGATGCAAGATCCTCAGGGATGCTCAGAGCCCATGCCCGCTTTACGTGCCGAGGAGCAGGGAGTGGATACATTACAGAGTGGAGACAATACTTTTCGGCATGGCCGAGTTCTGGTGAGGGCCCTCTTTCTGGCGTGTAGATAGCCTGTGTCTTCATATGACCTTGCTGTGTGTGTGTGTGTGTGTGTGTGTGTGTGTGTGTGTATGGAGTGGTCGAGAGAGAGAGAGAAAGGAGGGATTAAAGAGCTCTCTTGCTTTTTTTTTTTTGGTATGGAGTTTCACTCTCGTTACCCAGGCTGGAGTGCAATGGCGCGATCTCGGCTCACCACAACTTCCACCTCCTGGGTTCAGGCAATTCTCCTGCCTCAGCCTCCTGAGTAGCTGGGATTACAGGCACACCCCACCATGCCCAGCTAATTTTTTGTATTTTTAGTAGAGACGGGGTTTCACCTTGTTGACCAGGATGGTCTCGATCTATTGACCTCGTGATCCACCCGCCTCGGCCTCCCAAAGTGCTGGGATTACAGGCTTGAGCCACCGCGCCCAGCTCTCTTGCTTTTTCTTACAAGGACACCGGTTTCCTCATCAGGGCCCCACCTGCATGGCCTCATCTAAACCTAATCACCTCCCAAAGAGCCCAGCTCCACATACCGTCACATTGGGCTTTAGGGATTCCATATGTGAACTTTGGAGAGACACAAACATTCCTTCTGTAACAGGACTCAAACTGAGGGAAACACTTGGCCCCATTCATCCCGACCCTTTTCTGTCCCTTTTTGAAGATGTCACGGTGACTTTGACAGGATCGAAGTAGAATAAACAGAAAGCATCCAACGTCCAGCCATGGCAGAGGGCAGGTCCCTGAGCCAGGATGCCGTCGGGGATGTGTTTCCATTTCTGGATCCTACTCCCTAGGAGGGGAGCGCTGTGCAGGGCGTTGGTGAGGAGGGAACGTTCTTCCCGAGGCTGCTTTTGACATCACCCCCAATAAGTGTGAGTCGGTGAGATGGGGTGGGGGCTGCGGCTGGGTTTGCGACTCTTGGCTTGGGAGACCCTCCCCGCTGAGCCTGCCCACCAGGACTGTGGGGCAGAGCCATGCTTCAGAACACCCACCTTTTGGCACAGAGTGGTGTCGGCCGAGTTCCTTACATGCAATTCATCTTCCTACATCAGCAGGCCTACCGAGGTGCTCAGCAGCTGCCCACTTCCCACCCTAGGGCACCCACCTGTGCCTCTGGGCACACAGGGACATCCTCCCACCGAAACCTCTGTGGCTCTGGGGCTCCCCAGGCTGTGCTCCTTACGCTCCGAGGGAACCATGGAGCAGCCCGAGGACCAAGGGAGGACTTCAGCACAGCCGGTGTCCCGGGTCTTCAGTACTCCTGTCCTGGGGGGTGCGGTGCTTTGTTGGTAAGGACCTTCCTGCTGTACCCACCGCACAGGCCACCTGGGCCTCAGGTCTGGCTGGTGGATTTCCAGAACAGGCAATTATAAGACACACGCCACATTTTCTTTTGGCCTTAACTGGAAAAACTTTTCTTCTGAGCCTGCTGGATGGTACCACCAGAATGCTCCGAATGGCTTCGTGTTGTAGTAACCTAACCTGGGTTAGCCTAACTGACTCCATCTTAGCTGCAAACCTGACAGGCTCTCTCAAGCCTCTCCCTCCCTGCCTCGGCCCCTCAAGTGCATTACCGGGTCACGCTGCATGCCGAGCTTTAAACCGTCGAGAGTGGTTCCCAGTGTTCCCGGGACCTGTAACCACTGTAACCTGGTCCTGCTCAGCAAGGCTATCTGCTATTGTGAATATCTTCCTTGGTGATATATTGTATGGACAGTTCCCCTGCTACCCCGCTTAGTGATTCTGTGGAAATACCCTTAGCTACCAACAACGCTGGGAACCTCTCTGAAGCGGGGAACAGAGGCTCACAGCCCCAAAGGGACTCCCCCAAGGCCTCCGGGCTGTGGTTCTCATTCAGGATCTGTCTGGACAGAGCTGGGTCTAAACCACTGGTTTCCAACCAAGGGCAATTTTTCTTCTCCCGGGACATCTGGAAATCTTTGCAGATATTTTTTATTTTGCTTGGTATGTACATATTTTTAATTGAGGTGAAATTCATTCACATAACATGAAATTAACCATTTTAATGCAAACCACTCAATGGCATTGACCGCATACACAACATTGTGCAACCACCACCGTATTTATTTATTTATTTTTGAGACAGAGTCTCACTCTTGTCGCCAGGCTGGAGTGCAGTGGCGTGATCTCAGCTGACTGCAACCTCCGCCTCCGGGGTTCAAGTGGCTCTCCTGCCTCAGCCTCCTGAGTAGCTTACAGGTGCCCACCATCACACCCAGCTAATTTTTGTACTTTTAGTAGAGACGTGGTTTTGCCATGTTGGCCAGGCTGGTCTTGAACTCATGACCTCAGGTGATCCACCCGCCTGGGCCTTCCAAAGTGCTGGGATTACAGATGTGAGCCACCATCCCCGGTGCAACTACCTCTTTTATCTAGTTTAAAAACATTTTCAATGAAAAGGAAACCAATCCCCATCAAGCAGATGCTCTGTTCCCAGCTCCTGGCAGCCTCCAGCGTGCATTTTGTCTGTACGATTTACCCAGCTCAGATAGCTCATATAAATCGAACCACACAGCACACCCACTTCTGTATCTGACTTCTGTCACTTAGCATTATATTTTCGAAGTTCATCCCTGTAACAGCACGTATCGGTATTTCATTCCTTTCTGTGGATGAATAATATTCTGTCGTATGGATAGACTGCAATTTGCTTACCCATTCATCCGTACATGGGCATTTGGATTGGTTCTGTCCCTTGGCTATTGTAAATAGTGCCGCTATGAACATCCATGTACATCTGGAGACATTTTTGGTTGTCATAATTGGAGGGGAGATGTGCTACTAGCATCAAATGGGTAGAGGGCCAGGATGCTGCTAAACATCCTACTGTGTGCAGGAGAGCCTCATACAACAAAGAACTATCCAGTGTAGAAGGTTGGCAGGGCTGGGGTTGAGAAACCAGTCCCGCATTTCCATGTAAAGGCTAGAACTCACTGGACCCCAAACCTGCTTTGTCAAAAAAGTGACTTTTGTAGAAATTCATATCTTTGAGTCCTCTTTGTCTCCACTGGAAAATCCTGTTGACCCTCCCTTCAAGGTATGTCTACAATCCTGCTGCATCTCCACTTCCATTTACCACAGCATCCAAGCCCTGATCATCTCTTCTCTGGATCCAGCAAGGGCCTCATACTTGAGCCGCCCACACCGATGCCTTCAGTTTGCATGTGGCTGTGCGATGGTGGCCCAAGTCTGTAGGTGGCCCCCAGAGGGCCTGTGTGGCCAGGCTGTCCTTCCTTTTGCACGCTCTCCCTCTGTCTTCCTCACTTATCCCACTGTAGCACGCTGACCTTCTTCATGGTCCTGGAACACACTCTGGGTTTCCCAGGGTGGATTCTTTGCTCTTGCTATTCCCTTGGCCTTGAAAGTTGTCCCTTCAAACATTCCCATGAGCTGCCATCGCTTGGGTTAGTGTGGTCTCTGCTGACATGCTGCCTTCTCAGAAGTCTTCTCTGTCCAAGCCTCTCTCTGTCCCTCTTGCTCTGTTTTGTTTTTCAGAACACTTGTTGTTACCCAGTCATAAAGAATGTTTGTTAGATTTATTTGTGTGTGTTTCACTTTTTTTTTTTTGGTCCTCTCTGCTAGAATGTCAGTTCCATTGTACAGGAACTTTGTCTTTGCAGGGCTCTCAGCTCCAGGAATAGTGTCTGCCACATAAACACTCAGTGAATACTTGTAGGATGAGCAAACCATTATATTTTGTGAATGAGCTCAGGATCCCTGAAACATTACACTCTCGGGGATTATGATCCTTTGAAATACAGTGTTGAATTCAAAGGTGTGTGCAAAAAAGGTTCTCAGGCAAGTAAACCAGAGGTCACAGTTTGCATGTGGTATTATTGCAAGCACCTGCTAATGCTTGTTTGTGTGTGTATTTTTAATGTAGAAGAGTCTCTCCTACTCTTACTCAGAGGCTGTTTTAGACTTTGATGTTTGATAAATTTCCAGCAAATGTTATAGACTGCATTTCCAGGCTGCAACAGGCTGAATGCAGAAAATCAGAATGCATCAGGCTTGGTGGATTGAGACCGAAGGCTGCAGCAAGAGATGAGAGCAGCTCGGAATTATCTAATGCAGGCCAAGAACTCAAAAGCTCAGAGCCACCTGCATGTCGGGGAGGTAGCTCTGCACACCAGCATGTTACCTAAAGGTGGGGTCTGGGCAGTACCAGGACAGCTCCTGCCCCTGAGGCTCACACTGAATCTCCACAGTGTTTATAACTAAGGCAGAATTCTTTACTTGAAAGTATAATAATGTGCACCCATATTTCAGTGTTATTATCCAAGATGGCTAAAACTCTTCAAGTTTTCTTTAAACTTTAAGATTTTTGTGGACTGGAAAACCACCTCTGTGGATCAACGCATCCTACTATGATGCTGGAGAATGAAGGGTTGCCATCAATGAGCTCATGTGCTGGTAGAGCAGAATAAATCTAAGGCTGGCCATGACCAGTATTTCTGCTACTGGGGAAGTCCAAGACTAGGATCCCTCAGGACTAGCTTCTGATGGGCAGGAGAACCAAGGAAGTCCTAGGAAAACTCAGCAGCTGAGAAGCTCTCTTCCTAGCTAGACTGGCTCAGAAGAAGGTCTACACCAAAAAGTTTCAAATTCTGTGCTTACTTGCTTAGAATTGTGAATGGAATGTGGCCCATGTCCAGTCTTTGCTCACCACTTCCCATTCTCACTCTATGCTGTAAACCCAGGCACTGGCACAGGTACACAGCAGCACATGTGCATGCCAATCATTACTCTTACTGACAGGTACCAACTAGATCTACTAGAGATTGCAGTGCATGGATACCAGAGTATGATGAGAACAAATAAAAGAATAAGGATGCAGAGTAACCAGCTTCACTGAATGACTCATTCATCAGTCCACCCACCCATTTATTCATCCATCTATCCATCCATCATCCATCCACCCAAGCATCCAACCATCCATCCATCCATCCATCCATCCATCCATCCATCCATCCACCCAAGTATCCATTGAACCATCCATCCCTCCAACTGTCCATCCATCCATCTACCCAAGCATCCATCCAACCATCCATCCATCCATCCATCCATCTATCCATCCATCGATCATCTGTCCACTCAAACATCCATCCAACTGTCCATCCGTCCATCCATTCATCCATCTACTTATCCATCTATCCATTCATCAATCCATCATCCATCCATCCATCCCTCTATCCATCCCTTTACTCAACTAACCATCTAAGCATCCATCCCTTCATCCATCCATCCATCCATCTCTTTATACAATCATCCATCCAACTATTCCTCTTTCCATCCATTTAACAACTTCTCACTGGGCACCTACTGTGTTCAGACATTGTGCCAACCATCTGATAATAGGCAGTGGACATGACAGACCTGGGTCCAGCCTTCATGACACTTAGATAAAGAGCTATAAATGAAAGGACATGAAGGATTATTTCTCACTCTTTCCTACTAGTGATGGCACAATGAGGCCCAGAAAAATGACCAGCCATCAAGAAGGAGGAGGTGGTGGAGCTGGAGGAGAATAGACACGTTTTGACTTCCCACCCAGTGTTCTCAGAGGCTGCTGTGAGCTCACTGGCACTCTGCACGCCATGACCCAGACTGAGCTTTTCTGAAGCCATGTAATGAAGAGATTGCCGATGCTCTGTATGAGGGTTCTCCAGAGAAACAGAATCAGAACCAGTAAGATATGTGTGTGTGTGTGTGTGTGTGTATGTGTGTGTATGTGTACAGTGTTGGGGTTAGGGGAGTCAACCTCTGAGTAGTTGAAGATCTGTTTATAAGTGTTGACCTTCCAAAACTTTTGACTCCCAAAAAACCTAACTACTAGTAAAGTATTTTTGACCTGAAACCTTACTGATAGCATAATTAACCCATATTTTATATACTATATGTGTTAAATACTGTATTTTTACAATAAAGTAAGCTAGAGAAAATTTTATTAAGAAAATCATAAGGAACAAAAGAGATATTTACTATTCATTAAGTGGAAATGGATCCTCATAAAGGTCTTCATCTTCATGGTCTTCACATTGAATAGGCTAAGAAGGAGAAAGAGAAGGGATTAGTCTTGCTGTCTCAGGGGTGGCAGAAGTAGAAGAAAATCTGAGTATAAGTGAACCCATGTAGTTAAAACCCATGTTGTTCAAGGGTCCACTGTGGGGCATATGTGTGTGTATACACGTAGAGTTTACATATATGTAATGATCTGCAGTTAGCAAGCTGGGCTCAGAGGCCAAAATCAAGAAAACTGACAACCCAGTGTGAAGGTCATCAGGCAGGAAAAATTCACCCCTACTCAAGAAAGAATCAGCCTTTATGTTCTAGTCTATGAGCTACACATCAGGGAGGGCAATCCACTTTGTTCAGTTTATTGATTTAAATGTTAATCTCATTCCAAAGCACACTCACAGACACACCTAGAATAAAGTTTGACCAAATATCTGGGCACTGTATGGCCTATTAAAGTTGACACATAAAATTAACCCTCAAATGCTACGAGGAGCGCAGACCTGCCCAGCAGGAAGAGCTCGTAGGATGTGAGAGGTATCATGCATGACAGGGGAGGTTTGGGAGCTGCGCTGTAGAAAAGTTGAATCGTCACCATGGAAGCCAAACACACCGTCCTTCCCTTCCTGGTAGGTAATGCTATGAGCATCTGGGAAGAGGGAGGAATCAATTTTCTCTTTTTGTTTTGAAGGGAGAGCTTTTGGATGGCTTTTCTTTTGTGTGTATGGACTATTTTCCATTGCTCCTGAGCAGTATTCTTTCAGAACCTGAGAATCCATCTTAGGAGATAATAAACAATACACACAGCAGAGGAAAGAGAACACCTCACATCTGCACACTTGTCTTTTCTTTTTTTGAGACAGGGTCTCACTCTGTCACCCAGACTGGACTCAGCTCACGGAAACCTCCATCTCCGAGGTTCAAGTGACTCTCCTGTCTGAACCTCCCTTGTAGCTGGAATGACAGACAGGTGCACACCGCTACTGCCCGGCTATTTTTTGTATTTTTAGTAGAGAAGGGGTTTCACCATTTTGGCCAGGCTGGTCTCAAACTCCTGACCTTAAATGATCCACCCTCCTTGGCCTCCCACAGTGCTGGGATTACAGATGTGAGCCACTGTGCCTGGCCTCACATCTGCACACTTCTAATGAGAATCTGCTCTGCCTTGAAATTAGGCCTACTAGCTTTTTAATTTTTCTATTAAAGAACAGCAGAAAAAATTGCTGTTTGATGACTCTGGCAGTGATTGTACATCCTCAGTAAGCCTAAATTGGACAGTTAGAGAGCCGGGAGTGGCTGTCAGCTCTGGCCTACATACTTTTTCCTGAGGAGAGCAGTAAAATACAGCAGAACACTTCAGAATGGTCACCTGGTGATCAGGCCTGGGGACCTGTACAGGGAAGAAGACAGTTCTTTGCCCCAGAAACTGAGCGACCACACTCACTCCGAGGCCCTAGACAATCTGAAGACTGAGGGTCCGCACCCTTGCACAGAGGGCAGGCGTGGGGCAGGTCACAATCAGGTGTTGCTTGATTTGGTATTCTGTAGGAACAAGGTCCAGTGAAGACCATTTAGCTGGTGGTTTGCCTACTGGTAAGATGTCTGCTTGTGGTGAAAGTCCAAGTTTGGAATAGCCCAGAGAAACAGGAGTCCCACCTGGAGTGGATCCTTGAGCCTCGAATGGGTGATGTTGACACAGAAGTTCGGGATACCGGAGATGGGAGAGAAGAAGCCTGGTCCTGAGCTCCCTGCAGGGGTTCCTTCTGTGGCCCTGGGTTGATGACTGTGGGTAACAAGTGACAATCTGAGCGATTAGCAGCTGCATTGGAGGGCTCTGCGGCAGGCAAACGTGCTAGGCCGCAGCCCGGGTTAGTAGACTTCTTGGGCAGTAAAGGCACAAGGGCATGCCAGCTTCTGAGCCCTTGGGTTGTTGAGGTCTGTATTTGCAGGGATCCCACAGGCCAGCCCTCTCTAGATTCTCTGAGGAGAAATTGTTTCTCCTGATCACCAGGAAAAGCAGCAGCTCCAGGGAGGAATGGAACAAATTTCTGCTCCCAGCTTGTGGACTTGAAAGAAGTCAAGGGGCCTACCTTTCCTTGCTCTGGGTTGGCCTGTCCCAGCACCATCTTGGTTGTCTTCTTGGGTCTCTGGGTCCTATGTGGCAAAGACCTGTTGACAGGGCCCCCAAAGGACCAAGGGGCTCCCGGGGTCACCACAACCAGAGGCGGGGGCTGAGCCTGAACCTGGTGAGATGTAAAGGCATCTAGCAAGGTGGTGTTAATGGATAGAAGGGAGAGAGGAGAGCACCAGGTGGAGTGTTGAGTAGAAGCGTGTCCAATAGGAAACCCCAGTCAGGGCTGTGGAATGAGGAATGATGGCATTGAAACCTCAGCCGAGGCCAGCACAGGGGCCTCTGAAGGAGGCAGGATGCAGTGCTGGAGGACTGAGGCAGTGTTTGCAGGGCTCTTGGCCCTAGCTGGCGGGAACCGCACAGCTCAGTGCTGAGCTACTTTGCACTACTGAATTTCTTGTGTTTCATCATTTGTCCTTTATCACTTGTCCATATTGTCTTTAAGTCTGTTGATACGACTGTGGTTTCTCTTTGATAATAAGTACCCGGGGAAAGGGCCAGGTACAGATCCAACTGCTCAGGAGAGCATCTACAGCCATGTTTGTTTTTTGCTCAACCTAACTTCAAAAATAAGTCTGATAGAATTTTTCACTTTCTTAGTGACCTCAGAGAGGTTCAGCACATTCTTCTCATGGTCCACCATTCACTTATGCATTCGATAAATAGTAATTGAACTTCTTTGCACTCGGTCTGGTACTATGGTGTTAAAAGATGGGTCATGGATTCTTTTTTTTTTTTTTTTTTTGAGATGGAGTCTCACTTTGTTACCAGACTGGAATGCAGTGGCCAGCTCTTCACTCATTGCAACCTCTGCCTCTCGGGTTCAAGTGATTCTCCTGCCTCAGCCTTCCGAATAGCTGGGACTACAGACACGGGCCACCATGCCCAGCTAATTTTTGTATTTTTAGTAGAGATGGGGTTTCACCATGTTGGTCAGGATGGTCTCGATCTCTTGACCTCATGATCTGCCTGCCTCGGCCTCCCAAAGTGCTGGATTACAAATGTGAGCCACTGTGCCTGGCTGAAGCATGGATTCTGTCTTTCCAGGGAGTTAGTTACATGAATAATTTTAATACAAGATGAAGATTTGCATACTATTCAATCATCTTCCAAGAAAACCCAATAGAATCAACAAATGATTATAATAAAAAGAAAATTTACTAATGTTGATGGATACCTGATAAGTTTAAAAAAAATCCAGTGTTTCTCTAAAACAGAAATAACCAGCTAGAAAAACAAAATGTAAAGTATCTAGAAATCATTTAAGAGTATATGAAGCTTCTAAGGGGAACATTTAAAACTTACTGACAGATATGTTAGATAATAGAAATTGATGTGAATAAATAGAAAAGAACACCTCTCCAAGATGGGATGACAATATTTTTAAAGAAGATAGCTCTTAAATTTCAGTGAGACATCCAATAAGTGAAGTTTTTTTGAAGGAACTTGATAAACTTATTATAAGATTTGTCAGAATCTAAAAATCTCTGAAAGAAAAGGAGTGGGAAAGGGAACATGTCCTACTAGATATAAGGACGTTCTGCAAAGATGCAGTAACAGGGACGATATGGTATTTTTAAAAGAAAAAAACAGCCAAGGAATCATAGGACAGAGCTGAGAGAGAGATCCTGGGAATCCCACATGGGAATAGAATACACAACAAAGGTGGTGCTGCCTTACAGGATGGAGCCCACGTGGGAGTCGTCTCCAGGCCAGAGTGGGCAGGTCGAACACGGAGCAGGCACCTGCAATCCTGCGGTCTTCTCTGTCAGCCTTGCGGGGAGGCTCCAGTTTCCAGTTATCCAGTCAAGCCTCATGTAGGTGTTGATCTCAAGGAATTTGGTAGGTGTGATTAAGGTCTACAATTGTTAGTGTAAAGGGTTCCCAATCCAGACCCCAAGAGAGGGTTCTTGGACCTCTTGCAAGAATGAATTTGAGAGGTAAAGAGTAAAGTGAAAGCAAGTTTATTAAGAAAATAAATGAATAAAAGAATGACTACTCCATAGGCAGAGCAGAGGTGTGGGCTGCTCAACTAATCATGCCTACAGTTCCTTCTTGATTGTATGCTAAACAAGGGGTGGATTATTCATGAATTTCTGGGGAAAGGGTGGGAAATTCCTGGAACTGAAGATTTCTCTCCTTTTTAGACCATAGAGAGTAACTTCTGTGCCTTGCCATGGTGTCTGTAATCGATCATGGTACTGGTGGAAGTGTCTCTTAACATGCTAATGTATGATAACTAGCACATAACAAGCAGTGAGGATGACCAGAGGTCGCTTTCATCGCTGTCTTGGTTTTCGTGAGTTTTGGCTGGCTTCTTCACTGCAAACTGTTTTATCAGCAAGGTCTTTGTGACCTGTATCCTGTACCCACCCATCTCATCCTGTGACTAGAATCCCTAATCTCCTGGGAATGCAGCGCAGCAGATCTCAGCCTTATTTTACACAGCCCCTATTCAAGATGGGAGTTGCTCTGATTTCAATGCCTCCGACACGATCAGCATACTTTACGAAAGGGAGATTGCCTAGGATATTCTGAGCAGGCTTGATTCCCTCAGCTGAAAGGCGAAACTGCGTGTTCTGTATCTGCAGTTTCAGCCAACTATGGATAGAAAGTATTCAGAAAAAATTCCCAAATGATAAAAAGCAATGCAACAATAAAACATAATACAAATTGAAAAACCCAATACAGATTCGACACAGGCTTGGGGACGACAGGGGAGACGGAGCCCCAGGACTGTTGAAGTCTGGAAATCCCCTCCCCTCCCCCTCTTACCTTTACGGCATCCCCCTCGTCCACCCTTTCCCACTCTGATGATCTGGCCACGACTTAGCAGAATTACACCCAGGCCCAGTGGGGCCTGCAAAATATGCCAGTTCAAATTTGTTCTGCTGGGAGAATCTACAGTGGGAAAGTCAAGCCTGGTATTATGTTTTCTCAAAGGGCAGTTCCATGAGCACCAGGAAAGCGCCATCGGGGAGGCTTTCCTCACCCAGTCCATTTGGCTAGATGACATAACAGTCAAGTTTGAGATCTAGGACATAGCTGGGCAGAAGCGATGCCACAGCTTAGCCCCCACATGCCACAGGGGTTCCCAAACTGCAATGGTGGTTTATAACATTACTAATCAGAAAACCTTTGCCTGAGTGAAGACACAGGTGAAGAAACTACAGCACCAGGCCAGTCCGAGCCTCACGATTGCCCTGGCGGGGAACAAAGCTGGCCGGCCAATAAGCGTATTGTGGAGTCTGAAGAGGCCCAGGTGTATGCAGATGAGAACAGCTTATTGCTTATGGAGATTTCAGCCAAGACAGCTATGAACGAGAATGATTCCCTCCTTGCAATAGCTAAAAAGTTGCGAAAGAGTGAACCCCAGAATCTGGGAGGCACAGCAGGCTGAAGCTGGGGTGTGGATCTCCGTGAACAGTCCCAGCGGAACAGGAGTCAGTGACATAGCAACTGAGGGTATGGAGCTAGCACGAGAGCTGAGAAATAACCTCCCTCCTGACGCTCAGCACACAGCCCCTACGGGGGCTCAAACTATCTTCCCATCTCAGCCTTCCAAGTAACTGGGACCACAGACACGTGCCACCGCAGCTGGCTGATTTTGTATTGTTAGTAGAGATGGGGTTTTGGCATGTTGCCCAGGCTGGGCTCACACTCCTGAGCTCAAGCGATCCTCCCATCTTGGCCTCCCAAAGTGCTGGGATTACAGTGTGAGGCACTGCCCTCAGCCTGTGCCATTTTCTATGACACTTGAGCATCCTTGGATTTTGATATCTGCGGGGGTTGAGGGTGGTTCTGGAATCAGTTCCCCATGGATACTGAGGGACGGCTGTACTTCATCCTGGTGCTCAGTTGGAGAAAATGCTGTGGTGTGACCACAATGGCTGGTTGCTTTCCTCTGTCTATTCTTCCACAGTAATAGACCCCAGTTTGGTTTGTGGCATAAATAAATGAAAAATGTTTCTACCTCTTTTGGAGTCAGCTTTTGGCCAATAAGATGCAAGCTGAAATGTTGTGTGAAGTGTCTGGGAACTATCTTTAAAAGACAGGGAGCATAACCTTCATCTTCCCATCCCCTTTCCTGTTGTCTGGAATGTGGATGTGATGGCTGGAGCTTCAGCAGCTCCTTTGGACAATGAGGCAACATACTGGGAACAGGAAGGAGCCAGATAGAAGTAGCTTGGGCCCAGGCATCCATGGAGTCACTGTACCTGTCTCCCAGATAAACCTCTGGTGTGGAGGCTGCAGACCTTTAAGTCAGGACTTCTTCCAGAGACTAACCATCTGAGGTTATTTTATGTGAGATAATAATATATCCTTATGTTTTAATTTCTATGGTATGGAGGTTTTTGTTATAGGTAGCTGAACCAAGTCCTAATACACTTAAGGAAGGGAGATTAAGGCTGTTGGTTGGTCCATCCTGGTGGCACGAGACACAGGTATTGATGAGTAATTGGTGCAGGAGGTGTGAGGAAAAGAGATAGGTTGAGATGCCACTCACGTTTTTTGCATGAGTGCTGCACTGGCAGAGCTGGAGATGGGGAGAGAAGGACATCAGGGAATGCAGTGAGCTTGGTTTGGGTCAGAGAACGCTCAGGCTATTAGAAATGAGGACCTGGGAATTAAGGAATAGGCCTGGGGTGGAGATGACACTGAAGTAATTAATGGGTAGAGCCACACAGTGAGTGAGATCACCCAGGAGCATACGTTACAACGTCGGATGGTAGTCAGTTACGACTAGCCGGCAAGAAAGGAACCAGGAGGAGCAGGGGAGTGGGCGGTGGGGAGGGAGGTGCAGGGGAAAGGGGATGGAGAACAGAGCAGCCTCCCCAGTTGGAGAGATGGGGTGGGCACCAGCCAGCAATGCCAGCTGCAGTTGCTCCTCAGGCAGTCCCTGGCCAGGTGTCCACATTAATTTTTCTAGCAAAACCCCTAAGTGGGAAGGGAGTCGTAGGGATATGAAGGGCATGGGCACAGCAGGGAGGTGGCAAAGGCTTAGCGGCGCTGCCAGGAACAGAACTGATAGTTCCTGAGTCCAGGTGAGTGGGGAGCAAGTGTAGCCCCAAGGGGCCCGGGGAGAGGGTGCAGCAGGTCCTGGCCCAGGAGGCCCACAGTGACACTGCTGGGCTCTCTGAGGAGGGAAGGATGCCGAGGCCTTCATTTTCAGGCTGGGGGATGCCCAGTCAACTCATAGCCCCTCTGCTTCTGGCTGTTGATGCAGTCCGGGACATCGAGCCCATTAGCAGTCACTCTGCTTCCCGCTCCAGGCACGGGTCTCCCCGCTGCTGTGGGACTTGTGCTTAGCTTGGCTGTAGCTCCTGTGCTTGTGATACCATCTTGGAAGCTGCTGAATGCAAAAGGAGTCTGTGTGCCTCTGGAGCCCTAGAAAGAGGGGCTGACTTTTGGGGACAAACTTATTTGGATGGCCTGACTCAATTTACCTTTCAAGAAAAGGTATGATATGGTTCCCAGACAAAGCATCCAGACAGTTACCATAGAGGCCCTGGAGGCTCTGTGTGTCCAGAACCTGCTGCTATCCCTTCCCACCCAGTGGACACTGGGGCCAGACCATAGGTGGCTCAGCCGTCCCTCCTGCAGGGAGACCCGCAGCTGCTGGCTGGCACCGGTTCCCCAAGGGTAAACACTGTCTCCTTCTCTGATGTTCACTGTTGCCACCTGAGTTTGGCAAATGCCTCCCACAATATTTATTCCAGCATTCCTGCTGGCCAGGAGATTCTTAGTGCCGCAGTTCCCAGCAACAGGGTCTCAGAGCTCCTATAATAAACAATCCCGCTTTCCGTGGCTTGCCCAGTGCATTCAAAGGTGACTGCACTGGGAGTCCTTTCTCGAAGGATCTGAGGAACCCAATCATGTCTGGCTCAGCCACCTGGTCCTGACTGTCCCTTCCCGCTCCTGGCAGTCTGATCAACCACAAGTCCATTCCAGGTTCCTTCTTACTCAAGTCCCTGTCTACACTGACCCCTCTCACCACATGAGAGGATTATAACATTCAAAACGCCTCACAGACCCAACATTTTCAGTTCTATAAAAACAAATCCGCCCCCAAATGCAAATCCTCATAGTGCATCGTGATCTAGAGTGTTTTGAGGTGTCATGAACGCATGATGCTTGTTAAAACGAAGCTTTCAGGGAAAGTACATCTCCCTAAGATTTCTGCTATAGTCATGGAAAAAACAACTTTTTCTAGTTTTTAAGTTTTCTTTCTTAGAGTACGGCTACATACAGCTAACTTAGCAGGTTGTAAGATGTTTAAAACCTCTCCTTGACTGTTTGGGTCCAGGTAAATGTCTTGGCTGGCTTTCGCCACAGAGTGACCCAACTGATTGGGGACGCTTGTTTGTAGCCAACGCACCCCCACCCACACACTGTCTTGTCTCTACCTAGCTCGCTGGCCCGGGTGGTGACGCCCAGTCTTGAGTATGGATGCCTGTGGTCTGTATATCACAGTTCTTCCGGCAAAACCTTCAATTAGAGGAATGCAATGGGGATTTTCATCAGCACTTAATACCACGTCTCAGTGGCAATTACAGAACAACGAAGACAGATCAAAACTTGTCAGTAGAAAGACATTTACAGGAAAAAACCCTTTCAATATTTTGAAAGAAAAATAAATAGGACTCAAATCAACATATACACAGTAATGCATCACTGGAGCTTCTCTGCTAAGAGAGATGTGTTTAGATCAAGTTTCACTTGAACCCTAAGTAAATAAATGCTAACAGGGAAAGCCAGTGTCACTAGAGGTGGCAAGGGGTGGGGGCCAATGGTGCAACTGATGCCAGATGGCATTCTGGGAAATCTCCCCACACCGTCCACATAGCGATGGGTATGTGTTATAGCTGGAGTTCTTCAGAGAAACAGAATAAATAGTCTGGCAGTTTGGGGAGCAGCTGATGAGCAGTGGTCTGAAAACTCCGGCAGGATTTCTGTGTTGCTGTCTTAGGGAGAATCCCTTCTTTGGGAAATCTCCGTCTTTGCTCTTAAAGCCTTCAACTGATTGCCTAAGACCCACCTATATTATAGCAGGTCATCTGCTTTATTCAAAGTCTTCTGATTTAAATGTTAATCATATCTTTAAAAAAAAAAAAGCCTTCATAGCAACATCCGGACTAGTGTTTGCTGAATGACTGGGACCATAGCCAGACAGGTTGACACATCAAATTAACCATCACAGTGGGAGAGGCCTTTCTTGCTGGACCTCTGCTGGCTGGATGGGGTTTCTGATGTCACATTCCCTGCTGGTGAGCCCCTTAGCATGTCCTTATCTTACTTTCCTCATTTCTGAAATGGTATCCTAATCGCTCACTCCCCATGGGGCTGCTGTATAGGCTGGGTGTGGTGAGGCTCAGACAGTAGCTGCCTCTGGCCAGCTGCTGCGGGGTGCTCGTGAGAGGTGTGCGTTTTCAGTCAGGGGATTTAGTGTCTTCTCTCTGGTTTTCCTCTCCCCATTTCATGGGGTGACCCAGTTTTTATGTTCCTTGTTTTTTCAGATGAGGTGAGCGAGAGTTATATGACATGGTCAAAAGCAGAAGCCGTTTGTAAGAAACTTCCCTCCCTGTATTTGAGAAAAGTGGAAACCAAGGGTGGAGGTTTGCTGGGTGTTCAGAGGTAGGTCCCAGGTGTGGAGGGGACTTGGGGGTCCCTTGGGGGATGGCCTGGCTGCAGAGGGAAGAACTCCAAACCCTCAGGAGGACCAGCCCCCAGGCAGGCAGGGCCTCTGGGCTTCCCATCGGGGGCCGCAGAGTTGCTGAACTCTATAAAGGTCTGCTGGGCAGTGAGTGTCCCCACAGTGACCAGGGTGGACACCTGAGGGAGGGCTCTGGGGCCCTCCTGATGCCTGGCTGAGACTCAGTTTCCTGCCTTATGGCAGATGGGGGACGAAAGTTAGAACTGAATGGATTTAAAGAAAATAAAGAAATGACTTGGTCTTACATTCTTGTTTGCTAAATTAAAATTACATGTGTCTCCACTCAACTGTTAGTTTGTTAGTGATTCCCACTAATAGCCATAGTCACAAGATTGTGCTGATTTATCCACCCCATCCCTTGTCGACACTGTGGCCTTGTCTGGGCTGAGTGGTGCTTCCCTTTTCTGCAGGGACACCTGGCCCCGCATGGCAGGCGGGAGAGCCAGACTTCATTAGCTCTAGCTCCAGCCCGAAGGAGAGATGAGCGCCCCGCTACTCCTGCCCGCCGCCTCCCAGCAACCAGGCCAGCGCCTGCACCCACTCAGGCTTGCAGACAAAGCTGAGCCGGGAGGGCAGCACCTTTGTCCGTTGACAACAAATGCTGCAAAGGTCACCGATCCCATCGTCTTCCTCCTGCAGCCGTTCGGATCTGTCTCCTTTCTGGGAACAGACGCTGCTCCCTGGATTCTTGGCCAGTGTCTCCTGGGGGACTCTGAGCTTGCTCCCTGGGCCCATCCTTCTCCCTTGTAGGCACAGCCCCTCTCTTTCTTGAGGACTTGGGGCCTCGTAGTCTTCACCCTGTCCGGGGTATCGAAGCCATGAGGATGCTGGAGTTGGAAGTAACATAGACGCTCTCATCTCTCCCACCCTTTAATTCACAGATCTCTTCAACACTCCTCACTCATGGGCGTTCAGCCATCAGATAAGCCCCGTGACGGAGAACTCACTTCTTCCCCAGGGTGATTTCTTCCTCACCAGAGCCCCGTTCTGCAGGAAGTTCTTCCTCACCCAGAGCCCCGTTCTGCAGGAAGTTCTTCCTCACCCAGAGTCCCTTTCTGCAGGAAGTTCTTCCTCCTCCCAGAGCCCCATTCTGCAGGAAGTTCTTCCTCACCCAGAGTCCCGTTCTGCAGGAAGTTCTTTCTCACCCAGAGCGCCGTTCTGCAGGAAGTTCTTCCTCCTCCCAGAGCCCCATTGTGCAGGAAGTTCTTCCTCACCCACAGCTCCGTTCTGCAGGAAGTTCTTCCTCCACCCAGAGCCCCGTTCTGCAGGAAGTTCTTCCTCACCCAGAGCCCCATTCTGCAGGAAGTTCTTCCTCCTCCTGGAGCCCCGTTCTGCAGGAAGTTCTTCCTCACCCAGAGCTCCATTCTGCAGGAAGTTCTTCCTCACATTGGTCTCCCTGTAACTCTCCATCAGGGTTCATGGCTCAGCCCCATCCAGACACAGAAGCCGACCTCTTGTGAGGTCCCTAATGAGGACCACCCCTCAGTGTTGAAGACCTTTGGCCCATACACATGAGGTCTGTGGGATGACACCAGACTGTTGACCAGTGTCTGTTCCAGAGGGGACAATGCCCCAGTGTGTGGTGGAGGGAGAGGGAGTGGAGGCCTCAGTGCTATAAGCAGGTGTGCTGAGGAGGTGAGAGCTCGATTCCTTGCATAATCTGAATTTCTCTCTGTGCCCAAATGCACAGCGTAGCAGAGAGCAAAGACGGAATACACCGCCTCTCTCCCTGAGAAGGGCAGAGGGACCAGCCAGGCTCAGGCCTCCTCAGGTGCTCAGGAGAGAAAACCCAACCTAGTGGTCAGCACCAGATGAATGGATATACGAGAGATGTGGTCAATCCTCGCAGGAGAATATTATTCATTCTTTAAAAAGAAGAAAATTCTGACACATGGTACAGTGGGTGAACTTCAAAGACATTGTGCTAAGTGAAATAAGCCAGTTGCAAAAGGTCCAAGGCTGTGATTCCACTCCTATGAGGTCCCCAGAGGAGTCACGTCCTTAGAGATGGGAAGTGGATGGGAAGTCCGGGAAGATGAAGCACTTCTGGAGATGGAGGGAGGTGAGGGCCACAAGACAGCGTGACCATGCTTGGTCCCCCTGAGCTGTATACTTCACGATGGTTACAATAGCAAATTTTACGTTATACATATTTATGATAATAAAAATACAATTTGAAATGAACAAAGGAGGATTAACAAAAAGCCAGACCTTGACAAAAACAAAAGAAAACACAAAACCCCCACCAGAATCTCACCTCAAATTCGGGATGGAAATGCCTTCTCTGGTTCTCTTCAAGGGGGAAGAGGGCAAATCGACAAGGTCAGGTAGCAAGGGTGTCAGGAGCAGCTTCCACAGGGCAGCAGCTGAGCCACGGGCACAGGAGGCGCCCCCCACCCGGGCCAGTGTGAGGGACAGAGTCCTGCCCACAGGATTGTGGATGCAGCCACCTGCAGTTTCTGGAGCAGGCTGAGCCAAGCGTCTAACTCATCGGGGCTGCCCGCGGCCTGAGGGCCAGGAAGTGCCGCCCTCAGGGGGACCCGCTGAAATGTTGAAAGGAAGTTCCTTGGCCATACTTTATTTCCTTCAGTTTCAAACACTCCCAAGTTCACCCCGACCTCCCATCCCTGCCGCAGCCTGTGTGGACTGAATGCAGCCTCGCAAATTCACGTGTTAAGACTCTAAGCCCCAATGTGCCTGTATGCAGAGAGTTGGCCTTCAGAGGGAGGTACTAGGGTGGGTCCCAAATGCAGTAGGGTTGGTGTCCTTGTAAACAGAAGAGACATCAGAGCTCTCTCCCATTGCTCCTGTTTCTGGAATGGGTGTGGGCTGCCTGGGAGCCGTGCCCTCTGGCTGTCCTCCACAGCGATGTGCAGGTGCTGCTGTGGGGCCTCAGGGCTGGGGCCTGACCATTCGGGGCATTGGAAGGGGCTCAGGTCTGTGGGTACCTCTGCCCACATAGATGGGGTTCATGTTCCCTCTGAGCAGGAGGAAGCTCCATTTCTGATGGCCAGTTCACCTTGCTCTACTTCCCAGACATGGCAGACGGCTCTGTGGTCCATCTCTGCCGACTTCCAGGGCTGAGGCTGGGGGCCTCTCAGATGCTCCAGTTCAGAGAGCACCTCATTCTCTGAGTCCTCACCACACTTCTCAGAGAAGAAGACTTGCAAACCTCTTAAGAGGCTGAGTAGGACTGGGAAGGGGCGGCCTAGATCCAGGTTTGGAGGCAGGGGAGAAGCTGCTCACTGCCAGCCTATGGCCATCCTAGGCCCCTTGAGGGGACCTTCCTGAATCATGCTTCATCCTGCCTGGACCTCCTGTCCCTAGGGAGGCAGCCCCTTGTTTCCTCCGTGGCTGGGAAGCCTGAGCCTTTGCTGTCTAATAGGCAGTGCATGCTGAGCAGTATATGGAAAGAAACCAGCTGGGGAGACAGCCAAGCCTCCCTGCCACAGTGGGACTTGTGCTCAGCCTCTGAATCAGCCTCCGAGTCAGAAAATTTCATGCTGCCACAGCGCTTCCCAAGGAGGTACATAGTCCAGGATACGCCAGGTTACAGGATGCTCCAGGGTACAGGATGCTCTGGGTACAGGATGCTCTGGGTACAGGATGTTCTGGGTACAGGATGCTCCGGGGTACAGGATGCTCCGGGGTACAGGATGTTCTGGGTACAGGATGTTCTGGGGTACAGGATGCTCTGGGTACAGGATGCTCCAGGGCACAAGATGCTCTGGGTACAGGATGCTCCGGTGTACAGGATGTTCTGGGTACCAGATGTTCTGGGGTACAGGATGTTCTGGACACAGGATGCTCTGGGCACAGGATGCTCTGGGTACAGAATGCTCTGGGTACAGGATGTTCTGGGCACAGGATGCTCCAGGGTACAGGATGCACCAGGGTACAGGATGCTCTGGGGTACAGGATGCTCTGGGGTACAGGATGCTCTGGGGTACAGAATGCTCTGGGGTACAGAATGTTCTTGGGTACAGGATGTTCTGGGCACAGGATGTTCTGGGTACAGGATGTTCTGGGGTACAGGATGCTCTGGGTACAGAATGCTCTGGGTACAGGATGTTCTGGGTACAGAATGCTCACGGGTACAGGATGCTCTGGGGTACAGGATGCTCTGGGGTACAGGATGCTCTGGGGTATAGGATGTTCTGGGTACAGGATGTTCTGGGAACAGGATGTTCTGGGTACAGGATGTTCTGGGCACAGGGTGTCCTGGGGTACAGGATGCTTTAGGGTACAGTTGAAATAGACAAAGGATGTGCAGTTAAACTTGAATTTTAGATTAAAAAAAATTAATATTTTAGTGTAAGTATGTCCTATGCCATATCTGGGACATACTTACACTAAAAGATCACTTTTTATGTAAAGTTCTGCTTCAACTGGGCAGTCTATATTTTAATTGTTAAATCTGGCAACCTGCCTAAGACAGGGAATGCATTCCTGCAGGGACAGGATTCAACAATTCAGGACTCCTTTTTTTTCTGGGCTTCCCCAGGGCCAGCCCTCTCCAGGGCCTCATCAGAATCCCCAGGGATGTGTTCACTCTCCTCCACTTGTCCTTGTAACGGATGCTTCTTGACCACCTGATGACCAGGCAACTGGACTTTACAATGGGGTGGTAAAGGCTATGACCCAGCCAGGGTGCCAGCAGGCGGGGCAGGTGTGGAGAAGCAGAGAATGGGCAGGATCAGCCAAACCTGCAAGGGTTATGGTGGCCTGCGCCAGGGTGGGGCTGATGTAGCCTTGGCCCAGGCTGGGAACAGAATGAACTCCCCTCTGGTGGGGAGGGAAGAGGTGAAACTGGGGGAGGCCAGGAAATATAGGGGGTTCCTCCATGCCAGGTGGTGCCTAGGCACTTGGGTTCACCCATGCCCCCACCCTCACCCCACATCAAGAGCCATAAACTCCAGTTAATTACAGAACGAGTGCGCATAGCACACCGTGGAAGTTGTCAGATTCAAAGTGGAGTCACTTGTGTCAAACTCTTGACAAATAGAGCCAGGGAAGCAGCGGGGGTCCCACACACCATTTGCCTGATAACAGAAACTCTCACAAGAAGTTTTCCCAAACTGCAGCTCACTAATGAGTCACACGAGGGCAGCCAGCAGCACCAGGACAGCCCCAGCTTACACAAGAACACCCGTCTGGCACACTGTCACCCAAGCCCAGTGCAAAATGACAAGGGCCTAACCCTAGCTCCAAGATTGCCAGTCACACCCAGCAACTGCCCACACTTGCCCACTGGCACGTGCCAGCTCTTGCAAGTCACTGCTAGTGCCCATGAACTTTCTTTCAAAACAACTTGGGGCCACTCCTCTTTCCCCAGTCAACCCTAACTTGTCCTTGTTCTCTGGATTCAGCAGAGGCTGCTCTGGTCTGTATCGATGTCCCAGATTTTAATCCTACTTCTTGTGTATTATTTCAAACAAAATCTTATTTAGAGATTCATCTCTACTTTTTTGCATGTTGACACAGTCTGGGGTCAGAAGTGGGGTTTGAAGCAGACTCACCTTGAAAAGATCAACACCCTTGGAAGGATTGGATGGGGTGCCCACACTGGGGCTCCTGGAGGGTCCCTGCCCCTGGCTTCCAGGGGTTGCCTCCTCTCCTGGTCCCATGACTCTTTCTTGAGTTGAACATTTATTTTTCTCTTGGTTGAGTTCTTTGGTTTTTCTTGGGATTTGTTTGTGAAGGGTCTTTTCCCTGCTGGCTGCTGAGGTCTCCTATTAGGAAGGGTGATACGATTTGACTGTGTACCCACCCTAATTTCAGCTTGAATTCCCACATCTCGTGGGAGGGACCTGATGGGAGGTGATTGAATCATGGGAGCAAAGCTTTTCTGTGCTGTTCTCTTGATAGTGAATTAGTCTCACGAGATCTGATGATAAGTCTCCTTTAAAAAGAGGAATTCCCCTGAACAAATTCTCTCTCTTTTTGTCTTCTGCCATCCATGTAAGATGTGACTTGCTGCTCCTTGCCTTCTGCCACGATTGTGAGGCCTCCCCAGCCATGTGGAACTGTGAGTCCAATGAAACTTCTTGCTTTTGTAAATTTTCCAGTTTCAGGTATGTCTTTGTCAGCAGCTTATAAACAGATTAATACAAGGGCTTTTCTTTTCCTGATTTACGAGGGTCTTTCCCTCCTGCTAAAGAAGGCTGTGTTGTCCTTTCCAGTGAGCACGTATTTTATTCTTTGGTTTCTTTTCACACACCAGATATTTTGCTTTTATGTATTTGGCATTAGTGCTGGCTTGACTCGATACATTAAAGTATGGTCTTTAAAAGTTCAAAGATGGGCTAAGATAGTTCTCTTCTTCTTGGACTCTGGCTGGTGACACATTCAAACATTATGGAGGTCATTCAGACATATTTTTTTCTTAGAACTACATGAAAAGACTCTGACTTAAAATCTGATGGTCCAGATAGGTTGTGTATTTCAGGGGGTAACTCAAAGCCCCATACTGCACCCAGTACTCGAGGACTGCCTTGCTGCAAAGCACCACCTCAAAACCAGCTGGGTGCTCTCCCCTTGGGAGGCTTGCCCACCTTCCCACACCTCCTCCTCAAGCTACAGTCTATTTTCCACCACGCCTTGGCTATTCCAGCATACTGACTATATAAGTAACAACACTTGAAAAACAGCAGGTACAAAAAAAAAGTCATTTGACCTTCATGCTGTTTCTTAAAAGCAAAAGATGCAATTCCCATGTAAAAGACACACTCCCTGAACTAGAAGGAAAGGCAACACTCTTATCTTCAAGGATGAGGAATTAAAGCCGAGGAAATACTGCACAGAACTCGTTAGAGTGACTTTTATCTTTTAAGCCTCCTCACATAATTTGGTTCACAGCCTTCATGAGATGAGCTATCTGGGCAAATGAAAAGCCTCAGAGTTTAGCCTTGCTCCATTTTGTCAGGCATATATTTTGGATTCAATTCTCTTTTTATAAACTTATGACTTTATATTACTATGTTTTATTCATCACAAAATTTTAAAGGTAAAGACTGTAAGGTCTTTGTCTATATGTTTATATGGTTTTAAAAATGTTTATATGCTATATTACATGATCTTTTTCTGTAAAAATGTATAAAAGAACTTTATTGGCTTAAAGAAAAAAACAAGCACTTAAATCAAATAATTTATCACCAATATAGTAATTATCCTAAATTTCTTTTAGTTGACCCGACTTGATTATTTTTGGTGAATAGGCTGACTTTAAATTGATTAACAAACTGAAAATGAAGACATCTTCAGAATTGTTAGCATGGATTTCTTTTTGGTTGGGGGTGGTGCTGCTGAGTTTCTTGGTCAAATGTTATATTTGTCTCTGTTAAATAATTAAAATCATAAAAGTATGTGTTTGACGTAAGAACAAAAGTACAGATAAGAGTGTAATGCAATGCCATTGTTTCCTGTATATTAAAGACAAGAATTTAACATTTAGGGTTTTTCTTTGACAGGAAAGTAATTTGAAATAATAACTAGCTCCAACATCTCAGTTTGCATAGCTAATCTAGGTACAATTGTTAAAAAATAAATTCATTAAGTGAATATAAATTGAATAAATGTTTATAGATAAACTTTTCATGAAATTTGAAATCTTAGATACGTTACAGTGAATTAAATAATAGATACTCATAAAATAGCTGAGTCATTTCTTTTTTCTTTTTATGTTTTTAAGTTCCTGGATACATGTGCAGGACGTGCAGTTTGTTACACGGATAAATGTGTGCTGCGGTGGTTTGCTGTGTCTATTAACCCGTCCCCTACGTGTCAAGCCCAGCACGCATTAGCTATTTATCCTGACGTCCTCCCTCCCACCACCCACCCTCCACCCTTCAGGCCCCAGTGTGTGTTGTTCTCCTCCCTGTGCCCATGTGTTCTATAGCTGAGTCATTTCTAAATAAAATACTGAAACATGAATTGCTAAACATAGATTCAAGTTTACCTACTTTTGGTTTCCTAAATTGTATAAAAATTCAAAAGATATTTGGGTCTATTAGTAAATAAATAACTCCACATCGATAAGTTGTTCTATGAAAATATATTTTTAGATAACATATATAAAAATATATATTATAAATATATGTATATTTATATATATGTATTTGTATTTTTTTGAGACGAAGTCTTGCTCTGTTGCCCAGGCTGGAGTGCAGTGGCGTGATCTTGGCGGCTCACTGCAACCTCCACCTCTTAGGTTCAAGTGATTCTCCTGCCTCAGCCTCCCTAGTAGCTGGGATTACAGGCATCTGCCACCATGCCCAGTTAATTTTTGTATTTTTAGTAGAGACTGGGTTTCACCATGTTGGCCAGGCTGGTCTTGAACTACTGACCTCAGCTGATTCTCCCGCCTTGGCCTCCCAAAGTGCTGGGGTTACAGGTGTGAGCCACCACACCCAGCCAAGATTATAAAATACATAGTCATGAGATGTTAACATATACACAGTATATAATAGTTCAAAATTACTTTCTGGGTTTTTACTAAAAATTAAGGTTACTAAAAACTAAAGCTTTAAATTAATATATGTAATATATGGATATTCTCTATGCACAATATATACAAAACAATTTTTGTATGGTAAAAAATTTTGTGTGGTCTCAGTGACAAAGGGAAAAAAGAATTCCTAAGGTAAAGTAATTGAATATTTTAATATAAAAAGGGGAAAGCATGGGACCAAGACTGGGGGCTTAGAAGAATGTTGAAAGGGCTGAGCAGCTCGTGTAGAGTGTCTGAAGATGGGCCTTGCCCAGGGAGCTGGAGTTTTGTGTGTGACCAGGCTAGCTGGGATTGGAAGGGAATCATTTACAAATATTTCTGAGAACTTAGCATGGATGTCAGGGGTGCACTGATAAAGGCCTGGAGTCTGTCCTGTATGTTTAGAGCAGGGTTTTCTTAGGATGTTGATTTGCTCTTATGAAACAAACAAACAAACAAACAAAAAACAAAACAAAACAAAACAAAAAGCAAAGCTTCGCAAGGGGTTTTGATTTCAATGTTGAAATTCGTTCCTTTAAATTTCCAGCCATCTTCTGAGCTACAGCTTTTCCCTGTTTTACAGTTTCTATTTAATTTCAAGTTGGAAACGCTGTCTTCTTCATTTAAATTGATAATGTTATTTCTCACGGGAGAGTTTTCCTCTTAAGGTGTTTCTGATTCAGGATCTCAAGGGTCTGGCTTCCTACCCGTGTCACTACATGCAGCCAGTCTGTGGGTCATGCATCGTTGCCTTCTGCTGCTGTTCCTTCTCTCCTTAAAAGGCACATCTTTTCGCTTAACTAAAGTAGCAACTGTCTCCCTCACATTTTTCTGTCTGTTGCTATAGTTTTTATCCCTCCAGATCTGAGTCTGCTCTCGTCGTCTGACGCTGAGAATGCTTCTCTTAAAGGCCTAGGAGAACAATGTTTTCTTTAGCAGAACTTGAAACTCTACTCTTAGATTTTCTTGCAGTGTCTAAATTGCTCTGCGTAACCAGGCAATTTCACATGCTTTTAGTTTTTCTAAAAGCCATGCATTCCCCTGCTCAGGTATTGGGTCTCCTGATTATATTATTCTTCTGTAATATTGGTGTACACGAAGAACCTTAGATGCCTACTCTTCTAGTAGCGGACTGAATTCAAGCACTTTTTCATCAAGTTTGACTTCCAGGTTATCCAAACAGGTTTCCCATAAAAAGAGATTTCTTTTGTTTTGTTTTGTTTTGTTTTCTACCTTTTAGATAAACAGAGCTAGTGTGCTGTAAGGCAGTTTCCTGTGGTTTGTGCCATCTTTATTAGGGTTTTGATTACTTGGGAAAATGAAGTCATCTCTAATACAGGTCTAAGAATTTTCTCCTCTCAACTATGTAACTTTCTGTGTTTGCTTTTGGCATCATTCTGAGTAAATAATTGACTATTTGACAAACTTCTCAAAATCAGATTATAATTACAGTCTTTTTAACCTAAAATTGACTTTGGGATTTTTCAGTTGGTTTCCTTAAAAGCCTCAGAGGATGTATTTCTCTTTAGGCTTATTGGATATATTATGTAAAAATCACTGCCAAATAACAATGAGATCTTTTTAAACTTATATTTATATGGATATGTTTATTGATGTGAATATTTAAACATTATATGACATTTATAAAAGTCTAATAGTTCTGATGTGCTGCTGTCAATCATAGTTCTGGTTGTTATCTTAAAATGTAAAAGAAATAACTGAATTTTCTTTTTGATTGCTGAACTTCGTCCGATTTTAGTCATCATCATTGTAAGTTCTTGTCATCTATAGGTCGATTTTTCTCTAAAGGCATCTGTAATCAGATTATAAAAAAGACTCTAAGGAGTACTCTTAACTACAGGCTTCTAATAACTTTTAAATCAGTGGACTCAATAACAATTTCTAAAACACAGATGAAAAACTAATGGATTCATGAAATTGCTAATCAAGATCGAGCAGAAGAAAACTTACATGAGATTGAATAACTGATAAAAATAATGTTTTTTTGAAATTTATTTGAAACGTTGCTGGTTTTTTATTTGAAATATTGTTGATTCTTAAATGTTTTGTTTTCCAGATTTAAGAAAACTTTCTCTCTCAAGCTACCTATAGTTTACAGCAATTTGGTGAAGTATAGTGTTATAAAGGAAGGTGAAAACATGTATTTTTTCTTCCAAATTGATCCTTCAAAATTAAAAAATCTATTTGTGAGTTTTTAATTTTATGATGATATAGCTATTTACAGAAGTTCAACACAAATCTCTTTTCTTTATAACAAGATGCATCTGGAAATGTTAATTATATCACCAAGGTTTCAGTGACACGTCATATTTAAAATTGCATATGGGCATCACAGATAAAATTTAAAGCTTGCCTTGAGGCTCTCTAGCCTTACAAAAAAGTTCAAGCTGAGATTAAATCACTATTCTTGCTACACTTACGTAAATAATCAGGCCAAATCTGGTGAAACGGAATTATTTTACAAGCAAATCAGTCTTACTCTGATTATCTTTGACAAATATCAGAATGACTATAATGTCACCTACCATTGGACTGCAGCTCTGTGAATTGTTTTCGAGTTCTTGTAATCTAGCTGTAGACTGTACTAGATCCTGAATTCGAGTTCCCCTCAATATCTGGTTACAACCCTCCCACTAAGTACAAGAACCACTGTCTTCCGCAGGCCCTATAAACTGAAACTGAATGCAGTTCTGAGGACAAATCTTGTGTCTGATGTTTGGACCAGACAGAGTTCACCAAACTGCCCAACACCATAACCAGAGACATTTGCACAACAATATGCCAACTTCATGCTGTAGACAGCTTTTCTCAAGACATCAGAGCAAGCCTCCATATCATAAGGAGACTCCTACACTGTTACCTTTGTCACTTGTCAGGGTTATGCTGAAGGTAAAATTTCACTATTAGTAACTACTATGGGTAACTTGACAGAACCTGACATAAAAATTCCTTTCATTCACCGAGTGGGTAACTTTAACAACATCCTTAACACAACTTTTTGTTCAAATTGTACCAGGGGTCTCTTTTGTAGAGTTGGCGCTATGCTTTAATTCAACCAAGTCGAGGAATGCCACTCAATGGCTACCATAGGCCTCGCCCAGTTCCCCTCGACCTTTTGATTAGTTTAGTTCTTGCCCTTAGGCTTGGGCTCTTGGTCCAAAGCCGTTGAATAAACTGGATTTTTTTTTTTTTTTGAGATGGAGTTCCGTTCTTGTTAACCGGGCTGAAGTGCAATGGCGCGATCTCAGCTCACTGCAACCTCTGCCTCCCAGGTTCAAGCGATTCTCCAGCCTCAGCCTCCCAAATAGCTGGGATTACAGGCGCCCACCACCAAGCTTGGATAATTTTTGTAATTTTAGTAGAGACGGGGTTTCACCATGTTGGCCAGGCTGGTCTCGAACTCCTGACCTCATGTGATTTGCCCACCTCAGCCTTCCAAAGTGCTGAGATTATAGGCATGAGCCACCGAGCCTGGCCATAAACTGGATTTTTTATGCTCTTGCATAGTAAATAATAATTATGCTGGAGCATAACTGAATTATGCATAATTCAATTTACTCTGAATTATTTCCTTTAACCGTTGTACCTGCTGTCTGTCCAATCTCTGCAGGAATGACACTCCAAATATAGTAATGCTGGCCCAGCACTTCAAAATGATAACCAATGCTTATGGAACTGACAACATGGAACTTAACAGTGGACTCAGGTGGACTTAGCCTGACAGCCACTTTCTTCAGACTCCTTTGCTGCTCAAATGTGGCTAAGAGGGTTTTGACACTAACTCCTATTCACCAATCACTTCCCTGACATCGAGCCAAACTAGCAACCAAGGACAGGTCTGTACTGCCACAGCGGGACAGTCAAAACCTAACCCCAGAATAGTTGATTCACAATACTTTTGGTGAAAGATCTTGATCAAAAGGGGGGAATGTAAAAGTTGTAAGACTCAAAATGAAATCACTGGTGTCAAATCCTGGCAAATGGAGCCGGGGTGGGGGTAAGAATGGGGGTGATATGGTTTGGATTTGTGTCCCCACCAAATCCATGTTGAATTGTGATCCCTGGTTTTGGATCACAGGGGCAGTTTCTCCTGGTTTAACACCATCGCTCTTGATGCTGTCACTGAGATAGTACTTATGAGATCTGGTTGTTAAAGCATGGGTGTAGCACCCCACCCCCCATCCCTCTTGCTCCTGCTCCAGCCATGTAAGATATTCCTGCTTTCCCTTTTTCCTTCTGCCATGACTGTAAGCTTCCTGAGGCCTCCCAGAAGCAGAAGCCACTATGCTTCCTGTATATCCTGCAGAAATGGGAGTCAAAGAGGCTTAATTGAAACTCTTTTCTTTTTAAGTTACCCAGTCTCAAGTATTTCTTTATAGCAGAATGAGAACAGACTAATACAGGAGGGGCTCTGATGCATTATTTTCCTGATAATAGGAACTATCACAAGAACTTTTCCCAAGCCACAGCTTACTAGATAAGCCATACAGCACAGCTAGTTGCTTATGCAAGAACAGTTGCCCGATACTCTATCTTACAAACCCCAAGCAAAACTATAAGCATCTAACCCAAATTCCAAGATTAGAAGTTGCATCTAGCAACTACTGACACTTGCCGGTCAACACTCACCAGCTGTGGTAAAATGATGCCAGGGCCAATGAACTTCCTTTTAAAATAACTTGCATAACCTCCTCTTTCCCCAGTAGGCCCTAACCTTTCCCTTTATTCTTTGAACATGCCGGAGACGAGTCTGGTATGCATGTATGCCCCAGATTGCAATCCCACTTCTTGAATATTATTCCAAATAAAACTTTTAATCCAGAGATTCATCTCTTTCTCTATTTTTTTTTAACATTGAAACATGGCTGGTAAGGGGCAGCAAAATTAAGGGCAAGGCAAGATCTGGGGGCTGGGATGGGGTGGAAGAGGTCACCGTCACAGACAGAGTGGCCAGGAACGGGCCTCACTATGAAGGCAACGGTCAGTCCAAGGCTTTCAGGCAAAGGCTGGATAGCAAGCAACTCAGGCAGGAGAAGGCAAAATCCCTGAGGCTGAGAGCAGCGGCTGGCACACTCCAAGGACCAACAGAGAAGCAGGAGAGGGGTCCCAGTAGAAACGAAGAATGGGGGGCCTGCCCTTGGGATTCACTCACAGGTTGTGGCTTTGCAATTAGAGAAGGGGGACACTCAAGGGTGTTCTAGAGAGGCCTGGCATGACCACTCTGGGTTGGAATGGACCACTCTGTCTGCAGAGCTGCGAGTATTCTGTGGGGTGTCAGGGACGGTCAGCGATTTCTAGACCAGACTCAAGCAGCTCGTCACAGGCCTTTCTGGTTTTCATAAGGAGAACGGGCATTCCGGGGCAGAGCAGGGCCACGAAGGCCAGCTGGACCCAGGCAGCAATCCAGCCAGGGAGGTGATGGGGAAGGTGGTGCCTAGACGTGGGCATGGTCCAGGATCAAAGGCCGAGATGGGTGCTGGCTGTGTATGGGAGCGACAAGGACTCCAGCAAGGGTGGAGGGTGGGTTGTGGTCACCTTCACGGAGGAAGGCAAAATGAATGAACGAATGCTCAGGTGGGCGGTGAGTCTCCTGGGAACGGCTGAGCCTGCTGTGGTTGGACACAAGGATGGGGTGTTGTGATGGGAGATGTGGCTCAACATGATTTGGAAGTGTCGTTGTGCAAATGTCTCAGCGTGAAGCCCCAGCAATCAGCCTGGACTCCTCACACCACTCACTGCCTCCCGGGGGACACACTGTCCCCAGGTGCTGCCACAAGTCTCAGTGCCTCCCCCTCCCCCACACCCATGGCCATTGCTGCCCAGATGCCTGGCTGGCCTCTCTGTACTGGACATCTGTAATGAATGGTATCCCTGTCCCGGGCCTTTCCCCCTTGGGCAATGGGGACAATCAGAGGCAGCCATTCCTGTGTGATGGCCTGTCATCGCTCTAGAAATGCAGCCCAGCCATCCTTGCGGCTGCCTGGCTCAACGCCCCCATCGCTGGCTGTGCACCCCCCACGCCTCCAACTATTCCCGCCGTTTCTTGGCTCTGTGCTTGGCGGAAGCTGCTCTACTGCCCGGGACTCTCCCTGACCTGGCCACGGCAACCCAAAGTCAGAAGCTGCTCCCTGACCACACTTGCTCCTACAGGAGCCGAGGCCCGGAGCTGCACCCCAGCTCACAGCGGTCATGAGAATCTGCCCTTGTCATGTGTCTCTTTCTTTCACTGGGACTTCTCTCTCCCAGGAGTGACAACTCCCACCAGGGCACACGGGGGCTTCATTTATTTTGTCCCTAGTGTTCAATAGGTGCTCAGGCACCTCAAACAGAGGTCACTGACCCCCGAGCTAGCTCTGTCTTCCCTTCCAGCATTGCGGGGCATGCTCTCCCCTTGTTCTTTAGGCCTGGTGTGCCCATAGGTCAGGTGCTCCTAGATCCAGGTGACCACACTGTCCCCTGGGGACCCTACATTCCTGTCCACCCTTGTCAAAGTTTCTTTGCTAAACTCCCAGAATCATTCTCACCTTCAGAGCCCCTGCTCCCTGTGGGCCTGGCTGGATGACAGTCAGATGTGCTAAGCACCGGAACAGCCCGGCCCTGGGGCTTTTGATGTCTTGTGAGTGTCAAGGCTTCCCCGGTGGTCACCTGCAGGGACCTTGTGTCAGGCCGTTCTCGCATTGTTATAAAGAAATACTGGAGGCTGGATAATTTATAAGAAAGGAGGCTTCACTGGTTCACGGTTCTGCAAGCTGTATAGGGGGCATAGTGCTGGCTTCGGCTTCTGGGGAGGCCTCAGGAAGCTCCCAGTCATGGCAGAAGAGGAGGCTTGCATGTCACATGGCAGAGTGGGAGCAAGGGAGACAGAGTCGGTGCCACCCTTCACAACAACCCCCTCTCTTGAGAACTCACTGCCATCAAGATGGCACCAAACCATGAGGGATCTGCCCCCATGACACAAACACCTCCCACCAGCCGCTCCTCCAACACTGGAGACCACAATTCAATACAAGATTTGGAGGGGCATCCAACCTGGGTTAGAGCTGCGGCTCAGGTAGCTCACCTGGAGGCTCAGGTGTGTTGGTTTCTTGTCACTGCCACCACAAAACACTACAAACATAGTGGCTTAAAGCACACACACTCATTATCTTACCATGCTGAAAGTCAGGAATTGCAAAGTCAAGCTGTTTCCAAGGCCGGCTCCCTGTAGGGGCTCCAGGGGAGAATCTGGTCCTTCTAGAGGCTGCCGTGTGCCTTGGCTCCTGGCTTCTCCATCACATCACTCCGACTCCTGCCTTCTGTCATCACGTCTCCTCTGACTCTGACCCTCCTTCCCCACTCTGATAGGACCCCTCTGCTGACACGGGGCCCACCCGGACAATTCAGGGCAGCCCCCGCAAAGCCTTCGCTTCGTCACCCAGGCAAAGTCCCCTTTGCCATGCGAGGTGACATATGCACAGGTCCTGGGGAAGACGTCCATCAGGGTGTCCCCAGGGGCCGTGAGTCTGCCAGGTGTAGCGGGCCAGGGCTATGTTTCTGTCACCTCTGCTGGTCTCATGTGTGACAGGTGTGGGCCTTGTATGTGTGTTCTTCTGGGTGGGCTGTGCAGATGTGTCTTCACCATTGAGAATTCTGCTCTTTGCTCACCTGGAGAAGGGCACCTGGCCTGAAAACTTCTGTTTGTTAATGGGTGTGCGACCTGTGGTCCCCAGGCTGGTCCTGAGTCATTGCTAAGGGACTTTCAAGGGACCTCACTGGGTTAGCTTGCGTGCCCTTCGAGGCACATGTGCTGCAGGGCACAGAGGCTGCTGAAGAGCTCAGAACAACCCCTCCTTTCTTCTCTTCCTCCTCCTCTCACCCATGCCAGCCCCAGATAGAGTCAGGTGATTCCCCCTCCCTCCCAATCTGTGTCCTGCCAACATCGTGGCAGCCCCTGAAATCTCATAGATGGCCCCCTTCAACTCGTACTGTCTCTTGGAGCCTCCTGATCACAGATTTCCTTTTCAGTTCTGCTTTCTCACTGCTCCCTTCACCTTTGATTGCTTTTAAGTAGAAATTTACAGGAAATATAAAGCGTTTTCCCCTACTAAAATGGGGAAAGAAAAGAAGCCACAGAAATAGAATTCCAGGACACTCAAGTGGGCCACTTGGGCCGTTCTGTGTGAATTCTGTCACTTGCAGGCCCACGCAGCCCTGCTCCCTCCCAAGGGATCTTTGTTCCAAGGGCTGCTTCCTGGCGGGCATTGGTGGAATCAGTGCAGCCCCAGACCAGGCAAGCCCAAGCAGGATGGGAACCCTTTATGGACGTGTCCCACACTTCCACCCCATCTTCAGAATGTTGGGGGAAGGAAAAAGAAGCTTTAGAAAGAAAGAAGAAAATGAGAGGGAAAGCAAATTATAGGGCACACTCTAGACTGATACTTTGCTCAGGTCTTGCTCATGTGGCGGGCTCGTGTTCTGTTTGTGGCTGGGAAATGCCAGTCTTCTGTTTGTGGCTTTGTATAGAAAGGCACATGTCTTCCTGCAGGCAGGTTTTGCCAGCGAGCCTGCCTGGGCACGAACCCGGCTATCCCAGAGAGAGAATCCAATCTAAAGCAGCAAACTGATGATTTCATGCATGACTCCATGTTTCATTTAGTCCTGGCCTGATGAGCTTTGGGAAGGAAGGTAATGAACCTGACCCACAACCTCCCACGCACTTCCACATGCATCCAGAGGCTACCGTCCATGGGAAAGGTGTGGCGTGAGACCTCTCTTGCCCTCTTTCCTTGGTCCCTGTTTCTAATTTCTCTCTTGTTAAAATGTTCCCTGTTTCTGTTTAATCCTGCACCAGGTCTTACAGAATCTACTCTGCATAAGACAGCTCTACCAGGGCTATGCACAGGGCTGAACTCTGGGAGCGAGCAGGGACTATTGAGCGTTGGCACAAGCCCCATGTGTGTGTTGAGAGAGGCCAATGAGGGAAGCTTGTTTTTCAGGAAGCACCAGTGTTTCCTCGTGGTTATTGGAGATGGAATTATGACTGGCCTCTTCCTTTCCTGGAAAGATTGATCTTTTTGTACCCAAATCATTTTTTTCTGTTCTTTCTCCTCATCCTCGATTTGCCCCTGAAGATGTCTGTTCCCAGCCAGGAAGGGCACAGGTGATGGGGGCTGATGAGTCAGGACTGTAGGGAGCGTCTGCAGAACCAAATGGCAGGACTGGGGTGGTCAGCTGTGACTCAGTAAACATCTAACTGCAGGTTTTCATTACTCAGAGCAGAGTCAATAGAGGAAAATCCAATTAAAGCAAAAAGGTACACTTTGGCAGCTGGCGATTCACTCTCCCAAAGGAGCCCACGTGGGATTTCCTAATGAAATGAGCCCTTTGTGGATCCTAAGGCTGAAGAGAACCACAAGTTCCTTGCTTCCTCTTTTCTCCCTGGGCAAAGTCTCCATTGAAGAAGCAGAAGGACCAGGACCGTGTGTCCCTCCTGTCACTGGCCTTGGCCTCAGGTGCACTGACCTGCTCAACGGGGCAAGGCCCTGCTCTGACCCAGCACAGGAAAGATGGAGCTGAGTGGGCTCTGGTGTGGCAGTGCCATGATCACGGAGCAGTGGGGGTGGCAGGGGTTTGCTGCTCACAGAGGAGGGAAGGGCTTCCCCTGAAGCCAGTCACAGGTGGAGCGGGCATGCAGGTGTTCGTGCCAATCTCCGTGCTGACGGTGATGCTGGAGCGGGTTGGGAAGTGGTCCTCACAAAGATATGTCCACATATTAAATTTCCCTTTCTCTTATTTGGGAAATGGGTCTTTGTAGGTGTAATTAAATAAAAAATCTTGGGACGAGATCATCCTGGTCTATTTGGGTGGATGCTGAATCCAATGATGAGTGTCCTTATAAGAGGAAGACAGAGGAGATTTGATGAAGACAGAAGAGGATAGAAGAGGAGAGGCCGCTGATGGAGACAGGGACTGGAGGGTGGCAGCCGCAAGCCAGGGAGCACCCAGGGCCACCTGAAGCTGGAGGAGGAAAGAGGGTCCTCACCTAGAGCTTTTTGAGGGAGCATGGCCCAGCCAACACTGTGACCTTGGACTTCTGGCCTCTGGAAGTGTGAAAGAATAACTTTCTGTTGTTTTAATTCACCCAGTTTGTGGCCATCCGTTACGGCAACCCAGGATACAAATACAGTGCCCAGGGCACAGTGGTAACCATGCATAAATAGCTGGACAAGGCCAGGCTCTACAGAACCATCTCTTCATCACTGAGCTTGATGTCTCAGGGTAGGGGCAGACCAGGGCAAAAATGGGAGCTTTGCCATCTATGTTAGTGGCTGTGTAATAAATTACCACAAATTTAGCAATTGAAAAAACCATTATTTATTATAAACCTGGATGGAGTTGGAGACCATTATTCTAAGTGAAGTAACTCAGGAATGGAGAAGCAAGAATTGTATGTTCTCACTTGTAAGCAGGAGCTAAGGTATGAGGACCCGAAGGCATAAGAATGAAGTAATGGACTCCAGGGACTTGGGGGAAGGTGGGGGAAGTGGAGAGTGATAAAAGAATACACATTGGGTACCGTGTACACTGCTTGGGTGATGGGTACACCAGAAAATCAGAAATCACCCCTAAAGAACGTACCCATGTAACCAAACACCACCTGATCCCTAAAAATGATAGAAATAATAATATTCGAACAAAAAACCACAAAATTTTTAAAAAAACATCTATTTATCATCTTTTAATTTGCATGGGTTGAGAGTCCAGGCCCATTGCCTAGCTGGGTCCTTTATGCAAGGTCTCACAAAGTTACAGCTGAGGAGCTCACTGGGCTACGTCTCTCTCTTTTTTTTTTTTGAGATAGAGTCTCAGGCTGTCGCCCAGGTTGGAGTGCAATGGCGTGATGTCAGTTCACTGCAACCTCTGCCTCCTAGGTTCAAGCAATTCTCCTGCCTAAGCCTCCTGAGTAGCTGGGATTACAGGTACACTCCACCATGCCCGGCTAATTTTTTGTATCTTTAGTAGACAAGGGGTTTCACCATGTTAGCCAGGCTGGTTTTGAACCCCTAACCTCATGATCTGCCCACCTCAGCCTCCCAAAGTGCTGGTATTACAGGAGTGAGCCACTGCACCCAGCCAAGGGCTATGTCTCTTTCTGGGGTTTGGGGCTCTTCTTCCAAGCTCAGGAGGTTGTTAGCAGAATTTAGACCCTTGCAGCTGAAGGACCGAGGTCCCCGTCTGCTGTGTGCTGTCAGCAGGGGCTGCTTGCAGCTTCAGGAGACCCCTACAGTTCCCTCCCCTGTAGCCCCCTCACAATTTGGCATCTTGTTCAAAGGCCTTCAGGAGGATCTCTCTTTTCAGAGATAGGCTAGACTCTCTTTTAAGGGGAGGGACAGTGGGGAGTAAGGAGGATGGGGAAGGATAACATAGGGAGAAGTGCCAGATATAGGTGATGGGGGGATGGAGGCAGCACACCACATTGCCATGTATGTACCTATGCAACAGTCCTGCGTGATCTGCACATGTACCCCAGAACCTAAAGTGCAATTATACATATATGTCTGTGTGTGTATGTGTGTGTGTGTATCTATGAAGCAGGGTATATCAACATCCATGCCCCATTGGGATATTGGGTAGTCACTCTGTAATTTTCCCCTTGAGCATGTTAATACATGTGTATTCTGTTTCTCCTCTTACAAAAAAAAGAAAAAAAAAAAAAAAGAGCTCAGCTCAGGTCAGATGTACCCAAGTTAATCTCCCTTTTGATGAACTGGAACTCAACTGCTTAGGGACCTTAAGTACCTCGGCAAAGACCTCTTCATCTTCTTCATCTTTACCGTATAATGTAACATAACCATGGGGTGATATCCCATTCACTTTGCTGTATTCTATTGGTTTCCCCTCTTCAGAGGAGGGGATGATGTGGGTGTGACTCATTGGGGAGGGAGGTCACCTTCAGATGTGGCTGGCTTCTTCCTTGCTGTTCTTTGCAAGCTTCTGATGTCTTCCTAGCTCCTTTCCTTCCTCACCCGGACTCCGGCACCTGCACACTGCTGGGGTCTTTGTTCTTTGCTCCGAGTGGGGCAAAGTATTGATGGCACTAAGAATTGTGGGTACAGCTACAAAGGCCCGTTTCCCAGATAAAGGAAAAGGTTTCAGGGTTTAAGACACAGGATATCTTTGTGAGGGCCACTTCCCAACCCACTCCAGCATCACTGTCAACATGGAGATCAGCATGAACACTTGGGTCCTGCGCTGGCTTCGGGGGAAGCCCTTCCCTTCTCTGTGAGCAGCAAACCCCTGCCACTCCAATGGCACTTGAATTTTCCGAAAGATAGAAACTCAAATTCCCCGGGACATGGTTCAGGATATTACTCTTGGTGCTCATGAATTATGTCTGAAAAAGAGTAGAAGCAGCATAAAAAATAAAAATTCAAAACTGTGTTATATTAGACACTAAGGATGCATTGAAGGTCTTACCAAAAGAACAAGAATAAGTAAAACATGTAGTGAACTAGTGGACATAGAATCCAATAATCTTCCACCTACGAAGGAGGAATCCTGTGGAATTTATTCTAGATTCAACTCTGCTCATCAGAGTGTGGCCATGGGTGGGTCGCTTCAGCTCTTTGGTGTCTCTTTTCCCTGAACTGTGAACACTAACATTCCCTCAAATGCTGACACTAACATGACATCAGATGAATGTAAATGGGACCATGGGTGTCCAGCGTCTGACATGGACTCCCTGCCCAGGCACATAGTGCCTGGCCGCCCCATGTCCCTGTAGCGCTGTCTGAGCACCCAGCAGGGACAGGACCACTTCAGATTGCCAAGTGCCAAAGGCCTTTGAAAACCTTCTCTAAAAGGCAGATGGTTTGGAAAAAAACAGGAAAAACATCCAGTGTTAACTTGCTGCCTTCAATCCAGTGTCTTAGGGACTTAGGGTGAAATTCCCCATGACATGGTACAGGATGTTATTCTCTGTGCCCATGAAGTATGTCTGAAAAAGAGTAGAAGCAGCATAAAAAAATAAAAATTCCAAACTGTTATAATAGACACTAAGGATGCATTGAAGTTCTTACCAAAAGAATAAGAATAAATAAAACATGTAGTGAACTAGTGGGCATAGAAGCACATTATCTAGCAATTTCAGTTTTGCATTTCTTATTTTGACATGGCAGGAGGCCAGGAACAAACTTTCCATATGCCTGAGGATCTCTGAGTTACAGCACTCTTATCTGTGAGGTCCTGGGTGATTAAGATGTGATGGGTGGGACTCAAGCCTAAATTCTGGCCTAGACCACCTGGACACCTGAGGGCGATGCCCGCCTGGAGGACACTTGGGCAGGTTCAAGCTGTGTTCTTGGTTTGGGCTTTGCTCCATAGAGCTCAGAGGACCCCTGAGCACTGGTGAGGTGGGGGCTGTATCTTTTGTAAAGGAAGAGAACCCTGTGTGCCTCTGGCCTTTGGTACTAAGAAGCAGAATGAACTGCTTCCTTGGGCTCCTTTCCTGAGTCCCCATAGCCCAACCTAAGCCCCTATGGGGGAAACAACCTTGCCTAGAGAAAATGTCAAGGAAAAAAATGATATTTCCATGTAAGGCCCATAGGGTAGGCCTGAATCATTCATCATTCACTATCTATTTATTCATTTATCTATCCATCCATCCAACATCTATCCATTCATTGCATCCATCCATCCATCTGTCCATCCGTTTATCAGATCATATCTCCATCCATCCATCCATCCATCCATCCATCCATCCATCCATCCATTCATCCTGTCATCCATTCTGTCCATCTGTCTACCCATTAATTCATCAGTTCATTCAACCCATCCACCCAATAACCCATCCATCCACCTATCCTCTGCAACCCATTTGGTTTCTGTCTAACATTTTCCACTCAAGCCCTTTGCGCTGCACCAGCCCTGTGGGAGAAGACTAAAGTAACGTAAATCCAAAGAGAGGGAGAAATCCAAATGAGCTGGAAACTTCCAGGAAACTGAATCAACAGAAAACTCTCATTCAGAAGAAGCGCATGCTTTTAACCTATATGTTCCCTACCTGCAAAGCTTCACACTATGGCAAACTGCCCACAAAATAATACACTCTTTCTCTTGACCATTATTGGTATTCCTTCACTGTGAGGGATGGGACGCTGGTATTGCTGGAGGTTAGTGCTTAGAAAGTGTATGGGAATTAGCACTATTTGAAAAGATGTGGGTTTGAGTGATGTTTTTGATTTGGTGTGTTGTCTTTTGAAAGGAATACTCTGGCCCACTGACAATGACCTACACTATTGACGTGACCAATATATAGTTGCTAATGGCTCTAATTTGGGTGTCTGATTAATGAAATCAGATTTTAAACAAATCTGTGTCCTCCATTGTAAGATTACAAAATTGTGTGCCCTAATATAGCCTGAAGTGAGTAAACCTTACCCAATTGAAAAAGAAATTCTTTTTTCTTTTGGGGGAATTATTCGTAAGATAAGAGAATTAATTTGGGAGGTATATATGTATCTCTCTGTCTCTCTTCATCAATATCCTTTTCCTAGGCCTGCATTAACAAATTAACACAAACTTGGTGGCTTGACACAACAGAAATTTATTCTCATGGTTCTTGAGGTCAGAAGTCCAAATCAAGGCACTGCCAGAGTTGGTTTCTTTTGTTTTCTTTCTTCATGTTCCAAGGTGGTGCCGCACTCCTGGGTTCACCCTATGACTGTGTGCGGGCAGATATACTTTATATTTCTAAGGCCCCATGTCTGGTCCCAGCATTGTAATACATTAGATGAGGCTCCCAGACTCTGAATTTAACTTCCTGTGCCTTAAAACAATCTTCCAGACAATGGGGTCTCTGGGTTATACTTCCCTTGTCATAAAGAATCCTTTCACTGCTAGAAGGCATTGGACGAGGGTAGTTTTAACCCCCTCTACGTGAAGGCATGGAAAAGTGTTTGAACAGACTCTGAGCCGAGGACAGAGCCTGGGGCAGACAGAAACAAATTAAATCACAGAGTTCCTCCTAAGAATCTCCGAGGCCATTTCCATTTATTTATTAAGTAAATAATCGGCACGAAAATTAGAAGTCATAGGCTTTGCTTTAATTTTTGATGCTATCTTTCTAAAGTACATTTTAACAAGCTCCGAAATATCATTTACCGAAAGCGGCTACTGTTCCCATTTGAATGTGAGAATGTCTGAACCTTGGATGCCGTGAAGTCCAGGGCTCTGAGGACATCAGGCAGGGACACCAGATCCCCAGCAGGCGAGAAGGTGGTCCTCCACGACAATCAGGAGCACAGAAGAGGAAAACAAAGGAGGCAGTGTTACCAGTGTGTGCCGTTTTGGAAATTGGCATGTTTTTTGGAAAAGCGACACCATAACATGTAGAAACTAGAGTAAAGTGAGAAGAAAACCCTTGAAACGATGAGAATAAGATTGTATAAATCAAGTAAGTATGTGTGGGAATACACACAGCATTCGGTAAAGGTGAGAAATGCTATCTATCGCAAAATTATGGGAACCACTTAAAAGGGGTATACTGCAAAGTTGTAGCTGGAAACATCCTTGAAGTTAGAGACTTAAAAGTTGGTTTAGTATTGACTTAATGTGATGTTGTAGTGATTCAAGAAAGTAATTGCCCATGTTTAAGTAAAATCAGATTAGAAAAATCAATTATACTTAATGCCTGCTTCTGATCTATAAGCTGCACACTATCACCTACTAAATCTGCCTCTCAGTGTTGCCTAGAGACGAAATGAGAAGATAGTTCTAAAAGGTCTCTGAGAAATTACAAACTTTGCAAATGTAGGAAAAGGGAAAGAAAAGAATGATTTCCTATGGGAGAGTTTATTCATGCTGCTTAGAATTATTCCATTGGATTTTACCTTCAACATGTTTTATTAGAAAACCTTTAATGACTCAAAAAATCCTCTGCGATGGGTTTAAAAAAACATTGTACTTTCAAAACTCACTGTATCCTGACCTTGCAGCTGATATCCTGGCTCACTGCTGTACAGTGATACATAATCTCAACACTTGAAGGTTGAACAAGTGAAACACAATCGATTTCAACTTCATTTTGTCAAGCGGTTTGTGTGTATGCCTACTTTAATATCTCTGCAGTTTCCCCTTGTTTAAGTAAAATAACGTGTTTCCAATAACGTTTATTCTGCCATGGGAATAGACCTGTAATAGTGCATTCTCACATTGCCATGAGGAAATGCCCAAGGTCGGGTAATTCATAAAGCAAGGAGGATTGACTCACAGGTCCGCATGGCCGGGGAGGCCTCAGGAAACTTACAGTCATGGTGTGAGGCACCCCCTCACAGGGTGGCAGGAGAGAGAATGAGTGCCAAATGAAGTGGAAGCCCCTTTTAAAACCATCAGGTCCCATAAGAACTCACTCATTATCACGAGAACAGCATGGGGAAAACTGCTCCCCTGATACAATTAGCTCCACTAGGTCCTGCCCTTGACTCATGGGAATCATTACAATTCAAGGTGAGATTTGAATGGGGACACAGAGCCAAACCATGCCGAGAACTCTCTTAAGACAAACACCTAAGCGGCAGAGCAGAGCTGCAGAGGATGCATGTTATATAGCCCTGCCCTGAACCTGTCCTACTGACAAGGAACACACCCTGAATTGTCAACATGAAAGACCAGGGCTTTGTTCAATACTGCTGGGTATTTTACTTTTGCCTTAAGAAAAATGCGTCCCTGGACAGAGACTACCCAAACCACTGCCTGTTACTCTCTGGCACAGCTGAGGCTGGATGCACACTGGGGAGGGTTTGTGATTCTGCACACTTCCACTTCCATCACCCCACAAGCTCAGAGTCAATGTCCTATGGATGGTGTCTCTTTCATGCTTTCTCCCAGAGGAAAGGATGCAAATTACCTGGATGAAATGAACAACCTGAAAGTGGATCCTAACAGCCAACTCGGTGGTCAACTTGACTGTGCCAAGTCAATCTCATTGCTATGTGTAAAATAATGTACTGAGCTCCACTTACACACCAGGCCCAGGCTCTTGGCATTTCAGAATTTCAGTTTGGAAAGTGGAAGCCAAGTGTCTGGGTGCAAGGCTGAGTGCCTTATCTACATTCGAAAGAGGCGTGATGTTCTAATCAACAGTCCCAGCCTGTTCAGTACTAAAACAGCCACATTTTGAGATTAAAAAAAAATATGCTCTTGATTAGAAAATGATCTTGAATATTGACTAGGGCTGAGAAATTCCTTGGGTAAATGGCTCAAAACAAAAACTGAATACCAACACACATAGTAATGTGAAAAGTGAGCTGAAGTGCCTCTTCGATAAATTGTGCTTAGGACACTTGAAAATTGTAATTTTCCAGAATTATTATTCTATAAATTCTCCAAAGAAACGTCTCTATAGTTTAGTAGCAGTTTAGGCTATAGTTTTGTGCTAAGCACACTGTCTCACTTAAGTTGAGAAACTTCAACGGAAATCTTTGTCACTAACTTTTATGAATCTTTATAATGCAAATGGCAGCTGAAGGAGACATCTAAATCACACTGATTAGATTCATTAGATTTGGTTCTGTTATATTTCATTGATTTTTATGGAGAATGCTCATGATATGCTTCAAGGTTTTCATTTGGCAAACCACAAATGAGTCAAGGGACAAAAGCTCAGAGGGTGTCAAGTGGCAGAAAGTCACCCTCCGTGGCCCACAGGGAGGACATGCGTGGAGACCCAGATAAATCCTGACAATTGCTGAACACAGACCATGCAAGGACACAGCAAGCATTCCGTGTAAAGATGTTTATTGGTTTTAAAGTTTTGTTTTCCAGAATCATTGTTACTTTTTCTCATTAGGGCAGTGCCTCTAGGTTATTTGACTCATGCACTCACCATCTTCCAGTGCTAAACAGTTCTTTCCTATTGATTTATGCCTCATGCATTTTTCACTCTTCTTTTGAGGATCACAGAAGAAGATAACTCTGGAAACAGGATACACCAAAGTCTCCCCGTGAATCGCAGTGAGAGTCTGAAGTTTCCCAGTCACCCACAGTATACAGATCAGCATCCTAACATTGCCATCATGGCAACCACATTCATGAAATGAAGTCACATTGCAGAGAAGGCAGGAATGAAACGAAGCACATCAGGTGACAGCAGTTTCTGTGTTAGCCCAATGAGTGTCGTGACCAGTGATTGTCCAAGATCTAGAGATACAAAATGATTGCATGTCTACAAAGTAGGATAGCCACTTAATTTATCACCAGTAGAAGAAAGGAGAAAGCCACCGCCTGGTTTTAACTCTGTAAGAGACACAGGATGAGCTGGCGGGGGCGGGGGGTGGGGTGGGGTGGCAGTGCAGGGATCTGTTTTTCCCTCCCTGCAGCCTTACTAACCTGGAGGGCGGCCTCACCCCTGAACCACTCCGTGCACCCTATTTGTGTATCCTTATCATGACCTTGAAAGAAAATCTTGCTTCCCTCTGCTGTGATTGTTTCTGTTTGGCCAGCACACTTTGCTTCTGTGTTTCTTCTGGAACCAAACCGACATCACTTATTGCTTTCTCGAATGTCAACAGAGTTTGTTTGCCTTTCCAGTTTATTGAACACATTCTGCAGATCAGATGGGCCCTGGGCTTAAAACTGATACTCAATGCTATGTGAACTAGAGGCTGCAAAAATTAGAAAGATAAGTAGAACCTAGCAGAAAAATAAGAACAGAGCTGTACATGATTTCAGTGTCCTTGGAGAAAAAAAAATTACAAAGCACTGACTATGATCCCTGGGCTGAGCACCAAGCCCATTACAGAAGCTTCCCAAAGCAGATGGAGGGAATTTCTACCCTCTGCTCCAGCTCACTTTGAGCACAGAATGGATACCATGGGTGTTTCTCTGCTGACTTGGAAGACTCGTGACTGTACTGATTCCATGGTGGGGTAAAGAGTGTGTGCTTGATGAGGGCCATACGAATTGCCTCATGGTCTCATGAAGTGACATAAAGGATCAGAAAGCCACAGTAAGGCAGTGGCCTTGTGGCTCCTGTCTTACGTGGACAAGCTCCTCCAAGTCTCTGGGCTCGCCTCTTTCACTACAGAGGGTGTAAAGTTAGGCTAAGTGGTCTTCCAGATTCAGAGGCTTTACCCTCTGTATAGTCAGGAAGTCAGCTCTGCCCCTTCCGAAAGCAAATTCCATTAAAATTTGCATGCTATTGGATGGGTACACTGAAATGTAATTGCTACACACAGGGCAAGTGCCACACACCAGGCTAGGCTGTCAGGCGGGGCTGCGTCTTGCCTCCTGAAATCAGCTCCACGAACAGGGTCTCTGCAGGTGAGAGGTGGCAAAGAACCTCCAGGTCTCCCGCTCAGGGCCAGTGAGGACAGAGCCGACGCTCCCTGTCAAGGTGCCCTCAGTGCCTCCCGTTTCTCACCTGCCCTTCTTCCCCTTGCCTAGCCATAGCTCAACCCTAGTTTACTCCAGGAAATCCTTCTGGTTTTCAGTCAGAAGATCTCTGGATTTGCACCAGGTCTTTAATTTCTGTAGGGCAATCTGGCACTTGCCTCGTTTGGTGCCGGTCCTGTGTGCTCTTCCTGTCTTCTGAGTTCCTGTCCAGGGAAGGGGCTGGCCCTTAATCTTCTGCACGCCCTACATTTAAGAGGAGAATGCTGAGTGGAGAGATGGTCAATTACTGGTTGAGTTTTGGGTCAGTTGGTCACATGACTGTAAGAACTCAGGACAAAAAGCAAGTATGTGATTACCAGGTAATAAGTGTATTTTAACCACTGTAATCGATCATTCTGAGTGGATATCCAAGTGGGTTCTAATTAAAGCCTGTTGTAATGTAAATGTCCTGATGCTATGAAAATGATGCTTAAAGCTCGTTGATGATCTTTAGTCTCCAAAGGACATCTGCTGTATCATTTTGGCCAATTTTCACATTGACCTGATTGGACTACACAGCTGAGGAAACTGAGGCTCAGGCAGGTGGAGCGACTGGCCAGGTTTATACGGACCTATGGGTTTTTGTCTTTCAATCTCAGGTCTTTTTCACTCACCTACGCATTTTTCACTTTAAAAAAAGGTCAAATTTTGACAGATGGAGCTGAAAACTTTAAGCCTACACCCTGGCTTTTCTGCGTAATAGATTTTAGAGAACGGGAAGTCTTTGGAGGAGTATTGGCGTCTGTGCGTGTGTGTGTGTGTGTGACTGGGGTAATATTCTTGCTGCTCACATAGAATTTCCTAAGACATAAGCAGGTCTTAGTCTTCTAGAAAGTTACAGACAGCCCATGTGGAGGTCTTACCCAGTAGTGGAGAAGGCATCCAAGAACAAGGCTGGTTGGCTCAGGAAAACAGCTGGATGGGAAGGAGTTTTGCATTGAGGAGAGGACAAATGAGTTTGAAATTTTCTGTTTGTTTGGCTGTGGGCCCTGGCTTGGGGCGTGGGGCTATCAGGACGTGAACATCGGCACCCACTGTCCAATTTTTCCCTTACTGTCTGTCCAAAGAGAGATAGGTAATTCGTCCAGGCCTCTTCCTCTCACACTGGGCTCCACGGGCAGGTGTCCACTTCAGCGGAGTGGAAGGAGGCTGTGGCCAAGGCGTGGGCAGCCAGGTCTATTCTGTGGCCTAACGGTGCTTCCAGGGCTGGGCACCGCGTGCTTGCCTACGAAGGGAGTCCGGCAGAAAAGGAGTCTGTGTCCATAACAGCCCAAGCAAGGGTGGAGTTTCACATGACTTCCTACTGCTTTTAAAATGAGACATTCTTACCAATTTCAATGAAAAAATGTTATTTTGTTCACTACAGAATTGATTTCTTTTATAAGTTTCTAATAAACCTAATGGAAATGCCATGCAAAAGAATCAAACTCTGAGGATATGGAAGGGGCCAGATTGAGCTGAGTGTCTTCCTGCTTTGTTGCTGGCTGTCACCCAGCCCAACCCCAGGGTCAGAATAGTCTTCTGGCTGCATCCCTTGGGGCAGTTCTCAGAGTCAACTGTGAACCTGTTCTTCAGTCACTAATAAACACTACTGAAGTGACTTGCCTTGACATATATTTCTCTCCCTAAAGTAAAGCTGCTTTTAATTTTCATTAGAAGAGGAAAATATTTAGAAAGCAATAAACTCAGGTGCTTTCCCTAGCAAAAGGTTTCTGTCCTGCGTCTTTAATCTCCGCAGTGTAATTCCATGAAGACCAATAGCTCCAGGGTCCGAGGACTGCCAGCCAAATTTCACATTTCCAGGATGAAGAATGCTACCGTGGGGAGGTGGATGAGTGAACAGTGTAAGTTCACTGTCATCAAGTTTCACGGCTGTTATGATGCACAGGGAACATGAGCAGGCCCTGCTTTCTTAATACACTCTCATTTTCTTCTGGCAGAGCTGCGTGTGTGCAGGTGGAGGCAAATGAGAGAGTGGTAAGGGAAAACCAAAGAAACGATAAATCTGGTGAATGGCCAGCCCTGCTGAAAGGCACCAACCCCTGTTTGCTGAGGAGAGGTCTCTTGGGTCTCTGAAAACCTGGACCTAATGAGCAGGTCCGTAAGTAGGGAAAACTGCCTGAAGAATTGAATACATTATCCCAGAAGACTTCTCCTCCTTCCTAGCGGTAAGACACAGCTGGCAACATCTGAACTCGATCCAATCATCCCTTCAGCTCCCAGGCTACTTCTGGGGACCACTTCAATCTACTGAATTTTTGCAAAGACTGTGGGTTCCTAAAACTCACTTCTGGCACCTGACCCAGGATGCTGCTCTAGGATGACATGTTGTACTACATGCAATATTTTAAAAATTTAAGAGTATCTGAAATATTTTAAATGGAAAGATAGCCCACAATGACTGGATCCTTGAGGCAGTGTATCAGGTATGCATGATTTTATTTAAAATGTGTCCAATAAGACTTTCCACTTGGAATGAACATTTTTATCTCTTTCCTCATATTATTAGAAACAGTATTTCTTCATTTCATGGAGTTTCTTAGAAAGTTCTAAGTAACTTAACAGAGGAGAAAAATGAAACCCCGGGGAGATTAAATAACAGGAAGTTGACACCACAGCAAGGGTGCTCACCCATCCCAATATCGGGGGACACACAAGTGACTACTGGGTGAAGAAATAGACCTGGTCATGCAAATCATCATCTGATCACTTGGTATCCTTTGGCAGTTCTGACATTCCCTGTCACTAGCACAGATAATAAAATGAGTCAGATGACTGCAGTGAATGGGAAATCGTCTTTTGCTTTTGGTGGTTGAGAGAAGACAGGAACACAAAGGCGCGGCCGTGAGAGCGTTTCCTAACCTTGGACGACACTGTTCGCAGCTGAGCATCCACTGCTCTGCGCCCCAGAGGGTGCCCCTGGTGTCGGCGCCACCATCTGCCGGGGTGGCCACAGTATCTTCTGCCTTCCCTCTAATGGCACTGGTTTATCTGTGGACAGCAGCACACCACAAATCAGCATCGAGAGCACATTTTCACCAAGTGGGCAGTTGTAGTTTTCAATCACTAGAACCTGGCAATATTAAATTTGTGTTTTCGGGAGCCAAAGGTCATAGCACAAATGAGGTCTACATGTCATCACAGCGGACCATGGGCCACAGAAAGACACATCTTCGGGTTATGTTGACCTTCCAGGAAGAAACACAGAGATACAGAGCACAGCAAACACGTGCCAGGGACGCACGCTGGCAATGCACGGCGTTCCTATGAAATGTGAACGGCGCCATTTACATGGAAATGGAGCGAGCAGGGGCATTGAGTTTCCTGCCGGCTCATTGGAGCTGCTGTCATGGAAAGAAGCTCAGGGCAATGTGACTGGGGCAGGCAGAGGGGCAGGCAGGCTGGGAAATGTCACCATCTCAACATGTGTTCTAAAGTGACTTAGAGGTGATCATTCATTTATAATCGAAACATAATCCGAACGGCATTTGCTCCGTCTTCCTCTCTGTAAACACATCTGTTCATAAATAACTTAAACGTCTCCTTGGCATTCAGGATGCAGTTCTGGCTGGAGTAGAAAAGGGTGGAGGATGCACAGCGTTGAGGAGATGTCGGGGTACTGGTGTGTGTGTGGACAGGCGCTCGAGCGTCTACTGCAGGCGGCAGACATCAGCCGTCGGACACGGGCGGGGTGACCCAACCGTATTTTTCATGCGTCTTCACCAAACTCTTAAAGGTAGCTTCAGCTTCCTTGCGACTGAAGGACTTTTTTGATTTGCCAGCTTTCCTACAGATCCGTCCCTGCGTGAGATGAAAAGAAAAACCAGGTTTAGAACGTCACTGGGAATTCTGTTTCCTACCGTCTTTATTGAAAGCACACAGAGTCGTGGGAATTTCTGATGTCTGAATCAATGCCACGCACTGGCCACAATGCCAGCGGGGTTGGGGCAGCCTCACTGCCCGGATGCAGAACAATTCAGCTCTGGCACCAAACAGATGGGCCAGCCTGGGGCTGGCAGACCTTCTGGGCAGTGGGGTGCTGTCTTCACAAACCCACACACAGCATTGGCTGATCTGGACTTGCTCATTCCACGGTGCTGGAGAGCAATCTCTGCCCCAGTTCCCGAGATAGGGCAGGAGGGGCCAGCCTTATCAAAAGAGCATCAATTCTTTTGATGGTCTCCCTGAGGCAATATACTGTTCGAGCTTCCTTTCCCTCCCTCAAAAGAATGCCATTAATTATCATCACTTAAAATTCCTCTGTGATAACAGTAAAGATAAATTTATGTTTATAAAGAGATGTCTATATTTGTATATTTCTATAAATATTTTAAAACTCGAATTTTAAAAATTCAAGTTCCAGAGCCAGTAGTGAATTTATTGGATTCATGTCACTTCAGTGCGAATTCATGAGGCAATGGTGGACATTTTCATGGAAGAAAAGACCGTCCTCGAGGTCCAAGAGAGGGTAGAGGTCAGGGCAGGTGGTTTGTCACACAATCCCGAGAGGGTGGGGCCGGGGGTGAGGCCGCGCCCCCTCACAGTGACCAGGCTTGTTCGGCTCCTGAGGACAGAGCACTGGTCTCTGCAGTGCTCAAAAGGCACTGACCCATTTTAGATGGCACAAGAGGGCTCTGGACATGAGAAAGAAGAAAGCAGGCAACAATGCCCATGTGACAGCATCTCGGGAAGCCTTGGGACATGTGGTGTATCTGGCATCGGAGGGGAAGAGCAGATGGAAGACAGCCAGGATTCGGGTGATGCTGGCCTCGGCTGGGCCTGTGGCAGCTCTCACTTTTCCAACCTCAATTACTCTTCATTAAGCCTCTTAATGGTAGATCAACTGAAACGCTCCCTTACCTGAGGCACATTGACTTCCACGTAGCCTCTCCCAGGCTCTCCTGGAGGATCTGCTCCTCCCCGTGGGCATCCCATGCACATGTTTTGTAGATGGCGCAGAAACGCCTGGGAAGACCTGGCTGAGCTTCACCCGCTGGCAGGTGCAGGCGTACTGTTACCAAGCATCGCCTGCTGTTAAGGGACCTTCACGAACAGAATTTCTCTCTGAACAGACCCTCTGCACTCCCAATACGAGGCACTGATACCACAGCACAAATTTGGGCACATACTGGGATGGAGAGGGGACCAGGCCTCCCCACCAGCGGCTCCTGCAGCACCCAGCAGCCAGGCACCTTGGACAGCCTTAGAGGGCAGAAGCCGCACGGGTCTGGGCGGCCACCAGCAAGCAAGATCCACGCGATCCTGGCTCTCTGTTAACCCACTGACAACTCCAACGGGAAGGCAGCCGCAATGACCCCTTAATCTACTGGGCAGGTGGTGCCCTATCACCTGAAATGGAGAGTGGAAGAGGCCATTTCACAGGCCTGTATTCAGAGCCTAGCAGGCTTCCTTTTCAATAATTGTCTTTTCAGCAGTGGACACACAGGCCGATCCCTAGCGTGGGAGTCAGAAGTCCAGGGTTATCAACTTTGGCTCACTCTGGACATCCCTCTGCTTTCACTTGTGCATCTGTCATTGGGCCCTATTTTGACAGCAGGACCTTTTCCTTCTTTAAAATTTTCTTATTATTTTTAGATACAGGGTCTTGCTCTGACATCTAGGCTGGAGTGCAGTGGCGTGATCGTAGCTCACCGCAACCTCAAAGTCCTGGGCTCAAACCTCCCTCCTGCCTCAGCCTCCTGAGTACCTAGGACTACAGGTGTGAGCCACCACACTTGTCTAATTTTTTTTATCTTTTATAGGGATGGGGTCTCACTATATTGCCCAGGCTGGTCTCAGAGTTTTGGCCTCAAGTGATCCTCACACCTCAGCCTCCAAAGTGCTGGGATTACAGGCATGTGCCACCATGCATGTATTCGTTTTGAAAATGCTATCTAGCTCACATAGGAAGAGGTGCTAAAGGATGAAGGAAGATGGGATGAGCAGATGACAGGAAATGACCACTTCCTGTCTGCTAGCAACATCCCCTTGCCTCCCTAGGATTTGACTCCTATTTTGAGTTGTATAACTTCAAGCTTATTTGCTTATGTGGTATAGATATATGATTTAAAAAAGACCACTTAGAGCTAACATTCATAATCATCTTCATGTGGGCTGCGATCAAAGTCCAAAGTTATTTAATTAAACATATGAAAACACATCTTTCACATCTTTATGAGGATGTTAGCATCAATTTCTTCCTATTTTTTTTTTTGTTTCTGGAGACAGGGTCTCACCGTCATCCAGGCTGGAGTGCTGTGGTGCGATCATAGCTCACTGCAACCTTGATATCCTGGGCTCAAGAGATCCTCCTGCCTCAGCCTCCCAAATAGCTGTATTACAGGCATGCACCACCACATACAGCCAGTTAAAAAAAAAAAAAAACAATTATAGAGACAGAGTCTTGCTTTGTTGCCCAGGCTGGTCTCAAACTCCTGGGCTCAAGCAATCTTCCCGCCCTGATCTCCCCAAGTGTTAGGATTATAAGCATTAGCCACTGTGCTGGCAGCATCAAGTGAGTTTCTACATCAAGTGAGAGCAAATATCAAGGGTTGGATTTTTGGCCAAAATGTATATTTTAACCATCTCTATCCTTTTTCTCTATAATTCTGAAAAATCTATGGTATTATTTAAAAATCCTGAAATAAAGGTAGCTAGACAAACACAGGCTCACAATCATCTTGCAATATTCTGTGGCTTTTGGCATAAACCCACACTTTGCCTACTATTTGTGAAAGTCTCAATTGTTACAAGAAACAACAAGCAAAACCCCAAAGTAACAGACAACCCTTTGTTGACTTTTCTTCCCTGGAAGAATCATGAACAGAAAGCTCCAGTGCTTAGTCAATTCAACAACTGGGAGACAGAGCCCGTTATGAGCCAGTCAGGGTTCCACGCATTCATTGCACTCCACTGTCGACAAAGAGCTCTCATCTCCTGTCTCCTACACCCACGTTTAAAATTAACAAATACTTTTTTCATAGGTTGCCCGTCTTCTTCTGATTGGCAGTTTCAATAAGACACAGCAAAATGCTGGACTTAGAAACCACTCCCTATATTCCCCCTATATTTCCTGCTCTCCCAGGGTCACTGAGCTGTTCTGACATGCCCTTGCTGTGCTCACTGCACCAAGAAGAGGGGAACGCTCCATCCCAAGTTCCCTGTTTGCTACAGATGTTTGGGCACTTCCATTCATCCTTCCAGGAAGTGTGAACTTCTGGGAATCAAGTGCAGACAATACCCATGTCACACATCATGAAGGACATCCAATAAGATAATCCATTTGAAAATACTGAGGACTTTGAACGTCATATAATAGCTGTTCTTCTTCTCATAACATTTACCTTTCTCCTTTTTCTGTTTCTATTTAACTAATAATCAAGGAATCTAGTCTGAGATATTTTCTTTGAGTGACTCTCGTTTCTTCTAAAATATCTCTACTTGTACTTAATGTTAAGAGTCATAGATGTGACTATTCACTCATCCACCGCAATAGCTTTGTGCTATCAATCAGAGTTTACGGCAACACCTTTGATAAGTAACACTTTCTGCCTTTCCTGAGCCACACATGATAAGTGTATACTTATGAACAACGACAGGATTTTGCCATCACAATCTTAAAAGCCTCACTGTAATACTGAAGCAGAACAGTGTTAATGAGAATGTAATTCTCCAGGGCTGTATCTGTCAAACAAAACCAGTAGGTGGTACTTTGATTTGATTCTTTTTTTCCCTTATGGCCTTTTGAGGGCCAATAGCAATTGATTCAGCATGAAAACATTTTAACACAGCTAATAAGATGACAAGTGGCCCCAAACTCAAGTCCCCTTGCAGCCCCCATGCACTTGAACTTCAGCCTGGCACGTCTGCATCTCCCTCAACGGTCTCATGTTTCTCATTCATTCATTTATGCATTCATTCAATGTGTTGAGTGCTGAGTCTAACAAGATAAAGTAATGCCAGGTCCCTGCCTTTAGGGCTTAGAGTCCATTATGGGGAGATAACCAGGCGTATTGCAGCTGCTGGGGCAGAGGATGTGGAGCATTCAGGGTCCTCACTCTTGGTACTGTTGGCGCCTTGGGCCAGGTAATTCTTTGTTGCAGGGGTGATACTAGCACGGAAGGAAGTCAGCAGCACTCCTGACCTCTGCCCACTAGGTGCTAGGAGCACCCCATGAGGAATGACAACAAACTGTTTCCAGACGTTGTTAAATGTCCCCACAGGAGCAAAGTCACTCCTGATTGAACACCACTGGTGTGCAGAACAAAAATGTCAAAGCTAGGAAGAGTCAGTTCCTTCTTTATTCATTCAGCAAACTATCGCTGCAGGACTTCCCTGGGTCAGGAACTGTCCTGGTGACCCGGACGGCAGAGCTTTCTAAGAATAATTCTGGTCCTCATGGAACTTATAGCCCAGAGGGTATGATGGAGTCTATGTTGGGGAAGAAAGAATAAAAGGAGAGAGAATAGGGGTGGTGGTGGTGATTTGTGCATTGAGAAAGATTTCCACTGGCAATAACGTAAGCTGAGCTTTGAAACATAGGTAGGCAGGTGTTTACCAGGCTATGGTGGGAAAGGATAAGGGGTCTCAAAGTGAAGGTGTGAAATGGCTCACTATACTCAGGGAACGATGGACAGATGCTGGGGGTGGGGGGTTGGGCACAGAATTTAAGTGTGTGTGTATGTGTGTGTGTGTGTGTGTGTGTGTGTGTGTAGGTGTGCATGCTTGTGTGTGTAGTTGGTGGGGAAGGAGTTGCATAATTCAATAGACTTGGCTTCAAATCCCTGTTCCAATACTTCCTGGCTCTGTGACCTTGGGTGAATCACTTAACTTGTCTGAATTTTGATTTTCTCATATATAAAATAAGCATTATAATAGCATTACATGGCACTGGATTCTGTAAGAATCTAATGGTACAACATATAAGATGCTTGGTGCAATGCCAGGTACAGGGTGAGCACAGTAAATGGGGCTTCTTATTTTTTAAACTATCATGGAAATTCTGCTTCTTTGGTAAAGATGGTTTCATTCTGTCCTCTTGAAAGAACACACAACATTTCTGTCTTTTCATATAGATTTTATGACTTGTTCTGTCACAAAAATGTCCACAAACAAATTCAGTGTATTGTATTTACATGGCTTATTTCTTAGCCTTTTGAGTTAAGCCTGTTTTAATAGGTTGACATTAATTCTATACTTCTCACTGGATTAGATTTTTCTTCTCATTCCTTTTCTTTGCAAACATACTTTCTTGTTATTTTTGTGTTTCATTTGCCTGTAAATTACAGACTTTTGCCCTCTAAAAATAGTTAAAATTTCCAGACTCCTTATGTAAAGTTTTGAGTTTCCTGAACCCATTTCCTGAGCTAAAATTATAGAGCTGCTACTTGTTTTTAAAGTCTTTGAAGGTGTAATTGTCAGCCTAGAAGCACTCATAACCTTGAACTCCCTGACACGGGTCATAAGCATGTGTGGAGCTCATTTTAGACTTCCCCCGAAACTTCTATTTGGGGGCAAAGATTAAAGCTCACTAGGCTCTTGGCTTCAGGAAAACCAATGCTTGCAAGCATCTTTCAAAGGAGGTCTGCTTTGGAAAGACACTAGGGATTTCACCTTTCTTTTAAGGTTTAATGTTCAAAGCAAATCCTAGAAAAAAATCAACTTGTAAATTTCTAAAGGGCAGATGAGACTCTACAACAGATCAGACTCTTCTAAGAAACACATTCCCAGATCAGACCAATGACATGTAAGCCACTGCCAAGCAGGGGACTTCAGCTGGATCTGGTCCAATGAGACAGGAAAGAGAAGATTCATAGGAAGGCGAATATAGCCCTTCTTGTGAGACTGAGTGTGTGTGTGCATGTACGCACGTGTGTGCAAATGTGAGCACGTGCACAGGCGTAATGCATGTCCATACATGTGCATTTGCGTATTGTGCACGTGTGCTCATTTGCATGTTGTGTGTACTTACATGTATCATGTAACATGTGAGCATGTGTGTTCATGTGTGCACATGCAGGTGGGATATGGTGGTTACATTCAAACTGCAGGGACAGATGTGAGCCTCCCTGCTGTGGAATGGCTGCTGACCAGAGCCCACCCTAACCTGAGGGAAGGCTCTTGGCTCTCAACGGAGTGCAGGGACCCCCAGGCCACATGAGCCAGTTTGATGGGTGGTCCTTTTGCACAGTGAGAGCTTCAGCCTGGTGGGCTCCGAATCTGTCAGAAAACCATCCAACACCAACCAGTGCAGGGAGGGGACAAGCAGAGAAGCTGAGAGAGCAGAAACAGGGAAGGGGGAAAAGGACAGGGTGCTGCTGGACCTGATGAGCCTCCAATGAGGTCACGTCAAGGTTTTGTCTGAAGCGCAACCCCAGAGACTGCCATGTCTCCACCCTGCCCGTAAGTGCCGCGGTGACTGCTCCATGCTCAGCTGGACTCTGAATCTCGGCTGCTGCGTGGCTGTTTTACATCCCATCTCATTAAATGCTGGCCTGGGCAACCTTTGCGGTGAGAAGGAAACTGCTTCCATCAAGGCACTTGCCAAGGGCTATAGAAGAGCTGGGTTCAAATCAAGGGCTCCCAAGACTGAAGGCTGAGGCACCACAGAGGACCACACATGTGGCACCAGGGTGTCATGAGGGGCGAGATCAAAGAGAGGTAGCCTCAGGGCCAGAGCCTGCGGAGGGGCCCAGAATCCGTCAAGGAGGGGGCTGGAGGCAGCCACATGGGATGGGCGGCTCCCTCCAGGGAACCAGGACTTGTATGCAGACCAGCCCTCCCCGCTCACCCCTCCAACGCCAGCACGGGGCACTCAGGCTTCTGCACTCCCCATTGGGTTTCACTCAAAGTTTGTGCGCAATATGGCTTGGGTTCCTTTCATCATTTAGACAGCAGACTAATTCAGACGCACTCCCTGTGACTAGTTTTGATTTAGTTCCTAGATCTGGTAGCTAAAAGTAGTGCTGGGTGGTTTCTGGAAAGAATCAACTTGAAATGGTCACCTCGGAAGCCATAAACTGGATCTTTCGGTTACACTTTCAGAACACACTGTTTGCCTCAGAGACTTGTTGACTCACGCCCAAGCCAAACACAGACAGGTGACCAGCAAAGTGGCTTCAGAGTAGACGACTACAGCCTGCCACTGGGTCTGAGGTGTAGAGGACAGTGCATTGGGGGGTGAGGCATGATGGGCCATGTAGCTACATGGACCAGCCACACAGTGACCAGCCACAAGGTGTGGCTTTAGGTGGAAAAGACCACTCTCCTCCAGGTGGAGAGTGGTTGTGCTCCCATCTTGATAGAGATACGTAGTTTCTGCAGAAAAAAATGCACTGGGAAACCCATTCCCATTAGAGTGAAATTTCTCTCTCTAGTGGGAACGTTTGCAGGCCTGGAAGTGGGGATGGTAGGGCTGTGAGTGCCCAGGTGAGGTGAGCAGAGTCCCAGTAGGTGATGGGATGTCCTCAGGAAGAAGGCTGGGTACGTCCTGCTGACACACAGAGAACATGGCCCTTCACTCCAAACCTTCAAACGTACCTTCTGAGCATCACACCTGTGGGCTTCTCATCCTTCTTTTTTTGAGACAGAGTCCTGCTCTGTCACATAGGCTGGAGTGCAGTGGCACGATCTCGGCTCACTGCAACTTCCACTTCACAGGTTCAAGTGATTCTCCTGCCTCAGCCTCCCATGCAACTGGGATTACAGGCCCACACCACCACACTCAGCTAATTTTTTTTTTTTTTTTTTTTTTTTTTTTTGTATTTTTAGTAGTGACAGGGTTTCACCATGTTGGCCATAAGGGCCTTGAACTCTTGACCTTGAGTGATCCACCCGCCTTGGGCTCCCAAAGTACTAGGATTACAGATGTGAGCGCCACGCCCGGCCAGTGCTTCTCATTCTTAAAAGTGAGCTTGAGCCTACCAAGATGTGGAGGAGAGTGTACAGGACAGTTAAGCATGTCTTTGCTGGCTTGGTGGGTGGTGCGTGGCCATGGAAGTGCCATTTCCCACTTGGAGCTGGGAGACAAGATGGAAATATCTGATAGCTCTGCAGAAGCGGGTGTCCTCCAGATGAGAGCGCCCCTGCCTGGGCCCTGCTGACGCTGGAGCTGGGCCATTCCTGGCTGGAGGGCTCCGATGCACGCCGGGTGTGCCGCGGCCTCCCTGGGTCGTTCCCGGCTGTGTGCACCGAGGGCGTTCCGCAGCCTCCTGGTCTTCATTCTCTGGATGCCATTAGTACCCCACTTCTGAGTGGTGACAACCAACAACGTCTATGCATATTGCCAAGACTCCCTAGGGGCTGAATAGCTGTGGAGAAGCCCTGCTCTAGATGCTGTGGGGAGTGGACCATGGGAGTGCAGAAGGGGGCACCTAACCGGGGCTGGGCGCCCAGACGGTTGGAGGAGACTTCCAGGAGGAGGTGGTTCAGGAGCTGAAGGCAAAAGACTAGCGGCAATGATCCAACTAGAAAGCAGAAGAGGGCAGCAGCAGCAGATGCTGTGGGAAGGCGGGCAGTGAGCAACTGGAGGCTCCCCAGAGGGGGCTTGCTGGGGAGTAGGGGAGGGGAGAAAGGGGCGGGAGGTGCCCTAGTTTCCTGGGCCTGCTGGAACAGAGAACCCTAACTAGGAGCTTAAAACAGCAGAAATGCGCTCTCACAGTTCAGGCAGCCAGATTCTGACACAGAGACGCGGGCCTTGGGGAGGGTCTGTTCCAGGCCCCCTTCCCAGCGCTCGGGGGCTGCCGACACCCTGTATGCCTTGGCATGTAGGCACAGCGCTCTAATCTCTGCCTCCCTTGCCACATGATGTTCTCTGTGAATCTGTCTCTGTATCTGTCTCTGTTCCCTCTTCTTACAACGACACCAGTCATTGCATTAGGGACCACCCTAACCCAGCAGGACCTTGTCTCAACTCGGTGACATCTGCAAAGGCCCTATTTTCAAATAAGGTCAAATTCACAGGCACAGGGAGTTAGGACTTCAACTGTTTTTGGGAGGACACAACTCTGCCCACAGCAGGCATAAAGCTGACAGAAGGGCATGTGTTCATGTGTGCACATGCAGGTGGAATCCGGTGGTTATATGCTCCTCTGCACCAGGACCACCCTGCAGGTGGCAGCACACAGGGCCAGGTTTCCTGTGGATGGGTCATTTGGGAGGCGGTGCGGAGGTCAGGTTTGGGGTGTTGGCCAATTAAGTTACTGTCATGGTCCAGAGAAGATGGCAAGGGCCTGGCAGAAGCCACTCAGGTGAGTCCAACTAAGGCCACGTGGGCAGGGCTGGGGGAAGGATCAGTGGGAGGCCTGAGCCCCTCCAGGCTTCTGACCTGGGAGGAACAGGTTTTCAGGGTAAGATACTGAGTTCTGTTTGGGTTGGCTGGCTTTGGGGTGCATACAGAAACCCAGGCAGGAGGCTGCTGGGTATAGCAGTGGGAGCCCACACTGGGGAACCTCAATGATGAGTATGGCGAGGTTCTGCAAGGAGGGGCGTGCAGGGAGGGGATCGTGCCTCCGCTCTGCTCTCCAGCCATAGGCTGTGAGCAGGTCACCCTCCCTTCACCTAGCCCTGCACCTGTGTCACATACCTGCCCATACCTCCTGTGTGGGGATAATGAGCACCTGCTGCGCAAGGTGAGATGGGACAGAGGTGGTGGGCCACCATGCCCAGTGACACGGGGCCAGGCCTGCAGAGAGACGCTGTCTTAGGAGCAGGCTGTGTGGTCTCAGGCAGGTGTGTTTGGCTGGGGATAGTCAAGAGGAGAAGCAAGAAACCTAGGAAAGGGTGATTAGGGCAGGTGCAGCAAAGCGTGCACAGGTGAGATGGCCCGGGAAGCACGTGCTGGGCCAACCTCCAGAAGACAGTCATCTGAGATGTGTGATGGTTACTTGGTTTATAATAATATCAAGACTTTAAAAACTCTTTTTGACCTTACTATATATATTTTTAGCAATCTCTGCACATTAAGAAAAATCCAGTTCTTTAAAAGAAGTGTAGCTTAGCTACTAACAAGTCCAAAGAAAGCAACCTGTATTCCCCAGAGGTTTATGGAATACTTGCTGCCCCACAGACCTCGAGCTGGGTATTAGGTAACGCTGGCACTCAGAAACTGTCTTCTAAAATTGTGAAACCTCTCAGGACGACAAAGCCAGCACTGGTTTCATGTAAACTCCAGTGCTATTCATCAGGAATGAAAGTAAAGCCACTCTACTTAACGGTACACAAAATCCTCCAGTTCTGGCAGCACCAAAGGCACAGTTCACGGACGCTTACAAAACAGAAGTGGTGCTTGCCTCTACATTTTAAAGAAAGTTCTAGTAAGTACTGAATCTGTTTTGAAACAGATGGTACTTTCTTGGAGGAAGCAAGCCCAGAAAAAGGAACTTTTTGCTAAAAATGTAATGATATGAGATAATCCTTTCAAAGTTATTTTTTTGGAGATCCCACTAATACTTACCCTTTTGCATAAGCAGCCAGTTCCAGTGGGTTTTGTTAATGTGCACTTTAAGACAGGTAAGTGACAGACATGCTCGTTAACGGCATCACAGTGGCTGTGTCGAGGGCTGTCTGAGCCAGGCCCCGTTCTCAGGATGGGGCAGACACTCTCACTAAGCCACGCCAGGACACTCCAGCAGGTGGGTGACACTGGCATCAGCCGTATTTTACAGATGAGAAAATGGAGACACACAGATCAATAAGGTGCTTGGAATCCCTCAGCTAGGGAGTGCCAAGAGCCAGGATCCCAGTGCAAGAATTCCTGGCTTTGGAGGCCACACTCTGAGCCCCAAGGCCAGGCCAACTCTTAGAAACGTGGGGAAGGGTCACAGATTTAAGAGAAGGCAAACCGGATACTGACTATTTACTAAAAAAAAAAAACAAACAAAAACCGTGACCCCCAGCTGTGCCCCCTGCTGTGGGACGCTCCTTGGCCACCACTTCCCTGTGTACCTCTCACTGTCGTCTAGACAGGGAGCGCCCGCCAGCCGTCCTGTCATTTGCCACGTGGTTTGTCTAAGTCCCGAGATTATCAGGGCCCCGAATCTACCTCTACCACGTAGAGTCTGGTCTTCGCAGCAGTTGTGAGGGCCTCAGTACTCGCTGCCTGCCTGACGCAGTGGGCAGGGTGGGTGACTTCCAGTGAGTCTCTGTTTCGAGACGATGGGGGCAGTCTGTGTTTTTCATTTTTGCCAGGCCCAGAATGCAAAAGGAAGCTGCTTTTCATGGGCTGGACCCAGGACACCGCACTCCACTCTCCAGGCTGAAACACTTACTCAGAACAAAGCAGCCCCTGGCCTGTGTTTTCTCCTTGTGAGATCATTCCAGCTGTCTGCATGCAGGATTCTGGAGAGGTCTTCATGAACACTCCCCCGGCCCTGTCATAATGGACAGGCTCGCCGGAGGACACAGACATCAGCACCCCTTTGTTTATTTCAACATTTCACTCCTCAAACTTGGCTCCATTAAGACACACGTTTCCCTGACCAGCCCCAGAGACCCCCACTTTCTTCCTGAAGTCGCCCGCAGTTAGAGTCAGTTCTGTCTGCTCCTATGCTCAGTGAGTGATTTGCAAGAAACAACGATGTTCTCCTACCCAACCTGACCTCTTAGATCAGAATCCAGCCAGCTCTCTCCCATGTACACTTGGTCTTCCTCAGGGTTCCATGTTTTTCCTCCTCCTTGGAACACACACTGAACAGGGAGAGAAGCCAGGGCCATCGCTGTCTCAGCCCACTCATTATGGTGGCTTAATTCTCACTCCATCCTCCTGTTCTGGCAGGTGAGACTCTGCTCACTCAGCTGTGTGGTCTCCCCTACAGCGTCCCCTGGATGCCTGTGGCTGCCTCCACCCTGCCACACCTCCTTGATTTCAGGATTGGGCGCTGGGGATCCAGCACACTCCTGATGCTGCACATGATAGCGGGGAGGCCCCCAGCGCAGGCAACTCTTTCATGAAGCCCGGCCTTCCTCACTCCCAGGAAGGATGAAGCCCCCGAGCAGGAGGGAAGTGGAGCCGAGTGAGGGGTGCCAGGGAGACCAGATGCACTGGTGGGCACCCACTCGCCACGTCTCCTGCCTTTTGCTTGTTTCCCGACACAATGCATCTGCATCTCCTGGGATCTCTCTCTCCCGTGCACAGGCAGACCACCCCCCTGTGGCCCCACGCCCTTGCCTGTGTTCTGCTGTCACTATGATCACCCCCACCATCGGGTGATGGGGACACTTCATTTCACAACTGCCATAGCCCAGCCTCGCTCGGAACAGTTGTCTCAGCACAGATAGTAGGTGTGGCAATGCCGGGGAAAGTCCAAAGAATGAAGGAGACCAAGAACGTCACTAGGAAATGTGAGGGGAATCAGAGCCTGGGAACGAATTTGTCAAAACAGAGGGCAGCCACCATCTGTTCTCTGCCTCTGCTGGCAGGAGCTTCACAACTTTGACCAAAGAGCCCGAACTTAGTTGTTCTGGAAAAATTGTATCAAGAAGAAACACATGATTTTCACAGGCAACCCAGGTAAATGGCGCCTGGTGCCTTTCACTGCTGAGCTGGCTTCAGGGAGGGTTTGCGCTTGACGGTGGCAGGTCACGGCTGCACTCTCCTTCCAAGCCACGTTACTTACAATGAGAGAGAACACTCATGTCACACAGCACGCTCAGCAGTGGAGCTTCCCAATGCAGAAGGAAACTCAGCAACGTCAAATAAATGCAGCTACTGAGATGTTTGAATCACTGTAAGTCTTCGGATATATTTTCAGGGAAAATATCAGTGTGAAAATATTATGATTTGGGCACAAATTCCATAAAAGATAGGTCACTTTTTTGAATAGTCTGTTTTTGCAGTAAAAACACAGCAATAACGAGACTCTACTTGGATTATTTACTTCACCTACTTTGTTACTTTTCTGATTTTTAAAAGAGGGAACTGTGCTTATAAAGATGTGAGATTTAATTTCTGTCCCTAGGAGAAATTAAATTGTTCTAGGAGGATGGTTTCTGGGAGACACCAGGTCTGTCTCTTGCCTGCCTGTCTTTCTTGAGGCACTGAGTGAAGCCGAAACTCGTGCAATACGGGAGGTGGACGAAACCTCCGGGAACAGTTTTGCATATGCGATTTGTTTGCAAAGAAGCACTCAGATGTACTCAACAGTCCACTTGGTCTTTGGCTTACACGTGCCATGTGGGAGAACTCTTGAAATTCATACCTGCAGCCTCCCCCTGCCACCCAAATGCCAATTCCACACACCCACGTCCTGCTGGACACTTCCACCAGGCCAGCAGCTGCTGTCTCCATGTGGACGTGGTAACAACCAGACCTGTCCTCAGCAGGCTGACCTCCGACTTCACCTGTCCCCAGCAGGCTGACCTCCGACTTCACCTGTCCTCAGCAGGCTGACCTCCGGGCGCACCTGTCCTCAGCAGGCTGACCACTGAGTACACCTGTCCTCAGCAGGCTGACCTCCGAGTGCACCTGTCCTCAGCAGGCTGACCTCCGAGTGCACCTGTTCTCAGCAGGCTGACCTCCGGGCGCACCTGTCCTCAGCAGGCTGACCTCCAGCCGCACCTGTCCTCAGCAGGCTGACCTCCGAGTGCACCTGTCCTCAGCAGGCTGACCTCCAGGTGCATCTGTTCTCAGCAGTCTGACCTCCGACTTCACCTGTCGTCAGCAGGCTGACCTCCAACAACACCTGTCGTCAGCAGGCTGACCTCCGAGTGCACCTGTCCTCAGCAGGCTGACCTCCGGGTGCACCTGTCTTCAGCAGGCTGACCTCCGAGTGCACCTGTCCTCAGCAGGCTGACCTCCGAGTGCACCTGTCCTCAGCAGGCTGACCTCCGAGTGCACCTGTCCTCAGCAGGCTGACCTCCGAGTGTACCTGTCCTCAGCAGGCTGACCTCCGGGTGCACCTGTCCTCAGCAGGCTGACCTCCGGGTGCAACTGTCCTCAGCAGGCTGACCTCTGAGTGCACCTGTCCTCAGCAGGCTGACCTCCGGGTGCACCTGTCAGCAGGCTGACCCCCGGGCGCACCTGTCCTCAGCAAGCTAATCTCCAGTGCAAGGGGTTGTGCTCTGGATACAATTTGCCAAGAATCTTTGACATGACTAAACGGTGACTTGGTCTGCAATGTTGTTCCTTCTACATCAATCAGGCTGACTGGGAGGAGGTCACGGCCAGGCCCAAGCTCAGTTCGCGAGGCCCAGTGAGGCCTGGGGGGGCATGTGGAGGTCAGGATGGAGAAGCACACAGGTGGGCTGTTTGAGACAGTGTCATGGTGATCAATGCTCCTGAGGGCGTGAGTACTGGTGTGGGCATGGAGGTGTGTGGCGGGTCCTAATGGCTGCCCCTGTCCCTCCCCAGGGCACCCTCATGTGACTGTGGACCTCCAGCACTGATGAGGGCTGGTGATCTGTGGGTTCCGATGTGAGCCATCGTGGTGAGGATGGGGTGAAGGTGGGAATTTCAGGGTCCCTGGAGTTAGGGTCTGGTTTCCAAGGGGAAGGGGATGTTTCCACCTCTCTCTATGCCAAGAGGGGACCACTCCTGTCCTTGTGAATAGCAAATCATTATTGGTGGCAGCTAGCGTCCAGTGAAGACAATGCAGTTCGCTTTTATAAATGTCAACAACATTTTCCTGCTGAAGAAACCAATTAATTAGCAAGTGGGCATCTCTCATGTGACATGACCAAAGATCACTCCAGGCAATGAAAGGAACCAAAAGGTCTTGGCACAAACCTGCCATGAATTTGCAGGGTGCGTTTCGCTTTCTGCAGCAGTTCACAAATAATTGTATGGTAAGCTTAGGAGCAGCAAAACAGTGTATGCCTGAGAGGGGCTGCATGTGGCTCTTCAACTGGGGCCTTCAGAGTTTCAGTTTTATGAGGTCATTGTGTTGTTGAGTCAGGACAGCACAGACCTAGCAAAGCTTCTTCCTGCAGCAACACCCACCCAGAAGCTCCATAACCCGGAGGCAAACCCAAATACATCCTTAAAATGGGCTGTTTTCCCCCATGGGAAAATTAGATCTTTAAGTGCTGAAGAACTTTTAATAACGAAACACCTCATAATAAATGAGCCATGGTCGGTGCACCTGCCCTGAGGGCACCGCTTTGACCGTTTTGTGCCTTGGCTGCTCCTGAGGTGCAAGCTGCAGAGGCAGCGGGGGCACAAACATTGGCACCCCTCGCCTCCCTGCTCAGGCTCTACCCTCTAGAAAGAAGGGACTCCCAGTGCCACTGGCTCCCTGAGCTTCCCAGGTCCTCATCCGTGACTAAGCAGCCACACCTCACTCCGATTTTGAAGTCCCGGAAGTGTTTTAGCCAGATCAACGGATGTGACGAACTTAACGCAAATTATCCTAATATACTTGAAAAAATCAGTGTATTTCATAAAGCATTCTTTCCGACAGGTCTTGGGGTCAAATCAAACCTGTTAGCAGGGGCCAGGCCCTGGAGAGCCTGTGTATTTCTGCACCAGAGCCTGGTGGCTCTGACTGGTTCTCCAGCGTGGTCCACGGGGGCGGGGCTTGTCTTCTGGGCAGGCTTGTCTTCCTCTCCAGCTGCAGGCTAGCGGACCGTTCCCTTCCAGCACCAGGCAGAGCTCCGGCTTCAAGGCCAGAGTCTCATGCTCCCTTTAGCATGCCCCTCCCTCCTCCGGCAACCCCCGCTCACACTTGCCCATCATCCAGCCCTGCCTTCCTACCTGTCCTCGGCTTACACTGGTTTGTTAAATTTAGAGCTCAGAGTAAGAATCCACACAGCAGTGTGCTACAAATACTGGATAAAAGGAACAGACGGAAGCCATTTCAGGGCTACACGGTATCATTCGCCTTTCCAGACCGGCTGGTGTTACACAGGTGACGGTTCCATTATAAATGAAACCCGTCACATGCTTCATGTTTGCAAGTAAACATGGGCCAGAGATACGGCATAAAATAGCTTACTCAGCGTAGACAAAGTGATTTGGGAATCTTTATGGAAAATGCTCTGTTCTATTATCATAAAGTCTTAAGAATGCAATCGAGAAAGAAAGCGGATTCTAAATTCAAATTCCTAGTCTCTGGTTGAAAAGCTTAGAAAACTAAAGGGCTGATTTTGATTGACCTAAAAATTAACAAGAGATTTTCTATAAGCAAGTATGATAGCTATTATTACTTTTAGGTCATTACTTTGGAAGATGTTCTGATTTCAATTCTTTTATTTGTATAAGGGCATTGCAATACAAGCTTTGCTTTGCTTTTTCATTAAGTAAGAATCATAGTAACCAGAGAAAATAATTCAATCAGTGATTTTTACAAGCGTCACTGGAAATCTTCAAACAGCATTTATTTTATGATAGAATATAAGGAAAGCTGTGTCAGCCACTGCCTCAAGGACCTCACATATATACACACACTCAGTCCTCACAGGGTAAAGTCTGCTCCAGCCTCTCCTCATGATGGAGAAGCGGAGGCACAGATGTAAATTGCAGATGTAAATTGCCCGATGCCACACAGCTGTTAGTCGCTGGAGTTGGGATGTGACCTGGTGGGACTCCACCTGGGTTCCGGGGTCTGTGCTCACAGCCCCTTCTCACCACGTGTGGTGATGGAACCTCGGAGTGATGCCCCGCAAGGCGTTATCCCAGTACTCAAGTGCTCCTTACAAGCGGCGTACCACTGCCCACCTGCCCCCTCTCGGGTGCTCAAGCCTATTTACTGAGGAATGAATGACAGAGCTTGTGGGATTATCACTGCGAGTCTGAAGGCCCCTGCGCACCACAGTTAGAATTCCAAAGGAAGGATGGTGCACATGTTGCCGTTTTCCAAAACGTGTCCCACACAGTATTTTACACGTTACATCACCTAATTCTCACCCAAGAGGGAGGTGCACTTGTGATTTTTCAAATGATCGAGTGAAGAATGAAAGAATGAAGGAACAATTAACTTCTCCTTGTGGTCCATTGTGGACCACGTAGTTTTTCAAATGTTTGTCAAGAATGGTACTCTGAGCAGTGAACTCTTGTTTCCACATGAGGGTGTGCCCTGAAATCTCAGCAGTTTAACAGACGAAAAACTGTTCTGGCACTGAGTCTGCTCCGGGCCAGTGTCTGCTCTCCATCATGAGCAGGCGGCTCCAGCCCCTCCTCATGATGGAGAAACGGAGGCACAGATGTAAGTTGCACAATGCTGTGCAGCTGGCAGGTGCTGGAGGAGGGACGTGACCTGGAACTAGAGTCAGGAATTAGGGGCAGGAAGAGGTAGTGCCTCACCAACCCAAGCCTCATCCTGAAACTGGAGCTGGAGCCCTGTGATGTCTGAACATTGGCAAGAAATATCAGCACTTTGCTGGCTCTGGGAATTTTTCAATAAGGCCACCTAAGCCAGGACTTCCCAACCTTCTCTGGCCATAGACTGCCCCCCTCCCATGCCACGCATGCACTCCTAGTTGTTCACACGGGTGTTCCACGCCGGATGAAAAATCCACACACAGGCACAGACGGTGGTGTGCCAGCTTCAGGCTGTACCGATACATACCATGTGCACAAGCAACATCATTTTAGCCCTATAGGCTTAAAGTTTCTGCCAGCACTCACATCTGATCTCAGCTTCCCAACACGTATCTTTTAGAGGTAACCATTTTCAGAAAACTGAATTTTCAAAGTACAATCTTTAAATTTTACTGAAAAGGCCCTATGCAATATGTTATGTTTGCAGCCAATGATTTGTTGAAAACCTGTTGTGGAAGGTACTGAATCAGATGTCAAAGGGAGCTAAGAAGCAAGTTATGAGAACTGCCCTTTTCCTCGTAATGGAAAAGTTAATCCCAGGTGTATTTTGTGATATTTTAAATGGCATAAGAACAATTTTACAGATTAATTTTCCTGGCTTTGCTATTGTGATATTTACATTGGCTTGTGGTAAAATTCAAAGGTAACAAAAATCAAGCTTCTTCAATCTCCATAATTGAAGCAGCAAAAATAAGTTTTGTGCTGGCTTTGTTTGCCTGGCTCTCAAAATGCTGCGTTTTTCTGCGTCACTGGGATGTGACTTTCTGTTGACCTTATTTGTAGATGCTAGAATTGCCTACATAGAAAATCCTAAAGGCTCAGCTATTTTTGAGGAACTGGATTTGGTAGAGAGCGTTAGGGTGCCACAAATAGCCATGTGTGTCCTTACATTTCTGCCTCCCTTGCAGTCAGATGGGGGCCATGCAGCCAGTGCTGGCCAGTGAGTGGTGAGCAGGAGGAGGCGTGTGTGTTCCGGTGCTGATACCGACCCGTCCCCTCGCCCTGCTGTCACCGCAGCTGCTGTGGATATGGAGGCCGTGTGCTCCAGATGGAGAGCGGACACTGGCCCACAGCAGACTGTCTGCCAGAACATACTTTACTTGTGTTAAACTGCTGAGATTTCAGTGTACACTCTCATGCAGAAATGAGAGTTCACCGCTCAGAGTAACATCCTTGACAAATAATGGAAAAATTACATGGTCCACACAAAGGGAAGATGATTTTGTAAAGGAAGAGCAGAAGGGGTCATAGTCTATTGGTTGTTGCAATAGGAGGCCACGTTCCTAAAGGCAGTGTAATATTTCTACAGGAGCAGGAAAATTGGGGAACTGAGCAGAAGAGAGAATCGTATTTACATGGGACTGTCACGGGGTAACCATAGCAGCAGGAAGCCATGGGAAAGACCAGGTGGCTCAGACAGGGGGCCAGGGAAAGTGTCTACTGCAGAGCAAGGCAGCTGGGTGTCTACATGGCCGCTCGCATGGAGAAGGGCTAGAGATGGATGAAATCCAAAATGCAAAAGGAAAAGCTCGAAGGCCAGTGGGAAAAGGCTCAGGAGGATGCCTTGTGATGGGATGGTGAGGAAATGGTCTTCCCAAACAGCCTTGATCACAATATAACTTCTTCAAAATTAGGTATAGTTTTTTTCCCCCAATAAAAGATGAGAAAGAGAAGAAGAGAAAGAAAATTTGGGGAGAAAAGATTTGTGATGTCTAACACCTACCGGCACAAGGAGTTAATAGTGGAGAAAAGAAAACTTTTCTGGAAATTGAGAAGAAAAAGCTAGACAACCAGAAAACAATGTAGAGAAGGGAAAGAACATCATCAGGACGTCTAAAGAAGAGGCCTGGGCGGCCGACGAGGACGCAGCGTGCAGTCCAGATCCCAGTCATCAGGGAAGCACAAGGAAAGCAGCGGTTCGAAGCCTCCTGGGTCCCGTCAAGGGGCAACACCGAGCGAGGAGGACGATCCCAGGTGTTTACAGAGAAATGTGTCGATCGGCCGTTTCCAGAATGTCAAAGGCATTCTGGAAGTTTCTGGCAATACCTCGAGACCATCAACATGCTGAGGCTCATGCGCTTGTAAGCTCACAGCTGGGCATCAAGCCCAGAAGACCCGCTTGCAGGTGAGTAGCAGTGTTCCTGTGACCACAGGGAGGTGGGAGATTGCGGGCATCCCCGGGGGAGTGGATGAGCAGAATGTGATCGATTCACACCTTAAAAAAAAAAACGCAGGTGTGAAAAGCAATGGACCAGACATCTAAAACAGTGACACAGCCGGCTCGCCAGCCCAAGTTCTGGGTGAAATAACTAAGATTTGGAGCAAGGCACAGAGAACAGCACTGGCTAGGCCGATTAAACACACATGTGCATGGGATGCCACCACATGCCTGACAAGATGAAGCGTATTTAGCAATATCTGCTGGAAACAGAATGGACTCCCATGGGCCTTGTACGGATGGACTGGTGGGCTATCGTTAACCTCTCCCTACTCCTGAGGTGAAAAGTGAAAGTCACAATAAAAATGTGATTTACGTGAATGTGTATGCAAGAATTTATTATGCTTGTATAAAAATGTGATAGTTTCTAGATACATCAATAATAACAGATTTGAACACACAATGAAAACAAGATCTCACCTATGGAATCAGCACACATTATACTCCTTGTTGGGCAGCCTCTAAGCTGTTCCCCAAGTACCTCCAATTCCTGGTGTTCACTCCCTGTTTGACCTCCTTCCCCTGAGTGTGAGGAACCTGAGCTTGCTTCTGTTGCATAGAGGATGGCGGAATGATGGAAAGTCACTTCTGAGATTAAGCCACAAAAGGCTGCAGCTTTGGTCCTGGGTGCCCCCTCTCTCTCTCTTCCTAGCGCCCTCTGAAGGAGGCCAGCTGTCATGCTGTGAGCTACCCCATGGAGAGGTCCACAGGCAAAAAACTGAGGCCTTCAGCCAACACCACCCAGGAACTGAATCCTGCCCCCAGCATCTGAGTGCTCATGGGAGCAAATCCACTCCAGTCAGACCTCTGGATGAGACAGCAGCCCTGGCCCACTGTTGCCCTGCAGCTCTAAGGCAGACCCAGAGTCAGAGGCACCCAGGCATGCAGCACTCAGATTCCTCAACTACAAAAACCAACCGGGAGAGAAGAGATGGTGGTGGTTTCGAGCCACTGAGTTTTAGAGTAATGGGCTATGCTGCAAGAGATAACAAATGCAGAGGCCTGGGAATCAACTTGACAAAAAATTTCTGAAGATAACAAAATAGGCTGGGCATGGTGGCTCAGGCTTGTAATCCCAGCACTTTGGGAGGTTGAGGCAGGTGGAGATCATGAGGTCAAGAGATTGAGACCATCCTGGCCAACATGGTGAAACTCTGTCTCTATCAAAAATACAAAAATTAGCTGAGTGTGGTGGCATGTGCCTGTAGTCCCAGATCCTCAGCATGCTAAGGCAGGAGAATCACTTGAACCTGAGAGGCAGAGGCTGCAGTGAGGTGAGATTGCACCACTGCACTCCAGCCTGGAGACAGAGCAAGATTCCGTCTCAATAAATAAATAAATAAATAAATAAATAAATGAACGATAAGATAAATAACAATCAAATGAAAAATGGACCAAGGACAAAATTAGAAAGTCAAGTGGTCAAAACCCACTCCCCAAATCCCAAAGAAACAAATACAAAAACCCCAATTGTATGAAAGACGTCACACCTGAATAAAATAGAAAGTATGTAAGCTAGAAAAGATGAGATATGCTTTGCCAGTGAGATTCGGAAGTACTGAAATCATCAGGGTTGGAGAGGCCTGGGAGGTTTCCAGCCTCCTGCTGCTGATGAGACTGGAACCCTGGGTAACCTGAAAGGCAATCTGGCAGCACCGTATCCAGTCAATTTGGAGGATGTTCCCGCCCTTTGATCCAGTACCCCGCTTCTGGGAGTTTCCCATGGTATTTAGAGTACAAGGAGCAAACGTGATGTACAGTTCTTCCCTCCCAAACAACGCAGTCCCTGTGGGTTGTTTAGGGAGGGAAGAACCGGAGGCCTCCTAACTGTCACCCAACAGGGCTGGCTCAGTCATCCACAGCACCCTGCACCCTTGGGAGCTCAGAAGCCTTTTGAAGATTTAGTTGACCAGGAAGATGTCCAGTCTCCTTATGAGAAAAGATGTGCATGCCTCAGACCATCCTGAAGAGCACGGGCCCACTGCTGAAAAAATCATGTTTACCTGTGTGCACGTGTGTGTGTGCATGTGTGTGTGTTCATGGGTGCAGAAAAACAGCCAGTATCTCTAACAGGTGGAATCATAAAACTTCATTCTCTACCATAGCATGTATCATTTTCTATAATCAGAAAAAATTCTTGAGAGTTTTACAGTTTAGACAGTATGGCATATGCCATTATAATTCTGTGCACTGTCCCCAAATTCGTGCTTTTCCTGGCCTTTTCATGAAATGTCGAAGCACTGATCATCAGGGCAGGAATTGTAAAATGATAATAGTAATAGTAAGAGCTATCATAGCATTATACAGTTGGCTTGTTCCAGGCCTGGACACACTTGGATCAGCTGGAAGTGCCCAAATGCACAAGCCCTCTGGGAAGCACCAGGCTTCTGGGGGTCCAGCCTTCATTTAGAGGTGAAAGCCATCACACCATGTTCTGCTCTCTAAATAACCCTGAGCCTCTAGAGGAACTCTGCGCTCAGTGCTGGTCCACACAACAGAGCCACCGCTGGGCTCGGAACACTACGGTTCCTGCATCACTGTGGTCTCAGTCTACAATCGCCAGAGACCATTACAGGGTCCTGCCCTGCGCTGTCACAGAATGTCCTCTGTGTTCGCTCTCATCGCGGACGGGCATCTGATTCCAATGGAATAACATTTGTTCACCTGAACCAAATTAGAGCAATCTCCTTCTCTAATAAATTGTTATCATCATGAGGGCAGATCAAAGTTGGCAGCAACAGAGGAAATCTATTTATATTGTTCTCCATTTAATTGGCTTTTTTTGGGTTAAGTGCACTTAGAGGAAGAAAAAAATCCCTACAGATCATTTAAATTATGACATTGTGAAAGTCAGGGGTGTCATCCTGAAATTAAGATGTAAATATCTAAGTGATACTGTTTGAATAAAAAAATTTATATAACTACTTTAAACATACATCTCCATTTTACAAAGATCATTAGTGTGTGTATATATAGACATATATGTAAAATCTAAGGACATATACATACATAATTACATATATATAAAATATAATCTGAACACTATAGTTTAACACCATAGCTTGTGTGTGTGTATATATATACATATATATATATATATATATATGCCTTAGAGCACAAAATATGCATAGATATAAAGTATAGATTAAAATATTTAGCTATAAACACAAAGTTATAAAATATAGATTATGTTTATATACATATATACAATAAAGAACCCAGCCTTATACGATTTTGATGGACTCTGATATCTTTGAAGTTTATGGAAAATCCCTCAACTCATGAAGCCTCTGGGAGGGGTCAGCCTGGGCGCCTGAGCATGGGAATGATGCTTACGTAGCTGTCCAGCTGTGCACCTGGACACATGAAGGTAACAAGTGATATGGAGAAGAAGCCAAGGCTCAGGCAGCTTTGCTGCCCTCCATCAATGTGGGTGGAGGAAACCAAGTCAGCCCAGCTCTTGCAGAGGGCAAAATTCCAAGAGGGCAAGAGACAGGAGGCCGGGCAAACAAGAAGGATGCAAGAGATGCAGAGGCGGTGCGTCGGTGGCATGCACCTGCCCGCCAGCCTCTGCGGAGTCACCGCGAAGCCCATCCTACCCTCTTCCCAAGTCTTGTGGCAGACTGGTGGTGATAGTTGAGGACATTTTAATGAATCTGTCTACTTCTGAGT